>NW_027526361.1:74770314-75435314 GCF_048455015.1 Haemaphysalis longicornis | reverse complement strand
TCTTTTTGTTTTGTTCAAGATTTCATTTGATGGCATACGCTAAACCATACACCGAGTGACGACAGTCATATTGAAGGCATTTGGCGGCATCTCCGATGCCAGTAACTTTGACATTTATATTCCGACCTTAGCGATTCGACCCGTAATACTCGTGCACTAGAGGGTTAGCCATTGCTTAGAGGTTCCTCGGCGCGCATCGCCACGGAGTCAGTGCAACCCTGCGATAACGTTGTCCTCCAGATGACCCGAATCGGCGACTAGAAATGCCGCGGCCGTAGTCTGGCATGTTCCATCGCTTCGTTGTGTCAGACGGGAGGTCAATGGGTTGCTTAAAGATTGGTGAAACGGAGAAGCGGCATAACGTAGCTTACGTATTAGAACACGATTCCCAGAGTATATACGCAGCTTTTTGTTAAGCGAAAATGAAGTAATTTGTAAACATTGGGCGATTGTTCGAGCAGATTAAAGTGTGTGAGCCCCTGCACCATCTTGCGACCTCTCTGGTTGCGTTTCCGTAAATTTCGTTTGTAGAAAAATCTATTCGACAGCGCGGTACTCCTTTCTGCATTCTGCTTGCCAATTTCCTATGACGCGTGCTCTCTCGAATTGGCTTAACTGCGCCGATTGCGCCGACCCACCGGCCGCCTGCCCAGAGGGCACCGCGCGGTCACGTCAAGCTCTCGCTGGTAGGCAAGCTGATTACGGTATTGTTCTTTAGAGAGATTTTACTGGGAGACAGGTGTTAATATTGCGGTAGCTTTGACGTCAAACTATAGCGTCTCTCCTCCCACTGCGCATCGAGCGCGACGAGGACGCAGACACCCTTGCCAAGGGAACACATACACCCTAACGCCACTCTGCACAGCCATCAGCATCCTCCACGGGGAACGGGCTATGCTACACCCCGTTATCTTACATGGGCACCCCAATACCCGGGTAGCCTGGTTGGGTATGTGCCACAGCCACTGGAATATCTTATAGAGTGCCGAGAATGGGCCCTCCTGCTGATGCGTCTTTCGAATTCATTAACATCCGTCCTTCGCCACCAAAAGGGATGCACAGCTTCCCCTTCTGGAAAACTTGTGAACAGCCCAAAACGATAAACCATGTCTTCCGCATGTGGTCCCATTATGCCACCGCAGGGACCCATCTGGAAACCGTATACCGACGTTTGGCTGCCTAACACCAGCCTCGAAGTGCTGCTCTTCCCCAGGGGCCATGACCTCACGAGAGTTCACCCCTCCACTACCTCGAGGAACCGGGGCTGATCTGACGCCTCCATCCTCCATGGCTGCGCGGACTGCGCAAACCACACACACCTGCTCCTTCCCCATTCCGCACGGTCCTCCAATCTGTTGTACTTTCTTCCAGTGCACTAGGTTGAATATATGTGTGCTTACTAATAGAGCACAATAATATCCCTGGTGCTACTTTCTTTCCTCTCTTTGAATAAATCCCTTCCTACTATTCTGAACAAGGGCCAAAAGCCGAGGCATGCTGGCGAGTGGGCACGCCTGCCGGTGGGCACTCTACTAAGTGGGCACACTGGTCACCAGGCTTTTTGACTAGAAAGTCATGGCGACAAACTACAAGATTGGTTCATTAAAATGACTATTATCTCTTGATAACAGTCATACCAATCTTAACGAAAACTTCAAGAATACAGATAAACTATGGTTGATCACCGGCCACTTACTGGTGAGGTCTTCATGACGTCACAGATTCATCTTTCTGTGATTGGCGGTGACCGACCAAACCTACCGCAAAGAAACATAGCTTTGTGATTGTGGTTATAGTGCCTTCGAATCTATCACGGTCGTATAACTTCGAAGCTAACGTACAGGTAACCGTTCGCTAACGGGTTTCAGTTTTCCCCTATTGCGTCGCTGCTCCCTCCATTGCGTCACCGCTGTCACCGTAGAAAAATATCTGAAAGTTGTTCAAACTTTGCGGCATTTTTTTTCAACTTAGGACACATCTTTCGAGGCTGGATCAGAGCTGAGTTATTTACAAAAGGCGAGTTCTTTCAGGTTAAGCACGTTTGCGCGTTGTCTTCGTGGCCCCGTTAAGCAGAGAGTTGGTCAGGTAGCACGCTGTATGACGGACAGATTATTGGTGACACGCTTGTAAAAGAAGAAACTCTTGGTATCTGTAGCTGTTGCCGTAATACAGCACTATTCTCTCTTGCGGGGTCTCATTGATACCAGTCATTACCCACAAACAAACTTTCACTGCTATTGCAGTGAAAAAATGGCAACTTATGATATCTCCTAACGACAGCAATTTTTTTCATGCACTCCGCGAATTTCATTCGCCTTGCTTTTAGTCAAAGGTATCACATTTGATCTCGTACTATCGCGAAAGAAGAATAATGTGCCCATGTTGGAAAGGACGCAGCAATACGCGGTAAGTGGCGACTCTAGCAACATCATTGTACCTGAGTTCACAAAAACTGTCAAGTATTTCTTGTTCTTTTATAAACATGGGAAGTGCCTTCATCACTCAGCGTAACTATTATAGTCATGGACACTTCTGAAAGCTTCGTTCTGGAAAGGGGGTCTTTTGATCAATATCGTGGAACTATGACGTATCCTTTGCCTGATTTATGTCCACTTTCTCTGTATTGTTCATCATCCTCGCACGTTAACATCCCTCAACTCTTTTTACTCCTATATTCACCTATTACTTCCTGTTTTGATCATTTTTAACCTCCCGCATCTGCGGTCCGGGGGCTCGTTTCAGTTTACTGCGTCTGTTTTCTTTCTTTGCTTTATTTCCACTGCAACACCTTTGTTTGTGGCTACCTGCTCTGGGTGGACCCATCCTCGCTCACGTGATAGGACCTCCTTACGCCTGCATAGCCTCTTGCTAAGAAACTCTCTCTCTCTCTCTCTCTCTATCGCTTCCTACTGTTAAACTTGCGTCATTGTATTCCTATATTAACGCCTCAGGCACTGCCAAACATTTGTCTTCTCTCTATAATTAAGCCCTGTTTCGACGTCGGTACCACTGGGGCCCCATGAATCTACGATGTGTCCTCGGTCCCTCACATCCCAAAAGGGTACTGCCATTTCTCTTAGGCTCTTGTCTTTGTTTAAGCGCTATCTCTTTTTAACGTTCTTTTTGAACTGGTTTCTTTGGCCTCATTCTATTCAAGAGTACACTGCCGGACGGTTCTGCGCTTTGTTATCACTGTAATCTATACTGTTAGGTTAACCAGGCCTCAGGTCACAGAGAAAATAATAGATTGGGCGGGCAGCAAGCACTGTTTTATATCCCCCCCCCCCCCCCGCAAGTTTTACGAGCCCACAACCTTTCCCTTCCTATACCTCTTCATGGCCGCGTGTACATGAGATGTCTAGTTTTACTTTCAGGTTTACACGACAAGCAAATCCTCTTTCACATATCATGGTGTTCGGATCGATTTGTACTGTTTGTTTTTCACTCGTGATATTTCCTGCTAAATATTCTACCACTCTGTAACAGGGACATTTAGCTTATACGTGTGGCCAGAGACAAAGGATGGCAAGGGGGTCTCGGCCAGCGGGTAGGAGGTTGTATTTTGATGATGAAAGATATAGGGCTAGAGAAAAGTCGCTGCAGGCTAATTGCAAGAGCCTGCATCTGCTGGAGAGGACGCGCTACCTCCTTCTCGTCTCGCATACGATGACGACCTTGTAACACAAATGGCTGCCAGTATAGTAAACATGAGCTGGCTGTACAAACAAAATGAACACATTCAGAATGTCACATTTTGAAACTATGGACAACCAATACTTACATCTTCTGTCTCACTCGTTAATATAGATCAGTTACAATTAACGATAAGTAAAACAAATTATGCGACGTTCGCACCGAAAAATCAGCGCTTGAATTATACTATACATATGGTCTAACGAAACTACAAACTTCCGCAATCTAAAGCGCAGAAATTTTATAGGAATTTGGTTTGAAGATATTATATCATGGAATGCATATATAAACGTCGTCGTATATTACTATTATTGTTAAAAGGCGCTCTATTATACTTTATTTTTCTATAAGCTTTCTTATTGCGCTGTAATATGGGGCACAACTACTATACAAAGCTATAAAAACTACTCTTCTTGCATAAGAAGGTATTAAGCATATTCCAAGATTACTGCGGCACACATCAAGGCCTACCCGCACATGAACTCTTTGCAAAACGCTGACTTCTTAAGCCAAATAAAATGTATTACTGTAAATTACATCAGTGCCTTGAGGATTAGAAATATTACAGTAGTCCGAACCCTGTTAATGCCACAGAACATAACCTGCGTGGACGACAGCGACCACTGCCTTATAAAAGAACAAACTACGGCCGGCAACACACAGATTATGAAATCCACTTCTTATTAAACAAACTTTAGTAATGCACTTTTTTTTTTCAATTTTCTGAAATACACAAATATGGACATTGTATTGTATATGGCTTAAATTATCCGCAGCTAAGAGAATTTGTTGCAGCGAAATTGTAAATATCTACGTTTAATTAAGCCACTCCCTTGAGAATTTAATTTCGGTTACTCATTGCACTGCAGTAAAAATTTCTAAAAAGCAATTCAGAGAATGGTCTACTAATGCGCAGAATTCCTATGCCGGTTGTATAAAGTTTGAGCTTTCTACAGCCGACTGTCGCTATGAGTATCAAAAGAGGTTGGATTATTTTCTTCTTTTGAATTTCTTGTTTGTTTCTTTTCGCCAATGATCTAAATTTATATCTTTATAGCGACGGAGTGGCTTCACGCCGCTAATAATTGATTTATTCCAGAGGAGCAACGGGTACTGCAGAGTTGACCCATTTACACCATTTTTAAGCGTATTTCCGAAGTTTTGTGGATATTTTTTGTTTATTCTGCGGGTTTGGCGGGGCATTTTTAAGATGAATAATAATGATTTTGTCAGTTCATTTTGGCGAACATCTTATTTTTTTCTATATTTTTGCTTTCGTGTTTTTTCAACGTTATGTTTAACCAGTTATCTCCATTTGCGCCATTATACTGATTACAGGTGTTTTTTCGACGCATCTGCATTTCTGCGGAAATGCAGTGCGTTACACTGTTTTTCGCCACTTTCGCCATTTTTATTTGTACTTCTAACTTGTTTTTCCTACTTTTTGTTTACTTTTAAATGTTGGGGGCGATGTATAAGATGCATATTTTTTATTTTGTCCGATCGTTGTGTGTAAACATCGCCGACGGTAACGCTGCAGAACTCACGGCAGCTACAGTTGCCACAACACCTACTGAAGCAGCAGAAGAACTTGCCATCGCTTTCGCCCCCACCATACTGTAATAAAGAACTCCCACGCTGCCTGCCGCCACTTCCTGCTAGGCCGCATGTAACCCGCGTCCCTCAAAAGTGTGTAAGCTCCCCGAAATGCACACCACCTGGTCCCCCGCACACGAGTTCTTCGAGGCAAATGTGGCGGCACACGCCGCTGCCCGCGCTCATACCAACCGGTCCGCTTCTGAAGAAAGCAAAGACACGCAGCGCCTTCGCTCTCAGAAGCCAACTGCTCTTACTTTATATGCGGACATCCTCGCCCAATACCACCGCGAAAGACGGCAGTTCCTGCCACCACATCCTCATTTATGGACAGCCGAGGTGATTGCCTTTCCCCAATTTCAAGTGAATTCCTATCCTCACGCCACTCTCCCCCATGGCCCTCCCTCTACTACGCTACATGTAATTCCTGTCCCCAACCTGGCAGCCTTTACAACATGGCATGAAAGTGTCCGAACACCCTATCCCGTACACCTAATCCTCACCCAACGCACAAGGAGTGTGCGGTCCAGCTGGCCAGCACCGACCTCTCAATCCAGCGTAGCCTGGTGGAGAATGCCAGGTCACCCAGCGCGCGACAGGGTTTCCCGTACTGGTGAAGCCAGACTTTCGCTTCGGAATTCGGCGGTTTAGATTTTCTATGTTAGGTCGGTGTATTGTGTGCTTTGATAAGGCTCAGTTTTCAGAGCGAAACCCTCGCTTTCTAACTATTATTTTTCTCTTAAGAAGGAGGTTAGTTATAGGTAGTGAAGACAAGCGGCTCCCCTGTTTACTTAGCCTTTACATCTCAATTGTGAAAGCGGCTGAATTTTTGTACGTTTCACTATAGTATCACAGAAATTATAACAGCCTTTTTGCGAAGCAACCAAAGAACGCTGAGGCTCGCCTTAAGGCTTTCATACTGAGGAGGCTACAGAGTTGAGTGGTGACGTGACAGGCAGGAGTCAGGAGATATCAGTGGAAGAGGCAGGATAGAAGCGGGAGAGAAATGCAGTCAGGTCTTAAAACCGATAATGGTAGAGAGGTTGTGGGAGGAATCAAAGTGAATGAATAGGGCAAAGTGGGGAAAAGTGAATTCAGTATGTCGACAAAAGTCTGCCCGGCCCGTCATTCTGGAAGCTTAATTCACGTCATTCTGGAATCCTGCCCACTTAGGCAGAGTTCGAGGAGCACATACGCAAGCGCGTCTATGCTGCCCTATGGCATTATGCAGCCAAGACTTGTGGTGCTTGCGGTACCATTCACGCGGAACACCATACACGAAAGGAGGCCAGCCAAGCGTAATAATAATGGGGCACCGTTTTGAAATAGCTCTGAGAGTACGACGAGCAGAAGAGTATAGCCATTTAGCCGCATAACGCTACGTGTTTGCGTACCAGCACTTCGAACGCATTTCTAATGACCCGTTCTTCACTTCTTGTAGCGACTGCGAATGGTTATAGGGATCCCCTAACGCCTCCCAGATCAATGATTCATACTGACATTTTATTATCAAGCCAAGAATGTTTCACTTCACTTAGCGCACAACCGGAGTTGTGGCGGCCATAAATTTCTAATGTTCTTCTAATCAGCCTACCTTTCGTTTTTTTTCCCCCACATACGTGTGTCCGTACATTGGATAGAAAGACCCAGATGTATGTAAAAAAAAAGTATTTTAGAGCGTAACTGACTGCATACGTGCACCGACGTAGCAAGACATCAGTGCCACATTATTGGACAGGTGCACGGCCTCATTACGTTTGCCTGAGAGAACCATAATTTCCTAAACTGTCACATTTTTTAGCAACGAATGAGATGTGCGCGAACGTATACAAAATCTTAAACATGTCAGCGACCGTATTTGAGCGGTTGACACTTCCGTTTGGAATGTTCTAGTGATTCGCACCTCCACGTAATTTTTCTTTTCAACCATCTACCAGCTTTAATCTTGAAAAGTAAGAGCTTTCTTACTGCAGGTGTTTTCACGTAAGGCATTAAATTAAACCCGGTGACCTGTTTCACGTCTTTTTTTTTTTTTTTTAAGTAGATGTTACCAGCTAAAAGTCGCGTGCATGTACGGAAGAGGTCAACTGCGAAGAGAAGTTATTAGTTTTTCACATGGAAACTAGTTGTTCCGCTGGAGACAGGTAAAATAAAAAGCAGATGAATATATTTGACACACGGGCTTAGTCTAATGTAGAAGTTAAAGAATCAGCACCCCTGATGAGAGAAGCTCAGAGGCTTTCCGCTGACACAACGTCAGATTCTATCTCTCCTGATGTGTAAGGCCTTTAGAAGCGCGCGCTCGCACCGTATGCGTCCCCTCTGTACGGTTAAAATGCTATTCTGACGTTCGCTTGTTCTACACATATGGCACTGGTTTTGGGATTAGCTGCACCGTAACAGAATTTCAAAGAAACACAAGTTTTTCAGCCCACTCAAGTAAGTATGCAGCAGCTGGTTGGTGCGTTCTACACACCTGTAAAGTAGTAGGCTATGGTCTAACATATTAGTAAAGCGGAGAAGAGTCTCAATGATTGCCCCATTCTCAACACACCTTTACTCCCCATGGAGGGCGAAAAATGACCTCCGAACCCTGAGGTCTTACAGGACGGACGTCCAACCTCGTAGAATTTTTTATTTGATTTGATCTTTTATTTCTTGGCAAAAACCAAGGGGAGGCTGAGACTAAAGGCGAACGTGGCCTGACAGAGGCCTCAGCCACCCGATTTACAGCGTACATAACAACACGTCTGTTCACCTCTTTGTTTTTGTCGTGTCCCTTCCTGTCTGTGTTCACTACGTACTACACATCAAAGGGTGTGCCATATCACTTTATGTTCTACTTATTGATTGTAGGTCTTTGGTATTTTAGGCTTTCTAACAGTGCTTTAATAAATTTCGCGGTTTGTTAGGCACCACTCCCACGAATGAAAAAGGCGTTCCATACAGCGCACCGTTCTGACGACCTTTAGTGAAACGGATATCATAAAGGTTTTTTCACGCGATCTAAGTAAGAACACTAATGCCTAATGATGCTAAATGTGGTTACTTTAGGGTTCTCTTCCTCTTGTTTCCTGTACCTGTAACAAAGCTTGCAGTTGGCTGTCAGCTTACAAATTTATGTATCGAAATCTGCCGTCTTTCAAGTTACACACGTTTATTCATTATTGGTTGCTATAGGGTACTTATACTTACCTAAGAAAAAAGGACTCAATAACAGAAACATCCCCTCCAGTGCTCCAGGAGTGTTTTTCTTTTATTTCACGTAGCTTCTATGGAAATTCTGTTACAAACTTAACTTGCAATTTCAAGTGTTACTGCTTCACCTAAAATTTTATTGCGCGGCTCTTTAGATTCATATATAGAGGAGCGACTACGCAGAATTTTTTAAGGGGGGTGAGTGCGCGCCAACTTTATGAAACAGCAAGTGCGCTCTACTGGCGCTGTTCCGATAGGAGGTACTCTCAATCCAGAATACCTTGGTCCTTGCTGACAGGATGGGCCCTCTCCACCAGCAATCGCTGGCAGGGTAGGTAAAAAAAACGTGCTCCGTATTTTAAAAGCAGGGTATTGGTGCTGAACCTGCTGGCTTTACCCTGATGGAAAGCAAAGTCCCGGTGCTGTCTCCTTGGTAGACAGAAAAGAAGCCCTTCTACCGGACCTCGACCATGGCTTCCACGGCCACTGTTTGAGGCGTCTTCCCTTCACCTTTAAAACTCCTAGCCACGATCGTCCTCAGCGTGGGTATGGGAGCTCGGAGTCGGTGGTGTCGCTGCTGACCCTCACTATGAATACTCATGGTACCCCGTGAGAAGCGAGCTCACGTAGCCTGCATCCCGCACGCATATGTCAAGTTTAGTATCTCGGAGACGTGCTCTGAATCCAACACTTTGCCGTGAGACGCGCGTCCTTAGCTCCAGGTAGATGTCGTCTTTTCCCTCACTCCTTTGTGGGCTTGCATCTGCTGGTGTCGCTTTTCCGGCGAGGGCTGATCGTAAGTCTAGATGCTTTTCAGCCTTTTAAGGTGCCTCATTTTGATCCAATCTGTTTAGCAGCTGCTCGGTAAATCGCAGCCAACAGTCCCTTGATGCTTAAATTTCGGAATTGTTTTCTTTGATTTGGCAAGGTTCGTCTTTGCGGTAGACCAGGTACTCGATTCTTCGCGTTACGTCGTACTTTGCATCGCGTTCACATCCACGCTTCGTCTCGTTAAGGAAGCTATAATTTTGGGGATATAGTCAATCACCCGTATGTAGTTTGTTCAAATCTTTTATAGCAAGGTGGGTTCCATTACAGTGTATAAACCGTTAAGTTGCTGTTGGGCGTATTGATCGCGGCCGGTAGCACGCTAATGTCATTTTCATATTAACGGCTCTGAACCCCTTCGTCGGTCTTCTAAGCGCAGGGGTGTGCTTTTCATCTTCGCCACCATATAAAGCCAGGCAGTGCTTGCTTGACTTCGGATACAGGGTCGGTGCGTTTTCGGTTTCATCGCGCGGGGGGGGTCTTCGACAGGACGTCGACCCCAGGTCTCCTTGGATAGTGGAAGCGTCTGTTGCTTTCCTATCATACGTCATGTGGTCGCTAAACGACATCTAATATTTCGTTTACTGGTACTTGTAACCCTCAATTGTTTATTTTGCCACATATTGCCACATGTGATTCCACAACTTTGACGCTAAATTTGAAGGCAGGCCAAGGGTACCGGTCCGGTCTTTCAATCTTAACGCACAGCGCCCTCCTAAAACTTATTAACTGATTAGAATGCGCGTTAATTTGTTCAAATGTCAACCTTGAATCTGTGTGCAAAGCCCAGGATTGTCGCTCAAAAGAAACCCTCTTTCAAATACGGTGGTTGTGTGACAACTCGGCCGCAAACCCTGTTTCTGGTTTGTTTTACCGACACAACCAATTGCGCGCTCGGGAGACTTTAAATTCGGCGATCTTAGAAGAATACCGCCAAGAACTAAAAATATGCGACGACAATTCTTGCATATCTCGCAACTAATGAGATGACTGAAATATGAGGAACACAAGTGTACTTCGTTTTATTTCGTATAACAGGCACCAAGGTTTTGCGTTGTGCGGAATTTGAAAGGACGGGTTTAGCGTGTGTATCTCCACAAGCGCCTGAAAACCATGTTAAAGACTAAGTTTTGCTTCAAGTATAAAACTTACGATGCTCTTCTAAGTGACATGGGTGTCCACGTGTCTGACGAATCACTTGCCCCATGCAGTGCAGCAGCAATGTTGTCTGCATTCAGTGGTAGTTCGTAACAAGAAAATTGCCGTGCAATCGCTCATGTTAAACGGGACTTCGCGCGTAAAACTTCCTCTCGCCACGGAAGCAGCAGAATGATTCTGACACGTGCACCCAAAAATTTGCTGGCTTCCTTTAAGAAACCGCGTTAGTTCTTCCAAAGGAAACAATTCAAATACGTTCGCCCGAACGCGTCTTCGCGTGTTTTCACGTGCGGGGTGCGCTCTCTGCGCGCCTGCGAGTCTTCAGAATGTAGGGGCGCCTCTTATTTCTCCCGGTTTTAAGCCATGTTTGCATTGCTTGTTCGCCATCCTGAAAATCTCATTATCTTTACTTAGCAGTCCTCTGCACATAAGTGTTCATCAACCTCGGTTCCTCACCCTTCCCCTCTCATTCTTGCTCCAATACATTTTCGGGGAAAGAAAGTCGTGAACCCTGCATCTGAGGGAGTGAAATTTGCATAGGGCGGTTAGTAATACAGATCTCGTGCGCAGTGTTCAAAGGAAGCACCGCACCATAGATGCTTTATGTTTTCTAGTCACCTCTTTCCCTCCCACTCCGTCAACAAGATTCTTCCCGTTAAGTTAATCATTTTTGTGGGAGGGGGACGGACGGGGGGAGGAGGAGGGGTATGATTCAGGAGTTGCCGGGAGTTGCCTCCGGCATTTCTTCTTATCCCCGCATGCGGCAGTCGTGGCGGCGTGATTCGATTACGAGACAGGCGTCAGCGACTGCAGCTTCACAAACCACCTTCCCAGAGAGAACTAGTTAGCGAGTACAGCGAGTTTCGCAGGCGCCTCCTGAGAGGCGGATCACATGGCTGAAACAAAGGCAAGGTAAAGTTGCAAAAAAGGGCAAGGACCGATATGCCACGAGTGCTCCTTGAAGAGGCGAATGATGCGTGCAGACACGAAAGATAACAAAATTAAAACGTAAAACGAAGACAAAAAAGGGAACAGTAAAGCAGAAAAATCTCCCTATGTATCGGTTATTTAGAAACGCTGTTGTTTTATCGTCCCATTTACGCACTCTGGCAACGTATTTCGGCCTTTGTGGAGCAAGGAGGAGTTTGCTACGCGTGCAGTTTTGCTACGCGTTTGCTACGCGTGCTAAACTTTTAAAGACATGCGACTGCAGGAGAACGTTGCCATTTTCTGTCTACGCGCCCTGCGTGGTACAACATGGGGGACAATGCAGGGCGCCGCACCAGTGCGTGCCCTAGTGTTGCACGCCCTGGAAGCAGTCCATACAAGAGGCCTCCTAGATGTGGGAGGCTACCCACGCCCTGCGGTTTGACTATACGATTTGAATTTGCGTATAGACTACGTGGAATGATGAACGAAGTTTTCCACACAAAAATATGAAAATACTAAACACAAAACTAATCCTGTTTCACCTGACAGCAAAATTTATCTCGTGTGAAGCGCCTGCCAAGTGAAAAATTGCATGGCGAATAGACGATAGGTTTCAAATGCGGGCAAGTAGATACCGTGTCTTGTGTAACGCGAGGTTTCCTAACATCTTAGAATGACTGCCTCGACTAGCTGTGGCTGCTGCTTTAGAGTTAACTGCGCTCAATAAAACAATAAAAATCATCACCTCGGTTAACTGATAGCAGTCTTGCGAAAGCCTCGAGCGGCGGAATAGATTTTGCAAAAGTTTGGCACAATTTGGCTCACGCTGTACTTGGTTTGGCGAAGGAATTGATTCTTGGGACGCAACCTCTACAGGTAAAAAACGGTCGAGAACCTCGATTCCGGCGAAATGGCGGAACAAATTGGTTGAGATGTCATGCCACATGGATATTAAGAACATGAAACAATGAATCTAATTCGTAATCGAGATTAACAACGTTCTATTTGGAATATAAAATATAATGGCTAAAATTAATGTTGGGGTTCTATCACCTCTCAAAACTTTACTTTCTACTAACATGGATGAGCGCGAGGGAGGGGGGCGGGCGCTGAAAAATCATACCGGCAAACTGCAACGGAATTTTCGGCCCCTTAAATGCACTATTTTTAGGTAAAATTACTTTAAAAAGTGCTGCGTGCAAAATTCAGAGAACCGCGTATGCGTCGCTGCATTGTTAACGAAGATTAAGAAGGCTATTTTTAGCTTGGAACTAGAAAAAAGGTGGCCGTTACAGCCGGCGAAAAGTGACGTCTCAGTCAGGAATCGAGTGAGAGCAGCGGGCGGATTCTCCAACGGATGCCTGCGAGAAGACGGCGTGCATATGACGTGTTTCTGGTTGTCGGCTTCTTAAAAAACTAATAACTTGCTGGAAAAAGGGTTTGGGAAGTTCGGACAACTATTATTGCTTCGCTGTGAGCGGCTTAGACGCGCCTATAGAAGTCCGGTAAAACGAAAATCCAGGCATCGCGAGGAGCCGTGGCGAAACTCGAAGCTAAGAAATAGGTACACAAAAGACAGTGTTGAGCGCTAGATGGGCGCCGGCACAGCCAATATGCCCTGAGCCAATCGACCTATCCTGCGTTTGTGAGAGAACAAAACAACTAAAAACTTACGGTGGGAGGATAGCGCCCAGAAATGCCGGCTAGCGTGTAAGAATATGGTTTCAGCGCATGTTATCAAAGCTAAAATCCAGAATTTTATTCTTTTTTTTTGCACGGCCACTTTTGTTTTTATTAGCAGGGTTATCGCGCCAAGTCTTTAGATAATGATGCCATGCAGCGACGGCACTGTCATGTAACAACAGCATACCACAGCCTATATGCATACGCTATGTACAGAAGCATGTACAGCAGCAGGGGAAGGTCACTGTTTCACGACACCAGCGCTGGCGCCGTGAAACAGTGACATTTGTCGAGACTGAATGCTGCCAAATGTGCCCTCCTATTTTATATTTTGTCCCCTAACCGGTGAACGAAATGGTGCAAGCAGCGGGTGGGTTTTTAAGTGCGAATGCACTTCTTAAGCCAGCCTGAAGCGTCCGCCGCCGTCCGCATAGCAACAGCTTGCGGGTGCGCGCACTCCTCGTCTTCCTTGGCAACGGGGGGAGATGGGCGCGCGCTGCCTGGCCGCTGACATGGCACATACCCACGTGGGGGATTGGCCAGGAATCTCCGCGTCTTCCTTGGCAACGGGGGGAGATGGGCGCGCGCTGCCTGGCCGCTGACATGGCACATACCCACGTGGCGGATTGGCCAAGAATCGGGCGTGAGAAGGGCTAATGCACCCGCTTAAAGGAGTACTGACACGAAATTTCAAAGCTGAGATCCGCTCTAGCAATCAAGTACAACGACAACACAAATAGGTGTCTGTGAATAAATGCATCTTTCTTTCTTTGTAGTTGTGTGTGTGTGTGTGTGTGACCTCTCTTTCGCGAACATTACCGAGCCGCGCAAATTCAACTCGTGCATTCGCACTTTCACATTCTTCCCCTCGGGGAAATGCGGGGAATTTTTTTTCCTTTTGCGGCCCTGACCGGCCACAACAACAGCGTATCGTCTGGCGTCGGCCGTTCGCGCGTATTGCGCACTTGTTGAGACGCCCGGCCGCGAGCTTGCCGTGCTCCGCACAGCTGCCGTACTCGTTCGCGCGCCGGCGCACCGACATACCGCACCAACAGCGTATCGTTTCGCGTAGATCGTACACGCCTCTCAAGTGCTGGTAAAGTCGACCGAGAGCCTGCTGCCACCCTTGCTACCTCGAAATCAGCTGTTGTTTCAACTGCCGTACTCGCTCGACGACGGTATATCGCCTCGCGTCGACCGACCCGGGTACTTTTATAATTTGCTCTTCCTGTCCGTAACGCAGAGTGTCTTCAGCTTCTCGCATTTCGGAAACGCGTGACAGCAATTATTCATGTAACACGAATTACGCTGCTCACTCGCGTGAAGCCTCACGTAATACGGCTGCTGAGGAGAGGGAGTCCTGACTAGAACGTCACATCCGGAAGTTCGCCGCAGTGGCGACCAGTTGGGGCGACGGTCCGCTAGGTGCTGCGTCGGCTGAAGTGGAGTGTTTTCAAACGGTTTTAATAAACATTCAGCGTGTGGGAGGATTTTATAGTTAAGTCACAAGAGACTTTGGCGGTGTATATCAACACGTTCAAACATAACTTGGAGCAGCTAAATTTCCGGTGCAGTTAGCCTTTAAAAGTAAAAATTTTTGAACGAATCAGAATAAAAAATACAACCATGGAAAAATACGAGACACTTAGTTACACAGGAGCGTACCTCTAATTTGCTTCTTGAATCTGTGGCCCCGCAGCCTTGAAGACTCCCAGTCATTTTTGACCTACGTGAAACATTTCAACCGGATTTTGAGTCCTTTAAATCCTGCCCCCAAGGATAAGACATCTCATTATCACGATACCCAGCTCATTGCGGTGTACTTCCACAAACTTAGCAATCTGATGTGACATAGGTAAGGGTGCTTTCGGGTAACACGGGAGCCGTTTTCGCGCTTTGCACAGTGGGCTACGGCAGAAGGTTTCTGTTGAGGGTACGGTTCCCAGCAAAGGGGCACTCAATTTAATTAGGTTGCGTAACACATAACGTGTCTAAGCCAATATTAATAGGTGAGGATCCCTTATTCTTTACGTGGATCAGTCAGCGAAAAACCTTTGCACCCGGATGACCGTAGTTACCTGCTTCAAGAAAAATGACCTATTTCGGACAAACCTGTCGAAGGAATTGCCTTTGGTTGCGACGGCCCAACACACCCAGTCAGTTTGATTGGCCACGGGTGATGCCCGCAGCCATTAAGTGCTCATGGCCGGTTAAGAAATTCCGATCGGCAGCGAGGTCTATATCTACCCGCCCAAATACAGGCTTATAAATCTCAACAAGAAGTCATGGGCGGGCATTCCGAAATACTAAGGAAAGGCTTAGGCGCTCAGTAACTTTTCTGTATTAGGGTGGCGTGAGAGTAGTTTCGTTTTCAAGCTATGGAAAATTCTAGAAGCCATGATGAATATTATTTCCTGTCCTTCAAAGAACAAATGAATAAAATCACTGCGCGGGCTAGTGGGCTCCCTCTAGCACGCAGACATCTAGAGAATCGCAAATCCGAATTTTCCAGAGTTCGTTTTAAGGAAAATCAAAGTTTTAGACGTCGATGTTAAATTTACCGGGGTTAAGACAGCGAGAAGTGCTTCGCAGTTACTCTGCGCGCGCACTGCGGTGAAGGTTTTGTGTGCGGCAGTATATCTCACCCTCCCAAAACAAGGTACCACTCGTCGGAGCTTGTCCAGGCAGCGGCGAACTCGTAACCGGTGGCTCACGCCGGCGGCGGCCGAGGAGCATTACTCATCGTTCCGGAAACTTCTCTTCGGCGAGGAATGCGCCGACTTCAGGGGAACTTACCGCTAATTATAGAGACATTCGAACACTGCATCTATGAAAGATGTGTTTTGTGTATTTGTTCTTGTCTGTGCCGCGCAACATGATGGAAACCTGCGGACCGTTGACACTTTTGGATAAAAGTTCTCGACTTTCGGCGAGACGAGTTCGCATCGCGGGCTTGATTCAGGGCGTTGCTCTGCCCCTTCCACTGCCATGTGGCAAGCACACCAGGACGCTCCACCTGTATCATCGCTACGCTCTTCTAACCATACATTTGCACTTTAAGTTTTTTGCTCTGGGCTCTTTGTCGCCAACGCCGGGACAACTGTCTAGCTCACTGCTCATGCACCGCGCAACAACTACATGACGGAGTCGCCACATCTGGGATTTGTGATGCCTTCCACAACCTAACACTCGCCACACTGAGCTTCTTAGAAGGATGATTGGCAGAGGTGATGATGATGGTTGGAGTTTTTTGGCGCAAGGCCAGCTGGGGCAAAGAGCGCCAAACAAAAGTATTTAGAAGAAAATAGTGGCTACTAAGCCAGGATAACACTAAAATCAATTAACGACAATGGTGATGGCTGGTGTATAGGGCCAGTTTTGATTACGCATGATAGGAAATGAGGTTTAAAAAGTTTACAAAAGACAAGTATTTAAAAACGCGTTGCACAGAGACCATGGCATTATCCCCCAAAAACAACGAAGGGTGTAGTGGAATGTGTTGTCTGTATAGTTCCTTGAAGTGTCTGTGTCTTGTTGTGTCGAGTGCCTTGCATGTGATTAGGATGTGGACTACGGATAGGCCCTCCCCACACCTGCTACACCCAGGTCTTGGAGAGCTAGTGAGCAGGTGGGAGTGTGTTACGTGAGTGTGGCCTATCCGCAACCTAGCTAAGGTAACTTCAATGTGTCTGTTATGTGAGTCAGTAGCGTATGGTCCCAAGTGAGGTTTTATTACATGTAACTTGTTATCTGTCTGTTCACTCCAGTGTGTTTGCCACATGTTGTGAAGTTTGTGTCTGATGTGTGGCTTCATATCTGTGTACGGAAGTGTTGCTATGCCCACTGAATTCGAGTGTAGCAGCAGTGGCCATTTCATCTGCAGTTTCATTCCCGGCTATTCCACAATGGCCAGGAACCCAACATATTGTTCTTTCAAGACTTGATGCGTATGCCACCATAAGGCCCTTAAAAACAAGATTGATTACATAATTTTTTGAGCGTTTTCTAGACAAAAGTGCACGTACAACACTAAGAGAATCTGTAAAAACTATGGACTTTGGAATTTGACGCTGGACAATGTGGTCTAAAATAAGTAAAATGCCGTGTGCTTCAGCTGTAAAAATGCTGTTGTGGGAGTTCATTCTTTTTGCCATGTTAAAGTTCGGTCCATGCGCAGCACAAGACACAGCATCAGCTGTCTTTGATGCGTCGGAGTAAAACTCTGCACACTGGTACTTATCCTGTAGGAAGAGGAAATGCTGCATAATAACTGCCCTTGATGCCCTGTTTTTGTCGAACTGCACAAAGGACAGGTCACAAGAAACATCCCTGGCTTGCCATGGTGCAGTAAAATCAATGATCGCTGTCTTGTGGATATATGAAAATGACACTGCTAGCTCAGAAGCTTCTGCTCTCACTCTGAGAGGGAACGGCATGGGAATAGATGGGCGGTTTAAAAAGAGCTGCTGTGAGGATGCATCATGAATGGTCGAGTTAAGAGGATGATTTGTGAGAGACATGATTTTAGAGGCATACAACAAGTCAGTGTATATCCTCTGGTGATACAGGGACCATTTGTGGCACTCTGCATAGAGGCTTTCCACAGGGCTGGTGCGAAAGGCGCCACAAGCAAGGCGAAGCCCCAAATGCAGAACTGGGTCAAGCATTTTAAGTGCCGTTTTCGTTGCAGACCCATATACGACGTTGCCGTAGTCCAAGCGAGATCCAACCAGTGCAGTATACAGACGCAGGAATAGCTGCTTGTCTGCACCGTACGATTGGTGAGAGACAACTTTAAGGATATTCATAGTTTTTAGGCATTTTTGCTTAAGCATTTTCAGATGAGGAAGAAATGTTAGTTTGTTGTCGAATATTAGGCCTAAAAACTTGTGCTCCTTTTTTAAAGGAATCGACACGCCGTTTAGAGTAATGTCAGGGTCCACATGGATCCCGCGAACACGGATGAACACAACGCAAGTACTTTTTACGGGGTTCAGCTTAAAGCCGTTTGTGTCCGCCCAGCCAGCAAGTTTGTTCACGCCGAGCTGGACTGGCCGTTCACAGATTGACATATTACATGATTTAAAAGATATTTGCACATCATCTACATAAACTGAGCAAGAAATGGTTGGTGGCAATGCCTTACGGAGTGAGTTCATCTTCACTATGAAGAGTGTGCAGCTCAAAACACCTCCTTGAGGCACGCCATTTTCCTGAACATGTACATTAGAAAGTGCACTACCAATTCTTACACGGAAAGTTCGTTCAGACATGTAGCTAGAAAGAGTGCTAAGCATGTTGCCCGAAACACCGAATGACTTCAAGTCACTCAAGATGCCGTATCGCCATGCCGTGTCGTAGGCCTTTTCCATATCAAAGAAGACTGTAATGCAGAACTGTTTGTGAATGAGGGCATCTTTTATGTAAGATTCCAAGGCAACAAGCTGATCATTGGTGGAGCGCCCCGCCCTGAAGCCTGCCTGGCAGCTCTCGAGATTGGCAGAGGTGCGCACACTATACATTTATGATGTGTGCTTGATGGACGATAGACCTCATCTTGTGTAGTACTTTTAAATATTTTTTCACTCTACGTGTAGGCTTTGCGCAGCTATTTCGTCATTGCGTAGTCCTTTGAGCTTATCAAATTACTACGGAATAACGCAAAAACACAACATATTGAACAAACTGGATCTGGAACTGAGAAAAGTATTCTCCAAGTTCTTTCCTACTCAAGCTCCCTGCCTCCTTCCGCTTCCTCTCGAACAACAGTAACATTTTCAAGTTTTATAAATGACAAGAACTATATAATGCACTTTAGATCATTTTTTGGTAATTTAAATCAGGATATGTCTGACCGTATAACAGGTAGTTCATTCGTATTCATGATATTACACTGGTCGTATGGTATTCGGTGCAACAATAGCCTTATCTACAAGTACGAATACACCACTTACGCATGTGAGTCGAAGTAAAATTGTCATTGCATATTCCTCAGATGTTTTTAATATGGTGTAAGGGCCGGGGAAAGAAAATGAAACACGATAATGATGTGAGAGCTATATTACAGGGTTATGAAGAGATACCTGTAGTTTTTAAGGTTGTTGTATTAAGAACCTCCCGCTCTAACATTCGTCCAGAAGACGAGAGAGTTGTGCCTGCATATACTGGGTGGAATAAATTGCAATGAAAAGCAAGGAAACTACTAATAAATTTAACCCTGACAATGCATAACCAATCAGCAGTTTATACGTTGTTCGCAACATACATATTCATTTCAGCTTCTGGCTGGCTCATTTACGACGTGACGCATCACACGACGTGCTATAGAGTTGGTAGCGGCGTTGAATAGAAAGCGGCAAGTATTCACGCCAAACGCAGAAATGTTGGGCTTGGGAAGATAATGAACGGCGTTCGGTGTCATCAGTGGCAGCCCGACTCCGCTGTCCTGGCTCCGAACCACGACCAGAAACCTTTTCCGGAACATTTCACCGTAGGTACCGCTGGAATGTCCGTCGGGTAGCAAGATGGACCGGGATGTTCTGTCGACGTGGAGGGAGGAAGGCGGCTTTTGTTGAGTTTCGCCTGGCGTTTTTTTTTTGTGTTTTGTATTATTCCCATTTCTTTGATTAACGTCAAGTTTCTTACATAGGACCATTCAAGACGGCAACACAATGGGGTGCTATTTTGAGAGAGGCATGATGCATCATGGGCTACGGGGCGACGGGATGTAGAACATTCGAAGCAGCCATTGACCGAAAGGAAAGGAGGAAACGGAAGAGTTCCGGCCCGAAATAATGATGCGTAGTATTCTTTGCCGAGTAGCCACACCACGAGGACCATGTAACGCCCTGCATTTCCACAACAATGCAGATTTCGTGACAGTTCCACCTATTCTCCGTATAATTATGATAGGAAATTCTAAAAAAACCAAAAAATAAGACAAACACAAATGAATTACGAAAAATGGCGAACCAGGTAACGCCTTGCATTGACAAAATAAAGCACATTTTGCTGAAGCTCTGCCTGTAATTGTTATAGGCCTAAATGAAGATAATTGGTCAAACGAAATTTTACAAAATTAAAAAAAAAAAATAAGGAAAAATACGGTATACGGCGAACCCTGTAACTCCCTGCATTTCCACAATAGGGTAGGTTTTGGGAAAGTTCAACTGCAATCGTTATAACAGCGTAATTGTAGATAATTTGGTAGAATGAAAATTTGAAAAATCTAAAAGTAAGAAAAATATTTAAAAATACAAAAATGGCTAACCGTATAATGCCCTGCATTTTCACAACAATGCCGATTTCGCTGGTTTCACATGTAATCGTTGTGATCGTTTAATTGTAGATAATTTAGTGTAACAAAAATTTGAAAAACCTAAGTGAGAAAAATATTTAAAAATACGAGAAATGGCGAACCGTATAATGCCCAGCATTTTAACATATTGCAGATTTCGCTGAATTTTCCCATGTAATCGTTTTAATCTCGTAAATAGAGGTAAATTCCCAAGAAAAATTTTTGAATACTAAAAAAAGTAAAATATCAAAAATTACAGAAAATGGCCAATCGGGTACACCCTGTTTCGCCACAATAATGCATATTTCGCGGAGGTTTCAGCTGTAATGGTTAAAATTGCATCAATGGAGATAATCGGTTGGACAGGATTGTGAAAAAACCAAGAAAATTGGCAGTAAATAACTCACACTCAAGAGAAGTGGCAAAAGAATGCTACGCATTAGTGGAAAATTCTCTAAATTTATGCAGATATTTTGTTTGATTTCTTCGGTTTAATGCTAATGGGAAGGCGGCGGTGTTTTGCCACTGAAAAAGAACTTTTACTGCGCCATTCGTTCTCAGTAAGCATAAATTTGCGGAGTCTTAAGCATGCTGACAACTGTGTGGTAGGATCTTTTTTGTGGCTGCTATAATTTCCATTCCTTTACCTTCACAAATATTACAATAAAAGGAAACACTAGGCGCGGAGAACTTTATGTGCTTTTGAGCATTGGGAATGAGACATCCAGGACGAGCAAATATCATGTGCTGAATATATTGTAAATTCGGTAAGGCCTAGTTGCAAAGGGATTTAGTGGGTCGAATTTGAATTTACCCTGACTTTAAAGCGCAGTGTCACGTTCAATGGAAATACTAATTAAAAGCAAAATAAAACACAAGGGAAGATTGTTTTACAAGCAAGAAATCAACCAATTTTTAATTTTTTTTTTCACACACATCATATCTTTATTATCCTTTTTGTTACATTTGGGCCAATCACAAAAAGCGGCTGTTTCAAGCAGCTTCACGAGGTGGCTGCTTAAAACAGCAGCCACAATAGGATTTGAGCGGGATCGCCACTTCTCTCTATTGGCTTTATTTCAATTTCGGGACAGCTTCATGTTTTTTTTCTAATTTCCAAATGTTTAAATATGTTGTCAAGTCAAAAATGGTGATGGGGTAGTTTTTTTTTTAATTTTTTGGGCGTCTTTGCCCTAACTATCCAACAGTCCTCAAAAACCTGCCTACCTAAATGCCGTCCGGGTTTGAGTTCACGTTTCAATATATGCTTATTTAGGTATTTATTTCTTTTCCACTACACGAAACTACGCGCACCGAAATAATGTGACAGCGACTGCCATCGTTTGGATTTTTCAGTACCTCGAAATGAAGAAAAAGTGTTTTCGTCTTGTTAGAAGGTAAATACAAAATAATGAACATGATTCGTTCAGTATCCGGGCTCTGCACGAGGTACTAATTTTACTGTTTTAGCACATCGTGACAGCACTCTTCCGAGAAGACGGACTGTGGAGGACTCTGCTCGTCAAAGGTATTCTTACCAGTGTCTTCACATTGTTCAATTTCACAACGGTGGCCGATTAGTCCTGTCGTAAACACTCCCATTGTTTTCACAAAACACGGCGGCTCACTTTTCTTGAAGAAGTGCATTTGGCTGAAATACTTCCCGCTCCAAATTGTGCATCGCATGCAAAAGTTAGCAGCCTTAATAGGTTCGGACTTCAAGAGGTCACGTCAACACCACATTTACCCCTCAACAACACAATACCAAATTTTTAGTTCATTTCAAAACCCTTGACGTGCGAAATAAACTACGCCAGTGGTAATGACCTCGCTACACCTCAAGTAGTGGGATTATTAAAGTTGAGCGGCATTGAAGATAAGGTTCACTTAAACTGAAATCCGGATAGTCGTGATGTTTTTCTTTGTGCACGATATGTTAAGCTACGAGTACGTTCCCAAGGCGGGCAACTCTCTCTTCTGATTTATCACCATTACTTTACTTCAAATATTTTCCCCGCCGCCCTGTGTGTAAAGGCTGAACCTTGTTACTTTACTTCCAGTGGGACCCGGTCTGTCCCTCCTTGTCAAGTTCTGCAATCTATGCTTATTTTTGAAACATTTTTGCACACTACCCAGAGGACCTTTTCAAGGTGCAGCCATAACAAACACCTTTCGCGAATCTTATCGTGACCCTCTTGTCATAAAGACAAAAAAAAAATTAAACGAGTATGGGCCGAGTCGCTTCCGCACGTATATATCTGCATCGTGTGACGTGCGAAGAAAAAATTAACCTGATGTAGCGAACTTTACCGCCCATGCCAGAACTGGTACAGTAATGTTACAATGTTCGTGAACTGGTCATAAAAACGAAATCATCCACTAAAATGAAACCGTTTGTGTCGTCCATTTATAACCCACGGTGGACAAATGCAACCTGTAGCTCAGCAACCTTGACATCGTTTTCAATCCCAGAAACAATTTTTTTCAAGAACAAGGAGCGTCAAATTGGAGGATCTGTCACCCGCTATTAACAAAGAAAGTTTGGCGAAAAAAAAACTCGCTTCCCGAACACTAACAATAACGCATACAAATAAAAAAAGGCCACTTTGCAACGCAATATCTGATATCGTTCTTTCGATACGGAATACTTCAGGAATCAGTCTTTGGACAGGCCGCCATCGGCCCCACTAAGAAAGCTTTCGATTTTAAAAAAGACTCGTGGATTGGGCGCATCAGCTGTGCCGAACCGTTGTTCACGGTTTAAAACCGTTCGTTTACTCCAGTACCTACACCCGCCCTCCCCGACCTTCCTACTTCCGCGGACGCTGTACAGCAGCCCTCAATAATTTACTTTGGCTCTTCCCAGGACGTGTCTTTATTTACACCTTCGCACTTTCCTTGAGCGCCTTCCTCCTGGGTGGGAGGTTGAAACGAGTCACTTGAAGTACGACCGTCTTTCCAAAGGTCTGTCAGCTTTTCTTTCTATCCATTCCTCCCGCAACTTCGGAGATGAGCTGAACGGAGAATTTCACTGTCTGGCTTGTGCAATGATAACCTAAGGTTTGCTGCCGTTGTTTGCGTTAGTTCAGAGGCGTTTGTTTTAAAGTTAGCATCTAGATACAGTTTGTTGAGAACACAATTTAAGCTGACCAACTCACGTCATAAAAATATTGTAACAATATCACTAAATAATATGCCAGGTTTGGTGAGAATGAGGTTTATTACCGCTCTACCAAAGAAACAAAAATTAAAATTAGCAGTTGTTTTCGGGAATGATACGGGCATAGTTAGAGAAAGTAAATTGCAAATCGTTGTGGTTTGCGTATCATACCGCGTACATAGAATCACACGCCTTTAAGAAAGGTAGCTGTGTGAATAATACGACGTACTTGGCTCTGAGTAACAAAAACAATGAGTTGTACATTACCTATACATATCATTAAAACGAAAGCATCACACAAAAAACATATCCTTCTTTCAAATATCGCCGATATAACGTTTCCCGCCACAACTCACCATTTTACGGCCTCCTTCACTGCCTAGTTCGTCGTTAATGCGCCGAAGTTGAACGCAGCTGTCATTTTTTTAGCAACAAACTAAAATAACTCGCGTTTCTCCTGGAGTGAGGCATTAGCCACTATGAGAGGCTGTGGGAATAAAATTATCTTAATTTTAACCAACCTAGAGCCCGTTGCGCAAAAAGCAAAAATAAATTTCAAAAATTAAAGGAGTTCCACTCAACATAAAACCTTTCAAGTGCGGAGTGGGGATTCACCAAAGGGGCTGTGGCGCCCCTCTCTTGAATTGTTACAGTATCAGCCTGGCGTTGATGCCGAAAGTTGTGGAGAGAGAGAGAGAGATGCAGCCCCTGAGCTGGACTATAAAAAACAATGTATTAAGGTTCTCATAATTTCGGGTAATTAAATCGTTAATTCATGATTTTCCTTTTTTCTATTATTGTGTACATATTTGCGGCCTAAGAACGGCAGCCTATGTGGCAACGGCGAAGCGCAAAGATGACCCCCAAGACTTTCCATATGAGTAACACATGCCTGTGTGGAGAAATAGGATGGACCTCGGCTTTGTAACACAAGAGACCCAGGTTCAATTTCGACCAGGAAAAGCGGTGATCCTTTCGAAGCCTCCGTGGTTGCGTGTCACCGCTTTACTACGGTGGCTAGATACCGTGACCCCGGACTAGCTAGGGCTACAAGCCGTAGCGGGCTTTGCACTTAAAACGAGCAGCAAGCGATAACTGCCTTCCTGCAACCACTTGCGCCAATTAAAGGTTTATAGGGCATGCGAAAATCCCTTGGACACCTTCAATGTTAACCGCAATACATCCGAGGACACATGAGCGCTCTTGTGAATATAACTTCGTCAGTGCTTGAAGACACCTCCACCCTCTCTAAAATTCGGGAACTGATGGAAGTACCAAATTTAAGGTAGTAATATGTAGCCATTAGGATTTTGTATGGTTTACAGGCACGTCAGAGCACGCATGTGCTTGTTAGATTTGTAGTGAAGGTTACAGATATAAGCCCGCAGCATGAACAGTTTCTTGTGGTTGTATTTTTTGTATCCGTGATAACTAAGCTTGTATTAAGCAGAAGTGCCCGGTGCATTGCTTGAAAACAAAAGACAACGTTGTCAGGTGCTTCGTAAATGAAGGAGGATTTTTCTAGTCTCCAAAATCTCCCTCAGTCAAGCTCACCCGGACCCATCTGTCCATGATACGGCACCATGCATCTTGAGGTTTCAAAAATTTTTTTGTTCCTCTCCACATCCCTAAAGAAAGCGGCCGTATCTCGAGTTGTCACAGGTCCAGAGCGACCTGTTGGTAGATCCTGAAAGTGTGGTTGCATCGTTTATCTAACCTTCGCAAACGTATCTCTCAACTTGCCTATCGGTGGTTTGCTGTGGCTGGTTATAGTCTGCCACGTGACCCTTTTTCGGGAATGCACGCAAGTCAAGAACGCGTATGATATAAAATGAAAATTTTGAATGCCCGGGAACTGGTAAGCTGTTGCTACCACCTGCCCACAGTACCTAAAAATCGTTCTCAAGACGTCGTATTGTTGAATACGCCGTCTTCCAACCGATGTGATATTGTTGGTGTTATTTATATACTTCTCGCCAATTTTTTACTTCTCGCCATTTTTTTTTTCAGGCAATAATAACCGACGTGTCCAATCCGTCATCTCCGTAAATACGGCATATCTTGCCCGAAATAACAAATAATAGTTTATAGATAAGTTGAACTTGATACACAATTGAATTAAAATATTTAGAACAAGGGATCCCAGCCGCAGAGAATACTTCTATACTATAAATAAATAAATGGCTGGACTCCACTACACACTCCCCTTACTTTTGTCTGGCCGACTAAACTGACTCAAAGTAACAGCGTAAGCATTATTTGACTGAGTATGACAACAGTCTGGTGTCGTGGCAGAGATGGCTTACAAAATATTGACGGGCTCAAACAATACAAAAAAACAGAAAGTGTGTGGGAGAGACTCCAGATTTTTCTGAAAAGTTCGTAAAACAAAGTACAGTAATTGAGTTGGAGAAATAGGTACCCAAATTAGGTCCTCGTATTGAACCCTGGGCCTGCGTAATAAGACAAGATCCCACAATCCCAACACCGCCATAGCTCGCTGAATCTAGCTGACTAAATGTGGGCGTAATGGAAGCGTTGCGGCCTTCTAGGTAGAAACGCGTATTAGAGACATGTACTGATGCATAGATGACTAACATTTTCACGCAGTTAGACAAGTTGCAATTAGGTAAATATCAAAGTGTCTGCCGTTAGATGATTTCTTCGATTTGTGATTCTAATGCGAGTAAGGTCTGTGTTAGTAACAAGGTGATGAAAAGGACACTAAGTGACAATGATGAAAATAATAATGGAAGGACACATTCGGCAATTAGACACTACTACTTCAGAAGTCACTAATCCATAAAATGGTTAGGTGAGCTCGCGAGAAAGAGGAATAGCAATAAAATTTGGCTTAGGTGTCGCCGTAATTTTTTTTTTCAAATATTTCATGCATGAAACTTCAAATCTTCGGAATTTACTGCTTTTTAATAAAGTTAACCCCTTCTTTCGTAATTCAGCGCAGATTTCTCGCGCTTTTGTCGCGGTGTAAGATCTGCGTGAATCATAACGAGTGCCTTTTCTCCCGGCATGTCACAAGAAAAATACAAAAGTTATTTCAGCGGAACCTTGTGCGCACTTACGTCCAAGACTCAACTACTTTACAGCTGCCGTCTGTGTCTTTGGGCTGTTGCCTTATTATGGATGCCATGTAAGCACTAACGTAAAGGCAAATTACTTTAGAATTATTATGTGTGTTCCACCTTGCTTTCCTGCTCATACTCTTTAATGCCCTTTTATGGCGTCTGGACATTTGCCGTTTATTACTGACGTACGTGATTTCGTAACACGTTTATTTTGTCCGCAAATGAATATTCCCACAAACACACTTAGCATGTCGGGTTACCACCGCAGAATGTTTGTGCGCCCTATTTCCGATGCATTTATGGCGCGAAAAATTCTATTAGGGGCGCGCATTGCGGCCTCACTGTTCTTATGTGTAAGCTTGTCCACTTTGCGGCATGTGGAAAATTTCTGATGATGATGATGTTTGGTGTTTTATGGCGCAAGGCCGACGAGGGCAAAGAGCGCCAAAACGGTGGTTAGGTATGAAGGATGTAACCGTAAACGCTAAAACCGTTCAACAAAAAACAAGTGAATTCAGTAAAAGAAAATGAGGATGGCTGGTGTAAAAGGCCAGGTTGTGATTGTGCGTGGCATGAAATCGTGTTTAAAAGCAACTACGCGTGATAGGAAACGAGGTGTAAAAACTTGATGTCACTAAGAAACTTAAAGGTTTCTTTCTATGCCCCCAGAATTTCTATGCCCCCAGAAAATTCGCATGGCTGCAACCCATTTAATGCGCTTTTTTCTTAGATGATCTTCCCCTCATAGTATTATCCACAGGTACATGCGTACGTCTTGTCTTGCCGCAATAATTTGGTTTTAAAATTTCCGGGAAGAACCATATCACTTTAGCGTAGAAAAGCCTTCGACACACCACATCTGGAAGCAGGGTTACCTTTCTCCATAAACTATTTGAACAACGAATTAAAGCTGCCTGTTTAATAACCGACCTGCACGCCTCGCGTTCCGCTTTTTCGCTAATTCGGCCAACCTTAAAAATACAATTAAACAGCCCCACCTGCTTCCGCAAGGCGATTCTCACGGCACATATCTTTAGGATACGAATAAATAATCGGTGCAAACTTTCAGCTGGCTTCTATTGAGCATTCGTCGCTTCACTGGCACGTGTGCCGGTGCTTCAATTGTACTGCCTTAGTCCTCTGCGCCGTCGAATTGTTGAGCCAGCTTACAAAGGAACTTATAAAGGGAATTGCGCCTGCCGCTTTCTTCACGTTGTACATTAAGCAGCCTCGTCTGGCGTCTTGCCTTTGAACAAAGACTGTGAGCTATTATTGAAGGAATGAGGATGCGCTTCTTTTCACGAGCAGCGTCTCCTTCTCCAGCGAATTTCGGGAGATGAAGGCAGCACTGATGAAAAGTAGGAACTGAAGGCAAATGAAAGAAGCTCAGGATTGCGAAGCTTGGCATAATGGGTCGAGGCACCATAAAGGTGAGCGTTTGTAACGCGGCACGTGAGGGCATCCAAATGTATGGCAATAGCGAGAATGGAAATTGAGAATTCTTGTGGCAGGCTTGCAAACATTGTACACTTTCCTGAAGCGTGTACTTTGGAGAGATGAGAGGTGAATTATGATAAACTTCAACTAGTACAGAAAATAAAAGTCTATCGGACTTTGTTCCTGCTAGTGTGTTTCGAATGCCCTCCATTTTCGAGATCAACCGGGATAATATGCGACTAACCCTGAAACCTTACGCTTGGAAATCTGATTAGGGTTGGGATTGCAGGGTTTCACGCGCCTACGTAACGCAGGCGATGAGGCTCGCCATAGTGGATGGCTTCGGATTAATTTTGACCACCCAGGGATCTTTACGTGCGCCGAAATATCGTATGCACGGACAATTTTGCTTTTCGCTTCCATTAGAAAAGCGGCCGCCGCGGCCGGGAATCAAACCCGCATCCGTGTGCTCAGCAGCACAACGCCTTCGCCAATGAGCCACTAGAGCGGGTACGCTTGGAAATAAGTCACACGTTGCGACCTCAGACGTTTCGCCCCGTTGATGAGCCATTAGGCTAAATCTTTGACTTAGTGTTGCTTTATTCCAGCTAAGCTATCTTTGCCTCTGTGATGACGAAGTCGTAATCAAAACACAAAAAAGAAAACCCAAATTTACACAATGTAGGGCACGTGGTAATATTAATGATGATGATGATAAAAAAGAAGAAAACGCTTTCAGTGACCTGAATCGAATCTCTGTCTCTCGCGTTATGATGCTGGCGTCTATACCACTGCGCCAATGTCGCAGGCGGATCGCCCAGCATTTTCATTGGGTTCGTTGCTTGGGCTTTGGGTTTGGACTTCAGCTGAGCTGGCGTGGACTTGTGCTTCAGAATTGGACACTTTGGATTTTGGATTTCGGTAGCGTGGACTTCCAGAGCATAGATGGTGACGATGGCTGGTGGGGGCGTTAATTCGGCTCACTCGTGAAGGATTCTTTTGGTGCCGTCTGAGTTTGGACTTTGACTTGCAGGCAGTTTGCAGTTTGATTGTTTACGCTAGTACTTTGACTCTCAGAAGGTATGCAGGTTGATCGTTGACGCTTTGGCTTTATTGCAGGGGCTTTGTCTTGGATTTTCGCCATTTGAATTTCGCACGCACGAAAGTTTCGCGTTTCAACTATCGTCCTTGTTAGACGGAGGGGATTCGAACTTTTTGTTCTATTCCTGACAACTGTTTATTTGCAGGTTTTGCTTGCAAAGCATTTTCTATAGCGATAAGACAGGCGGCTGCACTTTGTACTGCATTTATTCAAGACAATACATTCCCGATCCTTTTCACGTCGTAAGTTAATCCTGGAAATATGAGACGCAGGATGTCATAACCTCAGATGCAGTACGTAGAGTTCACCTCTCTCGCAGATTTTGCCTGAGTGTGTGCCTTTAGGGAATTATGAAGTTCATTTGACAATTTTAAATAAAGAGGTGTGACTGGAAAGGCGGAAGAGGTGGCTGATGAGAAAGACGGGAGGATGTGGCGATTGTGCGCCAAGTGAAAAAAAAAGCAGGACTTCCTGAGATGACGTTTAGGAAGCACGGGAAGGGTGCTCAGGGCCGCTCCTATGCATTTGTTTTCTCAATAGTGTGCGGTGTTATGCATTATTTTTAGATTGCAGAGGAAGGTCAAATGTCTTGGCATCACAGCTGCATCTGGTCCCCTAAGTGCGCTGAGGTTTCTTCTCTCTAACTCAGCCTCAATTAGTTGCGTGTGTAAGCTCCTAGCCAAACGCGTGTAAGATTTTTGTGGGGACAGACTAAATTTGCTACTTTCTTCACTTCTTCTCCCTTCTCTGATTCCAGTTCTTCTTACTACCAACCGCTGGGTTGACTCAATGACTACATCGTTGTGCTGAGCCCTAGGACGTAGGATCTATTCCCGGACACGGCGGCCGCTGTACTGACTAAGGCCAAAAGCAACATCGCCGGTGTGCTCGAGATTTAGGCGAAGTGTTCACGATCCGCAGCTGGTAAAAATTAAACCGGAGCTCTCCACTACGACGCGCCTCATCGCTTGTGTAGCGTCAGCGCGGTATACTTCATTAAAAGAAAAGAATGTTTTGAATGTTAATGTAGAGTCTTTGCGTTCCTTCCTTGGCTGGTTGCGAACGTGTCAAAAACACAGGGAGGTCGTGGTAAAATCGTTTACGATGATATAAATTGTCAGGCCCATGCCAGAATGCAAAAGAAAGTTGACAAGGATTTCACAAGAAAGGATAAGATTATGCCCTTCTTTATTTTCTCTCTCTCTCTCTCTCTCTCCCTGTCTCTCTCTCCTTCTCTATATCTACTCCTTTTATCGTGCCAAAAAACTGGGCCAACGTTTAGCATGCAGATAAATAATCGCCGCAAATATTCATTGGGGCCCAACCTGCCGTTGCCACGTGCCATGCGACGCAAATAACAACCGCCTGCAGTTGCTTTCTATACCGCCGAAGGTCGACGAAGGATATACTCCTAACGACTCGCCGCCCGGAAGATACGGCGCGTGCCACTCCGCAAAGAGCTTCCGGAATGGCCCGTGGCTGCTGTGGGGTACTTTTTAGAAAATAATTTGTGACTTTGTGACAGAACCTCTTCCTGAAAATTGGGGCGCCGACATCGAACATTCACGCTCAAACTCAGTACATCTGGTTAAAACCAGTCTAAGAAGGAGTGCGAATTCGACATTTAGAAACTTGATAACCTACTAACTCGGACCCTACATATCATGGGTGGAAGTAATTATTGTCTGTGGACAAGTTTGCGTCTACTAGGCTACTTTTTAACAACGGATTATGTGTAGCTGGTCGTAATGTATGCCGTACTTAACTCGCTAAAAATACCAAGAAAATGACGAGCGCTCGGGAGCGCATGCCTTGCGGCAACCGCCGAACATCCCCGCACATGCAGTGGCTCTAACAAAAAAAAACTGTGGCTGATTTCTGTGTCATGGGAATTGGTAAAACAAAAAAGTGAAATGTGCAGCAAAATCTGCAGCTGGGCATGATTTGCGGGTCGGAGGCTGTCTCGTGGGTGTGCTTGGCGAGCGACGTCATGCTGGCAGGTCACTTCGGCAAAGCTGTGCGGGCATCATTTCCGTCACGAATATTACGTCAGTGAAATCTTGGTGTATCGCGGCATAAAACACGTAAGTGCTAAAACATAAAACCGGAAAATGGACAACGCTAAGTATAACGTACTCTTTAGTTCTAAAGGTTGCTTCCCGGCAAGAAGACCCGTGTGCAGGGGTGCACTCTTTAAGGCAGCTTGCTTTGTTGTACTGGCGTCACTTCCGTGGAGGATATGACGTCAGGAAATCTTCTAGTATCCAGCAATAAAACACGTTCGTAATAAAAACAAAAAAAGAAACCCTGGCGCAAATCCTGAGCAGTGAGAAAAGGCTGAGCGTGCCTGTGAGCGCGTGCCTCGCGGCGACCGCCGATCGTCTCCTGCTCGCGCAGTGGCTTTAGCAAAAACAACCCTAGAGGAAACATCGACGAGCACCTCACGTTGCCTAGCGACCAGCAACGTCACAGCGGAGCAGCACATTCTTCATGGAACCTCGATGCGACTCCAGGAACGCCGCGCATGCGTCGTGCACGCATGGGCTGCCGCTTCACCCCAGCTGTCGTGAAGCGCTACCACGTATGTAATGCTTCGCATGAGGAGCACGACGACATCGATATATATGCCGATGACTACTACTTGCACAGTGCAGAGGGACGACGGAACATGTATTTTCATACCTTGAACTTAAACACCTTGAATTTTTTTATTTAAACAATTTCAAATGTGTACAAATGCGTAGTGATATGTCCTTGAGTACACATGTAGAATAAACCCCGCAGCTTCGCTATGTTTTAAGCCTTCCACTTGAACCATATTAGTGCAAGCTTTGCCAGTTTGTTTGTTTCTGAAACTACTGTAATGCGTCCAGGTATGGTTACGAATTGGTTTGTGATGCAACACGTGTTTCCACTCGGACTGCATGCTACTTCTTGTATGGCTCATGTGCAATTCTTTAATACTCTTGCGTTCCTACTTGTTACCCTGGACGCTAATTGTTCCAGCTTTTATGAGTGCAATGGCAGCCCATTACTACAAAATATACTAGCAGTCAATATACTAGCAGTCAACTTACACATGACCGAATGTGAGAGATGAAGGACTAACGACAGAGGTGTACGATGGTCGTCCGTATAAATTTATGTTAATGTAACTGTATCGTAAGATGGGGGATTGTACCTATCGCCGCTCCGACAACTCACGGAAAAGGGCACCTTATTTTAAACCCCCGGCGGCGTGACTCGAGCATGTACAGCCTGCCGAGGGCATTCTACTCTTATGAAACCTTCTTATTCTACCTTTGGCACCGAGGCTGCCATAACCGAACTCCTCCCTGTGCATGTAGCTCAATACATTTGAAAGCGCTTTATTCAAATAGGATTTGTTAAAGAGCTCTTTGAATACACCACACTGTTACCGGAACAAAGTCGTTTAAACTGCGCCTATTTTTTCTGCGCAGAGTTAAGCATCACTTGTTAGTTTATGAAAAATTTCAAGAATCTAGGTTCATGGCTTGGCGAGTGTCATTTTATTATTTTCTTGGTAAACATTCCCTGTGTAGACGAAATTATGTCGAAGCTACAGCAAAGACGGCCAGGAAAAAGAGCAGCCAACAAATTTTTCTCCAAATTAAGTCGTATATTTGAACTCCAACGCTATATGGGTTGATTTCTTGCTTCAGACAAAGCTCCAGGATGTCATAATATACGACCGTCTTGACTAGAAAAAACCACCGATTGCGTCGTTGCATCAATGCGAAACGCTCGTTTCGCAAGCAGCCAAAAAGCCCACAGAAACGAGGATCTAAAATGTTACCCATTTGGGAAACCTTTTATTTCAAGTCGCCTACAGTTGTAAAATGGGCTCGATGGGACGCGCCGACAATTCTTCAACTTTAGTGCCTCGCGAATACAAGGGCGTGAAGTGAGCAGAAGCGCAAAAAACGTGCCGGTTTTTTTTTTTTTTGGAGCTACAAAAAATGCCGTACAGGCAAGTCAGGCATGTACTGTCTTCCTTGTGGACTTTATTTGTTTTTACCCGATAAAAGAAAGCCTGTTTTGTGTTTCGAAGCACATGACAAACTTCTTTGTAGAAAAGAAAATGGGAAAAGAAGTTAAGATAAAGCCAAGACGAATGGCCCTGGTATTCCCCAGCGTCAGTAGGCGAAAGGAACCGCAATTGTGTTTCGGGAACGGTGCATTCTAGGTGCACATTCTTCAGAATCTTGTTGGGGAGAACAAAAAAAGGAATGCAGTGAAATATCCGCCACTGAGAAAGAAAACAATAATGCCAGTCTTGTATGTGCGTATTGTAATACCAGTTTTAAACACATAGCCGCATGCAACTACCTGCGAACATAGAAGCCAGTCGAATAGATCTGTAATCAGCATTAACAGGGAAAACATTCGACGTAAAATGAAGAAAGAAACGACGTTAAAATGTATGGCAGTAAAAATGCATATTCTGCCCCCACTAAAACAACAAATGCTTTCATCATTTTCTTGCTGTTTAGTTTGTAAGCAGTTGTCATTTTTAAGGCTTTTATTACTGATTTGCGAGTCTCAGCAGTTGTGCTTTCACTTTTTCATTCGTTTTTTTCTGTTGCTTGCTGTAGCCATCGACAATAAACTGGAACGGTTAACCTACCTTGACAACAGTATCTTGATGATGATGGTTTGATTTTATTGGCGCAAGGCCGACATGGGCAAAGAGCGCCAAACACAAAGTTATTTGATGAGGAGAGAACGTGAAATAAAATCAGTTAAAAGACTATGAGCATGGCTGGTGTAAAGGGCCAACGGGAAGAACAAGAGTGGTTAAAAGATAAATAAGGTGGCTGGTGTATAGGACCAGGGGTAAAACTATGAGTGGTATGAGATGAGTTGTAAAAAGTGAACTTCTGATAGGAACTTAAAGGTGCGCTCAACAGAAAACATGGCATCATCTCCTAAGAAGTATGACGGGTGTGGTGGAATATGTCGTGTGTGTAGTTGTGGGAAGTGTTTGCGTCGTGTAATGTCGACAACAGTATCTTCACGTATGGCTCAGGTAGTCGATCTACAGAAAACCGTACCAGCTTTGGAGTTGAAGCTGTACGATTTGGCAAATCAGTCGTGAAGGTATAAACTTCCAGTGTACGGCGTACCTGAGTAAGCAGGAGAAAATGTTGACACATTAAATATAGCTGTTAATCAGTTTTTTTTAAAGAACGTTTAACAGTTGAGCCAGTTGACATAGGACGAATAGACAGAATTAGAAAACCTTACGGAAAAAAAGTGAGACCAGTTATACTTAAAATACTCGACTTTCAAGATAAGCATCTGATCAAAAAGAACTGTCAAAAACGAAGGACCTAATTTTTTATAGGCAAGGACCTTTCCACCCGGGTATGTGATATCCGAAAAATGTAGGGGAAGTTGGAAAACCAAGGAAAGAATGGGAAAAAGAAGCATCCTTGATTTACGACAAACTAAGAGGAAATGACGACTTATACCGATGGGATAAAGAAACAAATAACCCTGTGCTCGTCAACACCAGGCCCGGAGCATCTGACGAGAGAAAAAAGCGAGGAAACAGCCATTCCGTCCTAACGTCCACACCGCGCACCGCAGCGAAAGAAATAACTTTTTTAAATGTCAGCAACCATAGCATCATGAAAAAGTTAAAATCGTTGGAATCTTTGGGGCTCAGTGTAGAGTCCGACTTTAGAGCGCTGACTGAACTTTTGTTAAAAAAGGATATAAAAGATTTTCTGATGGCCCTCCCTCACTATGCAACAGTACGTAAAGATTGACTGTCACGTGGCGTGGGTGTGGGTATTCTAGTAAAACGCGATATTCGCTTTGTAGTCCTGCCGGAAGCGACTTGGGTCCAGGTAGTGTTCTGCGAGCTACTTTATGCTCCTCACCCAATTTTCGTCCGCTGTGTTTATTGCAGTCCTTCATCTGACCATAATACCCCGCAATATCTATATGCGTACATGCACCAGCATGCTCTAGGGGCGAAACTGCTGCTGCTTGGTGGTTTTATTCTAGCTAATAGAAATTCGCAGATTATGCAGCGCCACTCCACGTGTTCCTACATACTTAACGACACCATGTTAACGTTTAATCGTTCCACAATTGTCAATCAACCAGCCCGCGTGCCAAAACGCAGCTTGCAATATCACATATTGCAAGCTACGACATATCACAATATGCATTGCGATATGTCGCTTAGCTTATAAAGATCACAACCAAGATATCGAAGATTGCGCATAAAAGAAATAAAAACACTTGGGATGTTTCATGTAAATTTCGGCAGCAGCTTAGGTTGGCAAGAGAAACACATTCCTTCAGGTTAAAATTGGCGTCAAGACCATAAGGCGATTAAGTAACTTTGGTCCAAAAGCGAGCGAAAGGCGGGTGTGGAGCTAAAGAACATCACACGATTTTTACTGCTAAGCAGTATTTGTTTCAGCCCCCAGTATTCATTCCGATGAAGGCGATTTATTCAGCACCGCTCAAGTGCTCCTCCAAGCCCCCGCCGACCCCTATTTCACCAAGGTTACCACAATGGTTATTTCCGTCACCCCCACCGATACCTCTTTCACAGGTTGCGCAGTCGGCTGACAGCAGCCTGAGCGCCGTTATCATACGATTGCGGCAAACCAACCGCAATGCAAATGGGTGTAAAAACGATCGAAAGCCGCCGCCACCACCGCTTCCGAGAATGCAGCCGCGGCCGTTGCCGCCTCAAATTCCACCTCGCCCACTAGCTGTGGGTCCCTGTCGGTTGAAAGCAACTTACGCTGTCGGAACGCTGGCATGAACACCTAATTCTTATTAAGCTTGAAAGTCATTTCGATTCGAGGGAACTCGTCGTGTCAGCGGCAATCGTTGACCACCTGGTCATAGTTCTTCTGGCTGAAGAATAATAATAGATCTTAGTCTGGCCGCATATAAAGTCTTTCTCTCTCCCTTCGCCGGTGTATTTCACGCCTAATTACGCGCCCATCCCCGGGTGCTGGTTTAAGCGTGCACGGGTTGGTGATGGAGGGAGGGGGCACGCATGCACAGTAAGGTTTAATGCCGCTACCTGTGACCTCCTTGTTGTGGTGGTGGGAGATTTAAACGTGGGAGTATCATGGCTCAATGCGCCCTGTCAGCTGTCCTCCGCACTCGAACGGTTTGGGTCTAGGTTGGTGCGTTCAACAGACAATACAGGCCTAACCACATGCACGCGTAAAATCGACGTATTCGTGCAACGACTTTGGGACGCACGGTGGTGACATCCAACTCTGGCGCTGATATTATCTGGCGGTCAGGTAGCATAACAAGAGGGCTAATTGATAAATAAGATAACTTAAATATTAAATATGTGATAAAACTCAGCAATTTGTAAATACGGGCAGCAGAAAACGAACGAAATCACGTGAAGCCATGCGCAACTATGAGAGAAGGGAAGTTTACGCTTAATGCTGTGAACGGTTTTGCGCCTGCAGAGTAAGCTTATGAATTCTTAGCGTTTTCCAATGTCACAAGAACTGTTTCAGTTGGTTCTGTATTAAATATTCGCAATCTTTTTTTGTTAAAATAGACATTATGTGCTTTATTTAATTTCAAATGTAGTTGGACTGGTCGGCACGACGCTGAGTCCGAGGTAGTCTACCCACACTGGGCGGCGCATTTGTTTCCGAGCGCGTTGCGGCGATATGTGGTTATTCGCCCTCTGCGATGTCGTCGGTTGGCGCAAAGGTAGCGGCGTATGTCGCTGCATGCGTACGTCGTTGGGTGAGTACGTGGATTTTATGCGTGCATGTGGTTGGGCCTTACGATCGCTACGACTGGGCAGCGAGAGGAATACTTACGTCATGTGTGTCGGCTAGATTAAAGGTTGAGGCCTTCAAGATGTTAACTCGCTATGGGACGGCCGCATGACGTTCGCTTGGAGGAAGATCGGAACCTGGAGAAGCGTCAGCCCGTACAGAAGCGTGAATGGGCGCCAAAAAAACGGAGAGCCGCTACCTGCGCCGTTGCCGCCTCAACTTTCAGCTGGTCGAGTAGTTGCGAATCCCTCCCGGATGACCAGCAACTGGTCCGCTTGGAACGCGGACGTGGGTCAGTATCACTTGTTCAGCTCAAAAGGCTTTCAGACCGGCATGTTCGACAGTGCCTTTCACTTCTAAGCAGCTGCTCATGACGGCCGGGTTGCAAATTTATGCTTGCATAGGTTGGAAGTGGAGGGAAGGGGGACGTACAGTTAAAGGTTTTATACCCTTACTGATGACACTTTCATTGTGTTGGCGTGACGTTTAAAGGTGGCCGTCAAACAGCCCAATGCGACCGGTCCGGTGTCCTCCGTGGTAGACTGGATTGGGTTGGCGTGTTACACGAACAGTAGGATGCCTACGACGCGGGAGGGATAGAGGCACCTCTACGTCTGTAAGCTAGGATAAAGCTTAAGACTTTCCAAACTTTATTCAGGTAATTGGTTTGTAAGCAAGCTAAGTCGTACGGACAGACAGACAGACCGACATACAGACAGACAGACAGACAGACAGACAGACAGACAGACAGACACCAAAATTTTAACCTTCAGGATGGCCCTGGAAGGTTGTCTTGTCTAATAATCACGCTATGCGTTAACGAATGACGTGGACACGAAAAGCTGCACCTAGAAGGAGACTGCTTCTGAAACACTGGGACGAGTCATTTAGGTTGACTCCAGCCTATCTTGGTTCACTGCTGCAGCATTTTTCCCCTGGCAGGAGTCAGAATATCTTGTTTGGCGTGAAAGCAGCGCGAACTGTCGACAGTCCTGGAATTTTAATAATAGCGACAATCTCAAGCCAAGCGTTTGCATAGAGAGCAGTAAAACCTCAATGTTCCCTTTGCCGGTTTCACCATATATTTCTAACCGTTTTGTTCCTCTGTTTCATCTGGAGAAATTGTATTTCTCAAACTGAACAAATTTAGGCAAAGAAGAGACCACTTTTCCATTAAAAGTTGTCCCCCCGGGTTTTTTACTATAAATTTGAAAAATTCAACATAAAATATCCCAGGAGAAGCGGCTAATTTAACTAAATGCCGTTGAGTTCACTTTGTAAGTGAGTGCATAACTTTACTGCGCCCGAGACGGGGATAGGGGAAAAAGTGAGACGGCTGTCCCCTTCATTATTCCCCCTCCAGACGGCGGCCATGAGTCCTTGCGGCCTGGCCACGTCTTCGGCCATCAGGACGGCCCGGAGTTGAGCGTGCGGGTCTTAACTAAGCATCACAGTCTCCCACTGCAACCAGGTCTAACAAGGGGGTAGGCACATTATATGTGTTCAAGGTCGACCCATGGTGAACATTATCTTCACTCATTTTTATATAGTCCAGGGTCACAATGACTGTACGTTACCGGGTTTGGAAAAGCGTAGGACTGAATTAGACTCAACAAAACTTGTTGCTGAGCGACTTAGTACATACTTTAAGAAAGAAGAAAACGTGGCGCAAACTAGAGGTGGACGAAAAAAACAAGGTAAGGTAAGGTGGCGCCTGCATATGTCTTACCTTGTTTTCTACGCCAACGTCTAGTTTGCGCCACGTTTTCTTTTTTCTTAAGCTGAATTAGATGCCATGCTACTGACTGCCACTTTCCCGAAATAGCAAACACTACACCAGTTTGAGAATAAGGTAGGTAAAGTAGTACGCAATACAACAGATATAGGTTGCGGGTTTCTTCAAAGCTTGGTTATTGCTGTTTGCAATGGCTGGTTTTTACCGCAGCTTCTTTTAATCGACTACAAACTCGGATTTAAGGTGATTCTTTTTTGTTTCCTAAGCTTTGCGTAATGTTAATTTATGCACTCAGCGCGAACTTTTTTCAAGTGAAACAAATTAATACCACAAACAAAATTGACTGGGTATTTGCTATGGGGGTGCTGGATTGTGTGTATCATTTGGGGTTGAAGCATCTTTGTCGCTTTTTATTTTCAGTCGGCTGGTCGGAATATTCCGGATTCAGGATGTTTACTCCGAACAAACTCTCTGGGCGCCAGTGGACTGGACTTTTTTATGTTTTGTTTTTGTTGTGTTTAGCACCGTTCGCAAGAGCGTTAAAAACTGTTTTCCTTCATTTTTCGTTTTTTTTCTTTTGTATCGCGATTAATCGGAGGCATTTATATCCCACGCAGCTTTTTCTCATTACGCCTTTTTTTTGTTGTTTCTGTAGTAAGCGTGTGAGGGTGCTGGATAAGTTAGACATTTGGGAGTTCGTTAGTAGTTTTCAAGGGTTTTGTTTTCTATGTTAACATTTTCTGCAGCTCCACGCGTGATATCATGAGCCGCGAGACGTCCATACTTGCGTGTTGTCACGACGGAGCGAAGTAACGATCCTCTCAATCAAATTCTTCTGGCCTATTTCGTAACAAAAAATAATGCGGTTCTTTATGTAAAAGAACGTCGTGAGACTCAGTTATATACTTGCGTTTTTTCTTAGATGAGCCCTCCCCGTACTGCGTGATAAGAAATGTTCACATGTATAAACCATGCCTCTAGTGTTAATAGCTCCAAAAATTTTTCAAACGCACACTTTGTCTTTGTGCTGTGTAATCCGGAAACATTGACGACACTACTCGTTATTCGAAAAATACAAACATGAACTAGATATAGCACGAATGAAAATTTTTCCTGAACCCTTGAGGTCCCCAGCTTAGCAACCAAATAATGCTTGCAATAAAATAAAGAATCCACACTGCGCCACGGAACTTCTTACACTCTTGCTTTGCGGAGTTTGTAGCTGGAACTATTTTTGTAGTTAAGTATAAATTTGTGTTCGGAGTAGAAAACCAGTAGGAGCTCTTTTTTTTGTTCATGGTGCTCTTTGCAAAAAGCATGGAGAAGCAACGAACAACCGATGCTGTGAATGTTAACCGAACAAAACAGCAAACGTGGTATAACGGGGGAATCCAAGGTGAAAAAACTCAGCGCCCTTTTTATCACTCTCGATAATATAGATGCACGCCTGTACCTAATTCCCGATCACTGGAAAGTCATGCAGCGGAGAGCAACGAACACAAGAAAATGTTTACCCCATCTGTACCATGTCGTGTGCGTGTTAATAACGTATTCCAGTGTTTGTGGTCTTCGACCGACTGCCCAGCAAGTGCGTGCTAACGTTGAGGATTCTTCGAAGATATACAAGTAGGCATTTGATCTGATTAAAAGCATGTGTCTTTTGACATGAGCGAGAACGTGCTACGGTCGCATAAAATCTCGCGTGTTCAAGATCCTCCGTATTTTAAAGGAGTCATTTGGACCCTATGGTTATACACAGAGACAGGGATATGGTCAGTTGTGCTTGCGACATAGCCTTACGCTATAGCCCTCTTATTCATGAACTAATTGCCTCTTTTGACGTCATTTCTGTATAGATGTACAAGGCACAAGGACGACTCAGGAGGGATCATCATTTAGGTGATAGACAATCTGCTTGTTAAAATTATTGCAGTGTAGCCTGCCTGGATCATTGCTTTAAAATTACTGGCAGTAGGTTGTTAATTACCCTGCTTGTATTGTTTGTCTCATTAGTGAGCTTTTCTAAATAGCGACAATTTTCAACAAAAATATATCAGTTCTGCACATTAAATCTGAGAGCACTCTAGGATGCATCATACTTTGACCAGAGGAACATGCCAAAACTTTGAGGGACTTTTTATAAATTCAGCGCATTTACGGTGACACAGTCCGTCAGTGCACCATTATTTTCTTCAGTTCAGTAGAGGTTCTGTCAAATGCACCCAAGAATGTGTATGTCTGAAACGAATGATAAATAATACAAGCTTCAAAAGTTTCGTGCAAGTATTCATCCACTCGGTTATAATTACCGAATGAACATATTCACACCAGATGAATCCATATAGCAGTTCACGCTGTAAAAACTTTTCAAAAAAACCTAAGCAGCCTCGTTTTATTTTTATTTTTTATATAAGGCTAGGTCGCTCCTTAGCAACATTGTAAGGTGTCGTGGTTTAATGAAAGGATGACCCACTTGATGACCAAAGAGGTTCATAACAGTAGACTAAGTTACAAACTGCTCCTTGCATATTTCCACTGGGCCACGAGACCGAGCTTTAGCCTCCAGGGATCTTCAGGTTACCTCACCAGCGCCTAATTGTTGCTTCCTCTAGAAGAGAAGCGGTTTTTGTTTCAACTCTTCATTTTTAATCTGCTTTAAGGGGAAGCGTACCTACAAACTATTTTCATACTCGAGGCGAAAGAGAAGGTCAACACGTCGGCTGTGGGCAGGACACCACGCGCGCTAAATCCTTCCTCTACTGTTAAAATCAAATTTACTGCAGTGAAAGGCTTCACCAAGGACCATTTCTCACTGGCATTTCCGGTTAGCCTGGTGATACATTTTGCGGCACGCGCGCAGTAACGGCCATTTCTTATGTGCAGGCCACCCTACTCCAAGAAAATCTCTTGATGGCTGCCGTTCTCTTGTATATACGGATACTTTGTACGGTTATTAGAACTGGGTTACGAGGAATGTTAGAGATAATTGTGAGAAATCTTTGCCGAATAGGCCAACGCGAACAGTCTAGTCCCTCGGACATGCAGAAGAATGAGGAAACGAAAGCGTTAAGTTCGGCATATTTTTGTTGTAATGCTGGAAACATAGCTCATTGCAAAAACACAAAATTGTACTACACCGAAGCAAAACGTCGCCCAATTCGGCTATGGATAGCCAATTTAGGCAAATATTGTATATTTAAGGAAAGTAAAAAACAAACATATGCACAAAAAATGGAGAAAAGGAAATGAAGAAATCGCGAAGGTCTGCTTATTCCAGAGCGCTTATCCGGTAATACAATAAATAAAATAAAAAATATACTAGAGATGGCACCACGAATTTCTATCCAATTGATCACATTCGCACAAACAATTACAAAACAAAAAAAAACAAAAGTGCCGTGTCTGCGAAGTAGTGTTCGTGAATTCGACGAAGGAAATGTGAAGTATATGCAACAAAATAAGGTGAAGTAGGATCATTCACACATAAGTAGATGATCGTGTGAATTTCTGTAGCTTCTATTTTAAGTTTCATTCAGTGTTTGCACAATTGGCCTAGTGCTCTCAACTTTATTCAATAACGTACAGTCTTTTTGCATTGTTGCATTGATGTTACTCAAGCGAAACAAAATAAACTTCACCAATTAGTGCGCCTTACAGCCCTAGTTGGTGATAGACGTTTACCACGAGTACATACCGAGAGCTCCGCGTCAAAATTGTACGTAATGATGACTCATATCTGACTCCTCATATATATTTTTGTGGAAACAAATTGTGTTTTCTACCTAATAAACCAGTAGTCTAATTCCCAGATATTAAAACACGACTTGAAAATCGGCAGATACCTTCCAGGCGCAACTTCTCCTTGCTTTACGCGCTTGAGCTTCTGTAATAAATTCTGGAGCGCATATGGCTGAATTACAAATGGAATTTTGTAGAACTCAGTTGGAATCAAGGCTTGAGGAGCGGGAAACTGACCGCACTCCTAAAGTCGCGAAGTATCGCTTGTAACTCCCAATTATACATAACAGAACTGTTACACATAAAAATTCCGTATCTTTCTACTTTTCTTGGAAGATCTGTTAGGCCAATCTACAACTTGCGCGTCCATTCAAATCAAAACATATGTATGCGGGGTCTATCAATATAAAACCTTAATTTTGTATCATGAATGCATGCATACGTAGGTAATAATCTTTACTCTTATCAGGACTGTCAATGCAGAGCAGGAGATGGTGATCTGATGCCTATGAAAAAGATACTCACTAATGGCACTTATATAGGAACATTATTTTGCGTCTCCTGTAGTGGCCGGTGAAGAATTTCAATCTCAAGCTAATTACTGCTTAACGACAGTTTTTTTTCACGGCGAATTTCAAGGTCTATTCAATAGAAGAGAACTAAAAATGCAACATATCCGGTTCTTAAGAATAGGTACTTCTATAAACGTCGGAGGATGGCTTAATTTGTAAATTTATGCGTCCTAAACTGTTAACGTGGGTACTGTTAACTAGAACTAAAGCGGGAGATGACACATATAAACCAAACGTGAAAGTTCGGGGTTTCACTGAGTACGTTTGAACAAATGGATTATTCTCAATGGGTTTACCTTTCTCGAAAAGTATTCCTATAACTGATGCGTGGACGCGCACGCGCACACGCACAGACACACACACACACACACACACACGCACGCACGCACGCACACGCGCACGCATACACATACACACGCACACGCACACGCGCGCGCGCACACGCACACATGTCTCTTAATTCATTCGTTCACACGTCATCCACTTGTCTGTTAAAAAGCAAAAATTACAGTTACTCATAATAGGATGAGTGAACAGACAACTAAACAAGATAGCTAACAAATTTAACAACACATGAAAACAGGTAAGCAAACAAGCTGAAAATGTTCACAAAGATGGGGATGGTTTGTTTACAAATTTCTCCGGCTTACTACAAGTTGTAGCAACCGCAAGTACTAGGCCAAGACCCCGCATTCATCCCCTAGTCGACTCGCTCCCTTTCAAGCCATACGTAGGCATGCGTAAATTCCTCTCCAGCCTTGGCGCTTTACAAATAAACACGTTCACACCATACCGACGCATTACCATAAGCACTAGCTGTAAAGTGTAAGTGGAACCCGGTGAAATATGCTGGCCAACGGCGCCCGTAGGCAACAACAACCGTCGTGCCTGCGGCGGCGGCATTACCTCTAAATTCCACTTGGAAATACCGAGGCCGGTGAAATATGCTGCCCATCAGAACTCGCAGTCAGCAATTACCCTGGTTTAAAGCCATGCTAGCGGTAGCGCCATGTGATCGTCCACGCGTGTAGTGGTCTGCCAGAATAAACGTCGACGTCTTCGTGGGTAGCGGACGTGCTCACTGCCGCTGGAATGTTGAGAGTCGCCCACCGGTGATAGACTTCACAACGCGCTAAGACTAGCGAATACTTGTGATGATGATGGTTCGAGTTTTTTGGCGCATTGCCAGCTGGGGCAGACAGCGCGAAACAAAAGTATCTTAAAAGAATAGTAGCTACTAAAGCCAGAACAACAATAAAATCAATTAACGGCAATGGTGATATGGCTGGTGTATAGGGCCAGATTTGATTATGCGTGATAGGAAATGAGGTTTAAAAACTTAACGTCTGACAAATACTCAAACACACGCTTCACGGAAACAATGGCATCGTCACCTAGAAAAAACGATGGATGTAGGGGAATATGTTGCCTGTAGAGTTCTCTGAAGTGTTTGTGTCGTGTTGTGTGAAGTGCCTTGCATGTGATTAGTATGTGCACTACGGATAGGGCCTCTCCGCATCTGCTGCACTGGGGTCTAGAAGATCCCGTCAGCAGATACGAGTGCGTTGCATGGGTGTGCCCTATCCGCAGCCTACCCAAAGCGACTTCCGTGTGTCTGTTGTGTGAGTCAGTTGTGTATCGTCCCATGTGTGGCTTCATTACGTGCACTTTCTTATCTGTCTGCTCATTCCACTGTGCTTGCCATTTCCTACGAAGGTGTTGTCGAATTTGTGGCTTAAGGTCACTCTGTGGTAGTATTGTTATACCTACTGTGTTCCTTAGTGCAGCAACTGCGGCCTTCTGATCCGCAACCTCATTTCCAGCAATCCCAGCATGGCCTAGAACCCAGCACAACACCAGAACATGTTTTTGGGCATATATAGACATGGTAGTGTTGAAAAACATATGGACCATTCTGTTTTTGCATGGCTTGTGTGATGTCAGTGCGCACACAACGCTCAAGGAATGTCTATATATATGATGGACTTCGAGAGTTTGTGTTCAAGAATGTGTTGTGCAATACTTGTGTCCAACTGATGACCGCCATCAGAATGGTCGATTACCTTCTGCACTTACCCTTCTAGTCCAGGCTCGCTGTTAAACGGGGCTGTTTATGTAGTGGTCACGAGAATGTACCATGAACGAAAGCGCTAGATGCCATTCCCATTCTGCTTCAGTAACAATCTGGCAGAAAGGGCAGGGTTCTTCTGAACGCGAGAGCGCTAAGCGCCCGACCCCGTCAATTGCGTCTGTCGGTGTGAAACCTGTAAATCACGGTCACAGGGCAGCAGAATGTCCCGCAACTAGGAGGAGAAGTTCCGCAGTAATTCCGTGAAGTATGTAGTGATGCTGGAGAGGGCGCCACCGGCTCAGCTAGCGCGCAATAGCTCCTTCCATTGGCGTTTCTTAGGCGAAGAAGCGACGCGCGGTGGGGCAAGATAGAGACTTACATTCTTTGAAAACACTTATAAAGTACATGTTTCGGCCCTCCCCAACCTTCATGGTAGGTGAGATGGCCCGGGATATTTTAAATTACAGATATAACGAAGTGAAAAAGTTACGGTGCTTCTCTGAAAAAATTTTATCTTGGTGGTCTATTTATATATAGAACTGCGGCTGCCTATACATAAAACATTTCTACAAAGTAAATTCAGCGGATGAGCCGAGCAAGAACTAATGTGACGAATTTACGTTTGGAGTAAATAACATTTGTTTTAAAGATTCTTCAATGTGTCAGGTCTAGTGACAAAAATCACATTCGGGAGTCCGCGGGTTCTACGGCTTGTCCTTTATAAAAGGAGAAAATAACTCCTGTTCAGAATAATAGTCAAGACGAAAGGTAATAAAATGTGGCGTAAAGCAGTCTAGGAAAGTGGCTGTTATCCGAACATCAAAAGTATAGAAGTGAGATTTTTTGTTTTCTTGTGAAAATATTTGATAGTTGTGGAAACATAATCCTGTCGTGAAGAATGGTGACGAAGTCACGGTGGACGACAAAAAAAACTTCATAGTCATTTCTGTAACGCAAGGATATATGTATGATCCACTTGCATTTCACAAAGCATGTGCAACATAAAAGAATATTTGAACACTTCTTGGCAGTCGTGTAGCCGAAGGAGCTCTACTCAAGCCACCACTGATGACACCGCTGATGACACTGATGACACCGCTTGTGTCATCTCTATTTCAAGGATTTTCTAATGGCTCTAACGCATTGAGTCAAGCGACTACTTAAAATACGAAAGCACCTGATAGTGTGGAGGGGTTCATATGAAGAGAACGAAAGCTCACTTAGGCTGCTACAACCTAAGTAAGGAAGCAGAGCAGCGTACGTAAAGAAGGAACAAAGGAGATTGAGCGATGGCTGCGTAAGGCCTGCAGCCGTAAAATGTCAACGCACCTCAAAGAGGCAACATGACAGGACCCAGTAATTCATCGTCCCGTTTCACATCCAGTCCTGCTCTCCGGGCAGGACCACGCGGGGATGATTGAGATATCTCCGGCAGCTCATCACAGCCCGTCTCTGTGGCTGCTGCTCATGGCATTCGCACCGAAGCAATTGCCCATGACTGATGATCCAGGGTGTTGAAACGAAAGTGGTGCTTTTTTTCTTCGTCAGTGTGATTTATAGTGAGAGATAAGCCGGCAAGAAATCTGGAGGATGAACTAGACTTGACACAGTGCGCAAAATATTGCCGGTTTCTAGTACCTAAGCACAAACTGGTAGAGTTTGTCCAAATTTGTCATAAACTTTAAATAAAAATCGCGAGTTTGTAGTTAGCTTTAATACATCTGAAAGCGGCTGTCACCGCTATACATTCCTTATAAAACAACGCCAAGAAGGCACAAACACGAATTGACTGAACCAATTCTGAAGATGCAATTGGTTTTTTAGTTATCGTAATAATTACTTCCGTAAGATAATAAATGAGGTTTTTTTTTCTTTCGCTTCAAGGTTACATGATGTTCTGTCAAAAAATACCAGCAACTCTCCTTTCACTAGCTCCTCTTACATAAACCTTCTTTTAATTTTATATTTCATAGTTGTATCGCACTTACAGTAGATAGCGGCACTAATTTCCGCCGAAACAATCAATGCGAAATAATAAAAATACTTCTGTATACACAGGTACACAATCTCATGTATAAATTGAAGTCCTTAGACAGGTAATTATGTAGTAAGGCGGTAGAATTTTTTTTTTCATTTTTTCAAGATAAGTTTTACGGGTTTCTGCGAACCGAAACCTGTTGCCATTTGGATTATTTCTGCAAACTTCCCTAGACTTGTTCGTGTGTGCAAACTGCTGACACACGAATAATGCAAACTTCCCTGCATTATTCGTGTGTCAGCAGCCATGCCTTGAAGAAAGAACACGAAAGCATTCCAATTCCTTCAAAACTGGCTGATGCGATAATTAAACTGTACTTGATTAGAACGTTGACACTTGCGTTGTTCTTTGACATACAATTTATACCAACGCTTGTAGTGGGTGATTGAATTTATTTGTACGCTCGTAAAACCTCTGAAACCACTGCGCATGTTTAGTCAGAAATTGCGTCCGTTTTTTTTTTCTTTTATGATTTATGGACAGCCGGAAGTGTAAAGAGCAATACATTGGCGATGACAACAAGGAAGAAGTAACGCCGCATTTTCAGGCGCTGTTTCCTCTAGAGTGCAAGAATAAACGTTGTTGCTAGGTGGCAACAGGATGGCGAACCTGAAATAGCAAGAGTAGGAGAAGCCTGCTGATGCCGTCCTGTTCCCGACACTCTTTTTTTAAAGTATTTCACGTTGCTTTGAAGCAACTCTTTTTGTTGGGTGGGCCGCGGGCGCCTTGCAGACGCACATGTATTTGAAAGCTTGATTTCAAAGCTGTACGTCATGAGGAGGTATTTATTAAGATTTGTGCCGTTCTTCTTTCGATTGTGTGCCGAAGTGAACGGGTGCAGCGAATGGAAAAAGGAAGAAAAAAAATGAGACTGGTTATGGAATGGAAAGGAAACAACAAGTCGAAGCCAAAACAGGCATTGCACGTGGATTCTTTCGTCGCTTTTCGGTTCTTGTTTGACCTTCTAGGATTCCATTACATAACATTCCTCGTGCCAAAGGATGCTGACGCGCACTATTCCGATGAAAGAGTCATAACTTTGATCCCACAACCCACCTCATTTGGTTGGCACGTCGTTTTTTTTTAATGTCTATGTTCCCTTAACCCTGCACTTCATAATTATTCTCAGGAGCAACTAAGCCCTGTAACGCATGTAGAGTCTGGTAAAAAAGAAACACGATCCTGAAAATGTGAATCAAAACAAAAAAATACCAAGATTTTCTTTCTTCCAAGTTCAATGGACACGTTGCCTAATTGACACTGACAAATTTTCGGAATGCGACTTTTTAAATAAACCAATATGAAGCCATTGTTGGACCTCCACGAACAGTAGTTTTCAATTTTGTCTGTTGTGGCGCATATTTTCTTTTCGCATTTCATTTTTCTATGTCTATGCTCGTGTACGCTCCGTGGTTGCTCCGTGTCACGAGAATATTCGTTCCAACAAAATAGTTCTCGTACCAATAAATTTGATTGTATATTTTAAATGACACGATGCATTATTGACGCTTCTTAGTGCTTTAATTACTGTCATCGTAATGAATTTAATTTGGACCAATCGGGTTAAAACAACAAACTATAGCGAATACGAAAAGTTTTTACAACAACCTGAAATTCATAACATTAAGCCTAAATTTTATGCAAGCCAAATACCGACCAGTAAACTGAAATATTGTCTTCGTTAGATCTGAACGTTCGGCTCTCATTCATCAGGAATTGCTATTTTCTGCAGTGACTGCAACTTTGTCACAATTTTTATGTAAAATTACCGCTTACAATTTCCCTTATATTTTAATGGTGGCGCCCCGTCAGGTTTGGAACGATGTTTCAAGGCCTAAATTAACTGTTGTAAAAAAATTATTAGCTGAGCTGTCTAAAGCTAATGTCACTTTCAAAAAGTTTGAAGCTTTCAGGAAATTGATAAGTATTACCAACTAACCAATCGAACCCCCCCCCCCCAAGCTACATCGTGGTCGTTGATGGTCTCAGGATGTTCCAAAAACAAGAGTTTACCTTTTTTGAACGTGAATCAGGATAACTTCCTCATCATTGATGCCTACGCACGGTGTCAGCGCATTGAAAATAGCGCATTGAAGCTCGAGGTCACATGGCATAGTCCTACCCACGATAACAAGCGAGACAATCAGCGGAACCGTCCCCAAAAAAAGTAGGAATGCAAAACTACAGGCCAGTGGTGAACTGCGACCGACGAGAGTGCAACGAGAGCTGAGTGAGCCGCCATAAAGAGAGAGAACCAAACCGAAAAGAAAAGACCATGATTGAAGTAGGAAGTAGCAATCTTAGCGCAAGCCGAGCTTACCGTGAACATAGAGGAAAATAAAAGACCACGTTGGCTAGGTGTCAGCGAAAAGATAACCACCGCTATTAAGAGAGTTTGTAAGGTGTTTGGTCTACATGTGTCTATATTCGTTAAAGAGAAAAGAGGCTAGAAATCAGTTTTCTTTGGTCCGGGGATTCCGGAATCCAGAGTGCTTGATGCCACCTGGCGTCTTTTTTTCGGTCGGGGATTCGCAATATGGGGAAGCATATGCAGCAACAGAATTGTAAGTACAACAAGGTTCAGTTCAGGCAGCACGGACATGCACGATGCGCGCAACACACACAAGCGAGGAGTTCACTGCCCTACTGCGTTTCAATTTCAGGATACCTTCGCAATGTTTCGAGTAGGACACAGATGTTGCTCTTGTGCTCGCCGGTCCAAAATTTAGTTATCTATTAGGCGTCAAGTTAGTTGGCCGCTACCGGCGCAGGTCTGCGTCCAGGTCATACACCACGGACTTAAGTAAGTGTTCCAATGCTGGGGAATCAAATACAGAAGTGCGCAAAGGAAGTATCTGTAATACAGTACTTGCAATCACGAGAAAAATCAGATAACGTTTTCGACGTTTCACTTGTGCTTAGCCACGCCTTCAGCAAAACTGAGAAAAATGTCGAGAGGGATTGACTCTCACCGCGACTCTCAAGACGTGGAAGCTGAAGGGTCTGAATTCCACTCTGTGTTCATTAAACGTGCTGGGATTTGTATCATTTCTGCACAAATTTTGCGAGCAGTTGTCTATACTATTTATTTGCTATATTCACCGCACTGAGTCTGCGCAATCTACGCAATGCTCTGAGGAGAAGTGTCACAATAAGTCTTTCTGCTTGATTCTGCCGCTTTACTCTTTTCCCATCTTCATCTGTTGTTTGTGTCTGCAAGTTCACACTCCTCAACTCGTACGTTGGGATGTTTCGCTACCATCTTTTTACGCAGGACTCGAGTAGTATTGCAAGGGTCTAGTATTGGCGAGATCAACATCTAATATGTCACACAAAAAGGTGGAATATTAGAATCTGGGGTATCACTCAGTGGAGTGGAAAATTAGTAGCGAGGCATGGTGCAGCGGATGGCTCGAATAATAGCCCCGAGCGCATGCGTAGCGGGACGAAAAATCTTGGATGTAGATGGGTTTTCTTTTCCACCAACCTCCAAAATAAAAAAATTCCAAGAACCTCCACGCCAGACGCGAGCTGCGCATTCGAACAAAATATAAGGCAGCTCCTCCTGACTGCAACGTCTGAGATACGTCTTGTTAATGTCCGGATGACCACATCCACTCGACATGGCGAAACGGAATTAAAGGTTCCAGAGCAATTGCAGACTTAAGAAAGGCACTGATTAACCCCCTCAGTTGTTATTTTATGTTTCTCATAACATTCATATATATCCTTGGCATGAAGATGGTTTAGGCGGTCAGAGTTCAACCATTAGTCGGCATTTGGGGTATGTAATGTGCGCGCTGTACTAAGGGCCGGCGGTCTGCGTATACCACGCGTAATATCTTGAAGCGGTATGGCTTTTTGTCAGGAATGCCTCGAATCGGCCCAATGCATTCAGGGGTACACAATATTGTCAAATTCCCTTGCTAGAAAAACAGGTAATTTAACGAAGCGTTTCGGAAGCTTCTAAAATACTAGGTGTATATTTATGCGCAATGAAACTGCTCACTCTCCCTAAGGGATTAACTAAATTCCAGCAAGCCAATTGTTCTTCACCGTGGTTGTCGTATTGCAAAATCTTGCCCCACGTAACACTGTCATTGGCTTTGAGGAGGGACCACATGCTTGACCAAGGCAGAGCACGAATTTAAAATACCCGCGCGTTGTTAGGCCTCTGCCTAGATCAGATGCAAACATTCAGTTACCTTGAATTAAAGAAAGTGTGTTCCAGAGGCGTATTCTGCGGAAACGCAGCCTTTTTGCTTCCCAAATGCACATGAAATCCAGTCTTCATTGTTTTCACACAAGTGTGAAACGTAGCCTAGGAGCTAGCTAGTAGAGATTCATTCCGAGCATGGCACTGTAACGCACACTGCCGTCGTAGTAGGGCTCATCCACATCGGTTCTGCGCCAGGCCGATATGCTCCTCTGGCATCCCCAGGAGCCTCGCACTCTCCTTTTAGCTCCAACAATAATTCTTAGAGTACATTTCTGTTTCATACTTCCTGTTTCAGCTAAAGGTCGCAGCGAAAAGTCTGTTTATGAGCTGATCCATCAGGTCCCTCAATGTCACATTTCTCTCTTCTCAAAGACGACAAAAAGAAACGTTTGTTCGTGTTCTACGTTCACGCTTGAAGGCACCACGTGTGGAGCAGTGCAGGCTCAGTCACGAAAGTGTTATAAATATTTAACTGGTTCTCATTTTTCCGCTTCAACACGTGGGCTGCACTTTACGTGACGGGCTGGACGACAGCAAGGTTCATAAATTTTGCGCCAGACTTAAATCCCTACTCTGGTGGGCTTTTCAAAGCTCTCAAGCACCCCATTTCTCTCCGTCGTCCCCGTGGGAGCACACGGTGCGGCGTCAACCATACGTCAGTAAAAACTGGCAACCGCGAAAGGCTGGTGGATCCAATGGCCCAACCGTTTGTGGACGTTTCTTTCCGTCTGCTCTTTGTAATATTTTTGTGCGCTTTATCATACGCCTCTCTGAGAGGCAAAAAGGATCATGTTTACTTCAGATACTCCTGACAGCACGACCTTCCAAGGTGACATTTCTTTGTTACTTTACGACCTTTCACTAACAGGCCCCGTTGAATCCTCTCGTACGCTCAAGTCTACAGGCAAGACCTCTGAGGCCTATAATGATAGCGCACACATATACACTACGAGGGATCGTTCCATGTGCTCAAGCCCCATTCCCCTTTGCGCTAACAGTAATTCTGAAGGTGTCTCTGTTGACGTCGCAGGCATGTGTTTTGTCTTTCATAGCTGAATGACTAGCTCGCAGTGAATGGTCGCAAAAAAAATCAGTATCATTTCTTGACTTTGTTATTTCTTCTCGCGATCCCTCCGTTGAAAAAAAACTACGGGTTACGGAAAGGCCGTTAGAACAGCCAAGAAAACTAAGCTAGCTTGTTTATACATCTCTGTGAAAGTTTACTATCGTTTATGAACCGTACGATAACCAAGCTTGTCAGCCAAAGTGGCAATGTGATGTGACCGCAACAATGGCGTCAGTGAACCCCGTGAAAACCGCGCTGCCTGATATTATCCATCTCAGCACACAGGAAAAAGGGTGTTGGGATACGACTAAAACATTTTTAACCCTGCTGCCTCATTCGACGTGAGTGGTGTTATGAGGTGACTACATAGATTCATCGGCACAAATGCCTGCGAGCGAACAGTGCACGCTCTATTCTTGCGTATATGGGTGTTTGTAGCAGCTGAGGTGAATAATACGTTCATGGATCTGTGTATGGAGTCGTGGGAAAAGAAACATAAACATGCAGGATAACTACGTGTGTCTTCAGCGCGATGAACAACAAGAGGAAGCCAGATATTACATACCAAGTTAACATGTGCTGTTATTCTTTAACGTGCGCCTTCATCAGTATTGAAAACTACCCGGTACCACAAAAGCATTACGAAGGGCAAACGGGCTGTCTTCGCTACACCACTTACCGGTATTTTTTCCGTTTTTATCACCGGCAGACCTCGGAAATCGCCATACTAAATCCTCTGGTCCTTTGTACCCGTAAACCAATCTTATAGCATTGACAAGACGTACACGTAGGGTAAAGTTACATGCGGACGCAAACGCATGAAAAGCCTATGCCAGGGCAGAAAGGATCGGCATCGCACAAGGACACGAAACAACAGCCGTTAACAAAGATGACATGTTTACGCTCTCACGTGAACCAATAATATGTATAAACGATTCTTCGTGGGCATCGGCTATCCCGGTGCATTGACTCGAGTTTACCTGGGTACCTTTACTGTCAACGCTGCCGGGGACCAACCGCCTCCACTTGCATGGCATCCTCTTATCGGCTTACGCCATCGAGCGCCCAGAGCTTGATTGATCTAGAGACCCGAAAATAGCATCGGGATAATCGTCTGTAGAAATCTTTTGAAAGCGTATGTTAGAGTTAACACCAATTTTATGGCGATGGCAGTAAGCGCGAGAGGTTCTACTTCCAAGCTCGCCCTCAGCAGCATTCCCTAAGGCGCATGCTTTGGCGTGCCTGCGCGAGCGTTCCCATTTAACATCCGCTTAGCAGTCTGCTTTCCGAACAGTGCTCCTTCATGTTAGCGTGCCCCTTTGCCAGCGTGCATTCGGCCTTGCTTGCAAGAAGGGGGATTCCATCGGCTTTTCTTCGGGGCTCTCCGTCGGCGTCGGTCAGCTTGTGCGTAATTAAAACCGAGATTGTGTACTGACGTGCGAACATGTCACACCGGAAGCATTCAGGTGAACGATTTCCGTCCAGGCTATTGTAAGAAGCTGGCCCGTGCACCGGAAAGTCATGTTTCCTGCTACTTATGACGCCACCCCTGCAAACAATGAAGTTCCCCTACCTAATTGCACCAGTAAAACACGTCCAAACATTACTGTACTTGTCAGTAGCTGCAGTCAGTCAACAGTATGTGGGAATACTTCTTCTCTCCGTAAACATTCTTTGGAGACCCACACATAAATCTTCGTTCGTTTATCACGCGTGCCAGAATGCGCTGTACAGCTTTCCATAGGTCATTTCGGTTTTTACTGAAAGGTTGTTTGTTTTATGGTTTTTGTGCTATGAAACTGTGGCGAAGTATTTCGGGAACATTAAATACCTAAAAGTGCAAAGCTGCAAAAACGCAAGTGAAGATATCCATTTGGTATGACCGAAGAGAATGTTTAAACCCATGCCACGTATTCCGCTGTACTCTTTCAGTAAGTAAAATTAAGGAGTCATACAAGTTGCGGACGGTGTGGGGGCTCGACGTGAAGAGGATGTGAAATAACTAAGTTTTTTACACCCTGGTCGTTGACAAACCTCGTGCAGGATACCAAAAGTGAAAGGTCGACTAGGAAAAAAATCAGCATCTACTAGCAAGAAATTTCGTGAACAGGTAAAAGCCGATTGAATTGTCACATCCAAACGTAGCGTGCACTGCAACGAAGCAATACAGAAAGCATACATTTCCCTCTGTGTTCCGTAAAACAGTCACCTCAGAAAACGGCCATCTCCAATAACGTGAAACAGGCCGAGGGGGAAAGCATACAGTGTGTAAATGTGTTGTTGGCGCCTTGGCGGTTTTGCCCACGAAGGTGAAATCGTTGGGGGGTAGAGGTATACAACTCAGCTGTCAAAGTCTTGTGTCTTTGAAGCACGATGCATTCTAGCGCGAGGCGTTGGAAAACAAGTGTCCCGGTGTGTTCTCCTAGTACGAATTTTTGCCCACGGAGCTGAAAAGCTTTAGCGGAAGCCTTGTAAGGTGAGTGCACCGGGGTTTTGGCACCGTGACTACATGAATTGACGACGACGACAGCAGACGCCGAGAGCACCAGAACACAAGTGGCTTCGCCGCTAAGAACATCAGTGGCCACAAATACAGAAGTACAGGAACAGTGCGTTCAAATGGCGTCAGTAACAAAGAAACATGTTCTAAACAATATCAGCAGCTGCCAAATAAACCAAAAACCGTCGTCGTCGGCTGAGGAACGCCTTGGAGATTTGAACGATTGTGTTTAAAAATTGTGGGTAGAGTTTTGAACAATTGTGTTTAAAATGTTTTCGAAAAAGAAAAGAAACTGTATGTAGCGCCGGCTGTAGGTTTAGCTCCTAGACTCGTAGCAGCTCAAGAGATAGCGAGAAAAACGCCCGCGGCCTAGGCTAGCTGGACGTCGTCGGCAGGCGCAACGCTGAGCGGGAGGGGAACGCAAGGAAAGTCAAAAAGTCGTCACTTTCTGGACGAGCAACCATACTGCACCAGTTGATAACAATTTCCGGTGTCTGGGAAGACGGAAGAAGCGCCCGAGAAGATGAGAGCGCAGAGGCCCGAGGGCACTTCATTCGCGAATAGGGTGACGGTGAAGGATGGAGCAGCTGCTGGATGTTTCGTGTAGCTGGGGGAACAGGATAGAAGAAGGTTGGAAGTGCAACGCACATAACGCATAAAATCATGTTTCAAACCCTGCTTCGAGCACCCGACAGCTCGCGAAAGTACACTGCATTTTTAAAACCTGCCATCATATGTTGGCTTTCGCACGGCCCTCACTTTCAGGTGAAAGTTTAATGACATATAACAGGAAATTGCACCGCCTAGTTTGAGTTGGTTATGTTGCTACAAAACAAACAAGTTGACGGTGCGATGGTTGTTCGTTGTAACTTCCGCTTTACTATAATAGCTAGTATTCGCATATCGCTATTAAATTAAAGGGGTTTTGTAATTATTCTGTGGTTCCAAACCACCTTGGACAAAAAAAGGTCCTGCATACTCGAAGTGCACCCTGCATTTTTTCTTCGTTAAAAATTGTCTTGGCATTTAAAACTGCGTATATCAACAGCACCAAAATGTCAGGGGTGGGTTGGGAAATAAAATTTCTATAGGCAACCCCACAGTCGAGCTTCCCCCAACGCGCTCCTCTGGCCAAAACAAGTAAACAAAGCGAAATTGGCTACTCATGGGGCCCAGCCGGCGAGTTGACACAAAAGTTCGGCCTGGGATGTGGCATCACGCACTGCAAGTCTGGTGATCCGCATTCGATTAATACTGCTTACGTGAATCTCGCTAGTCTGTTACGCGTTAAGAAAAAAAACGTGAAAATATTGATGTTGAGTTATATTTCCAGGCTCCCTTTTTAGTCTATAAATTATTGTAACTTTGAAAACACCAAAGTACTTTTGAATGAAGAACCTGCGGATTTTAAAGAATCCTCAGGTCTTCAGGCTGCTTCATTTAGAATCCTGGTAAATACTGTACTTACGCAAAAAAGACAGTATGACGTTTTTTCATGACAGCTTTGTAAGTATGGCATTAGTGACTAGCTACGCAAATATTTAACATGGAGAGGACATTGCATCCCAGGGTGACTAGAGAAAATACCAAGAATGTGAACAAGGAAACATATAGTTCGACACTGCAGGGAAGGGTCTCGTAACCAGGACTTAGTAGCTGGCAAATAGTGTGGTTTAACATCCGCAAAGACATAGTTCTCTTTTTTTTCGTAAGCTGAGCACCATTATTTCACATCAAAGGCATACATTTTGTTAATCAGAATACCAAAGCACAAAAACTGAATAAAATGCACGCGCCTCATTTATCGACATCGCGAACAGACTGCCGTTTTTCCGGCCATCCTTGCGGTTTTTTACGGCACAATTATTCAGGATGCTCTCTAAAAGATCATTGTGAAAAAGTATTTGAGACCATTGGTTAAACGTGGAGGTCTATCGGGTTAAAAATTCTTCGTGACAAAAGAATTGGCGGGACCTTATGGATTACTGTTCAGCGAGTGCAAAGCATAAGTTGGCGCATTCGAGTAGCCTTGACAAAGGATTGTTAAGATGCCTCGTTTCAAATACACGCGATCTGCATTGTGCGACTAGCTGTGGTACAGTTGTGTGGCCCTCACGCGCACTACTTTTCTGCATGAATCGTTTCACAGCAAGTCCCCATCCTCCAGGAGGACAAATAATAATGTCAATAAGTGACTATATTAACCAGAGAACCCCATTTACATATAGCAAGAATAATAAGATTATGCTTGATTACAAATAATTACAGTAGTAGTATAAGTAGTATTTTCAAGTTCCTGCCTTGAAACAGTACTTGGTACTATTTTCGGAAACTACACGTCTAAATCTTTCCATTTTTATAACTGGGCGGTAACGACAATTTCACAAAGCATTTTAAAAACCAGGAGAACGTGGTTTTCAGTGGTGGTGACTTTTATGGTGTTTTTTCTCCAAATGAACTAATGCAGCGTGCATTTTCAGCTGGTAGATTTTGGAGAACACGTTTCACGCACCTACGTTGTGCCAGAAGAGATACGAAGGTGTATTAGTCTGTTGAAGCAGTTTACATGTAAATATATTTCCCCTCATCAACAAATGTGGATAATTGTAAGGCTGTTACTCTTTTTTCATTTCTAAGCACTGTGCCCTACATGGTCTCCTCAAGGCCACGGCCGCCCGAGCTGAACGCGATAACAGCAAAGCTACGGAGAAAAAGTTACACCAACAATGCGCCGCCAAGGGATGTTTTGCCACTGAAGTTGAGATAAAAAAATTTCGCGACTGTACTTCGCATTTATTCCGAGCATACAATCAGAAGTAGAGATTGGGATTTCTTTTTCCTGGTTTAAGGCTGATTTTATACATTTAGAGCGTGTTTTCTAAGAGTGTCGCGCTCGGCCATTTTGGTGCAGAGATAGGAAAGCGACTTACCCTCTTGTTGCCGTGATAGTGCTTTGTTTGCATTTTATTCAGACAGAAAGTGGTGCGAGGTTTGCTCCTTAACGCAAGAAGGCTCGAACAAACAACAACAGAATCCGGATGCCATCAACTCAATGCATCAGGTTAAGTTCAGCTAGCTGAGCGGCAGATACTGGCAGGAGTACGCAGTTAGACATTGTTGTTTGTCAAAGCGGTCTTGCACTGAAACGCCATAATCTTTCAATGTTTTCGTATCTGCACACTGTTTCTGCGTTATAGTTACCAAGAAACACGCAACCTCGACTGTGCAGCTCCAGACATTTCGTAGACATCCTCTTTCTACTTTCTGTTTGATAGTAGGGTTTAACGCAACGACGCAACGCAGGCGATGAGGCGCGCCGTAGTGGAGGGCTGCAGATTAATTTTGACCACCTGGGGATCTTTAAAGGAGCCATGAAGAGAAAATGCAAGTTGGTTTTATTCGAAAGATTTCGTGTTTTATAGTGCCCCCAGCGCTTGTCCGGATACAAACGGTGCTTTATTCACTGAGAAATTAAACAATTTAGGTTAAAATTTTGATTTTCCCGCTCAATCGTGCGTTTTCGTGGTCGCAAGTGACATCACGGGAACCGACCGCTCTGCAGCCTAGAGTACCTTCATTCACGCATCCGCCGTACAGGGTAGAGACACGTAACGCTGGCGCCGCCATGTTCGGTTGCTCGCTCGCCGCCGAAGCAAGTCATTGTGTCAAAACCGCGCTAAAATTATCGCCGCAACGCGGTTTACTGAAGAAGTTTGAATCATATTGTCTGTTTCGCGTTGCTAGGTCTCGTGGGAAACGAAAAGAATAACGCGTTGAGCCCGTTGGCCCAGTTGCGGCGGCACGGGACCGTTCAAAGGTTGTCTCCACCCTGTAGCGGTGTTGATTTGTTCCCGCGTTTCTTTACGTTCCGTAACCTAGATGGCGCCACCATACCGTGGCAAGCGTTTGGTTTGTTTTTGCCCGCATTTAAGCCTGGCTTGTTTTAAGTGTGAATACACTTTATAAGCGACCCCAAACCATCCACCGCCGGCGGCGGCGTCGGCGTCCGCAGTGCTCCTCTATAAAGAAACAGCATCCGGCGCCAGGTTTCGATCCGCGGACTTTGCGGCCGCAGCGCGACGCTCTACCGATCAAGCCACGGACGCGACGGTGATATCAGTGTTGACGCGCCTTATATCTTTAACGCATTCAAACTACGTCGTCAGCGGCGTGCGTTGGCGTCTCAGCGGCGTTATAGCGGCTTGATAACTGCGTGGTGTACACGTGATACTACAAACCCGATGGAAGAGATGGAAGAGAAGGCGGCGAGGCGGTGGGCTGCGGGGGCCGAGCGCAAGCGCCGCAAGCGGGCCGACAACCGTGCATTCGCACTTTCACATTCTCCCCCTCGGGGAAATGCGGGGGAATTTTTTGTTGTGGGAGAAAATATTCGTTCCCTGAAACAGTGCTCGCTCGACAAATGGGGTTACGTAAGACACCGTTGCTTGCGTCAATCGGCCAGTGTCGTCTGAGACCATGGAGTCTGAGACCATAGAGATTCTGAGACAACCCCAAGCCCCATAGTGCTGTGCAGCTAAACCAAAGCATGCTGTGCGCAGTACGAACAGCAGAACGCATCAGTACTTCTATGTTTACATGTGCTTTCGTAACTTCCACTGTTTGTCCCATCATTCCTATTGCTTTGTAAAGAATGTGCCCTAAATTTAAGCGCAAATCGCTCGTTCGTCTAGTTTGTAAGCTCTACCTAATTTGCGTCTGCTTCTGCCAGCCTCCGCCAATCGCAGAGCTTAGCCCATGTGACATCACAGGTTCTGTTGCGGGAAATGAGCTGGTGGGTCGCATGACCATTCCCGTTTTTCCTAATTATGTAGCTTATTTGAGCGAAGTTTACGTTAAAAGTGGTGTCAGTATGATTCTAACGAGACAATCTTTTGAATGAACCAAACTTGTGTTTTCTCTTCATGGCTCCTTTAACGTGCGCCGAAATATCGTACACATGGGCGTTTTCTTTTCGCCTCCATCGGAAAAGCGGCCGCCGAGGCCGGGAATCGAACCCGTGACCTTGTGCTGAGCAGAGCAACGCCTTAGCCACTGAGCCACCGTGGCGGGTCATCTTTCTCCTTTCTAGCCCAGAAAGAACAACTATTCGATGACGGCATAGCGCTAAGGCGACACCCGCTACTTATCATTTCACACAAAAGGATCACCCAGAAGAGGAGGCGCAGATGAGGGGGTTGGTGAAGGGCGATTAAAGGGAGTAGAAGGTGGAAAGTATGATTACGAATCTACATACTAGTTTTTAAGCTGTAGCGGAAAGGTACGTGAGATGCCGTCTGTGTCAGTAAGGCAGCCCAAAAGCACATGAAACATATGTTGGGAAACCGCTGGTACAAGCCCGTAAATAAGTATTTTCTATCACCTTTTTTTTTATTTTGTGATCTGAGAAGCAATATGCATGAGTGTGTATCTCCTGTACGTCACCTAGGACCACAGAAACGAAGCGACAAGGCCAATTTAGAGTCACAAAACTGTTATCCCGTCTGAACCCATTCGTATGGGATGCAACAAAGGGACCAGATCTCTGAGAACTTCTGTCGGATTATCGACTGATACTTTAAACACATTGCCGCAAAGTCTCATAGAAGGGCAGCTCAATACTCTTTGGCGATCACCGGAAACACGCATGTGAAGGCATATGACCGCTGGGTAAATTTAATTATTTATTTTTTTATTGTACCTCAACCGCCCCGAGTAGGGGTATTACATGAGGGGTGGGCCGATACATCAGTTAATAAGGTGATCGATGAAATCCATGAATATAGTAAGGTCGGAGTGCTGGATGGTGTCGGTGGGCAAGCTGTTCCAGTCTTTGGCTGTTTGCACGAAGAATGAGTGCAAATGGCCAGATGTACGGGATGCTAGTTGATTGGAGATACACTACTAGGACTTTGACTTAGGAAAGAATATACTGACCTATACGGTTAAGATTATGGATGCGGGGATGTTTGACAACTCGTGTTTGAGCCCCGATTAATTTTGAGCAGATAACGTCCACGTTTTAAATGGTGCAAGGGCGACTTTAATAAGTTTAATCAACCACTTGCGTCGCCATACAGAGTTTAAAGCTGACTGCTTGGACAATTTATATAAGAACGTGATACGATGGCGTAGCGCTTGCAACGGGATGTATGGTCTTCAGACACCTTGGAAAATTTCCGGCCATGAGGACAGCACAATTTGAAACAAGGGGACGATAATATAACAAATGCTTTCCTTGGTAGCGGCAAAATGATTAATGTGGTCATCGCGTAAAGTGGCTACCGAATAACCACATCTTTATAATGGACTACACTGTGTTACGACCAATACATCGGTCCTAGACGCAAGAAATGGTGGGCTAGTAAGGCGAAGCTTAAAATGTCCCATTGCGCGAAATACCGTCATTGTTGTTGTTTTGTCAAGAAAATGACCCCGCTACAAAAAGTAAATAGAAAACACGTTCGAGTTTGCGCGGGAGCGGAGCGCAAGTTTCCGCAGTAAAGCCCCAAGCGCTACCACTGCCCTATCTCCGCACGCTTCCAGTCGTGGGACAAACGTAGTTGTTTTTTTTTTTTGCTGTTGTTCTTGTTGTTGGTCTTGTTGTTGTTGTTGTTGTTTCTCCTTCGTGGAACCTACTGCAATTATTGGCAAGAAATCAGGAGCTATCAAGGTCTAGTTTGCCAGCTTCACAACAGATAATTGGAAAAGAACGTAAAATTCATAGGTTAGTGCGTGCCGCGTGACACGTGAACGCAGTGGCACGTGAGTAGAAGTGCTTCACAGCTGTCATGCCGCACTCCTATTATAGGGTAGTTGTAGACTGTGCCAGTGTGCTTCTTTGAGTGATTTGTGGGACATCGATAAACATCGATAAAGCAACATCGATAAAGCAACATTGATAAATATCACCAGGTTTCTTATTACAAAGCCCGTAGGCAGAAGTTACTGTTTCGAGAAATTTTTATATGTATGCAAGTATGGAATACAGCATCAGCAGTTTTCTGAGTGTTTTGAGAAAGGTATAGTGAAATGCTCATTGAACGAAATCTATAAATGGCAAATTTTTACTGCTTTGTAATACGTTCAGTGTGTATAATAGGTCATCAGTAATTATCGTGCGGGATTGAATTATTATAACGCGTAAGGTGAACAAGCGCGCAAGGAGAACCGATAGCTGTTGCCCTACCATTAACCCAGAGCCAACACAGCAGATTTTGCCAATAACCGCGAATATTTTTCCCCGTACGATTTTTTTTTCTCCCGGGTAAAATTCCTGCCACTGTTATTCAATAGGGATGTGTTTCACTACTATGTTTTCTATACCATCTTGCATGCTACCCTGGATGAGTGTGACCACACCCGGTCTAGACCTTAGCGAAGTAACCCGTGCAGGCTGCCGACATTGATTTGCAGTGATGACGATCTGATTTAATAAGTGACCATGGCAGCAGGGATGATTTGTCAAACCACGCCTCATCTTCCTCAAAAATAGAAGAACAAGGTTGTGTGTCCCATTTTTCATTGTGTGGCGGCGTTGCCTAGCAAAGGGCACAGGTTTTTTTTCTGAATGGGACTTTTAACCTTAGGCATTTTTTTGTTCGGAATCTTTCCTATATTGGGCGCATTTTCGCTCTTGGTGCATCTAGCACTCTCACGCTAATAGATAAGTGGCATCTGCAGTAGGAACAATGACTCATACAGCAATCAACTAAAGCAAACACTTTACGCACTTTTAGCTGTCCTTACAATTATACAAAACATCAGTGCCTGGATGCACTGTCCGTAAAATTGACAGAAATATTGCGTTCACCGAGCCCCTTTGACCTCTTTCGACAGAATAAGTTCATACCACACCTTAAGGTTTTTGTGGTTGGCGTTCATCTGCCCATAAAGACGTGCACGCGAGAATAAATAGTATTTTTTTACCGAACATAATTTCAAAATACCTAACACAAGTTAGAAAAAAAATATTTCATATACTCCTAATTAGAACACTTATTCATTGATGTGGCATATTTTTATCCTTGTTTTGTGCTTTATTCCTGCTTGAAGACCCAAATAAAAAAAAAGAAAGTTGCTAAGTTTTTTTAACATTGCTGCTTCTGCCGAAATAGGGCGAAGACTTACGCTGTCTCCTTAAAAAAACATTTTTGTTACAAGTTTTTCGGTTTTTCAATAGTAAAGGCAACTATTCGCGCAAAACGTTCGCAATATCTTCAAAGTGTTTGGTCCGAAATTGCATGACAATTTTGAAAAGAATAGCAGCGTCAGTTTCATTGGAATATTAATATATATCGCTGAGATTCTATAGGCGGATAAAAGCAAGAAATGTTTAGTATGGTATTACCGATTATCCAAAACCTGAAATCGAAAGGCTACGTCACACTTGGTATTTATAATTTAACGCTACAAAAATTATTGTCCTACCACTACTCTATTCCGCAAAACAATAGCTGAGATATGCTTGCTAAGGAAAATTTGTGGTTCAGCTTTACCCGAATGCACTTCAGAGGCTAATCTATGACGCAAGCAAAGTTGATTCCGCGAGCCAAAGGAAAGTGCTTGTCATTTTACTCAAACACAACATCTGCGCTTTGGCACGGAGCAAAGCAGAACAACATGCTTTCATTGTGCGAGGACGCACCGCATACCAAACTTTTCAAAGAACTTATGCATTCTAAATTGTCATTTGTGGACATTTTATTGTTAGCTGCATTAATTGGTCAATAGATGTCATTGTGTTGAACTTAATCAACAAATTATTCTTAACCTGTCCTGGCTAATAAACTGCAGAAGGGTTGCAAACTGGGCTAGTTGGAAATACATTCCTGGATGGAACCAGCCGTAATTAAATGAAGACAAAGCAAGTGGAACACAGGCAAAGCCGCTGATCTAACAACTACTGCTAAATATCAAGAAGGGTGAATATAAACACTCTACACCAACTAAAACGCACAGCGCATGAGCGAAGCAAGTTCGCGAATGCAACGGCGATAAGGCAGCTATAAAAATAACGGATACAGTCAAGTTCCAGGCAGATGGGCAATATCTTTCGGGTTGGAGACGAGACAAATGCTTGCTTGCTTGCACACTTCTCTCCTCTTTCAGCTATCTTGAAGGCTTCCATAATTTCGCGAGGCATTTGTTGATGGTGCCTAAAGAAACTGCCAGTGGCCGAAAAATTAGGTTCACATGCACTACATTTAGCACAGAGTGGTGACAGATGGGATGATTCGAGGCCCTTTATTAACAAGTCATGCTCTCTCAAACGCACATTGATACAACGGAGTTTTTCCTACATGAGTTCGGCCACTTCCTTGGTCCCTGTGTTTCACCCTTCTTTGTCTTCGTTCAATTTCGCGCTGGTTCAATCTATGAACCCAAGTAATGGACCGCTGAATTATTTGCACGGTAAACTAAAATTACCACGTAATAACTCGATTGAACACCGTAACTACAAATGCCATTTTCGGTATTTGTTTTTTTTTCGTCTGCCGCTAGTATTTGGCTACTGACTGTAGTGATCCTCTTTCTACACTTTTGTTACCAGTTCTTCCGCCTTTAACCTTATTCAGGCTTAAGTTACCAGTAAAAAAATTGTGTGTGTTAGTAAACTAAACGCTACGAAACTACTACTACAACAACCGAAAAGCAATCAGGCGGCCTGAAGCATGGTCAATGCATTGCCGAGTGTCATTGTCCTCCTCTGCAGTCTTATCCAGGTTACAAAAAGACAGCAACGGAGGCCAATCACTGGAAACCCGATTAGTGCCCATGAAACTGGGCGGAGCCGAGACATGCTTCGGGGTTCTTCAGCTATCAGCACCGAGGACAGCGACGACAACTGGCTGGGATAAAAGTGGGGTGCAACGATTGGGGCAGAATCCCCTGCAAGAAACCGCTTAGAAAGACATACAAGAAATACATACGTAGAATAGCCGATGCAGTCATGAACCGAAAGGTAGCCAGCCTCCGATGCCTAATAGTTCAGTGGCGACGACGTGATCGGGACGACAAGAGGACTGAGGATTGAACGGGCAATTGGCTCGGGATGGAGCACTGGGACCGCCCATCGAGCGAGCGTATTACGAGTCCGTAGGGGAAACTTGATACCGATTGCGGTGTCCTCACCCGTGTCGCATTTTCAAGGAGTAGATTACGCGCTGTGTTCGTTTGTGATGGCTGTTTCTTGTTAAGGAATAACAAGCCAGATATCAGGTGGTCACCCATTACTAGAATTGTGCAGCTTACAAATCCTTATGAAGTACGTGGTTAAGGCTGTACGTGTAAGCTGGGAAAATAATTTATTGTGTTCGCTGAAGTAACTTGCCTGGGGTTTAATGCAAGTAAAGAAAATACAGTTCTTTATTTATCAAGAAGAAATGAGACCCTAAACCAAAAGCTCCTAAGCAAATACGTTGCAATAATACCCCAATGTAAAGCTTACAAATCCGGTCGTAATAAACGAGGAAAAACTCTAACGGGTTTAGTATTGAGCTCGCACGAGAAATGCAGTTGACTTATGCAGCGCGGTGGTCGTCGAAGCTGATCCACAGAAGCTAATGCACGCAACGCACTTCCGCCTTGGCAGAAGGTAGTGAGAGCGCAATATCCGCTTATCAGGATTCACAGCCATGGTTGCTGTACAAACGCGAGAGCCTTTGCGGCACCTGACGTCACGAGGCCTAATGAAGGCGCATTGCCGAGTCATGACGATTACATGTGAGCGAGCGGTTGCTGTTTCCTCTGCTGACGCGCCGTCACGTACCCCTCCGTGGAACGTGCCTTCGAGGTGGCAAACTCGCAATCGGCCGTGCTCCTGCCCTAGTAGGGATGTATGGCCCCACTTCGTGAGTGTTTTGTCCCTGAAGAGGCGATTCACGACTGCACACCAGACATTGATTCTGAGGGCTGGCAAACCGGGCTATTTGCGAGAGGCTCCAATTACGTCCAAATGCAAATGCTTGAAAAAAGTACCGCAATAGGTGACCATGGTGGAATTGAAGAGATGTAAACTTAACGTTGTCTCGATGAGACTGCGGAGGCGCTGCAAGTCGGTCGCCGTGTTTATCGAAGCAGATCTGGTAGCGGGTCTTTACCCATTAGTTTCAATTAGTAGGCACCCTGATATTTCTGGGTGCGTACAGCCCCACTATAGCGAGTACGCGATGTTTAAATTTTGGGAAGTGCATAAAGAAAATAGTCACAGAAAATGAAGAAAATAAACTGCCTTCTTTTGTCAATTTATGCGCTGAACAACAGCGGCATGCATATGTTCTTTTGACAGGTGTCGACAGCACCGTGGTGCCCTCATCATGCAAAGCCTTTCGCGTATCTGCCTAAGCCAGGTGAATCCGGCATATGATATGGCGCAGAATAATGATTAGTTTCTGAAGAAAAGCTCGAAGGTTTTTTTCTGGGTTACAGCTTCTTAACGCAGTTTTATATGAGCCCGAAACACTAATGTGATGGTGTACAACAATCTACCAACAGAATAATTGCTACACCTATATAATAACAAAACAGAATATAGCCGTTCTAAGTAAGCATATGCAAAAAGAAGGTGAATTCATAACTCTGCAAGGGAAGAAAATTCTATAAAGCTCCGTCACTTTCAACGTCGCCATCAGCATAAGTACACTTCGTAATTCAGACTTGTTTTCATACAGTGAGGAGGGTGGAAGAAAGAGATTTTATTGACCAGCAACGTGCTTGTGTCAGTGGCACCCAAGCAGTGAGAGGAGTCCTCTGCCCAGAACACCTTAGAGTCTACCGGCCTTTTTCGCTTTCCCCACCAACGTTTGCTGGTCGGAGAGGTCAGGGCTGGTCAACAGCTTCACCCACTGCTGAAAGGAGGGATTGCGGTTTGGTGTGAATGGCGACGTGTGGGGCACTCCCAAACGATGTGGTATGGCCTGTCTGCGGGTAGTATTTGCAGTTGGCAGTGTATTGTGTACAGTACATGGCGGGAAGTATGCTGATGTGAGGATATGTGTGGAAGTATGCTGATGTGAGGGGACTATGTATTTATAGCCCAGTGACCATCGCCATAACTGTAAAATCATCTGGCCGCCTTGACTGCTGAACAAGACGAATGAAATCACGTACCCCCCAACATTGTTACTTGGCGCGGCAATGGGAAAGCAAGATATCTACAATAGGTGGTTATGGGCGGATACAAAAGAGCTGTCACGTGGTTTAATTAGCACATCATGTTGATATCTCCGTGCATACATTTTTTTATGAAATGTAGCACTTGATACACTTTTCTTACAAGCGAAACATCGTTACGCCTAACGTACCCATCTCCATGATAAACAAGGATGATCTGTTTTGATACTAGTACATACTGTCACGTAGCCAAGGATGACGCAAATTTCTTCAAGAAACAAAAGTTTATTGGAGCGAACTTGTGCTCCGCTAAAACCTCAAAGAATACACAAGCGGTGAAATATCAGTCATACAAAATGACACCAACAGACTAGTATCGGCGAATCCCCTTCTATGGCGTTTGCCCTGCGATCATTTACCTTTCGGCGCTTTACTTTCTTGAACAGTCAGATTACATTAAGAACAAACAGCACTCTAGTCAAGTGACGATTGGTCGCAACCCTCCACCCATCAAATACCCTAACTTTCGAGGTATAAAAGGAAGTAAAGAGAAACAAGAGCTTCGCTTTAAATATAGATGACACCACTCAGGCAAGGCCAAACACTGGCATCAAAACACATACGTAAACACAACACAAGGCATGCTTCGCGGAAATGTATCCCCTCCACTCTAGGGTCACCTGCAACTATAAGCTCCCTGCGCTATGTGTTCTGTGTTGCATGACTTAACCGCAGCGTAATAATTGTATGGTATCTCTGTATGCGGCAACGTTGTAGTTCCCATTGTAGCACTCGGCTGTAATACCTTTCTTCTTTAGTGCCAATGAGTATATCGGCCATTAGTAAACCTTTTCTCGCGTTATTTTGTGGGTAATAAAGGGAGGATATACGAAGTAAGTAGAACAACAAAAATATGTCATCTTGTGAAACACACGCCGTGCGTTATCTTTTGTTGATCAGAAAATAAAAAAAGATCTCGGAATGGAGTGAACATACAGGTGTCATCACGCCATACTTTCTGACTTGACGTAAATCAGCTGTGTTCAGCTCATCGAAAACAAAGAATCTGCCTTTCACAAAAACTTTTCTTGACACCAGGTTGGAGTCTTTTCATAGCGCGACCAGCTCGCATGTATGCACGCACTCATTTTCTGTCGCCATATTCCAGTCGTTTTCGTATTCCCTTAATTTGTCCAGAAGCATAAGGCATTCGAGATATTTTATCGAAGTACAGAGCACTTCGTCAAGCACAAGCACTTAGTGCAAGCACTTAGCTTGTCGTCGTAGATCGTCTGCAGTCACGCTGTATAGCCACCCCAGTAACGCAGCGTCACGCACCCAAACAAGGGCTTTAAAGATTCCCGCTTGTCGCTCAAGTCAGCCTTTCGGCCAAAAGGCCAAAAGTTGAGGATAATTGTACAAGATGTATATATATATATATATATATATATAAGCTGTACCATTTGAAACTCCTGGAAAAGCTGGCACTTGTCGTACATATCTCCATTATTTAGTTGATAGAACGGTTGAAGTAAATTTCAGGCAAAATATATGTAATCACCCGCAGTCATCATATTCGTTTAGTTAGAGATGCTAATTGGGTTGTTTTTTGCGATAGTACGCAAAAAAAGTGGCCACCGAAGAAAAAAAAAACGACTCCTTCGATATGGCACAGAAACGTTCCAGAACTTGAAGGTGAAAGCGAGCGCAAAAAGCGCAGCAGTTCCGCTCGTAACGTTCCAGGCAAATCAAGAAACAAAAGATAAAGAAAAGGATGTGTGCTGTCCCAGGAGAAAGTGCGCGAACACTGCAAAGGCGGGAAAATTGAATTCCGTTGAACAAAACTCTGTTCAATTCATCAGAGTGGAGTTAGACAGAGAGGAGACGAGCGTGCGATGCAGTAGCAAAATAGTGAAGAACGGAGCCACGGCCCCTTTAGCGAAGCAGTGTTTTGCACGTCCGACAGGTTTCACGTTGTGAAGAGCGGCATTAACTTTATTTCTATTGAATGGAGCTAGTGTCATTCATAGCCTGAAAAAAAGCGGATAGTATTTTAGGCATAAATGAAGGATGGTAACGAAAGCCAGCGCATCAACGTAATTAGCGGCTGAAACAAGGACGAAGCACAGCCAGAGCGCATCGAACCAAAATTGCGGTCTGCGAGGCTACCCCGACTACACATAAGAAGGCATGCCTGCAACGCGCCTCTTATCCTCGATTGCTCGTGAATATTCTCAAACATGTGACAAAAATGATCCCACGAAGGAACGAAAACCCTCTGCGACACTCACGCACCGGCGTTTAAAAGCGTGCACACGCACAATCAAGACCCAGACAAGGCGCGAGAGACATGCGCTTCCGATACGAGTCCAACAAAGCTTCCCGTGTACGTGAGAATTTGGGAAAGCATTGCGAGTCATACATTGCAATGGCGCGTGAAGGCGGCAATCCCTGTCGAGGCAGCCCTAGTGAATCCTGCCTCGTCCCTAGTCAGACGCCTGCGGACAGCGGAGTGTTGAGAATTAAAGGCAGGTGGAAATGGGCTCAGCGGGGCACGCTCGTTTTTTAATGAGCGCGCGCTTCGAAAGAAGCCTTCAATTGGGCATTTGGCGAACAATCAGGATAATTGCGCCGCCTTGCCTAATGACAACCGGTGAGAACCTTGCGCAGTTTTGCGAGCGGGCCACGAGGTGCGAGCCAGGCGCGGTCAGGGGGCAGCAGCGTCTGTGACGTGTGAAAATTGGTGGCTGCTCCATTTCCGGGCTCCCAAAGAGTTTCTCAAAGTGCTTTGTCCATGGTCCTGCCTTGTCCCTCGCCATGCGTGACCTCTCAAAGTGTAGATAGATGGTCGGGACGTTAGAGAGGGACTGGTAAACCGTGCATTTGAAGTGCCGACAGAAATGTCTATTTAAAGTATCTCCGACATAGATTGCCAATTTTAGTAATCGTGAGTGCACATGGGAAAAGAAAGGAATCAAGGAGTTCTACGCAGGAGTTTTTGGCCTTATCCCTATGTTTTATCTGAAACACCGAATATAAAACGCCATATTATTTGTTCGAGTTGTTTGAAACGAAGTGGTTCCAGCAATTTTCTTTCTAAACCGATTATATGATATCGAAAAGAATTATATTGGTGCCCAGCATTCGCGAATACTTCTGGCGCACATTGTAGGTTTGTATTATGTACGAAAATGCAGTTAAATATACAAAAATGCGCTAGGTTAGAAATCCTCGATCGCTTAAGGCTGGGTTAGTTAGAGACAAAAAACCCTAGTTCCCAAGATTACCCTATCAAAGGTTACAATCTGTGGTCATATAGCTACTGATAATTAGACTACCGCAAGACAGCAAACATCATGCCATTGGACGAGCATTTTCAAGACAGAAGAAAGAGAAATGACAACTTCAGGGAGTCCTGCGTCCGTTCGCGTTCGAGTAGATGCTAACTGGTCTGCGTGTGCTCCTGCAGTACACGCAGACCAGTAAATATATGACGTAAAAGGCTTTACCTTGCAGTCTCAATGCCAGAAGAAAACTGTCCACAGTAACGCTTTAACATAAATAATGTTCATTTCGGGGCCACATTTAGGACGCTATGTCACAATATCATTTGAAATATATTAAGTGCGAAGCACCTTAGGGACGACGCTTGTCCGTCCGGCGTCCGTGCCCACGGTACAGCACCGTGTAAATCGAAACATCTGTGAGCAAAAGGTTCACAAAAGGTTAACAAGAACAAAATAAAAGGTTCGCAAATGGTTAGAGAGAGAGAGAGAGAGAGAGAGAGAGAAACCGCTGCGGTGCAAATGCGTATATAAGCGCGTTCCAAACCACACATTCTCTTCCTGCCGTGGATGAAAACGAGCGCAAGGCGCGGCATGCGGCAGCTCAACGTCTATGCAGGCAACGTGCTACCGCGGCGGCGAGAGCCCGGCAAGCGACGGCAAAACGGCAAAAACACCAAGCGGACCCGGAGTTGAGTGCTCTTGAAGCATCGGCTCAACGGCAACGCCGACAACAAGCTACTTTGGAGTATATACTGTACACACGCGTTGTCACTCATTTACATGGGCAAGTGGTTCACAAGTGATTTACAGTAAGAACGATCCTGTTCAGTGCTTCGCCCGCTCGTCATGATTCACTTCGTGGAGAATCGTGAGTTACTTAAATGCAGGGCATTTCAGTAACTCACGATGTCACCCGCGTTGGCGTGCGTAGTCCGCGTCCGCATCGCTCCCCCTGCACTATATAAATAGTTGCAGGCGCCAGGTTTCGATCCTACGACTCTGCGGGCGGAACGCAAGGTGCACGGTACTCTACCAACTGAGCCACAAAGCCGACACAGAACGGAAGGTTACGAACGTGCCTTATATCCTTGACTCATTCAACCGTCGGCCAGAGGTGCGCCCTCTCCCCCGCGTCCTCCTCGCCTTCTCTCCACTCCCAACGCCCTCTCTCGCCGCGTTCGGTTCGGGCGCACAACAGGTGGGGACGTGCGCAACACCCTCTCTCGCCGCGTTAGGTTCGCGCGCAAGAACCGGTGGGGCGCTCGCATCGCGCTCTCTCGCCGCGGTCGGTTCGCGCTTAAACCACATATGTCGTTCGCGCGCGCTACGGTCGCTAACATCTGTGGCGTGATCGTGATGTCAGCATCACGCGTTCGCGTGGTGGCGATTTCGGCGCTATAACACTCTCTCGCGAGGGGCATTGGATTGGATTCGATTGGATTGGCTGGGATTGGCTTGGATTTGGATTGGATTGGATTAAAGTGGATTGTGTTGGATTGTGTTGCGTCATAGCCGCGCCACGTTGCGTCATAGCCGCGGCAGGGGGTTCACGGCACGTTTCACCATCGACTTCATCGACAATGTCTACGCTGGAAGACAACAATTACAAGAACAACAACCAATACGTAATCCATACGACTTGCAGGCGCGCCCTCCCGCAGAAATGCTCTGCATTTGATCGTGCCCCTCGCGAGGGGGATGTTTTTTAAACTGGCTCTCGAATTGGTTCATCGCTGGGACGGAAGGAAAGCCGGCCAATAGCCGCTGCTCCGCTGTAACGACGTTAATTCCGGTGGTCGAAGAACGCAAAATACGAGAAAGAGAAAGAAAAACCTTTTTATAGTCAGCCTAAGGCCTTTTTTCCAAAAAAGAAGCATCGGCTCGATGACGCCTTGCATGCTTTGGCTGCTCGACGTGGCCGGAATGAGTGCAAGAGTAGCGAGGCGAGCAGCAAAAGCAGTTTCATCACGTCATGCCTATACAAAAACTGCGACACACAGGCTTTACCCAGATACGTTGAGCAACTTTTGCACAAAAGAAATTTTAGGGTTGCTGGTGAGCAGCGCTTAGAACAGTTACAGCACGGGTCGGTCAAAGGCGCCGTCATCCCGAGGTCATTAGGCCCGTGCGGCCGAGGCTACTTGATGTCTACTGCAGGATGAAGCCTTCCTCAAGGAACCTCCAACCAGCCTTAGCCAACACCTTGCAAACTCCTACTTCAGTTCTAATATTTTTAAGTCCCCTATGAAATTTCGTCTGCCCCATCATTTCATCCGTCGATATCTACCCATTTTGTTTACAAAAAACTTGCGTAGGGCACGGGGGGAAATAAGCAAAGAAAATACAATGCCAACCGCTAGAGCCCACAGATAACTCACAGTCGCAAATAAAGGTAATAAATAATTTACAAGTCGCAGGCCTGCTAACCTTCCAGTTCGTTTCGCTTGCCCCCATGTACCGCAAGCTCGGCCGTTCAAAACGACCGCCGATACCGAACGCGTAACGGGAAAATGGCATGAGCTGCATGCTGCATACACGAGCAATGAGGCGAAATACGCTGGCTTATAGCAAGGTCCTTATCGTTTTGTTTTAATGGCAGCGTTCGCTTCCTCTTTTGTTATTCCTTCGCGATTTACCATAAGTTTTACAAGAATTTTCTTCCTTGACAAGGCTCAATGTAACATAAAAGGTGACCGCGAGGACCATGGTAAATATTGCCTTACGTAAGACGTAGCTATGACAAAGGGGGCAGACCACTAGGCACTATCTTATTACAATGTACCTTGTCGCCTCCTGTGCGCCTGCCCGGCTCTGACTTTAATCAAGATTTTTCGGCCGACAATATAGACTCTTTGACTGCTTACTAAAGATTTCAACTGTATCACGCTTCCTTAAAATAGGTCCAGCAATCATCAATCGGTGGCAAACGTTGAACAAAATGTTACCTGAATACTCAAAAAGTAGCCGTCAATATGAAATAATTTTGCTTCTTTCCTGTAATTTGGGAAGGAGCCTGCAGGAATACCGGAAGGCCATTTGATGCTACAATTAGGCAAAAGTTCGCCGATAGTAACTTCCCAAGCTACGTTGCAAACAAAAGACAAGGTCGGATTTGCTTTCAGTTCATTACGCTTTGATTGCTGGTAAGGCATATCCTGTTCTGCGCTGCTGCGTGGTCCAGTTTTCTTTTTGAGGCTGTTTGTTCCGTCAAAGGGGTGACCATGACTGAAACTGATTTCTTCTTTGTGTGTGTGAATACTCCAGAAATCGAACCGCATGCAGACGTCGCGCCTTTATCGGGCTTTACCGGCAGTATACATTTGCTAATGCACTAAACTTGCTCCCAAAATGATAGTCTGGTAATACACCTTACTGCATCGATTTGTAGCTAAGACTTGTTGAAGAAAAACACGCATTTGGGTTACATACGTTATTTCACATTTTGCAGACATTTTTACGTTTTTTGTATCGCGGACGACGCTTAAGCACTGACAGTGCATTGGCCCGCATGCTTAAACCGTTTAACGTCAAGCACGATCCCTTTGAGAGAACAAAATGTCCGGTGTTCTTGAAATGTTTTATACTGCCCTCTTATACAGGCTGCTCTTTAAAGCTCTTCTGCGCTACTACCAAGACTGATATTAAAAATAAACGTGCGTAATCCTGTTACGAATAATTCGGTTTGATGAGGACTATAGCCTACTTTAAATACAAAATATTTTGGCGAAAATTATTATTAACTTCGTTATGAGACTTTCACACACAATTCAACACTTAATCTTGATATCAGCATCGATGACGAAGCTTTTGTAATAGGGCATCTAGTTCATCGGTCTTACTTTCTTGCTCCCAATGCATTCCACGCCTGGCACATTTGAACAATTTCGCTGTCACATCGATGGTACAAACATTCCAAACATTAGATTTTACCAAATAGTTGAATATACATTGTTAGCATGTCCAGATAAATTGCACGCCGCAATGGAATATTCTTGCTAACATTACTACGACCACATGCAGACCACGGTCACCCATGAGGGAGATTTATTCTTACGCATTGCTCTCGCTATCGGCCATAAAACATGTCCTATTACAATGGGTTGGCTGCTGTGGGCATTGCAGGCGGCAGGAACTAAGGCCACCACCTACTCTTCAACCTTCCGTCTCAAAGAAAAAGAAATATTTTTGGAACAGGGTCCTACTTCCTTCTAAACAGCACACACTTGGTATTTCTGCATCAACATTTTGAAGGCTACGTCTTAAACAAATGAAACATTTGAAATTTAGCGTGCATATTATTTCTAACCCAACAAGGTTTCGCTCTGTGCCTTCCCTTCTCTTTATTGTTGGCAGACCCAGGTTTTAGAGCGTATTTTCATAATCTAATTCTCCCACTTCGGTGCTTTTCTGCCCCGCCAGAAAGAGCTTCAATTCTTCCATTACGGCCTCGCATATCCATGTCATTTTCATTATTGCAATCCCGTCTCTCTTAACACCCGGCCCCTGCCCGTACGGGTTTGCTCAGTTCCGTGGCGCGGAATCGTTTTGGAAAGATGGCACATCTCACGAAGTCACGTCCTGAAGCCACCGCTGATGCATCTCCGCTTGAAAAACGAGGCCGGCTTAGTTTGCGGCCACTTGGGACCATTCTTCGTGGCCCGTAATGTACTCCATGCTGAGGCTGTACATCCGCGGCATTGCAGGGAACTCGCTTGCCTAATGCTGGTCGGAGTTTAGCGTATCGGCATAACTTTTTCCAGTAAATTACCTCGGAATCCTGATACTCTTCGTGGGTAGTGGCTGATGGCTTTTGCAGTAAGGAATTACGGAGGCAAGCAGTTTTTTTCTTAACGAATGACTATGCATTGTAGATTACCGCATCATACCTGATGGACTAGTTGGGTAGGGGTTGATGGCGTTTGCAGAAAGAGTTACCGAGGGAAGCAGTTTTTATTTCGTTACGAGTGATTTGCTTTTTTGACTTGGTCCTGCCGTTGAAAATCTGGCAACGTCTGCCTAAAAGAAATACTTAAAGCAAATGTTTTTTTTTTTTTTTAAAGAGAGAGGAAGCTTGTTTCGAGTTGAATTTCTCGCTTTCCGTAGCGCCCGCGGGACTTTCCACTACTTATTGCTTTCTCCGCTCTGGCGATGTGGAAAGTGTATAACTAGCATGGTGCAAGTAAACTCGAAAACATTTTCGCGCAGCCTTACACTTGTTCATCTAATATTCTTTAGCAATTTTAAATGTTAAGCTTCGGCACCTTGTGTGATATATTTTATATTGTAACATGGCAGCAGGACAACTGACGCCAGCCATGGTTGAGAGGATGAGCGATCTATCTACATTATGTACATCGCTGCCATGACGATGCTCATGAAAGGTACGCGCCGCCTACTTCGTTTCCGTCATCGTCGTTCTTAGGCCAAAGCGCTGTGCGGCATTACCCTCCCGAGTCCCGTAACAATATCAAAGCTTGAAAATGGCACTTTTGTAAAACCTCGATGAGTCCAAGTTAAGAATTGTTTAACTGAAACCAGCAAAAAGCACGCTGTCAAGGAGAAAAGTCTGATTTCCCTTAAAGTACATAAAAAACCAGCTAACCCTACAATTTTACTCTTCCGAATATTGTTTGTTCGACACACCATTGAGCAGGGTGCTGGCAGCAGTGTTTGCGCCCAGGCAGTAACGCTATTATTGAGCATTCACATTTTTTTAATGAAATTTGTCCGTGCAAAAAAGCAGGTGGAGTAACTGTCATGTGTCAGGGCACCCCCTGAGTGGGGGACGCATCAAACCCCCGAAAAACAGGAAAGAAACGAACAAAGGAACGCCCATTTGAAGTGCGCGCCAGGAGCGCGCCAATCAGCAAGCGCCAGCGCCGACGCAACGAGGAATCATGGGCAAAGCTGGCAGCGCACTGGTCGGCCAATCAGGGAAGGCCACGCATGGGACAAGTGGCGAGATGACCATATAAGGACAGGGAAGAAGCAAGAAGCCAATGGGAGTGCGCCACGAGAGAGCGCAGAGGGTATAAAGCGGGGCACACAAAGAGAAGGGGGAGGCAAGACAACGGGAGGCAGACAACCAGGAGGCGGCCGGAGCGCGTGAGCTTCACGGAACGAGGCAGGGGGACGCGGCCAGGCCATCGACCACGCCATCCGAGCATGGGTGGGAGCGGGTCGACTTTGCATCGGCATGGTCATCCTAGGTGCATCACGAACCTGCGTCTTCGTGGCCCCAGCGGCATCGGTCGGGCACCAGCGGCCAGCGTCCACGCTCCGTCGACGTTCGTCTCGACGGCCCCGAAAGGCTACCTTCGGGCCGAGCCTACCTGGAACCTCCAGCGGCAGCGGCTACCAGGGGGTAGCCACCGAGGAAGCAAGCCGCCGAAGGGATGACCGCGCATCGAACGCCGGCATCAAGGACCTCCAGCGAGAGCGGCTACCAGGGGGTAGCCGCAGAGGAAACGTCAGGACGCGCGGAGCCCACGCCGTCCACAGAGTGACCGCGCGCATCGAACGCCGGCACCGAAACGAGACGAGGACGGCTACCACCGAGTCGCGGCCACGCAACGGGTGCGACACGTCAGCGCCGACGACAGCGGGGTAGGCCAGTCCATTATAGGGACATAGTTGTAGAACACAACTGAGGAGTTGTGGTACAAGAGGAATTAACGAGAACTTAGTTAAGGAGTGTATTTAGAGTGTACTTAGTGTAGGACGTTATTGTAGAGACTTTTGGGTTTTGAGTTGAATTGTATATTGAGCTGTTAAGTTAGGGGTTTGTATTTGAGTTGTGTTTGGGATTGTTAGAGGTTTGAGTGTGTATCATTTTCGTGTAGTTTAAATATTAAGTGCTTGTGCGTTCAGGCTTTTTTTTTAGTGTGCATTAAATGGGTGTTATGTCCAACTCTTTCACGGCTTCCCTGTGTCCATTGCTCCGAGCTGGTTGAGACGACCCCACCATCGGTTCACGTGACAGTAACACACCAACAAAAAAGCTGTTTAGAAGTTCTCGCAATGGCCCTGTTGAGGTCATGGCACCACCAAGTAGAAACATGAAATATGTTGCGCCTTCCCAGCAGGTGCTATAGCTTGTGGTAAAGCATGCAGAACCCCGAGTTTACGCCATTCCACTACAATTTTTTCGCCCCCGGCAATATCGAAAAATCTTCAGCATGGGCACATTCCGGAAAAAGGCAGCAGAATAAATAGCGATTGCCTCCTGGATGTGTTTCTTTTTTTCACGGTGAGACTGCTGAGTATTTTGTACCTGTTTGAAACAGCCCAATAAAATTATGTGGGGTGTAGTAATGACGCAGTAATAAAGTAAAGCCACAAAGGGGAAAATTGAATCTTCACCACGCATTTTTCACTGCCATAAATTCGACACCACTTACAAATGACGATATTTTGCACTTGCTTCGCAGGTAAGCGCACGTGAAACCTCCTACATTATTTTTTTAACGTATGGTGAAAAACCAGCACAACGTTGATTGTGGCCCATGGAAAGGTTAATAATGTTTTACCCGGCCGTTCTTGACGAATGATTTCAATCAAATGTTATGACCTGTTTTTTTTACAGACCGGGGGCTCTGTTCCAGAAGGCCCGAGGTTTGCCTAGTCCCGAGTTTCCAGCTGCTCGGGTTAGGAAAGTAGGGATAGTGGAGCATCCGATACACCTCGAGCGAAACAGCCGGAATCACGCTCAGCACACCTGGCATATTCAGCGCGCTGTATTGGGGCCGCTTACGTTGAAATAGCGCCAAAAAGAAACGGCTCCGCAATGAAAAGAATTGTACAGTTTTGTTGACATGGAGGAAATACAAGATGGGCAGAGAAATGCTTTTCATATATCAGAAATATTGGAACTGCAATAGCAATAAAATGTGATGTCGGTAGAAATTTAGCCCCATCTTCCCGAAGGGAACGATGAGTAGATGCGGAGAATTGTTGGTTTGTGGGGTGGTGCTGACGCTTGCTTGCGCCAGCCCACTAACTGACGGGACTGTTGCTTCCATAACACTTCATCGGAAGAACGAAGTGAAGTGGAGTCAACCGCAGCAAGCGCTGAACTGAACGCGCGCAGCGCGCTACCCGATTTACATTCAAGGTTGAAGGAGAAGAGACGAGAGGAGGAGAGATGCGCAAGCCCCGAGCATTCGCGCCGACGAAGCTCAGGGTCCGCCTCTCGCTTCAAGCGTTTGCGCTCAGCGTCGCGTGCCCTTCGCTGCGCAGCTTTGTCTGCAGTGGACGTAACGTTGCTGTTAGTTTGTGGGGTGGTGCTGACGCTTGCTTGCGCCAACCCACTAACTGACGGGACTGTTGCTTCCATCACACTTCATCAGAAGAACGGAGTGAAGTGAGGTCAACCGCAGCAAGCGCTGAACTGAACGCGTGCAGCGCGCTACCCGATTTACATTCAAGGTTGAAGGAGAGGAGACGAGAGGAGAAGAGATGCGCAAGCGCCGAGCATACGTCGCGAAAGCAGAAGCGAGAACGCGGGAGAAGCGAAGGCAAAGCGCACGCAGCTGGTACGAGAGAAGAAGTGGCGGGAGTATGGCGCAGTTGTGGGAAAGAGGAAAGGAGGAGAGTTGCGCATGCGCATTGTGAGTGCGGACGCCGACGTGGGACATGCCCAAACTATAGGATGCTCCGCATCTAAAAGTACGGCTTGTCCTATCTTCCGCATGAAGCACCATCGGAAATCGATCTGTAATGCTCATTCCCTAGCATAAACTAGATAACCCCACTGCTACTCCGAAATCCCCAGCCCGGCCTTTGGCCACGCCCGGCGCGGGGTGGTCCGTTTTTCTCGGTGCTCTGTGCTTTCACTGAATTATGCTTGCTACGTGGCTTGAGGGTACACACAGTGCAACTCTGCGCAAGCACAAACCAAGTAATCAAAGGGGTCCACTGTAGCGGACGGAACGCGCCGTGCTCACGACCATCAAATATCGCTTTTGTTTACGGTTTGGTTGAGTGTTCATGGCGGGCGCTTATCAGAAATCGTCACATGTAAACAGCGTGTTTGAGCATTGGCGAGTGCGTTTTAGACGTTGAAGTCGTGTCATTTGCCATCGACTGTGCCTTCATGGTGTATGAAGAAGGCTCCCGTGCGAAAATCCTGTCGTCTTGGCCTCGGCTACCCGCTCGTACAATAGTGAACTCTAGTTCGGGCCGAACACCCCCACGACTGTGGCACAATTGGCTGGCCTGGGGACTTCATTTTTGTTTTGTGCTAAGATCTTGTCGTTGCTAGCGGGCATCAAATAACGACTTCGCGGCTACGACGCTACGCCCACACTAAGTGGACGTCATAGGTGGGTGTAGCTTCGGTTGTTAGGCCATGCCCACGAATGGGCTGGGTGTGCTTGACTGACATTAGGACTCGGAAGATTCGCGGGCATGGTTTTGAACGGCCGAGTTGAACTCGGGACACACGTGGTGGCCGCTGCTGCGGCGTGGTGCATTTTTATGGTCGTCGTAGCAGGCACATTTCTACCACGACAGGTCTTTTAAAGGAAGGAGGAATTTCGAGCTCATTTTTATCTCTCGAAAAGTGATGTTCATTGGTTATGCAGTCGTCTGGCGAGAGACCCCGTATGCGACTACTTAGAGGCGGCTTTCGCTCGATGACCATCCAGGAGCAAGTGTAGTGTGCGCTGCGGTTTTACGCGACCGGCAGCTTCTATAGAAGCGTTCGTGTTGACCGCACCATCGACCGCCACCAGTCGACCGTCATCGGGTGTGTGCGCAATATGATCAGTGGAGACGTGTTTCCCAGACCTCACCCTTTTTTTAGGTGGTTAGGCGGACATAGTTTCCGCAGGTTCCTACCGCTCGTATATCCGTCTGCAGCCGAAGCGTGCGCTTCAGTTATCGTCAGCTCGCAAAGCTGTTTCGAACGAAGCGTTGCATGATGTGCGTTTTTTTAATCATCAGCGTGGCAGACAGTCTCCCTTGAGTGGTTGCGTGACGCGCATTTCGTGTGAACACGTTACTGGCAGAATAGCTTATACGTAAAGGAGGCAGTCGACGCACCAATATCACATCGAAGTGGTTTATTCGCAGGGGTGAAGCCGATATGAACACCGGTCCGAGTGTTGAGATTACCCAGATCGTTTCTCGCGCATGCACCTTACGGGGTTCATTTTCTTCCCCTGACACGTCTTTGGCGCATATCCCCGCGTCTGGATTGTACATAATCCTACCTTACTAAGCTTCCCCATGGTTGATTCTGGTACGGCGCATACCCCGATAGCTTGATGGCATGTTGCATCTGCTCTTTATCCTCGCAACAATACAATCAGCGGCGCGTGCCTATTGTCAGAGCGTCACCGTCGTGTGGCAGGAAGCAGAGCGTAAAAAGGGAGTAAAGGACAGAGATAAGAATTAAAGTAACCGTGTGACGCCAGAAGGATTGTAACCGGGAGTAAGAACGGCGCGAGGTAAGATAGGGTTGTGAGGAGATTAGACTATATGAAAAAAAAAATACGACTGTGGAGAGCTTCTTCCAACAGCAGCGGTGAATAGCAAAATGAAATGAAGGAAACAAATCTGAAAAGTTGTTGTCGCTGTTGCTATACATTCCTTCGTAACACATGGCAACTTGGGGGATTGGCCCGCAATTGGGAGCTCTGAGAACTAACGTTCCCGGTTCGCAAAATTCATAACACTGTGAATTTAAAAAGTGACAGTTGTAAGTGCAGCGTGAAGCCTGAACGTGATGTCACGGGAGTAGGACAGGTGCACACCCCCCTCGCAGAACCCCGATTCTAGGGAGGCTGTGGCGTGTTACAGTCTGCTTACACACTGAGACGAACAAATGAAAGGGAAGAAGCTGATGAAAACACGTAATAGCAGTAAAGAATCCGTACTCCCCGTACCAAAAGACAAAGAAACGAAAGAAAAGAAAACGGCGCAAGTACAATGTATTAGAAAGGAAGTTTCTAATACGTATCGTTAGGCTTTCGCCTTAAAATCACGAAAGAAGACTACCGCGCCGAGGAAATTTTGTGTCGATAAACGGAGGATTTCGGTAACGTAATACGAGCAGCAACGGTTTTGAATGTGGCGCGCTTCCATCACCCGCTTTCTTTTTTTACCAGTCGGCCATAGTCCCGTGATTGCACTGTCTGCCACCGAAGGCAGACACTGCTTCTTAGGACAAAAAATTTGAAACACAAAGCTCATATGAACGCTTGGGATAAAAAATAAAATTAACTTGGTAGCTCAATTCAAATTAATAAAGCAAAAGTATAATAAAATAAAGTAGTTGGATTTACGTGCCCCAGTAGCCACCAGTGCAGCAGTGGAGAGAGAAAACGCACTGAAAGATGTGCCACGCCCTAGTGGCGCATCCTTGGAGCGCGTTGCCCTGGACCGATTACGTCACCTCATAATCAGCAAATAGCATGAATCGCAGTTTAAAGTGCTTTAACCCTGCCCGAAATATTATCATGAGATTATTATTATCACCATAGCTCCGCCTTGCCCGAGTTTCGCACAAACGCGGGACATCTGGAATAGCACTCCTGGACTTCGAAATGTAAAAGTTGAGAGTTACGAGATAACTTAAACTACCCGTGGTTGTTGGAGATCCGCCAAAATATTGTTACGAAGTCAGAAATAAAACCAGGTTTTCACCAGGTCTGCATGCAGGATAAGTGTATTAGAGCTCAATTGTTCGAGTTTATTAAAGCTAATCAAATACGAAACGTGGAAGAATCATTCGAAGAATTGCACGCACAGTGGAAATTAGGTGAGTAGAATACGGCGGTGTCCAGTCAGCATATACTTAAGAGTGCAGCGACTCCTAAAAATATCCAAGAAGATTGAGAACATTGTCGGTCGATTCAGAATATCTAAGTGTGTGCCCAACACATTCCACTCTACCCCTACCAAACAAGACAACCGGGCACTGCATTAGGCCAGGAGGAACAGCCGGACGCTCGGCTTTTGTTAAGGCGCTGACAACTGAACGGAAACTACAAATAGGGTGTGCTTCGCGCAATGTCGACAATGGCGCTTTTTGTGTTTCGTCTTTGCCTTCAAAGCCACAGCGACAGCTGCTGCACAGCCAAATCTGTGAGCAGTATAGTAACCGTAAAATGACGAGCGAAACAAGCAAAGAAACAAAGAAAAGCAAAAATAAGTATACTAACATCGCTCTGCGTTTCAACCAACCTTACCGAGCACTCCTCTATACGGGACTCACATTTTCCTACCACACGCACTTGTATTCTAAAACCTCGCGCCATTAGAACCGCCCGTGTGCCATTTTCCGCTCCCGTTATTTATCACGGAAGCCGAAGGAATCTGGACAGTGTGATGAGCAACTCCTGCAAACTGCACCTGACAAGTCCCAGTGCACTGGACGACAGCGGTAGTACATATATGGGGCGGCGTCTGGGGCAGCGTGATTCATGAAGCGAGAAACGTTTTCCGTCCGCAAGAGCGCTTCATTGCACGGTCTCTCTCCCGCGCCTGCTATCTATTGCAGGCTCCTGGAACTTACAGTCGGCCACCTTCACGTCCACGTTTATACTTCCAGGCTGCGGCTTTGCCGGTTTAAAGCCATTTCATGCAGTTGAGACCGGAAGTTTAATTACCAGAAAACAATAAAGCAGGGCTTAAATTAAACGACGCATTTCTGACATGTGCTTACAAAGACGACCTTACTAAACGAATGTCTCGGTTTTTCTATAGCGGTACTATAGAATTTGCACAGTTTCACTATGAAAATTATTGTTTTTAATAAAAACGTACGACATTTGCGCTGTTCTTCGGTTTTGTGGCATCCTTGGGAGCACACAGTCAAAGCGACGTTTTTTTTTATAGAAAGAATACGAGGTCGTCATTTACGGGGGTTTTCGACGAGTAGTAGCCATTAATAATTCATTAGCACGCCGACGATGACGATGATGATGATCGTCATTATCATCGTCGTCATCGTCATCATAACGCTGGTAGTGAACGCCTTTATCTTGTTTAGCACATGTGTTGTGACGTTGTAACTTATTCAGTGTTTTGATGTTACTCCCCTGTTCAATGGTACTTATACAGGTACTGAAATAGCGAGCGCTCAAGCTTAAGTAATGCGTCAATAGAAAGCCATTGCGTTGGGAAGCTGAAGGATTCGCTAAAAATTTATCCCTCCAAAATTCTTTTTTCTGACAGTAACAAAGATGGCATGCCACGCATACTTTCGTGCCAACCCCCCACGCAATTTTGTTTGATTTTAATATTTCACTTGTTGGGGGATTTTCACTCGGGCAAACTACAAGCAGCGGTTCTAATGGTTGACCCAAATCATGAGAGTGGATAGCGGAGTGCCCTGATACACACTTACATTACTATAATGTTATCGAAGCCGACCGTTCATCTACATTCCTATACTTGCGGATTTTTTTATCATATGTCAACGGGGTGACGCACTTGCAGAGGGCGCATCATTGAAAACCTTGATTTTCATTTTTTAACACACTTGTGTCTGATAAGTGAATTATCTAGTCGAGTAGAAATTCTGTGAAGAATGCTAATGAGCTGCCCGTTTAAACTCGCTGCTAGGTTTTTTTAACCGATCTAAAATTCTACACCTTTAGGCGACTCCTGCATACTTTTTTTCTATGCGTTTGCATCATTCGGTTGTTTGTTGATGGACGTAGCCTTTCTTTATATACTATAGGACTGGATTGTCATCGGTGTCGTAGAATAGGCTGGGTCATTGAATTTTCTGGCGTTCACCAAGCATGCCTTATTAGTCTTGCTCATGACGACAGCACGGCTTTTTCGAAGTCTGAAAAAACACAAATCCTTATCCCTCGTATCGCCACACTGGCGTGGCATGATTAAGCGCATCCTGACAAGATATGCGACTTCCTGAAAACCACAACACTAATTTAGGGATATTGTCACTTGTTTCTTAACACCAGCGCTAAAAGGCGATTGTCACTGCGAAGAAATTGTTGAGTGCGCGTGTATTCGGATTATCGCCATTCAGAGCTCTGGCGCATGCGCTTGGAACCATGTGCTTGAGCTCTCCCGAAAGGGCTCTGGCTGCCCCTACTCCTCTGGTCGTCGCCTTCAAGGACACCGGCTCAACAACTGCGCGTTTATAGCACGCGACAATATTGTAATCTTTGTAAGGCGAAAGTGTTACATGACGCATAAGTAGAAAATACGGCGCTGTTGAATATCCACAACAGATGGTACCGAAAATTGACGACGACGCAACGAGGGAAAACACGTACAAGGAGTTTAGTTTAATGTAAAACTTGAAAACCTTATGTTGGATGGTTTAAGTTTGGTCTGTTATAAAACGAACCCATCGCTACTACATACTCGGCGTTGTTGACGTGTAAAGCAGGAGACTGACGATGATCAGGAAAAAAAACAACAGAAAGGAAAAACTAATTTTACAAATGGAATAAATTGTACAAAAGAATGTATGGGTTGAAGGCTGCCGTCATTACAGTCTTATGGGCAAATACTCTGACGTTACGGCCTTACTGTATAGGTCCGTATGTGTTCAATGTTCGCATTCAATTGTTACAGAGCACAATAGGTTCCACATACCTTGCACGCGGATCTGTAAATTTCTCGAACAATGCATCGAACCTGATTGGTCGGGTCAACCTAGCGCGGCCAATTAATTGTTCGATTAAACGTCTCCGCACTCATTTACCTAAGATCACATGCTCTTCCCGGCGTGAACATCAGAAGAAAACAGAAATGAAGCTCGCTGCATAGGCGTATTTTGGAATCTCGGTGGGGGCGCCCCGGTGTCGTCATGCACACAATAGCAGTTTCTCTCTCTCTAGACGGAGTTTGAGAACCGCTAGAGGACCGCGATGCAGCCATTGAGGTGGGCCTGCAAAGACCCATTTATTTTAGAACACGCGCATCGTGTGAGAGAGCAGCGCGTCTCCGGTTTCCCCGTAGCGCGCAACTTTTGTTCGGAGCAATTGCAGGCAGCATAATCAACCACTACAAAAACATTAAGTCGGGTGTTTGTTGCGATGCGCGAAACATCGTATTACGGGGTGCCAGCCTGGCCGTTTCCACCCGAACTTACGACCACTGCACCAGCGTGGCCGCTCATGAGGCGGCAATGTTTTCCGCGGAACGACATCTACATCTGAGGTTTTGCTACTTTGATTTTCACACAAGATACCTTTTGGAAAGATGTATACATATTGGTGAGAAAACATGGGCATTTCGAACAAAAGAAAAAGCTAAGCTAGATGAATGCACGCGGCTACAAAGGCCGGAGTGCTGCAAAAAAAAAGGAGAAAGAGAAGAAAAGTGGCTGCGAACACGCAGCTGGAAAGCTCGGTGCGCACAGTTCGGCGACAACGCAGCAGTAAACTTGCAGCGTGAGTTTCTCGGCTACGTGCGCAATCCCCATTTACCAATGCCCGCCGGCCAGTTGCAGGCTCACACACAACACGCCACCACTTGCCATCGTGCACCCGCCAGTCGTAGCTGTTTGTATCTTTGGTAAAATAGAAATGTAGTACCGACAATGTCATGGCACGCGTACCTCTTGAAGGTGCTGCTAAGGAGAGTGGAGGGACCGTACGGCTGCATGCCCGTTACTGTAGCGATATTTCAGTTCAGGCGAATCTCTTCCTCAGCACTTGTATGTATATATATATATATATATATATATATATATATATATATATATATATATATATATATATATATATATACAGAAACATATGTCAGCAGTCTACAACGCCACAGGAGGGAAGGGGGTGTGGTTAGGCTCTTTTCTTTTTCACTACGGTTAATGAAGTAAACATTTGTTTTAATATACAGAAGAAAGAAAGAAAGAACAACACGCGCCCCGAGTGGGGACCGAACCCACGCCTTTCGATTACATGTCGAATGCCTTACCAATTCGGCTATCTGGGCGACTGTGTTCTCCCTCACTTTCTGGGCTATTTATATTTACTAGAAGTGTATCTGACACTTGAGGGTGGTGGCCAGCGCCACTCTGACTACACGGGGAGAAGGGGACCTTCTTTTCAACCCCCGGGGCGTGACTAGAACGTCTACAGCCTGTCATGAGCCTATATTATTCTGCGAAAGCCTAGCGAGGGTCTCGGTTCTGGCAGCCTCGATGCCTAGGTAGAATAAGAGGGCTTCCCACCAGTTACCCGCTCATGACAGGCTGTAGACGTTCTAGTCACGCCCCGGGGGTTGAAAAGAAGGTCCCCTTCTCCCCGTGTAGTCAGAGTGGCGCTGGCCACCACCCTCAAGTGTCAGATACACTTCTAGTAAATATAAATAGCCCAGAAAGTGAAGGAGAACACAGTCGCCCAGATAGCCGAATTGGTAAGGCATTCGACATGTAATCGAAAGGCGTGGGTTCGGTCCCCACTCTGGGCGCGTGTTTTTCTTTCTTTCTTTCTTCTGTATATTAAAAAAATGTTTACTTCATTAACCGTAGTGAAAAAGAAAAGAGCCTAACCACACGCCTATGCCTCCTTTGGCGTTGTAGACTGCTGACCTATGTTTCTGTATTTCTTCAACGAGCCCCTCATTTCCTTACTATATTATTCTGCGAAAGCCTAGCGAGGGTCTCGGTTCTGGCAGCCTTGACGCCTAGGTAGCATAAGAGGGCTTCCCGCCAGTTACCCGCTCATGACAGGCTGTAGACGTTCTAGTCACGCCCCGGGGGTTGAAAAGAAGGTCCCCTTCTCCCCGTGTAGTCAGAGTGGCGCTGGCCACCACCCTCAAGTGTCAGATACACTTCTAGTAAATATAAATAGCCCAGAAAGTGAAGGAGAACACAGTCGCCCAGATAGCCGAATTGGTAAGGCATTCGACATGTAGTCGAAAGGCGTGGGTTCGGTCCCCACTCTGGGCGCGTCTTTTTCTTTCTTTCTTTCTTCTGTATATTAAAAAAAAATTTTTACTTCATTAACCGTAGTGAAAAAGAAAAGAGCCTAACCACACCCCTATGCCTCCTTTGGCGTTGTAGACTGCTGACCTATGCTTCTGTATTTCTTCAACGAGCCCCTCATTTCCTTACTATATATATATATATATATATATATATATATATATATATATATATATATATATAGCGAATCAGAATAGGAAATGAGGGGCTCGTTGAAATAAGGCAGAAATAAGGGCCGGCAGTCAAGAAAACCTCGAAACAAAGGGGAGGATGTAATAGGTAATTTAAACAGATAAAGAATTTGGAAAGAAAGAAAAAAAGTGGAGAAAAAATGCTCCTCACTTACATCCTCCCCTTTGTTTCCGAGGTTTTCTTGACTGCCGGCCCTTATATATATATATATATATATATATATATATATATATATATACAAGAGAAGAAAAACTTCGAGGAAAGCAAGTTCTCTTTGCTGAAACGTAGGCCACAATCGTGCTTTTACCTTGTTCGAAGTTTTTCTTCTCTTGTGTTCTCTACCATCTTCAACGTTCCACTACTCCCTATATATATATATATATATATATATATATATATATTTCCCATTTTGTTCTGGCAGTCTTGGTGCCGAGGGGAGCTTAAGAGGGTTCAACGCTGGTCGCCCACTCTCGACATGTCGTAGACACTCCAGTCACGACCCGGGGGTTGAAAAGAAGGTCCCCTTCACCCCGAGTAGTCCGAGTGGCGCTGGCTACCACCCCCAAGTGCAGGAAACAAAAACACCTTAACATAAATACCCGAGAAAGTGCTGGGGAAACAGCCCCGCTGGTAGCGTAGTGGTTATCGCACCAGACCAGTATTCTGGAGGTCGTGGGTTCGGATCCCACCCGGCGGGCATTTTTTCGCCACTTTCTTTTCGACTCAAAAAATTCTTCATCTCTTTCTATGACCCACCACAACCTCCCCTTTGCTTTCCGAGGTTTTCTTGACTGCCAGCCCTTATTTTCTGTCTTGTTTCACGGAGCCCCTCATTTTCCATTTTCTGATTCGCTACATGCTTAGCGAGGGCCTCTGTTCTGGCAGTCGTGGTGCCGAGGGGAGCTTAAGAGGGTTCAACGCTGGTCGACCACTCTCGACATGTCGTAGACACTCGAGTCACGACCCGGGGGTTAAAAAGAAGGTCCCCTTCACCCCGAGTAGTCCGAGTGGCGCTGGCTACCACCCCCAAGTGCAGGAAACAAAAACACCTTACCATAAATACCCGAGAAAGTGCTGGGGAAACAGCCCCGCTGGTAGCGTAGTGGTTATCGCACCAGACCGGTATTCTGGAGGTCGTGGGTTCGGATCCCACCCGGCGGGCATTTTTTCACCACTTTCTTTTCGACTCAAAAAATTCTTCATCTCTTTCTATGACCCACCACAACCTCCCCTTTGCTTTCCGAGGTTTTCTTGACTGCCAGCCCTTATTTTCTGTCTTGTTTCACGGAGCCCCTCATTTCCCATTTTCTGATTCGCTATATATATATACATATATATATATATATAAGGCAGATAGCCGAGGCTCACTTAGATTGTTAAGGCGATTTATTTACAGGCGAGAGGTGAGACGAGCGTAGATTTGAGTGTCCAGCCGGTGGCCTATCTCACGCGCAAAAGCGCTTTCTGCGGTGCTTCTTCCGATGACACCGGCGTGGGTGCATACCCTCACGGGTAGATCGGACTAATTGTCCACATGCCTGATGCATGCGCATGGTACATACTCTGATGGTAAAGTGGGCCCATTATTCTTGCTACAATATTATATATATTGTAACAGAGATATTGGCCGTTAGCAGGCGCGCCAGTGTTGTCAAAGGGATGTGTGCTCAAGTGAGACCGAGGCTGACTGTACGGTGGCGTCAATCCCCCAACTGGGGATATGTGCAAGGCTCAGACATCGGAGCAGCCCCATCGAGAACGATCTTGCTGAGAGACCTGCGCGTGGACTCCAGAGCTAGCTTGGCCTCTGGTACAACCAGCCCCGGTTACCACGCTCTAGCCGCTCGCTTGCTAATAAATCCCATTAAAAAAAAATATATATATATATAGCAAATCAGAAATGGGAAATGAGGGGCTCGGTGAAATATGACAGAAAGTAAATGTTGAAGAAAGTGGTGAAAAAATGCCCGCCGGGTGGGGTGCGAACCCACGACCTCCAGAATACCGGTCTGGTGCGATAACCACTACGCTACCGGCGGGGCTGTTCCCCCCCCCCACTTTCTTGGGTATTTATGTTAGGTATTTTTTGTTTCCTGTACTTGGGGGTGGTAGCCAGCGCCACTCATACTACTCGGGGTGAAGGGGACCTTATGTTTAGCCCGCGGGCCGTGACTAGAGTGTCTAGGGTTAAAAAGAAGGTCCCCTTCACCCCGAGTAGTATGAGTGGCGCTGGCTACCACCCCCAAGTACAGGAAACAAAAAATACCTAACATAAATACTCAAGAAAGTGGTGGGGGAACAGCCCCGCCGGTAGCGTAGTGGTTATCGCACCAGACCGGTATTCTGGAGGTCGTGGGTTCGGATCCCACCCGGCGGGCATTTTTTCACCACTTTCTTTCTGACTCAAAAAATTCTTCATCTGTTTCTATGACCCACCACAACCTCCCATTTGCTTTCCGAGGTTCTTTTGAGTGCCAACCCTTACTTTCTGTTATATATATATATATATATATATATATATATATATATATATATATATATATATATATATATATTGTCAGGAATGACTGGCTCGTTGAGGAAATACAGAAACAAAGGCCGGCAGTCTACACCGACAAAGGAACCATAGGGGAATCGGGGTTTTTTTTACTGCGGTTAGTCACTTTAACATTTTTAAATTTACGCCGGAAAGAATCAGAAAAAGGTAGAAGAACACGCGTCCAGAGTGAGGAGCGAATCCACGCCTTTCGATTGGATGTCCGATGCCTTACCATTTCGGCTATCTGGGCGACTGTGTTCCTTTTTTTCTGAGATATTGATATTTATTACAAGTGTATCGACGCTTGGGGGTGGTAGCCAGCGCCGCTCTGAGTACAAGGGGAGAAGGGTGCCTTCTTTTCAACCCCCGGGGAAGGACTGAAACGTCTACAGCCTGCTATCAGGGGTCAACTGGCGGAAAACCCTCTTATGCTACCTTGACATCAAGGCTGCCAGTACCGCGACCCCCGCTCGGCTAGAGAAGGCAAACACACACGAGCGCTGTAGCTCTATACAATAGCGCAGTAGAGCTTGTTTCCGGAAGCCGGTACAGATGGGCTGCCGTAATGAATATTTTTACAAATATTTGCTCTTTGGACAGGCTTATTTATGTCCCCAACACATAACAAAAAATTGCAAATCGAGCTCTTCAATGTTACGTTGAGACTAAGGCAGCAAATTCATTGCTGGCTTGCGCGTTTTTCTTAAAGATCCAAAAATTGCCGCTATATATAAAGTTTGTTCACTACATCAAGTGCTTTGTTCCTCCAAACGCATGAATTATAGGCGTCGCGTCGGATGTTTCTTTCTTAAACGCAATATTTCAAGACACGACTTTGCGGCTCACTGGCGGGAAAAAATACCGGAACTCATTTTTTAAAAAATAAATCAGCAAATAAACTTAAAACGCCGACGTGGCGCTCAAAGCGCAAGCGGCGATAAGCCAGAGGAGGGTGAAATATCGCCCTCAAATAACTAGAGCATCGTTTATCAGCGCAGTGTTTCTGACAAAATTTTCGCCAACAGAGAAAAGAGTACGCCATGCTGTTTTACTTGCACGCGCTTTATACTTCGCTCTACACATACATTTTCAACGTCTTCAGTCTCTTCTTTCTCACTCCATGCATTCCACCTGTTGCCACAGATAATAGCCGCCACTAAGCATATCTCTTTAGTGGCGGCCATTTGCCTTCAGCAATGCGCCACCTATTTGAAACATAAGAATTAACCTGCTTTGAGGTGTAGACTTTGCGTTTGTAGTTCGGAATTCGTGCCCTACTGATAACCCAGCCTTCTCCCTCCCCTTGTACCGACAGTGGTATTTCGTACGTGTCCAAGTAAAAAGGAATGGAAGGAAAACAGAAACGAGAACAGGGGAAAGCAAGGACGCGTACCCGGCCCGAATTGACCACGCCTTTATCCTTGGGCGAGCACTCTTTTCTCTCTCCTTATCTCACCTGTCCAAAGCTTAGAACGTATGTCCGTACGCATTTGACAAAATTGCCTCTCGTCCCTTTTCACGTCAGTAACTCAGCCTCCCGTATGTTTTTTTCGTTTTGTTACGCTCGTTTACCCACTAAACGTCTTGAAGACAGCAGACGCAGCGTTTCAGCGTACCACGCGTAAATAATGGTGTAAACAGCTTGACGCACCAGGTGTACTTTTGTGAGCTTGTCTTTGGGCAAGCCCTTGCGCTGATATTGACTTTCAGTTGGTCGGGAGATTGAATTTTTTCCAACATTTCTGCTGTTCTTTTGTCACGAATAGTTTGGTCACGTTAAATTTAGGTCCCAAATCTTTCAATACAATACAACGACAATTTTCGTGCAAAAAATAAAACGAAAGCCTGTGATCGCGCTTTGAACTTGGCGAGGGAACGCGTATCGTCAAATTCGGGGTAATAAATCCGTTACGGTAAACGTTGGTAGTCCCTTTACGTGGACTAAAAAATAAAGTACGGATTTAATATTCTCTACGGATCGGCGACATCGTAACAGAAGCTTTCCGCGGCAATTTTGGCTTTTAATCAAAGGGTTTTTTTGTTCTGTAAACTCGAAGGGGGCTCCTTAAGCCAGTTAGTAAGGTTCAATGTGGGAACACTTCCGCGAATAGATCCCACTCCCCACGCAGGAGGAAAAGCACCCGTGTAAAAAAACGGAGGCGCCGACATACGCCAAAAGTCTCTAAAAAAATCGACCATCTTCGCAAGTGAGATGTGAAGAATAAGGAAACAGAGGCGCTGGTGGTCTTCACTAAATTTAACTTGGCTTTTCTTAGGTCTGCCTTTTATCGGTACATTGGACACTGGCGCAGCTGAGCTCAGGCTGTCTCTCAACTAGGAAAACACCTGCACGTCCGAGCTGACGCCATCACTAGGCGCAGCCAATTGCACACGCGCGCCTCCCCAACCGAACAGCAGTCCACTTCAGTTCAGGCAAAGTCCAAAGCCAAAACCCCAGCTACGAACCCAAAGGAAATGCTGAGCGCCCCTAACGGCGCGAGCATGCGCGAGCATGCCCCTTCGGGACCGTATCCTGTGGACGGTGAATGGTGATTTCCGTGGTAAGAGCGGCTTGAGCGGACCTTTCGGCCCGCAATATCAGGTCTGCTGTTTGTCACGTGGAAACCCAGCACTACCAAGTTATTCTGCCTCGTCTACCATCAGGACCGTCTGCCCTTAACTCAGTAGTTTTTGCATGTGGACGTCATAGGAAGGCCGTTCCTAGGCCGTTCCTTAGGAAGATTTTGGTGACATGCTGGTTCGTCCGGCGTTGCTGTCCGAGGTCGTCGCCTTCGGAGCGGTCCAGGTGAACCATTTGTGTGCTGTGACTGTCAAGAATGCTGAAGGGGCCCGAAAACTTGTTGCCGCCGGAGAACTGCGCGTCAAAGAGCGTCGTTGCCTTGTCATCGATTTCCAAAACGAGGACATCCGTTTAAAGCTCCACGAGGTGTTCCACCACGTCCCCGACGACGAAGTGAAAAGAACCGTGCGGCTTTAAGGAAAGGTTACTGAAGTGACCAAAGACCGATGGCGTGTGCCAGCCTGCTCCGTGCAGTCTTCGACGAAGCGCTTGGTCACCCTCCGGCTGAAGTCGGGCTTGCGCATGGACGACCTCTCTCACCAGGTACGAGTCGCCGGCGAGATGACCCTGCTGGTAGTGCCCGTGCGGGTTCCCCTCTGCCTTCGCTGCCACCGCAGCGGCCCCATTCAGCGCAAGTGACAACAAGCTCAGGGGTAATCTTAAACGCATGTTGAAACTGCAATGTGAAATTCTGCGTGCGTTGATTGGCTTCTCACAAATGAAATCAAGTTGAAAGCTATTAATAAATAGTCATGCTGGGGAGCAACAGTACGTTCACGTGCAGAAGGTTTACTGGCAGGGGAAGGCCCATAGAAAGGTCTTTAAGTGAATAAATGAGGCATTCAAAGCGACATTAAATTAAACAAATAGTATGGCAGCGACATTTGACTCGAGATTCAGAAATCGTAAAAAGAGGTTTCGTAGAACATTACACAAATATTTTCAGCGCTGTTTGACTTTCTACCGAAAAATTCAAACAAGGCTATTTTAAATTCGTGCCACCACTGGAAGATCAGGTGAAAGTTCAACTGTATGAGCCAATAACGCTACGGGAAATCAAAACTGCTATACGGAGCTTAAAGTGGGGAACGCGCCGGTGCCTAATAGCCTGTCTCCGGTATTTTGCAAGAAGGTTAACGGGGTAGTGGTGCCATTTTTATTTGTAGTTTTCAATGATGCATTTGACAAAACGCACTACCAGTGCCATTTACAAGAACACACACTGGGTCGATTCCCAAATCAGACTACCCGGCAAAAACTTCGAACTATATTTGATTGATTGCAGGATTTAACACGCCGATACAAGGCAAGCGATGATTGCGCCGTAGTGGATGGCTCCGGATTAATTTTGACCTTTTGGGAATCTTTAACGCGCGCCGAAATATTGTACACAGGGGCGTTTGTGCTTTTCGCCTCCAACAGAAAAGCGGCTGCCGCGGCCGGGAATCGAACCCGCGTCCTCGTGCTGACCAGCACAACGCCTTAGCCACTGAGCCACCGCGGCGGGTAACTTCGAAGTGTAACGGGTTACCCTCCAGTCACCCTTAGTAACGTCGACTACAAAATTTTCATGAAGGTGCCGGCAAAAAGTTTGCAGAGAATAGTAACATCATTAGTGGGACCACATCAAACCTGTGGGATCCGTGGCCGGAGTAAACAAACACAGACAATGCTCGCAGTGTTAAGTGCTGCTATATGCTTCAGCAGAAAGTAGCGATGCTACAAATAGCCTTCCGAGCAGCCTCTGATTGCGTGTGTCATGAAATTTTGTTGAATACTTTAGAACATGTCAATATGGGTGGTCTTGCTCAATGGTGTTCGAATGGCGTACAAAAATCACGCAACTCGTTAATAACGAGGATGTGACGAAAAGTCTATCCGTAGGATCTTGGTCGAGCCAAGGAGGCCCAGATTCGCCACTTCTTTCATGTATTTTCTTAGAGCCATTTTTTAAAATAATAAATGACAGTGACTTTTCGGGTCTTCGTTTGCGGTCAAGTGAAGTGAAACTTAACCTACGCTGATGCTGTTGCATTATTTTGTGAAGATGAACAAAGTGTAGCGAGAGCACCTTGTGCAACTAAACCGTTCTGCAATATCCGTTGCAGTTCTGTAAACTGAAATAAATGTTGCGGTTTCTGGCACGGAGAGTCGGCAGCAACTCCGAATGGGTTTCAAATATCAGATGGCTGACGACACCAGCACATTATCTGGGCGGGCCTCTACAATACTATCAATATAGTGACCAGTATTGGAGTTAAGAATTGAAGTTTCTGCGTGAAAATTAGACGTGCCGCAGTTTGCAACGTTTTACTTTTGGCCAAACTGTGGTGTGTTATGCGAATGTGGCATTGTTCAAGGGCGCATGTCCAGTCGATTCATCGTGTCTCTGCTGTTTTTTGGGGGGGTTCGGTCTGGGAGCGTACGAGCAAAAGTAACCTTTTTGGCTTCGTGAACATGTATTTATTCGGCACATTTTTAGCCGGATTTTGTCCTTAAGAGATACGGACAATCCTTTTCTGCGCACGGTTCTCCAGGAAATTGTTCCCGGTGTACTGCCTGAGTTTGTTGTGTCCTCCATCAACAGAGAACCGAACTGGGTAAAGGTTTTTTAAAAGAAGTTGTTCATGCATTTCGATTTTAGGCTGTACGATTATCTTTGGATCATCTGTCTACTATGTCAAGAAAAATCCTAACAAAATATTTGATCTATATTTATTTACGGTGCCCCTGAATTGCATTGCAAAGGTCAGAATATTTTGTGTCGTGTAAAGGTGATGTTTATCCAAGGTTCTATGAGAACATTTTTTCCTTGCACTGCACACGAGCACGCTTCCAGTGAAAACCTGGATCCAGGAAAAGGGTTTATATGCGGTCTGGCTTAGTACCTGCGTTCTGGGCGATAAAACAGAGTCTGTGGGACATGATTACACAGAGTGCTGGGATGCCATCTTTTTTTGAGACGTCATCAAAGAACCCAAAAGGAAGAATTACCTGTAACATCACAGGGAATACGATACCTTGCCGTAGAGTGTTCTGATGGCGTCCCGTGTGGCATCATAGTGGCTGCCGCATTGCATTCGATTTGGAGGTTCACGCATTGCTATACACCGTGCTGGCGTACACGCCTAATAGGTCAGTAGATAATTCGCCATGTATCACATCGCTAAAACCCAGGTCTTAGAACTGGAATGATTACAATTGTGGAGGACTTGTGGACTTTTGATGTTTATTTTAAATCGTTCTGCCGACCAAAGCTTGGCCGTCGATTTTTAACCTACCATTGACCAACTGTTGTTTGGTGTTCATACGGACAATAAAGAAAAAAAAACTAATGATCTCGCAATCGGATAGATGCCAGTTTCATAACAAGGGGCACCCGGTTTCGATTCGAACCACAGGAAGCATTTTTAAAGCAAAGCTTTCTACCTCTACCAGCCAACGGTTCTTTTGCGGCGTGTGGGACAAGAAACTCCCAACGCGGCTACGGAGGGAAGGGCGGTTTTCCATCACGGAGCACAGTGTAGATTGCGCTCCGAAATGAACCACCGTTCCCAGCGCGCTCCCGCCGAAGCGTGCATCGGGGCGATCTGGCTATGTCATCTGCTTTAGCGAAGGTTGTTTTGGGCCTGTTTTGGCGCAGCTTCACGTCCATTGCGCGCTTCCTTCGCACGGCTTGATTCAATTGTTAGACAGCACCTCGTGGGTCACCCAGACCCGACAGAATTAAGTGGTCGTACGGCAAAAGATACGTTAAAGACTGGTTTGCAGGGCGCGAAAACAAAATGTAGAGACCCCATACAGACATCTGGCCGCTATTTTGTGATGAGGCCGGCACTCCCCGCAGCTTATCGTTGATTCCTTGCCTCCTCGCCCCTTTTCCTCACGCCTCTTGGCCTAGCGTTTTCCTTCTGTCCAGTTTGCTGCGCCAAGTTATGAGCGACGCCCGGCACGGAATGAACTTAAGGTTACACAGGTCCACCGGTAAAAAAAAAAATCTTCGCGATAATACTACCACTGCCCCTAATAATTGTGCCCCGGGCTTATTTCATTTCATACGGGAAATTAATACATTGAGTTTTAATTCAGGAGCCCCAATTGTAGCTTGACTTTTCTGGGTTCAGATGTGTCTTCAAAGCATTTCAGCGTGGGTCGGCCGCCTCGTTTCAGGTACACTTTTAGAGCCAGGCGTAGTACGACCGTCGCTTCGGCGATTTCTGGAAAACGGCGTTGAATATATAATCTAATTTATCTGACGTATAATCTGACGCTAACCTAGTTTCGGTCCTTCGAAAGTTACTCTTACATTCATCTTGATAGTTTCATATTTCAATAGTCTGTTTTAAATGCAGAGCATTTCTTAGCCTCGCCTGTTCCTGCGTCGGACGGTGTCAACAGTTCCGCGTCCGCAACAGGTTTGCCTCTCCTTCCCTCCTCTCTCTCAACAGCAGCTGGCGCGCGCATGCGTCGTAGTCAGCCCGTTCGCTCCGTCGCGGTCTCGGCGTAACAGGTGCGTGATAGCAGCGCGGTGGGGCTTGGGAGGGCACGCGCTGCTTGATGCGCGCTCTCCTCCCCCCCCCCCCCCCCCCCCGTACTGCTCTCCCTCTACTGCGCGCGCTGCAAATTTAGCGGCTAGCGGTCGCTCGTGTTTCAGTCACTGCGTTGCTCCTTCCTTCTTTGGTTGACGCTCGTGCCCACGTTTACTCGTGTCTGCTACACCAGCATCACGGAAGAAGCGATGGAAGCAACACTGCCTTCAATCAGTACTGAGGCCCCAATGCTCTGCATTTACTCGTGTTCCCCTCGCGGGAAGGCGCGGGAATTTTTTGTTTTGTATATCTGGGGCACGTTCGCCAAACATTCTAGAAGTACGCCATGACTTTCTAAAAATCACGTCGTGCACATTGGTTTTTTGTTGCATTGAATTCTTATCTTGTATTCTCAACATGCTTTTGCTCAAACATTACGGTGCCTCTCTAATTGATATCCTTATTTTTTTGTTCAAACTTTTAGCCAATTTTTATTACTCATTCTGTATCGTTTGTAAACTGCATTCTACTTTGATTTTGATGCGATATGCTAATTTATGTATTTTTTTGGCTACACTGATTCCTTGTTGCTAGTACTTTTTACGCCTTACTCCTGTTATCTTCGAGACAAACGTGTACTTCTCTTTTTCTTCCACCCTTATTCAATGCCCTGCACAATAGACTGTAAGTGGCTCATAAGTAATAATAATAATAAGTAATGCGGTAATACTCGGTCAGTTACGCCTTACGTAAAAATAGACGAAATGTATCAGTGTGACGCGCAATCGAAACTGCTAGGAAATGACACAGTACAATTGCCGTTTTGTTTTCGTTTGAAATGGCGATCGCCTCAAATGAGACACCCAACAATTCCACCATGTATATGTCCATTGGTGTCACAAAATCACTCAACCATTTTGGCGAATGTTATTTAGCGGCACAGGCTTGTAACTTCTGTTAAAAGGTTTCGCTCGAATTGAACAACACCGGCAGTAATAAAGATGTCCGCAAGCTGTGGCCAGTGTTTTATGTAGGGCGCTTAAGCCGCGTGAGTACGACGAAACAAAGACTGATTACTGGAAGTCATTTTCGTTTCGTACTCAGCGAAGAAGAAAGGGAGGAGTCCGTGGCCCCTCCCGATATATTTTTTGAGGGGTAGGGGCAAATTGGTGCGACCATTGACTATTCTCATCCTCACGCAAGAGCAGCCGATTGTTATTTTTATTTCGTAATAGATATACCCATCTTACGGGCTTCATCGTCTCCAGCACCAGTTCAGTGTTACCTATCCGGATACCAGAGCCAGCGCTTCAGTTTGGGGCCTACTGACTGAAATGTGGCATCTGAACCGCGCTGCAGTAGAGCAGAAATTTTGTAATTTTGCTCCGTTGAAGAACTCAGGTTGGTGGTTCACTTTTTTATTTATTTATTTTATTGCGATAATATGCCCGTTGGCATAAATACTATGTCACAGGTATACATTAACTCCCGTTTCGCGAAGAAACGCAAGGAGGGAGCGATGATGGGGTCCCCAAATCCACCGATGAAGGTCAGGTGGTCTGCCAGGGTGGAGGCCTGTGCCTCGGAGGTGTCTCGTTTTCGCCGCTTCCAATGAAGGGCAAGTCCACAGCATATGTTCAGTGTCGGCATTTTCGGCAGGAGCCGTACAAAACGGGCAGTTCTGTGCGAACGGGGCATGATAACGTGGTGGCCACTCCCGGGTAACAGCGGGAGAGAGGGCTACACCAACACCAAGTCTTCGCAGCAAGACCTCCCCCCAGCGAGCGAGTCTGCTAGGGAGGTCGGTTCTTCACTTGTTATCTGGCTTTATTTGCATTGTACGATTATGCTTGAGTGCGTCCAAAATTTTCTCGCGGCATTACTCGCAGCAGCCGTTGGGGACTTTGAGCAATGCAAGAACACTGAATAGGGTGCAGATGACGTTTATGCAGTAGCTTTGAGTCCGTTGGTTAGGTTTGTGTCCGTGAACAAAGGTCTTTGCAGGGGCACTAATTAATAAAATTAAAATAACCTATCTAGCTTGTATTCGTGATTTATTTATAAAATGTTTCTGTCATGCCTTTGTCGCATTACACAACCTTGCAGCGCTTGATTTTGATACTACAGCATGGTAGACATAACCAGTCACTATTTGGTGCAACGGTCGAACTCGTATCATGTACAGCGCAACTGCTCTTCTGCTGTTATGTATTATGACCGCAGCCTTTGGCCCTGAAGTAAGCTTTCACTCTGTGTCTATTTCTTTGCGTGCGAACCGCAGGAAATCATGCGTCACCAAAAATCAGGCTTTTAGTGCCCACCGCTCACTCCACCTCTGATAGCGGCCACCCCAACCCGGCTCCCCACACGGCCACCCAAGCTTCACACTCTGTGTCGGGGACTCGGGCTTTCGGTCGGGATGCGGACTCCGGTCATTAAGATCGTCTCAAACAGGAGATAAATTATGCACAAGAAAAGCGCGTGCCGGGCGACCGGGCATGCCTAATGACTTCCGTTTAAGCCCAGCACAATCTTTCGGCTTCATCGTGCCGTCTGCTCGCCGTTAGGCCCGATGAAAACCGACCGGCGCAGAGCACGTGTCACCAGTTTCCCTCCATAGTGCCCTGCTCTATTTTTTGCCGCAGTTTAGCGTTCGGCATAGTCTGATGTGCCAGACACAAAGATCGGAATGGTCGAGCAAAAACTGGAAATGAAATTTCCCAGCTTACGGACGTGTGTTCTGATCCCCAGGTTCACTCTAGTCGTTCTGCGCTCTTCTGTTGCGGCCTGATTATTTTCAGCAAGGACGGCAACTTTGGCGGTGGCAATTCGAAAGAAGCGACGTACACGGCCACGTGTTTAGCTGCTGCGCCATTTGCTTCTTCTTTTCCTGCGACAGCTTCCACGTGAGTCCCTGCCAGGCCGAGATCACAATCCCTGCATTGCCTGTTTGCCTTTCGCTCCCTCTACACATGTCGGCAGTTTGTCTCCACCTACACGTCCGTTTAGGAAATCCTGGAAGCTTCTGACGTTTCCTGGTTCGCACGATTGATTCCTAAGCGCGTCGCCCTCGGACCAACTGCCGGACCGGGAACTCTCTCATTTCGATATCCTTTTATCTCAGCGCGCACGCCTTATTTCTCTCTACCTAGTCAGGAAAACCAATTGCATCTAGTAGGCACTTTCTGGGACTTTCGGCATACGCCGGCAACCATCAAGCGGTCAATTCTGGAACGTACGCCGCCCCGATTACTCCCCATTGGTAATACTGAACCCTAATAAATCAGAAGAAGGTGTTTCGGCTTGGGCGGTTCCGATGCGTGGCGACAACGGAAACATTGTTATTATTGCAAGAGAAAAGGAACGTTTTATTTCCGGTGGAGACTCGCGGCAATGCTAATGGCTAATTTGATTTCCCGATCCGGAACTTTTCCGTTTGACTAACGCGGCCATTCTGTCACCAACGCAGGCACAAATATTTCTAACGGGTATTGTTGTGAAGACAAAATTTTTCATTTCTTCCCAAGAATAAGACAAATCCCGCGCAGAAATTGCTGGAGGATATGCCACACATAGCAGACAACGGCATGATTATGTTGATAAAAAAAAATTACTTCGGCTTCACTGACTCAACTTTGCGAACGCTATCTTCACTAAGGTTCCCTAATCGCAAGGCTAGGCTTCATAGAACATCTCAAAGCCGGCCGATCGATTCCTATTGGCGCAAATTCATTTTTGCCGCTTTCCACTGTTCGCGCCCTAGACTGGAACCTTTTTTTAAATTCTGGAATCGGGACACTTTTGTGCGGTGGTGCCGCGCGCGCTTCCTACTTTTTCATGGCGTATTTTTTTGTTTTCTCGCGCAAAATTTAAGCAGCAGTGTGTTTTTAATTGAAAGAACAATGCAAATATTACTTATGTATGGGCGTCTTGGCTTAAATGTGCGTAATGTTTTCTTTTTGCTCAACAATGTTGGCGAGTCTAAACATTGCCACAAAATGAAGTAGTGTTCTAGTAGTGACCGTCTCGTTGAAGCAAGCTTTTAACTTCCTGCACGTGTGCTTGGCGCTTGCTCTCCTCCTCGCTTGGCTACGCTCCTCCACATCGTTGTGGCCGCCTTACCACAATTGCTCCCACGAAATCCTCCAGCAAGAACAGCTGTGCTGTTAAAAACGTAGGATGCGAGATTTCAGCACACGTTAAAGATACTCAGGTGGCCAAACTTAATCCGGGCCCTCCACTACGGCGCGCCTCATCACCTGCGTTGCGTTGCCGCGACAAACCCTTCAATCATTCAAAAGCGCAGGATGTCGTAAACAGGATCGGTTGTGTGATAAAGTTAGCAAACAGCAGGACACGTCATAAGTACCGTTTGGTGTAGATGAGAGATAGATAATGGATTCAAAGGCGTACTTTTGAGAGGGAACAGAAAGAGGGCGCTGCCATAGGTGTCTCTAAAACACCAAGTTTCATGCTTGCCTTTACAAGCACATGAATGCGTATTGAGCATTTTGCATGGGTATTGGCGACTATCCGCACATCATGTTTTCACGCACGCAAGGGTGACGCAAAAATTCTGTACTGAAAAAAAAAGCGATTGGCACAGCGTGCTGAACTTACTGATTGCTCAGCTTACCGCTGAAACTTCTTCATGACCGTCAGGCTCGGATAATTTTGTCCGCAGGCTTTTACATCTCTCACAAAGTGGACCAGGTTAGCCGGCGCTGGAACCGGTGGCAACCGGCTTCGCGAACTCTGCGTCCGTAGCGCGAGCTTTTCTCTACTTCCCACTTGCTGTGCGAACGCAAGTGAACTGGCGAGGCAAAGAAAAGAAGAGAACGCGAGAGATCACGCCTTAAACACTGGGCAGAGTGTTCTAGCTCTGCCGAGAGAGAATACTCCAAACACACGTGAGCCGCATGCTCACGTGTGCTTCGTATTTTCTTTGTATTTTTTGGGAGCTCCTCCCGTGGCGCAAGCCCACACGCAAGCCTGGAGGACGCCGGGCACTCCTCACGACGTGCACGCTCCCGTGCGCTTAGTACATTTTTGTATTTTTTGCTAAAGCCAGCGCACCAAGCTCAAGCATAAACTGCTTTCCTGTAAAAAATATAGTACAGTAAACTCGAACTCTAACCGAGGCTATCAAAATATGAAATTCTGAAGCACCACTCCACGGAAATGACGTATATATGCGTTCTGGTAAGGCTAAAATAATGCCGCAGTGCTTCGTCTGCTACAAAACTCGTAAATGTACAGGTCTCGACACAAGTGATTGGAAGAAAGATTTGTGAATATCAAAAAACAAATATGTGTCTTACAGGAGTTATGACAGCCATTGCCGGTTGATAGGAAGCTTTTTTGCGTTTGGAAGAACTCCTAAGAAGAACTGCACACCGATGCAGCCAAGCCGTTTCCAGAAGAAGAAATTCCCGTAAATTTACGAGACCGTGCTCCAATTACTTTTGACAACATCTTTACCTTGCAGCCAAACACGAGAATGTTATACGCATCGAAGAAACCGGAAGTACACTTAGCGGTGTTCAACAGGACCGAGAACATTTTGTATTAACAACCTAAAAGTAACGCTTAGATGTGCTTGAAAATTTTTTTCCGGTAGTGCATTTATTCCTAACGCTGCATAATACACAGCGGCCAGTTTTCGAAGTACAGAGAATAACTGCAGTCCTTAACAAAAAATTACTGTAAAAATACATGTCATGCTAGTCGAGGTGGTGAAGCGACGCAATAACATTTAAGAAGTCCTCGTTCACAATATTCATTAAAATTATGGTGCCGTATGACGTAAGCGTGTAATGCTGAATATGCTTGTTTGTTAAATTTATTGCACTGCCTAGGCCCAAACATTTCTGAACATTCAAGTTTTCACGAAAAATATGCAGAAATTCAGATAATTGTCTACTAATGCGTAGCATGCTTATGTCCCTTGTCTCATACTTGCACTAAATATGCATTTTTTTTTGTAAAAGAACCGCGTTACAGCGTTCAACCAAATATCTCCATTTACGCTCTTATAGAGATTACAGGTGGAAATTCCGCCAATTCTGCGTTATTATGGAAATGCAGGGTGTTACAGGGTCCTGGCTGTGGTGGTACTCCGCAAAGACTGCTCCGCATTATGCATTCGGTACTTTGCTTTTTGCGGTACTTGTACGGGCAGATTATCCTACAGTGCAACTTTCCCAATTTAGTGACTAAATGTCTGTCGAGAGATATCTCTTGCAAAATGTGCATATATACGTAACCTCACAAGCACAATAATGGGGAAGAATATATTTTAAAAAATGCCTTGAAATTTCGCTGGTGGTCCATTCCTGTTAGTAATAAAGGCGTTTACTCTCTCGTTTTCTCTGGCTACTTATATGTGCTTTTGTAATTCTCCTGCGGCTGCTGAAATTTATGCAGTATTTGCATGTCAGGCGGAACTTGATGTATTTCGGTTTAGTTAAAACGCATGACAAGTATGCTTTAGATTAACCGTGCAATTTTGTATATATCGGTGGGATTTGTTCTCGCATATTTTATCCGCCTACCTACAACCGTTTTGTTCACCTTCATTTTAGGGCTCAAAAAGAAGTCCGAAATATTTGACGGCCTTTATCGGCAAGTTTATATTCAAAATAATGGGTACACCATAATTGAGCTCCAACGCAAATCTGGAAGCTGTGTAGCGTGCTATATAGTGATGTTTTTTCATAATTTAAAACTGCTTTTTACTCTCTGCAAGAACCTTGTCCCGCCGTTATTTTTGATACGTATAACCACAGAATTACGACTCCTCAAGCCACAGTATCATATTATATTATACAATTGGGCAAACGTGTTGTATGATATAAATCTACTGATTTCACCTCATTTCGTGCATCATAACGTCATCAATCAAACTGAATCTCGAAACCGTTTACGCACACCATCGGCGCAAGTTTATTTATTTATTTATTTATTTTAGTACCTCAAAGCCTGGATAACAGGCATTACATGAGGGGTGAGCTCAAAAGAAAAATCGCGGGTAAAACCCACGCGAGATATGGACAAAAAACTTGACAAACAATTATATTGTTTGTCAATTGAAGTTGTCACAATTGAAGTTGTGAAGTACTCAGAGCTGGTATAATCAAGTCGACTAGAGAAACCCAGGAATAATCAATCATGCTAAAGAGAGAGAGAGAGAGATGTTCGCGAAACAAAGTGTCAAGCTGACCTGATTGCATTAGTGCTATTGAAAGCCAATTTGTCACATCAATTAATCCTAATTTCAGCCTTTGCTGACGCGCTATTCACCTACGTCGCTTGAGAAGAAAAACAGTAGGGAGCCCGGCCTGATCTATCGATACGCATCACAGAACAAATGAGGGCCACACAGAGATTAAAAGCCGTGGACGTGATTAAAGGCACGCCCGACATTCCGGCACTCTGTTCTCCCCCTCTGCCTCTAGGAGGCCCCTATTGCCGCCACCCACGCGTGTTAGGACTTTATCGCCTCCCTTCCTGAAGCTCAATTTTCGTTTTTACTCGCGACACAAGGCTTGACTGCCATCTTTGACTCCATCAATTTGCCCCAGATATACGCTGACGAAATAAATTCATTAACGCTTAACCCTATGTCTACCTATGACCACAGCTAAATTCGCTTGTAAGACAAGCTCGTTTTTTCCCTGGGTTGTTCCGATCTGATAGAACGCGTTAAATTCAAAACATTTTTTCGCAACATGCGCCGTGCGTTCTTTGTGGGGTTGAAAGTATAAAAAGCTCCCCGGCCTAACTCGGATGACCACTTTTGATTTTCGAATACGATTAGCTGGATAATGAGCATAAATTTCCTGCACAAGGCCGAATTTTTACTTTCGTAATTCGAGGTGGCTAGCCTGTTCCAACTAGGCATAATAAACAACGTTGCGCAAACTCATCCTGCTTACTTTCCCGGCGACTTTTGTAGTTACATTGGAACATAAATAATTTGATAAATGATGATAATTTTCAATGTCACGAGCTATTTTCTGTGCAGTGTTTTTATTTTGTTCGCTGGATTAGCTTTCTGAGCGCATTTAAACAGCATTTTTTTTTTCGAACAAAGTCAAAATTGCACGCAACGTGATTAATATTTAAAAAGACTTCACCCAGTAGATGCCTGGATGAATACATTAGGCGTTGCAACGTACATCAAATATTTCTCAGTAATAAATTCAGAGCAATTGTTTGTTTAGTGGTAAAATGAAGTAGCGAAAAATAATTATTTCATCGATTTTTACGTCGGCCGCTATAAGTACAAAAAAACGTATTCCGTTTCCCGGAAAAATGATCAATTTCCATAACAGCCGTGTGGGCTTAGTTGGTCGTTCTTAAATGAGTAACTATTTTTCTAATGTTCCCTTTTTTTCTGAAGGTATTTTCTGAATAATGTTTTGTAATGCGTAGGAGGGGTCAACATTCAAAAAGGATTTATGGTGGGTCTTGTTCCTGTTGTTCTGAGGTCGTTATCTCTTAATTTTGTGGCGGCTTTCTTTGAGGTAATTGACTGGGTGTGCTTGGGGTTAGGTTCCTTTACGTGCTCTGTGCACACTGAGTTTCGATTAGAGCAGCCGGAGAGGCCCCTAATCCTTTTTAATTCTCTTTCATGAGCAATCACATGATTGATGCTTACATAAATACGGTTTATTTTGTTTATTGCTATTTGTTGAAGTCTCTGCTCTTTCTACAATCAGGATCGGTTGTAAAAAAAAAGCGAATTTATTTGGGAGTTATATAATTACTATATATGCGTGACTTGATCGTAAATGAAGTGTGGGTTTTCTCCCTCGTTTTAACATCGCACTACATTGCACTTGTGCGTTTTCCTTTATTCCTGTTCAAGTTTGATATATAAACATGCGATTGATTGACGCCTGTCATTTTGCGTACTTTTTTAACGTTAATAGTGCCGCAATATTCGGCGCATTTAACCCAAGCAAATATCTAGTAAACTAGACTCTCACTCTCACTTCGCGCATTGAGCCACATCATTTTGCTTTACAAGAACATATGCGTGGGGTACTTGAGTTGCGGTCTGTTAAAATGAGCTTATTGAAAAGCTTGCAAGGATTCCGCAAAATTGGGCGTGCGTAACATTGTTTTTATGGAGATTTATTTCAATGAAGCTTGCATTCGCTCAACAGTGATCTAAAAGTTCAAAATTTTGAATATTCAGTGCTGGCCTGAGCGTGGCATTGTTAGACAAAGTATTTTGATTTTACTCCGTATTTTTTCCGTGCAGCATGTGAAGACGGTGTAAAGATGAAACTTTGAAACTTTGAAATTTTGAAACTTTATTTCAGATTTTCTACAAACAGAAACAAGTCGGAAAAACTGAGGGCAGCGAGAAAAAAGCAGTGTTAAGCCACCGGTTGACAGGCCTCGCCAGCCGTTTTTGTCGGAAGTGGTCACAATTAACCACCCAACGTCGGTACATTAACAAAAAAATATTTAGCACAATTAATAGAAAAAGATACACACATATATAATAGGCACATGTTTTTGAGGGGTGTAACAATGCATCAAGAATCACGAATGGAATGACTACGGAGCATAGAAAAAGACATATTGGGAAAATCATGACAAAACGTAGTGTTCAGAAATTTAGGCTAAACATATCTTAGCATATACAACCCATAATTCGTTCTGCATCGGGGCACCACCAAAGTGTGGGGATTTCTTGTGGCATAAGGTGTGCCATTTGGCTGGAGTGCAACAAGGCTGAAACAAAATTATCATTTCTTTGCGTAGCTCTTTTACAGAAACATGCGAACCTGTAATCTAGAAACCGGTGAACAGGTACACTATTACATTTTAGATAAATTGGCCGGGTTGGAGCGTCGTATGATGCGTTGCAAATTGTGCGGAGCATGCGCTTTTGCAAGGTTTGTAGTTTGAATGTATTTGACAATGTAGTCCTGCCCCACACATGGAAAACAGTAATCGAGACTAGAGTACAAAAACGCATATTACAACAGAAGTTTTGTTTGCACAGACAGTAGGTCTTTGTTCCGGAATGTGATGCCAATTACCCTAGAAATCTTCGCACATGTCTGGGTTACATGGTCGTCCTACGACAAAGTGGGTGTGAACAGTACTCTGAGAGAGCAGAACTTTTCTACGTATTCAATACGGGTGTCAGCTAGGTAAAGGATTGGTGGGTTTATTACTTGCTTTCCTTTTGCATGAAAGATCACAGCTTTTGTCTTCAGTTTGTTTATTCTCAAGGAATTACTGGATGACCATTGCGTTAAGGATGACAGGACCAGGTTTGCAACGCTAGCCAATTGGTATACGTCAGGGGAAGAGAGAAAAATACTGCTGTCATCGGCATATATGATATATTTAGCCTCCTTGCTTACGTTAATGATATCATTTATGTAAACATTGAACAGAAACGGACCCAAAATACTTCTCTGGGGTACACCGTTTGAAATTTTTATGGTATCTGAGGGGCATTGGTTAATTTCTACATATTGGTGTCGGGATGCCAAATAGGACATAACATGTTTTGAGGCGTGACCTCGTATGCCATAGTGTTTCAATTTAAAAAGAAGTATATTATGGTTAATGGTATCAAATGCCTTACTGAAGTCAACAAATACACCAAGTACAAAGCGCTGTTCTTCAAAGTTTTTGAGTATGTATTCTTTTTGAGCAAGTAAGGCATGTTCAGTCGATCTGCTAGGAGTAAATCCGTACTGACTACGAGTTATAACAGAGTTTTGTAGCAAGAATTTATGAATAGGCCGATGGATAATTTTTTTAAGCCCCTTTGAAAAGAACAGGAGTACGGGAGAAGAGAGAAGAAAGAAGGAAGGAGAAGAAAGTAGGAACGTAAGACAGTAGGAAGAGAGAGTAAAGGTACGGAAATCACTGGCCATGAGGAAATTCATGACACTGGATAAGTGTACAGGCAAGCATGCCATCCAGTTTTGTGTAAAACGTTCAGCAGCCACCTGCAGTAGCGGTCTTCGTACACCCACCGGTTGAAGTCCCCCTGTTTATCCCAGCCGAACACGAATCACTCGGAGTGCATTGTCCCGGACTGTCCTTATTCCTGTGCACGTCCACAAGAACTGCTTCACATCAGCTTCAGCCACCGGAGCCGTTCACTTGGGGCATAGTTTTACTTTGTTTTCAGGACTGCAGCAACTCTAGAAAGGATTGGCAGAGCCCTCAGTTTATTATTGGGAACCCACTCCACGTGAAATACTCAAAATCACGCATTCATAGTGAGGGCGTTATATTACGCGAATTGTTCGCACTCCCGCCTTCACATGGTCTAGATTATCGTGGGGGCGTGAACACTGTCAGGAGAATCAACGGCTTCCTTAGCGCGTAATACACTTATTACTCTCCGTCACTCGTCTGACATGGTGTTAAAACTGCCAACAAAACGCAAAGACACTGTAGAGGCCGGGCCTGCCGTAGAATGTCTGTGCCGTCAGCAGCTACATCGACAAAAATAAGGGAAAGAAGTGTCAGAAAGGGATTTCATGGAACCCGCAGGTAGATTTAGTAAGTCTTATTGGTGTGAAGACAACGTTCGAAAGTGGTGAGAAATGCTGCAGCATCAGCCCGAGAGCACAAAAGTGTAGAAGTGACATCAGAAGCACAACGACTATGCAAATCAATTCAAGCGGCACGCTGAGGAGAAGCCGCCAGGCTTCGAGAAAGAAGCAGGGTGGGCGAGCCTGTTATGCGAAAGCCATGCTGAAGTGAGGAACTCGCTGCCTCACGAGAAGTCGCCTAACGAGACATCATTAGCATGAGAACAGAATGCGGATGTACGGAGAGCAATTTCCGGTTGTTAAATTGGAGAGTTTCACACTAAATCTCTGTCTTTGCCTTTCGGGGAAGAAAGTCTCGCCTTTCGGGTTGCCTTATGTTGTTATTTGCTAAGAACTGAGCGTGAACTTTCCGTAGGAAGGTACGATGACCTCTCCTCCAGATACCCGCCGCGGTGGCTCAGTGGCTAAGGCGTTGCGCTGCTGAGCACGAGGTCGCGGGTTCGATTCCCGGCCGCGGCGGCCGCTTTTCTGATGGAGGCGAAAAGCAAAAACGCCCGTGTGTACGAGATTTCGGCGCACGTTAAAGATCCCCAGGTGGTCAAAATTAATCCGGAGCCCTCCACTACGGCGCGCCTCATCGCCTGCGTTGCGTCGGCGCGTTAAACCCCACAATCAATCAATCAAATCGACCTCTCCTCCAGATGCTTTCTCTGCTTTGTGCTTTTTGGTCGAGCTACATTATATTCAGCACGAAGTAACAAAGAATAACTTCGGAAGCTAAGGTGCTTGTTGTACATGTAATATAAGCAACACCATCTCTTGCGAAAAGTCTGATACCAAGGTTAAAAGAAAAGGCGTGTTGATTACGATTGATGCGAACAGGAAAAAAGGCGAGCGTGGACGGTTATGGCGTATTAAGGAACTGAGACCCGGAGGCCGGATGGACATAATGGATGGAGATGCATTGCGCCGTTCAAAGCAGGTGCCTTACCTTCGCATTTGGGCCTGGCGAGCAGCGAAGCCTGGGAAGCGCCTCGGAGCTTTGGCGATGAATCATGAGCTCGGCGTGGGGATAAAGGCGTGACATTTTCTCTGTGTAAAGGCTCAGAAAAGGCGGCCCAGGTGGTGTAGAAGGCCGGGAATACATAAAGGCCGCGTACCTGTGCCGGAAGTGTTCGGGATTAGGCTGCCAGCACTAGGCACAATATTTCATTTATCAGGCGAACAAAATACTGGTATTACTTTGACTAAAAAAAATGCGCTTCGCCCAGAGATTCATGGGTTATTTACGCACGCTGGATAAGAAGCAAGCACAACAAGACAGCTGTTAGGGCTAAAGTAGTTCAGCCTATGGATCCGTATATGACAGAGAAACGGAAAAAGGGAAAGAAGACATAGCATATCCTCATTTCACACCGCAGAGTATTCAGGGTGGCCAGCCCATTTCACGCAACACTGAAGCAAGCCTTAAACTGTATATTTTGGTGCCTCTAGGTGTTACACTCGGTTCAACTCTATATTCTCTCCAGAACTGTTAACCAGCTCCAGCGAGTACCGCTGGAGCGGGAATATACTGAAGCTGACACTCCATGGTCCACCAAGTCTTCCCCACCCAGCCGCCTTCTATTACCAGGCAGCACCATCAACTGTAAATCGGTTATATCCGACACAAATTCTCGTAGGGGATTTGGGTGAGAAAGTAGAGTTTGGTAAGACGTCAGGCAGTGCGGGGAAAACCGTGGGCACATCTGACTAACCCTAGCCTTCCCGCTCAGTTCGCAGGCAGTGAAGGAGCCCAGCCGACATGATCAGCATAAAACACACGCGCAGGTTCTTTTTTGGACACCACGTATCATCAAACCCTTCATTGCAAACGCTGGTCACAAAAACATAGTAAGAAAACCATAAAAATAGCTCGACTCACGCACGCGTACAAGGAATCCTACGTTCAAGGGACAACAGACTCTGCCTCTTTCCTTCCCAAACCTAACGAGGAACGTTTTGGCGTACTACGAGAGTCCCTGGTACTGACGTACCACCTACGCTTACTGCCTTCTTTATTAGCGTGCTTCCTTCCTACTAGCTTATAAAATGCATCCACTCCTTATCTTAGAACGGCTACAGTTGAGACTTGATCTAGGAGACCATATTTTGTTCCGCTTTACGTGCCGTATTGGGGCTCATGAAGAAGACGTAAAACTTTGTTTTAATAAAACATGTTGCTTTAGAGGAATAGCAAATACGGACGCCTTGACGCTGCCATTCCTTATTTAGATCAGATAATTAATTGTGACAGCGTGTATTCAGGTGTGACGCCTGGAGACATTTCTCGCACACATTAAATTATGTCGAATAGTAGGCATACGCGTATACATCAAGGGCTCTAACACTAAAGAAAAAGTAGGGCCAGCTTACCTAGTTCTGGGTGATGAAAACAAATGAACCACCACCAAGTTACTTAAACTTCCTTATTATTCAAGTACCTTTCAAACGAAAGCGCTCACCATTCTAGAAGCTCTCAAATGTGCAAAAATAAAGGTCCTCGTTGGAAATTTTAACTAATATCGGGCATCCTTTCCACAGTACAAGGGGAAAAAATCCCAACAACTCGAATATTTTCGCTCATCAAATTAGGGGAGAATTAAATATAGCCAAGGACACCCACAACCTAATTTTAGCTTGCATCCAAAGACACGATCGTGTTCTAGCCAACGAGAGAGCCTACAAATCGCCTACGGATATCCCCATAACAACCGATTTCATCAAAACGCAACTAAGGGAGCGAAGTAAGGCTATATGGAAGTAAGGATAGATGGGCTACAGTAGGGAAGCTGGACCTTATCAGTGGGCAAAAAGCGCAAACATTGATGGCCATATATTAATTGCAGGACACCAGCGATATCTGGAATGGTAAGTTATCATCTTGTTTCAAAAAATTTAAGGTTAGTGACCATGCTATTTGCAGATGTGCACCTGTAATGTAAAACCGCTTATGTTACTCTTATCAAAGTGCCGTCACCCCAATTCCCTTCTGTATAGAGGTGACGCCAACTCTATAGAGGCTTGTTGAATGAACTTGCGGCTGGAAGGATGTTCACGCACTGGTAGACAACTGTCAGAATATTTGTACGACTTCATGCAGATTGTTACTCGTACAAAAACGCAGGTAGAATTTGCTATTCCTGGGCGTGAAAGTGAGCCCCGTACCGAAGTCGCCTTAAAAATAAACAAGAATCGTGCGGTATTACACTACGACATGATAGCCGAAGTTCAATCAGCTCGTGGAATGAGGAAATTGCTAGGAGGCCCCAGAATCGATTTCTAGGCCAGACCCCCGCAAAAAGGCTTTTGCTTCTACTGTCTGGGACTGTGTCGGGATCCCGCTGAGCGGCTTTCCTAGTAGTGAACATACATCCTTTTCTGTTTCGTTGGTCCACTCCGCGACCACTCCTTTCCCCCCCGCCGCCTCTCAGGGCAAGCACTCAGATTGGAATTCAATACTTGCTTTGCCAAAGACCCGAAGAGGCACGTCTAAAAGGCATTCGTTCGATGGAGGCCTTTTAATCTGGAACTCGCTTAATTGGCCGGCCTTGCTCTCGTGAGGTTCCCGCCACGCCACCTGCCACTCTCGCTTCCAGTTTGCTATAGAGCTTTCTTGCTTTACTTTGCACGGACTACTTTCATTGGTACATCCTCGTTGCCTGAGAGAGACGAGCACGGTGGAGGTCCAGAAAGAAGCTTTTTTGTCTCTTGGCAATGTGCAACGAGTACAGCCACACGAATAAAATCGGAACAATTGTGAACTTTATTTGAAAGAAAGAAATATTAGGTGGAAAGCAGAGGCGTAAACGGGACTGTTAATGTTGATGTCAGATTAAACTTGTTTTTAGGAACTTCAAAGCAGGGTTTATTTACAGTGCTACGAGGCTATTTCGTACAGTTTTTTAGAAGCACGGCCTCAATTTATCACCTTTTACACCTACCACGGCTGAATAACGCAATTTTTATCACAAAAACATTTGGTTGATATATCTTATATTAGAAGCATTTATTCCCTACAATACCTGACGCCGTGCATAAATACCGGTCATTGTATTTATCATTGGCTTTTTCTATAGCTGCAACGCAAAGAATGCTCTTTTACATTTCTGTTTAGAACTTTGGGTATTGGTCTTGGCAAACGTGTTTTGGGGTATTTGTGTTTCATAATTATTGCAAATGTCTGCGGCTTCAGTGCTGTAAAGTTCAGCATAAAAGAGGGGTCTTGAGTCCTTAAGGACGTTTTCAAGTGCCACAGGGATTGATATGAGAATGTGGGCCCCCTCTCTGTCTAGACCTTAAATTACCCTCCTTGTCTTTGTTTTTAGGTCATTGTTACACGTCACATATTATTGCTCTTTTCCAGGAATACGCAATAGTTTATCCCTACATTCCGAGCCAGCACTTGCTTGAAAAACTTTTTTTGTTCTTGTTGGTTATATCGTTCGCACTCAGCAAATACACACTGAAAGGTCTCAGTTGTCACCGAGCATTGCGGAAATCTTTAGGGGAATTAAACCTTCAGTGGAGACCATTCTGTTTGTGTTGTTGCCGTTTAAAGTCAGTTGAGTTGGCCGTGGTTGTTGTTGAGACCAACGTTCTAATAATAAGAGGTTGTTTTAAGTGCGAATGCACTTCTTAAGCGAGCCTTAATCGTCCACCGCCGTAGTCCGCATAACAACAGCTGCGGGTGCGCGCGCTCCTCGTCTTCCTCCTCATCTTCCCTAGCAACGGGGGGAGATGGGCGCGCGCTACTCTCCTCCTCCTCTCTCCGCTCAGTGACTGCGGGTGTTGGGTGTCTCCTCTCCACTTCGGGCGGGAGAGCTCTCACTCGCATAGCGGGCGCTCCGCATTCCGACGCGTGAGGGCGCTCGTGTAGCCCTCGCCGTAACGGCGGGCGTTACTCTCCTCCTCCTCTCTCCGCTCAGTGACTGCGGGTGTTGGGCGCCTCCTCTCCACTCCAAGATCACGATATCCACCGTAATCGCGCAATCAACAACCGTGCATTCGCACTTACACACTCTCCCCCTCGGGGAAGTGCGAGGGAATTTTTTTTGCAAAGAGGTTACGGCTACTCATTCAATCTCATGGAACAAAAAAACTTGAGTTGCATTAACATAGGACGAACAACTAGAAGTGCTGGAAACGCGAACCAGGTTTTGTGGTGCAAGGTCGATGACGGCGAGGTGTTCCCGCTGTATATGTGCGCCTGTAGAACACAATAAGATCGAAGATCCTAAACAGGCTGCCCGGGCCTATAAGCACAAAAAATAAAATTAAAATGCGCGGGTATCACCGGCGATGGTATTGAAGTGGGGTTGGTTTAGATTGGGAGGGTTGTAAATAAACAAGTCAGGCTCGCCAAACAATGGAAGGGGCCACCACGCTATCCCTTGTATATTATAGCCGAAAAAAAAACAACAAAGAAACTGAGGCCCCGTGATAGCGGAGAATGGTATATAGTCCCTTAACCCCAATAGCTGAGCGAAAGTTTAGGTACAAATGGGCCCGCCACAGTTCGCATGCTGGTGTGTCTATATTGTGAGGCGCACGAGGCCCTGAAAAGCACAAAATCTCTGTTAATATTACTGCTAGTTAAGAATAACATCGAAATGAATGCAAGCTGGCATCGACTTCCACTAGTGTAGCCAAAAGGTGTGCGACAGCAATATGTTTGTTTTACTGGCTACACTTCAGTATTTTAAATACTCGTTAATAAATAGGTGTTTTGTATTCTGTTCTTTATCGGTCAAATGTAAATAACTGAATTTCTGGTAATGTAAGGGGTGTGAGATACTGAAAGGCGCTGATAATTTCATTTGAAAAACCAACCCAACGAGCGTTCCTAACTACGTCAACGCGGGGGCTGCCTGCTTATTCACAGATTTTGCCTCAAATATACCTGCAGTTTTCCTTGCGCTAACTAACAGGAATATGTATCACAATTGCGCCAGCGTTCACGAGGTTTCAATGGTTATGACTATTCAAACCGCTTGGATTTCGAAGCCTCAGCGTTACTCCCTGACACCTGTACAGAAGGCTCTACTTAGGTCCGTTATCTCGCTGCGGCGCCTGATTCCGGCAGTCCCATCGACAGTTAACGAGCTAAGACGACAAGGCGAGCCCATAAAGTGCTCTGCACCTAAACGTATAGAACTCCCTCCCGTGCTCTTCCAGGCAGAACAAGAAGCAAAAGGCAAATACATGGATGCCAGCTGCCCCAGGAGAAAGCGTGCGAACACTGTGAAAGCGGGAAAGTTAAATCGAATTGAAGAAATTCTCTTTTCAACCAACACTTTCTTTACTTGGTTCAACTCATGGAGAGGAGGGAGATAGACTACGCTATACCTGAGAGTCGGTATTGTGATTTTATAATTTATTTAAACTTTAATTTGTTTGCACTACTGCTTCGGTTTGTACCATCAGGACTTGTTTGGAAATAAAGAAAAAAAGGAAAACAATGAGGGGTGGCAGAAAAGAGCAAAGGACGGCGTCACAGCCCGTATGGCAAATCACCGTTCTGCACCTCCGACAGCTCTCACGCTGTGTTTAACCGCTTTAATCTTTAACTGCGAGAGACGTTAATGATTAACGCGTGCTAATAATAGCACACACGCTCGAACGTTTGTTTTCCAACGCCTGGCGCTATAAAACGCGTTGCACTAGGAAGACACGCTACTTTTTTTTGCAAGAATGAAAAGTACGGGGAAGCCTATCTAGCCTTGTCATCTTTAAATGGAAGTGACAGTTACTTGCCCATTTCCACGCAGAGATGCATTTCGCGTCCAACGACCGCTATAAAGGCTCTGCTGAGCTCATAGCAAAAACCTGCCATTTCTTCTAGAGAACAAAACGAACATTATTCATAACCATAAAACAAACGTTCCGGTGGAACTGGCCAAGAATCGAGGGGGGGATAGAGAGCCCGAGAACAGTCGCATCAAAAGCAAGCCGGTGCATTACACTTTGGAACACCCCATATGTTTTTTTTTGTTTATTAAAAGTGCTCAGCCACGTTCTTTCAGGCAGTGTGCGAAAGCATGTGCACACACAGACCACTTTGGCAATGCTTATAACGCAAGCATGGCAGGCTGACACCGTTTGTTGGTGCTCAGTTTTGACCCGCCGAGGTGGCTCATTGGCTTTTGCGTTGGGTTGCTGAGCGCAAGGTTGCGGGTTCTATCCCGCAGCAGTGACTACTTTTCAGGTAGAGGCTAAAAGCGAAAACGGTCATGTGTGAAGATCTGTCGACAAGGAACACCGGTCAAAAAAATTCCCTAGCTTCCACTACGGCCCGCTTCACACCTCAGGTGTAGTTTTCGCGTGTTAACCATAAGATATTAGGCTCAAGTCGAGTATATAATTAAGCGTCATAGAACTTGCCTTACTTGACCTGTTTTTGTGAATGAAGATTAGTGGTACAGTAAAGCAGCTATAAAATATTCTTTCATCGCTTCTAAGTGCGTGTAATATTTCAACACTGCGAAATGCCGACTAGACTGCCACTCTCTTTCTTTGTCACTTCATCTTCTGCTGAAGAAAAGGATCGGTAGTATGCTTAAGGGAATGCTCTGCAACTTTTTGGGTACGCTCAAACGCACACGGTACGACAACATCTGGCGGAATAGACGGCATCGCTTGGAGCGCTCGCCAGAGGAGGTTCAGGCAGCTTGACATGCTAGCGCATGTCCTGTATACGAAGAACTGGGAGCATATAACAACCACAGAAGCAAAGAAAAGGACGGCTTGAGTGCAGAATATCAACTACACGTTTATGCACAACGACTCAACATACGGGGGGGGGGGGGGGGGGGGGGTGCGTTTGGAACACTCAGGAAAGTGGAGAAAAAAGCACAACAAGCATTTCCATAACTACCCCCATCCCTAAGCCACCGAGCAGTCCCTACATCGACCGTACGTTTCCGAAAACATGACTGTGAAATAGCGTTGTTTCCTTAAGTGTTTGCGTCACTGAAGGATTTCTTACACATGCATCACCACTACCCAGCATGTGAGAAGCCTCCAGACTTTCTAGGTTTAGATATCTTTGTGCCGAAACAAGCACGTTGTCATACACTTGCACCCATGGAAATGCACGCCAGGATGCGAAGGGGTTCCAGTTTAATTTCAAAAGCATGACTTAACCAGGTAGGTCGAAAATTTGTCGTCGTTGCCACTCTATGCCCCGAAGATGACCGATCGCTCAAAAAAAAAAAAGGGAGGTGGAAGAACGCCTGAGTACGAAGCATAAAGAGCGATATTATTACTAAAATTTCGGGCCAGTCTCATGCAAATGTCAACATGGTTTAGCGCCCAAGAAACCATTGGCATATTTGAGGCAATTGCGAATTACATGACGCAAAGCACTACACTTCTTTGAATTAAAAATACACGTTGGTTGGGTTTTACGGTAGCTAATAAAAAACAACGTGTTGAAAACGGCATCGAAGAGGGGCAAGATAGAGGCAAACACAAAAAAACTATATTTCCATTCTTTAAATAAAGTTGAGAAAAGTGATCTCTGGATGTCACGAATTAGAGTCGCACCCAGCGAGGGTGTTTTTCTACGCTTTCTTTCTACCTTTCAAACATTTCAAAAGCTATATCTGTTTCAAGAATAATAAATGATTTACCACCTTTTCCATGTTGCCTGTTTTTGGCGCTCTTGGCTGCTGCCTCTCATTTATCTCTCTCTCGCTCTCTTTGTCTGTGCGTGCGTGTGTGTGTGGGGGAGTGGGGTTGAGATAGACAGAAAGAGAGAGAGAGAGTGAAATGAAACTTAAAAGATGGTGCGGAAACAAGAAACAAAACTTTGAAAACGGTAGCGGCCTCAGTACACGTCCCACGTTTCGACATGCAGACTTGTCTTCATCGTCGCACAATAATCTGAAAACAGTAATAATTTCTCTGAGTATCCAGTACCATCAAGAGTCCATACAGCCCTAAGGACCTGCTGCCCTGTGCATAAGTAATCCAGTGTTCTGTGTTGAAGCGATACAAAGTATACACGCAGTAACACGTCAAGGCATCGTGTCCTGCATCCATAGTATACCGTTGCGGGAGTGTACGCGTGCGCAAATTCTATTGCAAATGGTAATGACCAGAGACAATAATAGCAAACAATAATACTTAATTTCGCTTCAAACAGGACCTGACTGTTCGGGGACACCCGGCCAAACTAATAAATAATTTCGAATAAACTTAAGGACCAGTTTCACACATCGTGCGTTAATACATGTTATTCGAGGCAAACGGAAGGCAATCCTATATTTTAAGTTTGCATCGGTGGATTTGTGTGCAGCTCTTTCCGCTTACCATTTTTTCACGACGCCATGAAGCCGCCTGATATCCTTCTACGCACGTTCTTGTTCTGGCAGCGACTTTGGCGGCTCGTGCACCGAGTAAAGAGAATCCGGTGGGTTAGTTTGGTTGCTTTTTCAACCTAGAGGAAGCTGGCGGATCATACTTTCGGGCCATTAGCATACCGTAATAGCTTCCGGGATGCGCTTAACGCAGTTTTCCCGGTTGGGGAAGGAGGTGGCGCTTTTTACTCTAAATGGAGACTGCATAATGCGCACAGTTTTGCCAACATGCCTCAGACTCGCATGGTGCCCAAAGATTAGCGCGGATTCCCTCTTTGCTGAGTGCCTGCCTTCGTTGAGAAATAAACGGCACATTCTGTCTGACAATTTTGTTTTATTTTATTCAATCACACACGGCGTCTTTGCTATTCGCATTTTTCAAGTGGTTTCAATTCAGCAGTCAGACATGGTATAATTACAGCGAATTATTCGGATCCACTTTCCTAAATTTATCCGGCATGATTTAGATAATGTCGTCATGGACGAGGACATAAAAACACACCCAGTTATATCCATACAAATGCCTAACCAACGGTTTGATGCGTACTTTTGTATGTGGACATTTTGAACCCCAGGAGTTCAGAGCTTAATTTCTGCATCTAAACTGCAGCTGGGTTATGGGGTGCACCGTAGTGTACGCTATGGATTAACCCAATGCACCTGGGTTATTTAAATTTCAAGTACATTATTATTTCAGTTTTTCGGATGCATAAAAAATATTACTAGTAAGAGCTGTCACGGCGGAATGGAACACGAGATAGAATGACAGACCACAGAACGTCTTGGAAACATCTTGCTCCATGGTTTACATCTAGAGAAATACGCCTTAGCTTAAGTTCAGTCTTTAAGTAAGCGAACCTGTTAGCTAAGGCGGTGCAAGGAAGCAATGCGACACCATTTGTTTCAGAAGGGTCAACATCGCTAATAGCTGCGGGGGAATAATTTTGTCATTCGCGTGAATTGCAGCCGTTCGGCTACAGAGAAAGCTGTGTCGCTTTCTGTGCGGCTGTATTGTTTCTGAGAAAGCTGTATAGCTTTCCTGTGCAGCCCTACGGCTACATGTCAGGCGCATGCCAAATTGTTCCTTGCACAAACTTAGTCCACCTTCTGTGTTTCCCCTCAACCTGTCGATTCGCTAATAGCATTGCGGATTCGTTGGTATGCTATTGTTCGCAGGACGTAATGTTTGTCAATTATATGCCACTTGCTAGCCCAGTGAGCTTGTTGTCGCTACTTTCCTTCGTGCTGCGTTTCATTTTTTCGTTGGTTGTATTCCAAATCATCAGGTGGCCATTCAGCTTAAATTAATACGCCTCAGCTGTCGCCAAAACTATTCTAGTGCGATTTGTACAACTAGGTGGACAAACAAGTACATGCCACTATCATCAGGGCTACGTACTAGATTACGCTTCCGGAATTTCGAGCTTTCAACTGCTTTACCACGGTTCGGTGGCTTCCTCTGCTTCCAAATATGTCAACCCCACAAATGTGAAGGATTGTTTAGGTCAGAACAGACACGATGAATAAGACGGATTGAACAGACTAAGGCATTGCAGGACGTCTGACTTCCACAGGAAGGCCCAGACGTGGCGTGCTCCCAATTCATAGGCAGGCGTATGTTGGTTGCATCGGTGGGTGAGTAGTGCGGATGGCGCACCGGAAATTGCACTCAGAGCCCAGCAAGAAAGACATTACGCCGTCAGCATTGCCAATACGGCCAATGGATGTCGGTGGCATGGGAACCGGGAGAGAAGTGGCTGCCGTGAGAGGATCCACAACACGTCGCCTCCAATCGGGATGCAGGAACAGTAACCTACAGGATACACGCCGAACATCTACACAGCCCTCTTTCGTCAGGCGATATGCTGCTTCGAGCAGACTGGCTCTTCGGCTGAATGCGAGAAATGCCTTACAGAGGCGTAATATATAAGCGCCGACTTTATTTTCGCTTGCTTTGGGACGGTTTTGCCTACAAGTTATGTTAAAATATTTACGTTAAGCCATCTTGTGCTGACAGTGCTAACTGGTCCGAAGTTCACTATATATTTCGCTGGAAAGAAAGCTGCCACTAGTTAAAGTAATTATTCTGTGTAGTAGTTGAGATTCCTCAAAAGAGGCGTGCCTGAAGCAAAGTGTGCTTCAATAGGAAGAACTTCCCATACGAGGGCCGAGATTCCTTAAATACTCATAACTTTGCTTTTTTTTTCGACATTTCATCTGATTGTTGACACCGACACATACCATCCCCCATTGGGCATTGCTGCTCAGAAAAGAAATGGATAAACACTATACACAACTCGCAATTTCCTTCGAGTTAGGCTATGTCTACACGGCGATAATATATTCCCAATTTAGCCTTACACTCGGGAGCCCTTAAGTTCTCTTTAAATCCCGCGTACGCTCTCGCTCGACATAAGAAACCTGAACATAAAAAGGTCTCGCACCTCAAAGCAGCTTCAAGTTGTCTCTAGAGTATCCCACCGAAGCCACAACTGGCAAGGGGTGATATAACTGCGATGAGAAAGGCGGAATCAAAGAGACACTAAATGTGAAAATGTAATGACATTTCGCAATTCCGGAAGTGCTGTTTTTATAAAGACGAAATGAGGGCTATTTTCAATGTTAACAAACACCGTTCTACTGATCAATACTATAAAATCCGGAATAAATCGCTCATAGTTTTCACGTCTCGCGATTTTGTCTTCTGAAATGCTGCAAATAAACTTGACTACGCTCTACCGCTGTTTAAGAAAACTACTGAAGGTTGCGGCTACCTAAAACCTAAAACCCACCGACGACCTACGACCCTAGCCCACCGAGAACTTCATTTAGCCGCGCCGGTCTAAACATTCGTGTTCTGTACCGCTTAAGCAGCATAGTGTATCCAAACCTTGTTCTTAAGGGGGAAGATCTATTCCATTGTAAGCGTGACACTTCAATATGTCTGCGTGATTGTTTTTACTGGAAATAGATCAGCCATCGATGACTCAATTTTGCCACATGGTACACCAGCGTGTCGACAATGAAGACCCGCCTACATTTTTGGGAACCGCCTACATACTATAGCTATCAGCTACTATATTTCTGAATATGACAAACGCTTTAAATATTACACTTGTAATCCCAACTTGAATGCAGAGGTTGCCTCTTCACGCATTTCTTGGTAGTCACAAACTCAGAGCCACAAAAACGTATCCCGTAAAGATTTCTACCGTTGTTACGCGAAGAAAAGTCCATTGGAATGTTTTTTTTTTAATATTGAATAAATAAAGCGCATTACACAGTTTCATGTGAAATTGCGCTAAGTATACAGACGAAAGGGCACTAATAGACCCGCCGTGGTGGCTCAGTGGCTAAGGCGTTGCGCTGCTGAGCACGAGGTCGCGGGTTCGATTCCCGGCCGCGGCGGCCGCTTTTCTGATGGAGGCGAAAAGCAAAAACGCCCGTGTGTACGAGATTTCGGCGCACGTTAAAGATCCCCAGGTGGTCAAAATTAATCCGGAGCACTCCACTACGGCGTGCCTCATCGCCTACTTTGCGTCGGAGCGTTAAACCTTACAAAAAAAAAGGACACTAATAGGACAAGGACGAGGCGCAAACTTGCAACTGTTTATTAAAGACGAGACGACAGAAACGGGGGACGCCTAAATGTACACACATGGGCGGCACTTTCCGCTTGCGCAGCAAAACCGCTAAAACCTAAAACCAAAACATGAAGGTGCAGAAACATATCTACTCATGAAGCACAACCAACTAGCCCCATTCTACGTCCTTTTGAACATTACACGGTGTATTTCTACATTGGGGTGCTAGTACAAACTGCTACATTTGTAAGCCAGAGCTGCTCAAAGAGTCCTGTCTCACTTGCCCGCTTCACCGAAGCTATAACAGCAGCGAGCAAAAGCTCCAGGTGCACTGTGGCAGGTTTCTTTGTTCGCCCAACATACTTCTGTTTTATTCTCTAACGCATCCTCGAAATGGGGGGCGTTTCATAATTTATATTGTAGGTGAAGGCTTGCAGCATATGCTACCAATAAGCTATTGTCAAACATACACAAATGTAGTCGCCACTCGTGTCTCGGTACATCAGCAATGTTTGCACCTGTTATTTTTTTCATTTAGTTTCTCGTTCTGCACATACCATAGTGTTCCACAACGTCCATTTACTCTGGCAGCTTTGGTACTTCCATGTGACGCCGGAAACGTTTCAAATGCGTGATCCGAGCTATTATAAAAAAATGTGTAAATTCAGCCTTTGTCTACCAGCTGCTCTGTAATGCGCGAAGCTTCAGAAGAATTGTTAGTTCAAATTCAAAAACTAACACGCGCGCTATGCGGAATATATGGTGCTACCCTACCCTGAACCACTGCAGCAAAGGCATTGGCAATGCCGCAGGTATTTTCGGTCAGCATAACGGGAGGTCACTGATGTAACGGTGACACAAGTATGTTTTTTGTGTGTACCTACATATCCAACAGAAATTCTTTGCAAGGGTAGTTTACCAACGAACAAACACTAAAGCCATTTCAATAAAACGAAAATTGGCCGATGATTATTCTTCTAGCAAGTGAGAACATTCAGCGGAGTTAGACAATTACCTCACGCGAGCCCGACTACATAAATACCATGCGGGGACGTTTCTGGGAAATTACTTGAATATTTTAATCATGTTACCTAACTACTGCGACCAAGATACGTGATTATCCTTAATTTAACTTTATTTTGCTGCCTTCACGCCACATTACCTACTTTACAGAACCTTCAGGCAGAAATTTGTGGGCTTTCTCAACACCTTGAAAGGGTACCCAGGCCAGCCTAACGATCAACTTAACCATCAATGATAGGAGTAACGTTTGGAGATGAAGAACTGGAATTGCGGGTTAAGAGGCAAACTTTCTTGGAGGACCCGCTCGCTCAAATAAAAAGGACAGCGCATGTAGTGTGAGTTAGTTGGGCTAGACAAGTAACGTGGGACTGACAACAGGTCAACAGGATCCTGTTGACATCTTCAGCGAGTCATCGTATGGCTAACGTATGCTGGAGGCTACATACAGTGGAAGACACAACTGAACGCCGAATGAAATTACGTTATGGATTTAAAAAGTGGATTCAGATGGACAAGGATAGAAGCTGCTGAAGTGTGGGAGGAGAGGCCTTCGTCCTGCAGTAGACAAATGGAAAATGATATTTATGATGATTATGATGGTGTTGCTGGGAATTGCTATACTGCAATACTGCATCACCGGCAACACAGAAAAAACGACACCGGTAATGAAATTTGGGAAACCCTTTTCATTTACTTTGACTTCGCATTAGATCTCGATTTCGGCCTGCTGCTTTTTTGTGGTTTGAGAGACTTCACCATGAACTTAATAGTGTTTAATCCATGTTGAAATGTGCCTGTGTACCTGAAGCAGAACCACAACCGCATGGGGAGTTTGAGGTTGCGTTTATATCGAGGGAACCCGTCTGAGCACGGAGTGATAAGTATATCTTAAGTACATCAGAATTATAAGTATAGCTTAAGAGTATATCTCCTCCTTTCTGTCCACCATAGTAAAATTAACATGTGATACACACTTCGTTCTCCACGTATTGGAATATATTTCAAAAACGACGTTTATAGGTGACTCCACAATTTCATATAAAAAAAATCTCCTGATTTATTTTTTAGGCATTCGGTGTGGTAAATGGCAGGTAGCGACTGTTCCAAACTACACGGATGCACCAGTAGCTAGTGGGTGTCCCGACTGAACTTGTACAGCTAACACAACTCCCAAACTCCCCCGTACAACGAAGGCTTCCCGTCGTTTAGTGTGTATGCGTGCTTGTGCTTGCCATTTAGCCGATCTCTTCTTTCCCGTTAGAAGAATATAACTCCAAAAGCGGGAACGAGAGCTCCACAAGAAGGAACGCTTGTTTGCGGAACCAGGACACACACCGCGTTCTTTGCCCCCAGGTGCCTGCCGGATAGCGCCTGTATATAAGCTTTCCAACCCCATGGCTGCCGAGGAACGCGCCTCCTCGCTTACCCCTCGAACACCGTGTTCTTAGGCGCAGGGGAGTCGTGCACCGAATAAATCCTTACAGCCTACACTCCCTGTCGCAAGATGACGCTCTTCGTGGAGTGTACCGCTGAGCTTGATAAACGACAAGCTCAGCTGTCCGGCTTTTCGACATGTCCAAGACGCTGAAAGGTTCCTCTCGCAAGGCTTCCATGTTTGCGTTCATCTCCCCCGGTGACAAAAATCTAGAGAGAAAGAAGGCCCCTGGTGGGAGCTGCCTGGAGCGTGGCTCTGACCTGCGAATGGGACGTAGTGGCCAATGCACTCGGGATAAATGCGATGGAAGAGCGAATGAATGTAAAGGCAGTTAAATGTACAGAGAATAAAACAGCGTCCACCTATGCGTAAACAAATGGGAGCCAATGGGAAAGGCGATAGCCTTACCGAATAACCCAGAAAGCTAGCAGGTACTCCGTATGGAAACGCAAGCTAGCTAGCTGGCGCTAGCGCCGGTCTTGTTCTCTACTCGTTTACTGTTCGCGTGGGAAACGTATGCGCAGCCACGAAGTATATCTGAGCCTTGTTTTCGCATTCCCTGTCATAAATGTTGCACGCAGAAACCAAGCGAATCTACATTTCGAAGCGCGCTCACACGCTGCGCGAGGTTGTAAGCGGACTGCGAACATCGTCGGATCCACAGTTCTTTTTGGGGGCGAATGGTTTAGGGCCTGTGCTGTCAGGCGTTTAGTTTGCGTTAGTTTCCAACTCCCGTACACGCAAAGAAGCAGTTCTGCTGGTAGAAACTTTCTTCTTGTCTCAGAATGTCAGAAATTTGCATTTGTTTTCTCTAGATGGGGAGGAAACAACAGTTCTCGGTGAAAATGCCATAAAATACAAGGATGTAATCATAAAGGCGCCCATCACCAACAACAGAAAGGGGTTGCGTTGTTTTGGAGCCAAAAATAATATCGACGCATTCCTGAAAGGACGCATCTCCAAGAATAAGAAGTGACTGCAGTATTTTCGGGGCCAACGTTTTATATGCGAAAGGCACATTGGCAAACATCGATATATTTTCACGAATACTTTCTTCTTCGCTTTCATGAAGGCCTCTTCAGCTCCTTGCAAACCACACGCCGCCGCAACAAATACTTCTGTTATGACAAAGACTGTGCACACCAAGTATACACCCGCTAAAACATTTCCCAGGTGATAGAATTGGAGGGAAGGTTCACATATGTCGACGTTGCTTAGCGCGAAGAAAAGCGCAGACCTATTTGATGCAAAACATTGTACACAGAAGAGAATGCCAGCGTCCTTTTTATTAAAATGCTCGTTGGAATATTTTATTTAAGAACATAGTAAGGAAGCCAGGTTACCAAATATGTGTTAGATAAAAACACAAGGGCAAAAACGGAACCAGCTTAGCCCCGCTAATTTTGGATATGCAAAGCACAATTGCACCAGATAAGCCTACCAGCACAGCTTGGAACCATAAAGTCACTAGCCGAGGTGTACGCAGGGGATGAACAGTCTCCGCCTCAGTGGAGATGGTCAAATGCCATGCGCTTTTACCCCACCTTTGAAGCTTGCCTGGCTCGTGCCTGTATCGTAATACGAGTGTTCGCACCAGGCCAAGGGTTTTGCTGATTTGAGACTGAGCCCGCAAGCACTCATTGCTTATGGCAACGAAATGCATACGAATGCACCTACTGCTCTAAAGTACTCGGCCATAAGCGAACCCGGCCATGGGCGGAAATGAACAGTAATGTATATCCAGTATAAATTTATGTTTACCCTTCCAAGCAGCTTAGATGCCTATTTCTTATATAGCGCTCGTGCCGTAAGCTTGCCCAAATATTTGAAAATATCTCATGTCTAGCCACTGCATTCATTAGGCTAAACAGCGTTATCAGATGTGTGTTCGTGCTGCCGACACCTTTGCTTGTTCACTTAGCATAAAAAAAATGCTTCCCGCACACTGGGTTTACGCTGTACAATGAAGGATTTGGTTGAGCTTAATTCCTTAATACCTATATAACTTCACTGACTCTTCACCTGCCTTCAATTGGCATTAAAGTTTTCTACTAGCGCACCAGTCAGCGAGGCGTAGCATATGCGCTTGTGTGGAGCAACTTGAATTTAGGCTAGATACAGTGTAAACACTAACTAACGGCATATTATTCCAGGCACAAACGTGTCGTGACTTAATTTCACGTCAGCGAACGAATTGCGACGACCCGCCGCCGGCCGCTATACTACACGCCTGGCAGACAGATTCTGTCGGAGGGTCGGCGAGCCGTGCAGTAGCGCAGTCAAGCCAATCCGTCTTGTTTTGACGTGATACAAAACTTCATAGTTAATTGGCATGGAGGATACACAGATGAGGACAGCATTTTCGAATTGATTTTTCTACTGAAGAATATCGCATAACCCACCCAGAGTAGTCAAACATGGCCTAGAAACTTGAGACTACAAGTTGCGCTAGTAATACCACAATGTTTAAGAGTCACACCCGCGTCCCATTAAGAGACAAATAGTAGAAAGGCTATTAAAGCTGTGTTTCAACACGAGCAACCACAATACGGAAGTGATACCCAATCGTGCGATGGCTAGCTAACTTTCTGCTTCACTTAAGTTACAAAAGTCGTCCGTGCTGTGGAATCAATATAAAACTACATGCTTTCTGTGGCTTTCTTTGCCAAAGTTGGCAGTCTGTATAAAAACATTAGGCGGGTTTTGGATTTTTTTATGCATGAAAAAAACTGAATCATGTTGACATAAATAATAAATAGCACGAACAGCTCAAAGCATGGTCTTAGACAAAACAACATGCGCCGGAAAGTAGGCTGCGGAAGGGAACAAAAGAAATTTAGTTGTACATAACTGACGTATTTGCACTCTTGTTCATTTTCTACCTGAGGTGCTCACTAGAACGCCTATGTTTTCACCTTCAAAATGGCAGAATTCACTGCCCTTTTCTCCTTACTCTCTACCGTTATGCTTCATTACAGCGGATGTCACCGGAAGCTGGCCGCCATTCGGGATAAGAAGTGTTCGGCGAATCGGTAATGCTCGCCTACCTCTTCTCGTCTTTTTGTTCCGCCTCTGCTGCCTTTTTGCACTTTTTTCATCTTCCGCTGCATACCCTTTCACCTTCAGGAAAAAGCAAAAGGCTAGGCAGCCGCAGTCAGCCGCGATCCTTGCGGGATGGCGAACTTTTTGCTTTCTGGTCTCTGCACTCCTTCCGGGTCCAGACCCACATTTCGCGTCTTCATGTAGACCAAACGTCCGGCGAATTTATTTATTCCTGAATAATTTTTTTTGTGTGTGTTTTTGTGGTTTTCTTACTTGCACTGCACCTCGCTTTCCATTCAATCTTCGCTTCAGTCTTAATGTCCGCCGCTCATGTTTGCCCGCAACGTTACTCCTTATTTCTACCCCTCTTATTTCATCTGCCCGAACGCATCATAAGCTCCTGTATCTGTTAAGCAGCGCTTAGCTCTCACTTCTTTCGCGCTTGCACCGACAGGCGAAGCGGTCGTTTTGTGCTTCCGAATGCGCCGGGTGTACCCTTTCACTAAATGGTTTTCACTGCCGGACACGATGCCATTAGTCCCCTTCGGGCCGAATACCCTTCGGCATTTGCCGTGGTGCTGACCAAAGGAGGAACCTTTCAGTTGTTTTGTTTTCCCGTTTTTGGTGGGCTTGAAGCTCAAGACGGAGGGCTTTGTTCCTTTGTATGGAGTTTTTTCTGTGCCTTTTTCACTGATGAATTTCTTTTTGCTAAGATTCCCATTTATATTCCTGAGAGTGTACTGTTTCGAATTCACTATCTCGCACCTTGAGTGTGTGCGAATCACAGCAGCTCCTTGGTATGCGCGTCAGTCCTGAGGACGCCAAAGTGCTTCCGTTACTTTCCTGCTTCTTACCTTACGTTCACTGCGTACATCATCCTCCACCCCCTTCTCTTCTTCTCCTTAATCATCGCTTCGGTTTCCTACTGGGTCGTACAATATGTACGAAGGTCCCACCGCTGTGGCAATTATGTTTGTATTTTTGATACACAATGCTTGTTTTGATTGCTTACATAGTTTAGGTTAGTTTGTTTTGATGCAGCCCTATTTTTGGCGGCTAAAGTTTTTTAGGCGAAAAAAAGACGAAGTTATAAAAGTGTTTCCTTAACTGAAAGGATATAACTTTTTGTACGAACAGGAAGCCACCCGTGCACAGTGTTGTGTGATTGGATTAATCTCCAATTTTTCTTTAAACTCTCGCACCAATGGAATTTTCGGCCTTCGATGATAATCTTGATACTAGATAGTCAAGGCTCCAATAATTGTGCGCAGGACATTGTGATATTTCTTTCTTAGACACATTAGGCGTGAGTAGTTGCTCGGAAGCACATCGTCCTGGATTAGTGTCAACATTCCATGCGCGATGCAAAGGGCATGGGCCAAAGCGCTAACAAGGGTGCAGTCAGATTCGGCACAGACGGCCGCCCGTATATTCGGTAGCATTCATACGCGCCATGTCCCGGTTCATTACTTTTTGGTTCGCTTTGAAGGTAGTGTTATAAGGAATTGGCGTAAACCCTGCACGCGAAAAAGAAGGCACTCACTGTCGTTTCAATTGCACACTATTCAAACCAAGTGTGAATGTCTGTAATTTGTCCAATCGATATACAAATTTAATACATCTCATGCTGTAACAAACGTGGCTGAATTAGCAAACAAACGTTTTAGCTGTAACAAACGTTTTAGAAATTAGAGGCTTTCACATCAGAGATTCAATGCGGTGCTGGACCAAAGCAAAACTTTTTGATTTGCATGGGAATTCTTTAACTGGCGATTTTCTCTGTCCTGCCAACGCACTCCCTGTGTTTGTTCCACCGTCGGAATTGACCCTCTTCCATCTTGACAACACTTAAGCCAATTTTGAAACAGGTTAACAACGAACGTATAGACAAGTACAACCAAGAAAGAAATGCGAGACAACGCGATGGATTGAGACAGCCATCCATCCATCTGTCCGTCCGTCCGTCCGTCCATCCGTCCCTCTCTTTATAATAATCTCCCTCTGTAGGTTTAGTTTCGGCTTGTTCAACGCTTCTTTCTTTGATGTAAAAGCATAAAACAGCGACTGATGAAAGTATAACAAGACCCCCACAGTTGTAGTAACGTTGATATCTTCCCCCTTTACTCGAGACTCAAACCCACGAAGTTTAAAGTAACCCCCCGTATAATATGCTTCCGCAACCAGTGGTAGTTAATTCCAACGGCGTGTCTAGTAGTACACATTTCCCCCAGGGAGATCGGATTATTTGCGCTAGAAGTATTCATGTGAGGCAAATGTGAGGCCCCTAAACTTTTTTTCTTCACTCATATTTCCGAAAGGAACCCTCTACTTCTCCAACGTTACGTAGCGAAGTAGTATAAGCATTTCACGCGAAAACGGCGAACAGATCTCCGAAGAAAATCCGTAAAGAGGTGTGGAGGACATATTTCGCTTTCAGGATCGGCCTCGTTCCAACCTTTCCATCGTTTGGCCTCGGACGGCCTGTTGTCGTCTTCCTTCAGCCGCTCGTCGCTGCTGTTGACTTCTGTACAGAAAAGCGTCAAAAGAGCGAAGAAAACGTCGAAAGAAAAGCGTACAGAAAAGCGTCAAAGAGCAAAGAATACGCACAGCACCATTTCGAATAAGCTCCCTGTGACGCTCGGAGAAACTTACTCGAGCGGGACACGAGTGTTGATTATAAGACGCAACGTGATGCGTCGAAAAGGAGAAAGGAACAAGGGAGTGAAAGAAAGTTGTGTTCTACCACACACGACAGCCTTTTCCGGTGCTTGCGTCTGTGATTGCGACTCCTGCGACTGCGATTGCGACTCCTGCGATTGCGACTCCTAAAATCGCTATATTAGTTCCAACCAATAAGTCAGGAAATGAAACCCCTCTTTCCAATTTTTCCCCTTTTCACTCACGTACACTGCCTGTAAAATATTAGAACACATTGTATTGAAACACATATTAGCCTTTGCTAAGGCAAACAACATAATAAATATAAGCCAACACGGATATCAAAAAGGGCACTCAACTATCTCTCAAATGCTAGAAATGTTTCACGACGTTGCACTAACTGTGGACAAGCTTGGGCAGGCGGACATTATATTTATTGATTTTTCAAAAGCTTTCGATCGCGTGTCACATCCAAAACTTCTATTTAAACTGCCTGACGTTATTGGATCTTGAAAGATCACTATTTGGTCATCTACGTATTCGTCAGATCGTTTGCAGTTCGTAGAACTTGAAAGACAATGCTCAGATACAGTGCAAGGTACGCCGGGTGTACCACAAGGAACAGTATGTGACCCCATCTTGTTCTTTTTGTTTATAAAAGTTATCGCAAAATAAGATACATGCAACACTACGATTGTTTGCGCATGATTGCATTATCTACGGCGAAATGAACATCCAGAATAATCTAATATTGCAGAATGACGCGCGGAACAAACATTTCTAAAATGGTGTAAGGACTGGCCAATGTAACTTAACTTTGACAAGTCTGTATGATCCTACTAGGAAAGAAACTGTGATTGATGTACCAGTATATGATTGATGGAAACGTTCTCATACGAGTGAATGCTTAGGAGCTTTTGTCTCTGCTGTCTTAAAGTTTATAAACACGCATCGCATATTACCTCCAAGGCATTCTCTGCGCTCTACTATCTCAAACGTTCCCTTAAGTCAAGTTTGTCTGAGACCAACCTGCTTGCCTACCGTTTCTTTGTAGGCTCGATTCTAAAATACGGAATATTAGGTTGGTTTCCACGCACTAAAACGTGCGTAGAAAAACCAGAAAGTATTCATAGAGAAGCCGTTAGGTTTATTTTCAACAAGTACCGACGCCACGGCTACCCCAAAGAGCATCTCACTCATGCTGGTCTCTCAACAATCAGCAGTCGCGCTAGATTCCTGCACCTAAAATTTCTATTTGTTCTTTTAAATGATCGACAGAGGATCAACGAAACCAATTTCTTAACACCGTCTAATACAATAAGATTTGGAACGAAAGTCAGCCGACATTTAACGAAAAAGGTATGCCATACTGCAGGTTTTCCAGCTCAATTTAATCCAATCGCCATACAATTTGATCCAAGCGCCAGCCAATTTAGTCGAAATGCCATTCAATTTATTCCAAACGCCATCGAATTTAATCCAGGTACCAGCAAATTTAATCCAAGTGCCAACCAATTCAATCCAAGTGCCAACCAATTTAATTCAGCTGTTTGAAGGTTTTTCAGTGGTGTTTTGTGCGTCATTAGACGAACTTTGCGGGCTATTATGCGCGTGGTGTGATGAAAACGTGGTGTTCCTTGATGTCTTACGTGCGAAATATCATATGCGCGTAGCTTAATGGAAATTTACTAACATCTGCCGATCAGGAGAGCGGTCTCTTTTGATCCGTAGGTGTCGTGGGGTGATCGCCTGCGATGATGATGATTTTGGGTTTAATGTCGCAAGGCCGACAAAGGCAAAGAGCGCCATGACAATGATGAAAGAGGTGAGAAAGATTTGTGCAGGAGGCACTAGTTTAAAAAACTTTACTCAGGGGGTTGGTGTATAGGGCCATAATTAAAGCATAGTGAGTATACTAAGATAAATGGTGTATAGGGTCATATTAAAACAGTGAGTGCAAGCACCTAAGGCGTAAATTCTGAGGTTCCACCACCGTTTTAAAACACATAATGAACACAGGTGAGGTTATGGTCTATATGATATGTATTTTAAAAAGTCTACATCTGCTAGGTAACTAAAACTTTTTTGTATGGGAACATTGGATGGTCTGATAAAAATAATGAAGGGTGCAAGGGAATGTTATATGTGTAAGCTTCATTAAAATGACGTTTCCTTTCAATGATGCACATGTCACACTCAATAAGGATATGAAGGACAGAAAGCTGACCCCCACATCGATGGCACTGTGGCTTGTTTGCATCTGTTAAAAGGTATGAGTGTGTGATGTGTGTGTGGCCAATTCTTAATCTGCATAATGCTACCTCTACAAATCTGTCACGTTTTTCAGCAGAAGGCTTTTCTATTTTGGGTTTAACGATATGTAGTTTATTCTCTACTTCTCTGTCCTCCTCCTTACAAAAGGTTTCAGATCTTGATATGGAACCAGCTTAATATCTATGCTTTCACGAAGGGCAGCAGCTGCAGCACTTTGGTCAGCGGCTTCATTTCCAGCAATGCCACAGTGGCCCGGAATCCAGCACACTGTGACAGCAAGCTTGAGACTATAAGCCGAGTACAGAGCTCTTAGAACAGCATTAAAAGTTGGGTTTTACTAGCCTTCAGAGATGAAAGCTTTGTAACAACACTCAGTGAGTCTGTGTATATAACTGAGCTCTTATTTTTGTTTTGGAGAATGTGGTTCAAAGCTAGCAGGATACCATATGCCTCTGCAGTAAATATACTAGTGTTCCTGTTCATTGTTTTGGACAAAGTGAATATGGGGCCAATTGCAGCACAAGACACCGCTGCAGAAGTCTTCGAGGCATCTGTGTAGAATTCAGCTGCCATGTATTTGTCCCTGAGTGACAGAAAGTGCTGAGTAATAACAAAGTTTGGCACATTTTTCTTTTGCAGTTCTCTAAAAGACATGTCACACTGAATTGGGCAAATGTCCCACGGAGCAACCAACTCATGAATGGAGGTGCAGTAAACTTCAGCAAGAGGAACTTGTAGGTCCTTTGAGAGGCCTGACGCTGCCAAAGGGAAGGGTGGTGCTATGGATGGTCGATTTTCAAAAAGTTTATTATTAGTGTTATTTTTCATAATTGCGTTCAAAGGGTGTTCCTTCATAGAAGTAATCTTTGCAGCATACATCAGAGCTGTGTAAGTGCGCTGGTACTCCAAGGACCACTGATTAGATTCAACGTAAAGGGATGGAATGGGGCTTGTTCGATATGCACCTGTTGCCAAGCGAAGCCCCAAGTTGTATACTGGGTCCAACATCTTCAGTGCTGTTGTGGTTGCAGACTGGTATACAATGCATCCATAGTCAATTCTTGACCTTACTAGGCTATTTAGAAGTGAAAGCAGACACTTTGTGTCCGTTCCCCATGACTGATGCGATAGTACCTTCAAAATGGTCATCGTTTTCAGGCATTTCGCCTTTAGTAATTTAATATGCGGTATAAATGTGAGTTTGTGGTCAAGTAAAATACCCAGAAAATTGTGTTCATTTTTTACTGGTATGGGCTGACCTTGTAATGTAATACAAGGAGGGGGATGGACACCACGCCGCCTGGAAAATACCGCAACAGCACTTTTATCAGCATTAAACATAAACCCGTTCTTGTCAGCCCATGTAACCAGTCTGTTGACACTTAATTGGATTTGGCGTTCACATATCGATAAATTACAGGACTTAAAACTAACTTGAATGTCATCAACATAAGTGGAGTATGAGACAGTTCGTGGGAGAGCATTTTTTAGTGAACTCATTTTAACAAGAAAAAGTGCGCAGCTCAGCACTCCCCCCTGGGGTACACCATTTTCTTGAACAAAGGTTCTGGACAGCACGTTACCCACACGAACACGAAATGTGCGATCAGAGAAATAGTCCTTAATAACGTTGAGCATATTATTAGTAAGGACAAATGACTGCAAATCTAGCAATATACCGTATCGCCATGTTCTATCATACGCCTTATCCATGTCAAAGAACACAGGGAAGCAGTGTTGCTTATGGATGAAGGCGTCCTCCACATATGATTCAAATGCAACCAGGCTATCTGTAGTTGACCTTCCTAACCTGAAGCCTGTCTGATTTTTGTCTAACAGACCATTAAACTCGAGAAAGTACAATAGTCGCCGATTTATCATTTTTTCGAGCAGCTTACATAAACAACTCGTCAAGGCGATGGGTCTGTAACTCGCAGGAAGACAGGATTCTTTTCCTTCTTTTAGAAGCGGTACAACGATAGCCTCTTTCCATGTTCTTGGAAAACGACCTGTTTGCCATATTTTGTTAAAGAGAGAGAATATTGCATGCAGGGTTTCACTGTGTAGGTGTCTGATCATGTCATAGCTGATTCGGTCAGCTCCAGGGGCTGACTTACCACATGTCGAGAGTGCACTCATCAATTCAAGCATGGTAAATGGAGCATTATACCCCTCATTCGAGCGTTGGTTCACACGAAGGGGCTGACGCTCTGCTGCCTTCTTATGCTGTAAAAATGTTTGTGTATAATGTGAAGAACTGAATACATGTTCAAAGTGTTTCCCAAGAGCACCTGCTTGATCTTTTACAGAGTTACCCACACTACTTACTAGGAGAATAGGATGACTCTTGTATCCTTTTAGCTTCCTTGTTCTAGTCCAGACTTTCCTAGAATCTGTATAAGAATTCATAGATGATATAAACCTGGTCCAACTTTCGTTTTTTGCCATACGTCGCGTACGCTTCCCTTAGCTTTTGCCTGCTTAAATTTGAGATGGTTGTCGGCCGTGGGATAGCGGCGTAAAAGTGCCCATGCCTTGTTCTGTTCAGACCATGCACGCGCGCAGTCCTCATTCCACCGTGGTCTGGGTTTTGGAAGAGTTTTAAAAGTAGTCTCTGGAATTTTTGTCTGAGCAGAGTCAAGAATGTGGGCTGTAATCAGTGAACTTGCTGCTTCAACATCTAAATTGCATATTGTTGTAGGGGGTAGCCTGGAAAGTTATTTGTATGTTTTCCAGTCAGCTGCTGGTAATTTAAATGTTCGAAGTGGTTCTGTGCCTTGAGAGTCATTGTTTACAGTCGTTAGTTTTGCAGGAAAGTGATCACTGCCATACGGGTTGTTAATATACTTCATTCAAGCATACGCAGTAAGATTGCAGAGCCAATTTGCAAGGTCTATTGCTGAATATGTGTGGTGTGTGGAGTTGTAATATGTGGGGCGTTTCGTATTAAGGATGCTACATCCGGATGTCGTGACAAACCTTTCAATGAGCCGCCCTCGAGCATCGGCTCGCACAGATCCCCAGATGGGGTTGTGAGCATTAAAATTACCGGTTATGATGTAAGGTTCAGGTAGTTCATTGATTAGGTTTTCAAATTCGACGTTGGAAAGGCGATAGCCAGGTGAAATGCAGAGAGAGCAAACTGTCACTAGTTTGCCAAAAACTATGGTTCTGAAAGCTACAGCTTCGAGTGACGTCTGTAGCTGGAGGTACTGACAAGCCACAGATTTTTGGAGTACTACTGCCACACCACCAGACGGCTGGATGCAATTTTGTCTGTCCTTACGGTAAACAATGTACTGTGTTAGGAAGTTTGTCTGTGATGGGCGCAGGTGTGTTTCTTGGAGACACAGTATTTGTGGTTTGTGATTGGTGAGGATGTCATAAATGTCGTCTAGATTTCTTAACAACCCCCTACAATTCCAGTACATAACACTTTCAGCAGCCATGAAAATCAGCCAAAGAGAAAAAAGGATCATGTTCTGGATCACGTTTTTTCCCCTCTTTTTAGCAGGCCGGGTTTCGGGGCCCTTCTGAGCAGGTTCACTTAGGTTGTGGGGTCATTTCCAGGGGCAACGACTTTACTGGCCTTTGGTTTGGTCGGTTTGCCACGACCTGTGGCACCGCGGCGCTCCTGTGATGCCTCAGGAGCAGACGTACTTTTTAGAGACATCCATGGCCTCAACCGCGGTTTCTGAAGTTGAATGATTGTCAGAACCAGACTTAGTGCTAGAGGCCGTAGCCGCAGCACTGGGCACAGCTGGAACAGCAGTAGCCACAGGAGCAGTCTTCTGCTCTTGCACAGGTGCCTGAGACGAGGCCAGGTCAACATCGCTGACCTGGACAGGAGTCGTGCTGGCGGCCTTTCGCCCAGCACTAGGTCGGAGTGCAGCAGCAGAAGCCACGGTAGCGACTTTCTGCTGCTGAGTGGGGGGCTGCGACGGGACCAGGTCAGCCTCGCTGTACTGGGTGCCCGCATCTACCAGACGACGCCCCACCCCCCGGCGAGCTGCGTCTGCGTAACTTTTGCCCGATAGCAAGGCATGCTTCAGGCGTGCTTGTGGGAACGTTAGGTTCTCAGCGACTTTCAGTTGGATTATTTCTTTTTCTTTTTTGAATGATGGACAAGCACGTGAGAAGGCAGAGTGTAATCCATTGCAGTTTGGGCATTTCACTTGTTGCTTGTTACAATCGTCACTGCTGTGGTCAGTGCTTGCGCAGTGAGCACAGATGGATCGGCCATGGCACGACAGAGTTCCATGGCCATACTTCTGGCACTTGAAACACCTTCGCGGATTAGGTATGTATGGACGCACTGGACAGGAAATAAATGCAGCGTGGACCGATTCGGCAAGTTTTGGACGGTTGAAAGTCAAAACAATGTGCTTAGTTCTGATTTCCTCACCTGCGCGACGTATAGTTATCCTCCGCGCAGCTGTTACGCCTTGGTCTTTAAGCCCTTCGAAGAGATCATCTTCATTCTCATGAAGTAGTTCTCGTTCAGAGATGACGCCTTGGGTTGTGTTTAGACTATGATGTGGCGTGACTGTCACTTTTAGTTGAGCCGGGGTGTCCTGTTTCAGGAGGTTTTCACTTTGGTTTTTTCTTTGTACTTCTACCAGCAGGTCACCTGAGGCAAGTTTTTTGCATGGTAGTCTTTCCCAACAATGTTCTCGAGGCATTTTGCAATGAGGAGCACCGATTTTTTTGCTAGGGGTGCATTCTCTTCTTCGGAGTGTACCACAAGGTATTTGTTAAAGGTTTCGACAGGTGGAGCTGCTCTGATGCTAGGTACTTCGGTGCTGCCCCTTTTCAGGGACCGATCAGTTTTTCTTGGGGTGGAAAAAGAAGCCATAAATATATGGTGTACATTCGGTAGCAAGGCCGGCCGCCCACCACCGAGCCCAACAAGGGAACGTGACTTAACACGCTAGCCGTACCTTGCCACTATAATCCTATGCTCGGGATCGAGAGTGACGTCTTTGCACAGGATTAACCCTCGCCGCCTGGAAAAGCTTAGAAATAAGGAAGAAATGAGATGACAGGACAGTGTTAGGAAAGGAAATAGGAAAGAGAAAGAGCTGAGAGGAGGACAGGAAAAGGCGACTGGCTGATTCCCCCCGGGCGGGTCAGACCGGCGGTACCGTCTGCGAGAAGCGGGGGCCGAAGTGGCGTGTTGCCGCTGCTGGGGGGCCGTAAAGGTCCAAAACAACCCCAACTTTGGCTCAGCCACCAGGTTCCCCTTTTCCCCGGACACGGCAAAGCCACGCACAGCCGGGACGTGGGTGGGTCCAACCCACATGTGCTCGGGTCCGTGGTGTTGCAAGACACCAAGTGACTACGGCAGTAGGCACCCCTGCGGAGCTCGGGACCGTGGTGGCGCTACTCACCAAAACACCTTGAGTACACAAGGTGCCCCCTGCGGGGGGGTGATCGCCTGCGAGATCGTCAGAAGTGTCGTCTGCTCGCGTATTGTTACCCCAGCAGATTTTCCAGCGTATTTTTACGCGTGCAGACGACACTTTTGTCGCCAGCAGGCGATCTTTCTGACGATCTCGCAGACGATATTATAATTCGGAAATATTGCTTAACACTGCAGAAAATCATTAATGAGTTTTTACCAAAGAAATGTCTTAAGGCATTGTTACGCGAGGAGCGGACGATAATTCTGACGCGAGTTACACTACGCTGGCAAGTCGGGTGGTGTAACAATATCGGAACAGACGATACGTCTAAGAAACTCGCAGACGATCACCACACGACACTGACGGAGTAAAATACCGCTGTCCTGGCCTGCGGGTGTTAGAAAATGTCGCGAGAAAGACCGAAGAAAGCGCTGGGTGATGGCAAGGAGAAGTACAACTTCGTTTCAAATGTTGACAGAGCACAGATAGTTGAGGTTTATCGGCGTGGTGGTGACTTAAAGCTTCTCGCTGAGACGCTTGGCATAAACGTCAAGAATGCCATTGAGAATATCAGTCGCGTTGAATGTGCAGCGTATGGCAGACACAACTTTTCGATAGTTCGCGCTGCCATTAAAATGGAGAATATGTAACCACATTCAGTACGATCGCTACATATTACACGTCAAAATATCGCGAGGTGTCGTAAGACTGTTCACTTGTTCTTTATGAGCTGTAATGTGAAAGACCCACTAAATAAAGAATTTCACAAGGTCGAGTCATATAGCCGTTATGACCGCATGCAATTTCATAAGACGTGCGGATCGTGTGTCATGAAAACGAGTAAATCAAAGGGGCTTATTTTATATCCGTTAGGCCATAACCGGGTAACGGCAGAATCGGGGGGGGGGGGGTAAAAGTGATTATTTACCTCTCAAGTCTGACTCCAACTACAGGTTTTCCGGCTAAGGTTAATACAAATGTCCATAAAATGTTTCATCCGAGCGCCAACCACTTTCATTCCTTCACCAACAAAATTTACCAAGGTACCACAAGAATGTTCAGGAGAGTTCTGAGCGACATTGGCCACAGCTTTGCGGACTTTGTTGGGAGTGGTGCCGTGAAAACGTTGTGTTTCTTGACGCATTATGGGCAAAATGTCTTATGCGAACAGCTCAATATACATTTACCAACACGTGCAGACCATTGCTGTGAGCTGATCGACTGCAACAGTACCGTCGATAACGCACGTCAGAAGTACTGTCTCATCTTCACCTTACAATGCCTTCACAACTTCCTTTGATAAAGACACATTACATAAATGCCCTTTGCATTTTGATTTTGAATAATTCAATGCTTTTATGCAGTGTTAAGCAATATTTTCGAATTATAATATCGTCTGTGAGATCGTCAGAAAAATCGCCTGCTGGTGACAGAAGCGTCATCTGCTGGCGTAAAAATGTGCTGGCTAATCTGCTGAGGTGACAATACGCGAGCAGACGACACTTCTGACGGTCTCGCAGATGATCACCCCACGCCACCTAGTGATCAAACGAGACCGCTCTCCTGATCTGCGGATCTTAGTAAATGTCCATTAAGGTGCGCGCATGTGATATTTCGCGCGTAAGACATCAAGGAACACCACGTTTTCATCACACCACGCGCATCAACGCCCGCAAAGCTCGCATAATGACGCACAAAACATCCCTGAACAACCTTCCAACAGCTGTATTAAATTGGTTGGCACTTGGATTAAATTGGTTGGCACTTGGATTAAATTCGCTGGCACTTGGATCAAATTAGATGGCACTTGGATTAAATTGGCTGGCGATTGGATTAAATTGAGCGGGAAAACCTGTAATTTTCAGAAATTCCCCCCTATATCGCAGGCCCTTTCAGGTATCGAAATTGTCTTCCCGGGTAGGTAACCCCTTCGAATGCCTAAAAACTGCTTTGTGAGGTTTCGCCGTACCAGCCCTTAACAAGTTTGATAGGCTGCAAAAAAAAAAAACAAGAGATGCCATCGAATTGTGGGCGACAAAATGCCCACACTGGTGGGAAAGAAAAGGAGCAACTCCCGTCTATACCGCTGCTAAAGTGACTATACGTTACCCCTGAGGCCGTTTTAGCTCTATGTGCAGCTGGTGTGGTTGGCGAAATACTTAGGAGACACGCCGCGTTGCAAGTTTCTAAAGCTGGCACAAGGCGGGAACGTCGGGGCGAACATCAAGTTCGCTAGACAGAGTGATGAGACGTTCACGGAATCTTGGGAGTCTACTTACTGTTTGAAGGGTGCTTTAATGAAGGTTGCTGTTTCCGCCATTCGTTGTGCTCCCAGTTAGCATTCCTCGCAAGAAGTAAGAAGTACTGGATGCTTATAAAATCGCGGAGGAACAGTTCAACCACCGTGTTCACTCATTTGAGAAGATACAACCGTCGTCTTTGTAGCCAAAGCTTACAGCCCCACGTTAAACCGCATTGGAATCTAAAGCCCCAAAAGTCATTATAGACTCCGTGCTAACACACTCCGAGCCTGTTCAAAAGCCGCAATAGGCTGCACCAAAGTTTCACAGAAAAAGGCACGCCACGCGCATCGAGAAGCACTCTCCGCTGCAAGACGAAAACGCCACCAGTGGACGCACATGACACCATGCGTTACCGAAACGACTGCAGCAGGGCCAAACTCAGGAAGCCATCCCCTGCCAAAAACAGCCCTGACAGCAGCCCTGCAGTGACTGAGAGGACGCAGCTTAGGTGTATGAGGCGCTTAGGCCGTGTGGACGAAGGCACCGACAAACGTGAGTCTGGATAGACAACTGTTAATACGAAGCTTTCTATATTTCCTTGATAGCGCCCGCGCGCACCACAACAAGCACTGCACGAAAGCCAATTTCACAATAAGGGAGAAGGGTGCACACGATGAAGACAAAACATGACAAATACGTTTCCCGGGGTTTAGACCGAACCTGGGTTCCTCGCTTTATGAAACCGACGCCTGTCCGATAGTGCCATTCCGACATGGTTGAAGATGCTCCGATTTTGCACTTTGACGTTCCCTTGCTACTCGAAATTCTAAATCAAACTCCGTCAAACAAATCAATCAAAAACGCCCAATTAGCTTCCGTTTTAATCCATTGCGTTCATTACATGAAAAGTGCTCTGTTTTTCTTGTACGCACCTTGGGATAAACTATTAACAGCTGTGCGCTTCAGAGGAAGGCAGACGCCTCTCGCCCAGTGTAACCGATTCTGATGAAGAGAAAGGGCACCAACTTCGAAACTATGTTCCTTTGTACGTAACGGGCAACGATAATTCTTAGATAACGCTTTGTGGAGAAAAGGGCGAAGCTGCTGATATGGTTGAGGTTGCGCGAAAGATAGTTTTCGCGGCCGTACCAATGATGAGTCGCTGCCTCTGACACGTGACAAAAAAGTACTTCGCCGATAACCAGGCATGACGTCATGTGATGTTCATTGCGCATGTCGTAACACCACCGGCTATGTTTGAATACATACGCCGCTCGGGTGTGGACACATAAACGTTGATGTGCCTTGTTTTGGGACCTCTACAAGTGAGAGCAACGGATTGTTCACAACAGCAAGCGGGCGATTCACCCGGAGACATTGAGCAAAAAAAAAATCAGCCTTAGCCAAACGTTGTAGAATCACCCCCGGTCGAAATATCTTGGTGAATGACGCACCTTGTCATGTTAAGGAAATTCTATAAATTGTGGGGTTCGCCAAACCAAGGTTTGCTTTCACTAAAATTTGCTTTGACAAGCGCACAAACCAGCACAATATTATCTACTGCGCAAAATATTAGGTTGCATACCCTTCACTCAGTGTTAAAAAGCAGCTTTCGAGATTTTGCCGCACGTACAAGATTCAGAGGCGGTCAAAATTAATCCGGAGCTGTCCACCACGGCGCGCTTCATCGCATGTGTAGTGACGCCGCGTTCAACCTCATAATCAATCAATCGAAAAGCAGCTTTTCTGCCAACTTCAAGTATGTTTTAAAAATCTTTATTCTCACATCTCAACTGATCACCACCCCAATCATCATCACCACCATCACTATCATCATCACCACCAAGAACAGCACCCTACTCAGGTCCGCTACAGGACTACGGGACTAGTGACCTTTAACCGCTGCTGTCCTACTCTGAACGTGTCCGCTCTTGGCCCCCTACTTTCCTTATTTCATCCCTGCATCGTGGTCATCTAAAGTTTACAGAATATGTATTGTGCTTTGCTCAGTGCAGACAAAGGAAGCCCTCTGTTTTTCTTTTGTTTCTTTTTTTGGGGAGGCGCGAAGGAGGGTCGATGGGAAAAATTCATCCCTGCGTCCGAAAGCTCTCCGTTTTCAACGATTGTAAATCACCAACTTCAAATATTAAATCACTCCAATCATGCACTACCAATGTCGAAAAACATGCCTCTTCCGGAACATTACCCCTGGCCTTTCTGCTAACCAGAAAGTTTTAAACCTTACCACCGCATCTCCAGCTCTAGCGCTCTCCCTTTCTTGTATTCCGCTATTCCACTGCGAAAGACTCCTAATGAACTTTAGGTTAAAACAAAAACCGGAAAAAACCTTTGGTCTTTTCCGGCCGCGCCGTTATAGAATATTCATGACTATAAGCTAAGCCCACCTAAATCCATACCCTCGGGCGCAGGGGATGCAGTGGGCTCGGGTCCCTAATGATGTACTCCGGAATTGCTCTTGAAGAAGAAGCGCGGTGCGGAGATTGAAGAACGGCCGGAAAAATAGGGCAGGTTCTCGTTAAAAGAAATGCTTCCTCTAACGTGAGTCACGAAGACATGTTCAGCAGGAAGTTGCGGGAAGGTTCTGGCAGGACTCCGCATGTTTGGGCGAAGAGATTTGTCACTACCAGAAAAAAAGAAAAAAAGAGAAACTGAAATTTTTAACCCGATACTTCCGGACAATAACGATGCCCAGGACATAAAGTGTTCTCGAAGGCGCCGATGTCGAAATCTTTATTCAAGAACTACATGCTTAAATGTACAGAACTTTGCTGAGAAACTAAAGACTGCTTAGAAAAACTTCAGTTGCCCTCGAAGTTTTCTTTGCGGCGGTATTGCATGTTAAACTCACTGAATCAGGAAGCGGCGTGCTGCAAGTATTTAAGGACCTAAATACCTTGTATATGGATTCAAATTCCTGCTTCCAATACACCACTCTGAAGCATTCTCGTGTACCTTGTTATACATGTAAGTTGGCGTAGATAGTTTCGTAGCCTTTTGCTGCCTTTCATTACAACCAGAAAGTCGACACAAAATTATGGGGCAGCTCAGCCTCAATAATCTCAACTTGAGTTCTTGTTGTTTTGCACAGAAAGATTCTGATTTTGCATTTTAATAGCAACACCAACAAAATAATTTCTATGGCACCTATACCACTGTACAAAAACAAACCTTCCCATTTCCGAGATGCAGAGTTGACATAAGTCGAAGCAATGGAGGAAACTCTTATTGTTAGATGGTTTAAAATTAGGATGAATATATATGCTAAAATTCCTGGTACTTCTCGACGTGGTCCCAGAAGTAAGTTTTCTACGAGCCGTCGTTCCAGACCGCTTGTACTTCAGCAGCAAATAAGTGACATGCTGGTTTTGAGAGGGTGCAGAACACATGACATACATGCTAGACACCCGAGGAGCGAAACCCAAGCGAATTCGGGGTCTTCGAGCTTCCCGGTGTACAGGTAGTGAGCAAGTTCACTTACACACAGCTGCAGCTGCTCAGTACACAGTCATTGGGTTGTATCGGGCAAGTACTTCTGTCGCTCTGCTTAGCCTAAATAAAATAAAACTCTGGGTGATGGTTGTGTCGGGGGCTCTTATTCTCGTGCAGGAACGGCATAAGATTTATTTATTTATTTTATTTATTTATTACATACTGCGGACCATTGAAGGTTGTTAAGGGGGGGGGGGGGTTAGTTACATAGTATCAAAGCCGGAAATAAAATGCTAATACGAATACAGTGAAGCAAAACAAAAAGCATCACTGAGAACGATACATGGGATCTATAAAGGAATTCCATTAGGCCATTGTACGAGGGAAGACAGAGAATTTAAATGTGTCTGTTCTAGCGAAATACGTTGTTAGGAAATGAGGGTGGTTATGGCGCATTTGTCGAGCAATTAAAGGGGACCGATCTGGTGTGACGTCAATGGCAAATCGGTTGTTGACAAGTTGAGCGAGAAAATCCAGGCGGAATGCTTTCCTTCGTATCTAAAGGGGTGGAATAATGTTAGCTGCCATACGGTCAGAGGGAGAATTTAGTGGGGAGAATTTGGAGAAAATAAATCTAACGGCTTTCCTTTGAATGGGTTTAAGTCTTTAAATGTTCGAATCGGTGAATGAATACCATACGATGCAGGCATATCCAAGTGTAGGGCGGATAAGAGGGAGATAGCCAAGTAATTTTAGCTCTGTATAAACAAACAGGCATCGTGCTTCGGTGTAAAAAAGCAAATGAGCGCAGTTCTGAAACCAGACACGTCGGTTTCAGCTATGACGTTTGTGCTTACGCGTTCTTCAATGAACTATGCTTAGGTTTAAATGAATTTTGCTTGTAGAGCTTCCCATAACCATACAAAATTTATATAAGCCTTTGAGGACAGGAGGCCGCGGGGTCCGCGCCGCTAGGGAGCGGGCCTGTCGGGTACTCGCATTCTACGAACATATTTATCTAATATGGCACGAGAAGTAAAGCACGAGAGAGAGTTGTGAGCGTTCGATGTGTAAACGTTGGTGATCCGCAAATAGGTGATGAAGAGCCCGGAAACGCCCCCAGGAGGCGCAAGGTATAATGAGTACCGATGTCCTTCAATGCGGCATCAATCAGATATGTCCCGATTTCTAGAAACGGCACTAGCAGTTGGGGCAGAACTGACGGGGTCGACACAAAGTGCTGACCGACAACAAGATGGGTTATTGGAAACACCGCTACCGACATATATAGATGGCGCTTCATGTCACGTCATTCCATCTGCGTTGTTTGGTCGCGTCGTTTCTCAAAGAATGGTGGTTAGACGAACCTACACAATTCTTAATATTTCGAATGCTTGCAAGTTTTCTTTTTTTTTTTGTAGTCGATGGATTAAGAAGCGCCCCGTTCAGTTCCTAAACACTGTGTGCAACTAAAAACAGAAACAGAAAAACTGCTGGGCTGGCTCTAAATCCACCATAAGGCGAGTGGTAGTAATCCTCTTCCCCACGTCACCGGAAGAAACAGCTCAATGATACCGGATCCCACTTCCGCGTCAAGATAGTGAAGAGCGGCTTGGAACAAAACTGTCACCGTGGGGCGTTATTCCACTACTGCGCGTACGGAGAAAGATCTTTATTCACGTTTTTCCGTGTAGCAGTTTTATCTTGGTAACCAAAACCACCAAATCAACTTTTTATAATTATCTGTAAGCTTATACAAAACTGCTGAAAAAGAATGACCGAAAGAACAGAGAAAATGCTGCAATTTCCCGGCAGAGTGCTTTCCCAAGTGCACTGCTTATCTGCCCGAAAACACATTTTTAGATCCCCTCGCGCCGCAAAACACCGTGCGTGCAAAACACAGACAGGTAATGAATTCTCTCTCTGTCATTACGATCGCATTGCGCTGTTCCACTGGTTTAAGAGCTAGGGAACGTTAGCGGAACATAAATGGAAAGCCTCACTCAAAAGCCGTTGAACGGAGTGTAGTGTAAGTTGTAAATTGTTTCGGCTCCACGCTGGACACGAGGCGAGCACAAACGTTGTCGTTCAGAATGCGCTCACTGCTTTGTACAATTCAGCCAGAGGCGAAGGGTCACTTGAGGCCTAATGTTCCCTTGCCACGCTCACCCCCAAAAGCGCTTCCGCGGAAAATGTAACGACATTACTCCCCGCAAGTCATTAAGCTCTATTGGCCGCACGTGCGCTTGCCGCGCTAACGGGCGTAAAGACCGAAGGACTAAAAAGCGCTAATATCGTCTCCACAACACGACGGGCAGGCAAAAAAAACTATCCAACGTAAAAGCAAAGAAACGATCAATCCGTGTTCCCGCCGACGCCGCGAAGGAATGACAAAACTAAGGTCGACTGAGGGCCCGCAATGGTGCTTAAGTGCCTTCTGCGGTGCTAACCAGCTCCCAGGTCAAAAAAAAAAAAGATAAAAACTAAACAAGCCAAAACACGCCTAAAACGCTTTAGGAAACGTTTCTCACGGGGGCGAAAAAGTGTGTGCGCTCCACTTCCTTAAGGTCGTGCTCAGTGGATGTATAATGAAGGTTGCAGGGCACCAGACGCAGCTCTGGCAGAGAAATTCGCCCTACCGCAGCTCCCAAATGGGTTTTGGAGAACAATATGCGTGCTCGTTAATGGCTTCAAAATTTCTTTGACTCCCCGTAGCGGCTGGCCCAGACCCGTAAGCTTCAAACCTCTCTCCCTCTCCCCCATTTCGGTCTCTGGATACAGCCCCATTTATGCGTGGGGGTGAACCCGCAACCATTTTGTTCCGTGCAGCAGCAACAGAGGTTTTTAAAGCGCTTTCAGATTTTTTTTGCGATCTTTAACGTCAACCTCGCCTCATAAAGACGCTTTATTCGAATTTCAAGCACATTGACGTTGGTTTAAAGACGGCCGTATTCAGAAGTTATCATCTGCATATTGAAGATCGTTAAAACCGTGCTAATGCGGTCATGCAAGCAAGTAGGGCGCAATAAAGAGCCTTCACTGGGAAGTTTGTTTATGCGGGATTAGGGCCGCATTTTTGCATTTACTGGCCATGCGGGGCAACTGATAACTTCATATTTCCACATTATGAAAACACAGTTAAAAAAAACGACGCAGATCATTACAAAAAAAAATGCGTTTCAGATAGGTAATCACCCATTCGAATGAAATGATGATGATGGTTAGAGTTTTTTGGCGCAAGGCCAGCTGGGGCAAAGAGCGCCAAACAAAAGTATCTAAAATAAAATAGTGGCTACTAAAGCCAAAACAACAATAAAATCAATTAACGGCAATGGTGATGGCTGGTGTATAGGGCCAGATTTGATTATCCGTGATAGGAAATGAGGTTTAAAAAATTCACATCTGACAAGTACTCAACACACGTTTAACGGAAAACATGGCATCATCACCCAGAAACAGAGATGGATGTAGGGGAATATGTTGTCTGTAGAGTTCTCTGAAGTGTTTGTGTCGTGTTGTGTGAAGTGCCTTGCATGTGATTAGTACGTGTACTACGGATAGGGCCTCTCCGCACCTGCTGCACTGGGGTCTAGAAGATCCCGTCAGCAGATACGAGTGCGTCGCATGGGTGTGCCCTATCCGCAGCCTACCCAAGGCGACTTCCGCGTGTCTGTTGTGTGAGTCAGCTGTGTACCGTCCCAAGTGTGGCTTTATTACATGTAGTTTGTTGTCTGTCTGTTCATTCCAGTATGTTTGCCATGTTCTGCGCAAGTGTTGTCTTATGTGTGCCTTGACGTCTGTATAGGGTATCGTTGTAATGTCTACAGTGTTCCTGAGTGCAGCAGCAGCGGCCCTCTCGTCTGCCAATTTGTTCGCAGCAATCCCAGCGTGTCCTGGGACCCAGCAGAGGAGCAGCTGATGCTTTTGCGCATACACAGACATGATGGTGTTGAATACAAGATTAACCATGTGGTTTTTGGGGGGCTTATGCGATGACAGAGCGCGAACAACACTCAAGAATCTGTGTAAATGATAGACTTCGGAATTTGATTTTCAAGTATGTGTCGTACAATCAGTAAAATTCCATATGCTTCTGCTGAAAAAATTGTTGTGTGGACGCTCATCACACTAACGCATGTTGTAGCGCTGCTGGGCTATAGACAAGCTCCAGATTTACCGCTAGCATATTTTAACGTAAAACTCCATGTGTCGGGTTATTACTTCGCCCAGCTGGCCATCAATCACGCGCGTCTCGGCAGGGGCGATTCTGTAAGACCTCTGAAGGTAAGGCGCGTGGGTGCCGGTGTTGGCACGATTGTTAACAGTCGAATAAGGGCCAAGCTACGTCATAACACCATCGGAGGGCAAAAAAAAACAAACTAATGAAGCAGCCGAAGAAGTTGGTCTCGTTTTGTCGGCGTTAATAGCAAGATAAAAAATGTCCCGAAATAGTCAAGGTGTATTGGCAGCAGAAGGGCAGAGTCCGATTACTACAGGCTGCGGCGCATTTCCTAAAACCACGATGACCAGTAGAACGTCTTGGATCGGTTTTAAAAAAACCCGAGGGCGAAACGTACAATCCGGAAGGACGTACTATACGGTAAGAAAAAGTCCTATGGGGAAATTTTAGCGGTCACAATTGAGAACGCAGCAACCTGGAAATCGTATCAAACCAGAGCGTGTCAACAAGGTTATATATATATATATATATATATATATATATATATATATATATATATATATATATATACAGTCGAACACGGATATATCGAACACGGGTATATCGAATTATTGTCTATATCGAACTCACAAATTATCCCCTTGAAAATTCTGTGTAAAAGTATAGGAATTCGTACGTTTATATCGAACCGTATTTTTCCCGACATCGGGTATATCGAACGCCGCGGGAGCTGGTAGGTGCTCTTCGGCGGTCGCTGCACCCCCGATTGAGGTTGAGGAGGATGTGGAGGAATGTGCGGGCATGGCGAAGGTCGGGTACAGGAGGCGACTCCTCGATAGGCTTTTGATGAACGTCCGCGTGGGCACCGAGCTTAAGGTCGACCTGCTGGGAGCCATACATATGATGACAAGCGCTTGGAACGGCGTGAAGAAAGAGACCGTGGCCAACTGCTTCCGGAAGGCAGGCTTTGTGACGGCCGAACTTTCCGAAGCTTGGGAAGACGGCGACGACGACGACGAGTGCATGGGCGACACGTTTCGTCAGTTGTCGTCCCTTTTTCCGGCTGCTGTTCCACCCGAAGTGTCTCCCGACGACTTCGTGAACGCTGACACCAATGTTCAGGCTGTTTCGAGCATCGGTGACGAGGATATTGTAGCTGCGGTCGCAGGAACCCCGGCCGATAGCTCGAGTGGTGAAGATCGTCCGGACGAGGAGGCGGCTACACGATCGTACTCCGCGGGAGAAGTGGCCGCTGCATTCAGCTTGATTCGCCGTTGTTGCGGCGACATGGAAAGAACTGGGCTGTCGCACCTGGACGGCCTCGAGAAGATTGAGACCAGCGTCTTTAATTTCATATCCAGGACGAAGAAGCAGACCAAGATCAGCGATTTTTTTTTTCACGGACATAAAGCGTCCTGTTGCGTCGTGAGTGCGGAATTAGTTGTCATTCTTGAATGCACCCATCGGTAAGTGATCGTTCGCTATAGGTGAAGTCTCAGAGCCCATATTTTTTATATCGAATTTTTCATATATCGAACTATTTTGCGATCCCCTTGGAGTTCGATATATCCGTGTTCGACTGTATATATATATATATATATATATATATATATATATATATATATATATATATATATATATATATATATATATATATATATATACAGAAATAAGGGTTGGCAGTCAAGAACACCTCGGAAAGCAAAGGGGAGGTTGTGTTAGCTCATTGAAACAGATGAAGAATTTGGAAAGAAAGAAAGAAAGCGAAGAAAAAATGCCCGCCAGGTGGGATCCGAACCCACGACCTCCAGAATACCGGTCTGGTGAGATAACCACTACGCTACCGGCGGGGCGATTTTCTCCCCCGCTTTCTGGGGTATTTATGTCGATGTAATTTTGTTCCTGTGCTTGGGGGTGGTAGCCAGCGCCACTCTGACTTCTCGGGGTGAAGGGGACCTTCTTTTTAATCCCCGCGCCGTGACTCGAGTGTCTACGACATGTCGAGAGTGGTCAACCAGCGTTGAACCCTCTTAAGCTCCCTATGGCACCAAGACTGCCAGAACAGAGGCCCTCGCTATGCATGTAGCGAATCAGAATAGGAAATGAGGGACTCGTAGAAATAACACAGAAATAAGGGTTGGCAGTCAAGAACACCTCGGAAAGCAAAGGGGAGGTTGTGTTAGCTCATTGAAACAGATGAAGAATTTGGAAAGAAAGAAAGAAAGCGAAGAAAAAATGCCCGCCAGGTGGGATCCGAACCCACGACCTCCAGAATACCGGTCTGGTGCGATAACCACTACGCTACCGGCGGGGCGATTTTCTCCCCCGCTTTCTGGGGTATTTATGTCGATGTAATTTTGTTCCTGTGCTTGGGGGTGGTAGCCAGCGCCACTCTGACTTCTCGGGGTGAAGGGGACCTTCTTTTTAATCCCCGCGCCGTGACTCGAGTGTCTACGACATGTCGAGAGTGGTCAACCAGCGTTGAACCCTCTTAAGCTCCCTATGGCACCAAGACTGCCAGAACAGAGGCCCTCGCTATGCATGTAGCGAATCAGAATAGGAAATGAGGGACTCGTAGAAATAACACAGAAATAAGGGTTGGCAGTCAAGAACACCTCGGAAAGCAAAGGGGAGGTTGTGTTAGCTCATTGAAACAGATGAAGAATTTGGAAAGAAAGAAAGAAAGCGAAGAAAAAATGCCCGCCGTGGGTTCGTGGGTTCGTGAGGTCGTGGGTTCGGATCCCACCTGGCGGGCATTTTTTCTTCGCTTTCTTTCTTTCTTTCCAAATTCTTCATCTGTTTCAATGAGCTAACACAACCTCCCCTTTGCTTTCCGAGGTGTTCTTGACTGCCAACCCTTATTTCTGTGTTATTTCTACGAGTCCCTCATTTCCTATTCTGATTCGCTACATGCATAGCGAGGGCCTCTGTTCTGGCAGTCTTGGTGCCATAGGGAGCTTAAGAGGGTTCAACGCTGGTTGACCACTCTCGACATGTCGTAGACACTCGAGTCACGGCGCGGGGATTAAAAAGAAGGTCCCCTTCACCCCGAGAAGTCAGAGTGGCGCTGGCTACCACCCCCAAGCACAGGAACAAAATTACATCGACATAAATACCCCAGAAAGCGGGGGAGAAAATCGCCCCGCCGGTAGCGTAGTGGTTATCGCACCAGACCGGTATTCTGGAGGTCGTGGGTTCGGATCCCACCTGGCGGGCATTTTTTCTTCGCTTTCTTTCTTTCTTTCCAAATTCTTCATCTGTTTCAATGAGCTAACACAACCTCCCCTTTGCTTTCCGAGGTGTTCTTGACTGCCAACCCTTATTTCTGTGTTATTTCTACGAGTCCCTCATTTCCTATTCTGATTCGCTACATGCATAGCGAGGGCCTCTGTTCTGGCAGTCTTGGTGCCATAGGGAGCTTAAGAGGGTTCAACGCTGGTTGACCACTCTCGACATGTCGTAGACACTCGAGTCACGGCGCGGGGATTAAAAAGAAGGTCCCCTTCACCCCGAGAAGTCAGAGTGGCGCTGGCTACCACCCCCAAGCACAGGAACAAAATTACATCGACATAAATACCCCAGAAAGCGGGGGAGAAAATCGCCCCGCCGGTAGCGTAGTGGTTATCGCACCAGACCGGTATTCTGGAGGTCGTGGGTTCGGATCCCACCTGGCGGGCATTTTTTCTTCGCTTTCTTTCTTTCTTTCCAAATTCTTCATCTGTTTCAATGAGCTAACACAACCTCCCCTTTGCTTTCCGAGGTGTTCTTGACTGCCAACCCTTATTTCTGTGTTATTTCTACGAGTCCCTCATTTCCTATTCTGATTCGCTACATGCATAGCGAGGGCCTCTGTTCTGGCAGTCTTGGTGCCATAGGGAGCTTAAGAGGGTTCAACGCTGGTTGACCACTCTCGACATGTCGTAGACACTCGAGTCACGGCGCGGGGATTAAAAAGAAGGTCCCCTTCACCCCGAGAAGTCAGAGTGGCGCTGGCTACCACCCCCAAGCACAGGAACAAAATTACATCGACATAAATACCCCAGAAAGCGGGGGAGAAAATCGCCCCGCCGGTAGCGTAGTGGTTATCGCACCAGACCGGTATTCTGGAGGTCGTGGGTTCGGATCCCACCTGGCGGGCATTTTTTCTTCGCTTTCTTTCTTTCTTTCCAAATTCTTCATCTGTTTCAATGAGCTAACACAACCTCCCCTTTGCTTTCCGAGGTGTTCTTGACTGCCAACCCTTATTTCTGTGTTATTTCTACGAGTCCCTCATTTCCTATTCTGATTCGCTACATGCATAGCGAGGGCCTCTGTTCTGGCAGTCTTGGTGCCATAGGGAGCTTAAGAGGGTTCAACGCTGGTTGACCACTCTCGACATGTCGTAGACACTCGAGTCACGGCGCGGGGATTAAAAAGAAGGTCCCCTTCACCCCGAGAAGTCAGAGTGGCGCTGGCTACCACCCCAAGCACAGGAACAAAATTACATCGACATAAATACCCCAGAAAGCGGGGGAGAAAATCGCCCCGCCGGTAGCGTAGTGGTTATCGCACCAGACCGGTATTCTGGAGGTCGTGGGTTCGGATCCCACCTGGCGGGCATTTTTTCTTCGCTTTCTTTCTTTCTTTCCAAATTCTTCATCTGTTTCAATGAGCTAACACAACCTCCCCTTTGCTTTCCGAGGTGTTCTTGACTGCCAACCCTTATTTCTGTGTTATTTCTACGAGTCCCTCATTTCCTATTCTGATTCGCTACATGCATAGCGAGGGCCTCTGTTCTGGCAGTCTTGGTGCCATAGGGAGCTTAAGAGGGTTCAACGCTGGTTGACCACTCTCGACATGTCGTAGACACTCGAGTCACGGCGCGGGGATTAAAAAGAAGGTCCCCTTCACCCCGAGAAGTCAGAGTGGCGCTGGCTACCACCCCCAAGCACAGGAACAAAATTACATCGACATAAATACCCCAGAAAGCGGGGGAGAAAATCGCCCCGCCGGTAGCGTAGTGGTTATCGCACCAGACCGGTATTCTGGAGGTCGTGGGTTCGGATCCCACCTGGCGGGCATTTTTTCTTCGCTTTCTTTCTTTCTTTCCAAATTCTTCATCTGTTTCAATGAGCTAACACAACCTCCCCTTTGCTTTCCGAGGTGTTCTTGACTGCCAACCCTTATTTCTGTGTTATTTCTACGAGTCCCTCATTTCCTATTCTGATTCGCTATATATATATATATATATATATATGAATCAGAATGCGAAATCAGGGGATCGTTGAATTTGACAGAAATAAGGGTTGTCACTTAAGAAAGAAAACCTCGAAAAGGAAAGGGGAGAATGTGGTAGGTCATTGAACGAGATAAAGAACTTGGAAAGAGAGAAAGAAAGTGCCGAAAAACAGCGCGCCGGGTGGGACCCGAACCCGCGATTCTGGAGGTCGTGGGTTCGTATTCTGGAGGTGGTATTCTGGAGGTCGTGGGGACACATGCACAGCTTCGAGGAACTCTAGTCACAGTATCTTGCGAGACTAGGAAAACAGTACTACCGATGAAATATAATTACACAAACACGTGCGAAAGTAAGAAGAAACCCCGATGCAAATTTATTGCCAGAGATGGGAGATGGGTTGCAAGAGGGGCTGCCGTCCGGTCGGGAGCGACTGCAGTGGCTCTAAAACCATGCTCAGGAGCATTGTTAGTTATGTCCCTTTTTTCGGCGTGGAGCTTAGAACTGCCGGTAGGAGGATGGGGGAACAAGATTTCCTGTCATCCCGTATTATATCTTCCGAGCATCCCGCGGACGAAGGGACCTTTCCTTTTGCTTCCCGTCTTCCCAGAATAACCCTCACGGGCACAACTAGCTCTGCCATCCGCCGCCGAAAAGCTTCGATTTCCACCGGCGCGGAACGCGCCAAATTAAGTATAGAAACGCCGCTTGATGTACGACGTGCGTACAACTTTCTAATCACATTAAGGAAGCATTAATCACAAGCTGAGAGTGGTGTTCACGGAATGGAGTGCGACGCGCGATTACCGGGCGAATAGTCTTCACGGCGCTTCAAAGTCTGCTTGGTCCCTCCTCGGATCTCCTTCCGTTGGGGAATCGAGTCTTTAGCGCGGAACGGTTTCCATCCAGCCAACACGCTCCGTCCACCCTATGCGTATTCCCAGTGAAACGAGCGCACCGCTCATTATTCTGTGCCTCCTGGAGAACTGCTTTTGTCAGGGGTGAACGCCCGACTACGTCGGTTCGTAAACATCAACCAACCGCACTGTTTCATTCGTGCGTTTTCTGCCGCGAGTGACGCCGATATGGCGAGCACAATTCGCTCTCACATTCGACGTTTGCGGTAAAGGGTATGTGCCCATTTGTATTCTTTGCCGTCAAAACTGAATTTCTTCAAAGAAATTAATTTTAAAAATTGGCGCTCCCTGATATAGTGGGGCTAAGCTAGAGACACAGCAAAGCTGGGGTTCGACCGATCTCCTCTCCCCCCGCCCCCCCCCCTATACGACAGCGGGTCCCAGGGGAGAGAGATCAGCCGGACACCAGCAGTGCAAAGGCGTATTAGACGAAAGTGTAAAGCAAAGGCCATTAAGTGTGTGTACATTCTCTTATTCACTAGCGATCGTTGTCATCTTTTTCGTCGTCATCTTCCGACGGCAAAGGCAATTCCTCTTCTAGCGCGTCCTCGCCTCGGCAGACCGCCACTTCTTCGTCAGCTGATCCGGTGGCCGCCTCGACGTGTGGATTGTGAACGCATGGCTTGAATTATTTGCGTCACCGCCTTCGGCGTGACAGACCGGCGGCGCGCTGGTCACTACATGACTATGTCGACGAAGGCGGGACCTTCTCATGTGGCGTAAGCAAACACACAAGACTGAACGAAGCCGGGCAGCCGCCCAAAGGTACGCGCTCACGTGCGCTCGGTATTATTTTTTTCTTTCCTAGCCGGGCGATAACCGCGAGGCACGCGCTGATGTGAACTGGGTATTTTGTGTTATCCGGGTGGTAGCCGTATGCTCCACGCCCTTTCGTGCGCTCGATATTTTTTCTCTAGTCGGGCGGTCGCTGCGAGGTATACGCGCTCACGTGCGCTCGGTGTTTTTTGTCTCCGCCGGACGAATTTCTGTAGGCGGAAACAGCTCTGCTGTTAATATCGGTTTGCCGAACGGCTATATTCCGTAAAAGATAATTGCATTGACGACAAATAAGAAGAACGAACGAAATCCAATCCCTGCCAGCATTCAAAGCACACAGACTGCAGACTTGCGTGCCGCAGCCCTCACATTAAGAGGCACTCTACTACAATGTTTATAGAACATCCTTGCCCTCCTGCATGTGCATTCCAAGCGGAACATGGAACCTATGTTGTGGAACCTGTCTTTAATGTTGCCGTCTGATTTCTTAAAATTCTGCCACGACTTATAGTGGCGCGAACAACAGCAGGCGACGATTTTCTGCAGTGGATGTAGTATTCCATTTGATATCGCAAAAAACAAGCATCCATAATTTTTAATGTAGTAACACTAAAAATATCTGTTATGAATTGATTTTCTGCCTCACATTAGCATAATGTTTTGTTCTTGATCAACAATGTCGACCACTATGAAGATTGCCCCCGGTCTTAGGCGTTTACGTTTGGCTGTGGGTATACAAGACTATTGTGCAGGTTCAGTTTCACTTTGGCCGGTTGGCTGAACAGACAGACAGACAGACAGACAGACAGACAGACAGACAGACAGACAGACAGACAGACAGACAGACAGACAGACAGACAGACAGAAAGACAGACAGACAGACCAATATTTCTGCGTTGAAGTAGCCCAAGAAAGACTGTCGTCTTTAAACCCGCTTACCGCGGCAACTCCGCAGAATATCCGTGTGGAAGCTGCCTTTGAAAGCAGACATTCGCCGCTCAAAGCGTTCATGGGTTGAGTCATCTGGTGAAAGTCAATTCCCCGCCAGAGCTGATCAGCTAAGCCTCACGAGCTTCCAACGACCGCCAGCTCTTGTAACACCACGCCCGCATCTTTTCTTGCTTCCCAGCACTGTACCAGTGGCTGCACCATACGTCGTGCTCTACATATCGTTGGATTTCGCGCATCTAAAGCTGGTTTCATATCAAATCTCGTAAGACGAAATTCTTCCATTTGATGCCCTTACATTTAACGTTTTGCATCGTAACGTGTACTCCAAAGTTTAGGAAGTTATTACAGAATACCATGCTAAAAGGTACTACCGAAGTCTTCGTCGCAACGCCCTGCTCCCACCCCCCTTCCTGGTTAGAGCAAGATCCTCGTCGTAATTCTTCTGAACGGAGATACGATGCAGACCATTACTTTTTTTTTCTTTCAATCAGCTCTCGCGTTCCTGTACCTGTGCCACAAAAACTTATCCAGTGCAGTCTGGAGCTCCTTGCAGAGTCCATTCAAAAGCTGAAAAACCAGCGCGTGTTTGCTTTTCATACCACGTTTCCGAAACTCGCGGGAGAGTAAAGAAAGTTTCCCCCCCCCCAAAAAAAAACACAGAAAGAGTTTCCTGGCTACGAACAATACATAAAACACCAATCAAAAACTAAACGTAAACTTAGTTATCATGGACTTCGGAGGTTTCTGTTTTCACCGAGGGAGCTGCTGGTCACACAGGGGGCTCATGGTTTTTGCTACATTTCCGTCAGTTTCCTCGAATTAGTACTCATAATACACAAATCACTCTCGAAAACAGCTGCACTGTCTTACTATACTCCCCCGTACTCCATTCTATATGCTTGTAATCGCGTCTTTGCGGGCGTTTCTCTGTACAAAAACGAAGATAAACATCAGATTATTGTCAACATGGCGAATTCTGCTCATTTTCATCCACAAAACCGCTACTATTACTCATCATATTCAACTTTGTGTTATGCTAACACCGGACTGCGGCTTTAAAATTAGAAGTGTCCTTTTAAATTATTGGTTATTTGATTACGGAAGTTAAGAGAAGGAGTAGTCTTCCATACCGCACTCGCAGAAATAACCGATGCGTGACCTGTGCTCGCACATCGTGCCAATTACATGCGAAGTAGTGAAAACAAAAGAATGCGTCAATTTATGAGCCCAACCGCGAGGAAGAGACCGTGTAATTGGTATTAGCGACAAGGAGGCATGACAGTATACATGCGGAATCAAGAAGACGGAACAAATCAAAACACACATTACAGGAAGAGGCGCTACTACTTTAGGCCGGAGTGATTTGAAACGGATGCTGGGGCACGGCCGCTCGATGGAAACAAGGTTCATTGGTTCCATCAAGCGGCCGTGGCTGGGGAATGGAAACGAAAAAGTAATTGATGGGTTACATTCGTCCCGAATCAGTTGTCGGGTGAAACCGCCGTAATTCATTTTTCGTTACTCAGTTTCTTGCCAACAGGTGAGTATTTTTTGTTGAAAAAATAGCACCAGATACTGTAAAACGTTTTGGCATTAAATATCTTGGTACGTCGGGATTTAAAAGTTAAAAAGTATTCGTCACATTTTTTCCTGCCGCCTTTGCGTTTACACTTTCATGTTGCACGTGTGTGGTAACGTATTGCCCTTATTACTAGGACGCGAAATGGTGCAATGAAGAAAATTACTCACACCTCGCCTCACGGGAACCCCTGTGTAGATGCGACGCACAGGGGGTTCCGTTGTTGTGTCCGTTAGGTTGATTCTCCTATCGCGTGAAACGTGCCGTGAACCCCCTGCCACGGCTCTGACGCGACATGGCGCGGCTATGACGCAACACAATCCAACACAATCCACTTTAATCCAATCCAATCCAATCCAAATCCAATCCAATCCAATCCAAACCCAACCCAAATCAATGCGAGCCAAGCCAATCCAATCCAATCGAATCCAATCCAATTCTCGCGAGAGAGTGTTCGCTATCGGAGAGGAGAGGGGGTGAGCGGCGGAGAGCGCAGCTCGCGCGGCGAGGAGAATAGGGGAGGGGTGTGGACGGACAACAACGCCGTATAGAGGGACAAGGCGAGTGAATGAGATGCCCTCGCATCTAAAACCTTGCACCGTGTTGACTTAAATTCGGAGGACAAAACCCAAACCGAGTAGTAAGGCATTCTGTAAACGAGGCGAATCTTGGAGAAGAAGGAGTTTGTGCTACTGTGGATTTTTTGAAGTGGGACGGCATTCCGTTCAGAGGAGAGCACTTTGGCGTTTCTGCCTGCGTCAGACGGGTAGTCGCCGTGGGTGTGGACTCGAACGCCCTCCGCTTTCCGCGTCTGAGTAGGCTAGAGCACCTGTCGGGGGAAAAGCGCTATCGCGGGTCAGCATTGGCTGTGCTGTGCTCCTATCACGCTATAGAAGAGAACCAACGAAAAGGGTACCGTTAGTGCGGAGCTATAGCCAAGGTAACCCATTTGGTCTGCCAAAGCTGGTTTTTGTCGGCGTGGACAGCACGATACTGGCCAAGTGTGGGGTCAAGAGCGAATGCCGTGGGCAAAAAATAAAAGCAAGGAGCAGAGGACGCATACCCACTCTCTGAGCAATTAAGACCGTTTCTCTGAAACAAAGAAAAGCTGTGAGTCAGGTATTATAGGTATGTTTTACAAATTTCTAATGTTTGACGCACCAAGGTATGCCGTTTTATTTAGGCGCTTTTTGGCGCATAAATGTCCCTAAACCATCTAAAGTAAGCAATTAATTCTTGAAGAAAAGGTTATTCGGTTTTTCTTTATTTTTTTTTATGCAAGGCAAAATCTCCTGTTGCCTAATTGCGCACAAACTGCACAACTGCAGGAGGAGCGACGTTTGAAGTTTCTCGGCCGTGCCGCCACGCTGCAACGGGGAACCGACAGGAAACATTCCGCGCCGTTTGACGGCCTGAGTTTTGTGCCCTCCAGAAATGTGCTTCTCTTGTCGTCTCTGGAAAATAAGCGCACTGCAGCTCCAAGTTTTGAACGTTGAAACTTTGACCGGCGGGAGTAATCCTATCAACCAGCGTGCATTGCAAGCGACACGTGCGCTATATCCTCTATTTGCGGCCACATTTTTTTTTTCTCAAAAATAAAACATAAAGAGAACAAAACGGAGAACAACGACTGAAATGATGGCGCAAGAGAAGATTATGCAACGCGAAGCCACGTGTGCCCTTTTAGCGCGTCATAAGAAGACCATTAGAGCGGTCGGTTGGGCAAGCGGCCTTCAGCAGAACCTTCGACTTACTAATGGCATGCTTAGCATTCTCGACTCCTGCCACATACGCCTCTTTTAAGTACTCTACGTACAACGTCTATGAAGATCTGACAGATTTGAATGATTTAAAGAAGCTTGGAGACTAAGCAGGCTAGATTTATATAAAAACATTTAAAAAAGGGCGTGAATTCCAAATCAACCAATTTTGAAATGAAGTGGCGCTCAAAGTAGATACCCAGTAGGAGCGCACGTTTCATCGCAATAGTTCACTAAAGCCCAAATTTAACACAACAAAACCCACAAGAATGGGAAGAAATCAATGATATGCCATCTCCCGGGTGAGACGTGAGGTTTCGGCGCCATCATTTCTTGCAACGCTTCCGCTCGTCAACGCGAACCCTGAACACAAGCACCTCGCGGGTTTAGCGCGTTGTTTCCACTGCTCAAGTTCGAATTGTTGGTACCCGCACTGTTAGGCCGAATATTGTTGCGCGATCGTCGAAGCTTGCACCGCAATCGCGAAAATGTCACAGAAAATTAGGTTTTTTGCAACGGACGGCGCGACAGTGGGAAAGTTCTCGTAACAGTTGACGCTCGAAGAGTATTTCAGCTCGGTTTTTCACTGATGTACCGGTATTCAATGCCCATATTCTATAGTGTATATTTATACGGACTTGCAACTTTGAAAGAAACTCTCCATACAGTTCCCGTAACGGACAAATCTCTAACCACGACGCAACTATGCATTACTCGACGCAAACATTTAAATACCCCTCCCCCCCCCCCCCCCCCCTACTCCTGGTCGTTCTATTTTTCTCTACCGTATCCGACATTCTCCCGCACACCCAATAATCCCGAACACGACGCCTATTTAGAACACTGTATGCTATCCGGCCCAATGGAAGGTCCCCCCCCCCCCCCCTCCCCACACTTTCCACATGACCAGCTTGGCTAGCCCGGGACCAGCAGACGGACCAGTTAAGTTTGGTGAACCTTGCACGGGGCATCCCAGACGTTTATTGTTGCGCTATAATAAAGCTTTCACCCTACTCCGCCTAAAGGGGAAAAATACACTAGATTTAGTTTATTTTCATACTATTATATTTTATAAACAGCAAGTACAGCGAATAAGCACGGTTTCTTATCTAGGTCATTTCCTGAAAGGCGGTTTCACATCGTTAATTCGACCCTTCGTTTGCCGAGCCTTCTCACTACCTCATAGGTAATGCCTAGGTAATGCCTAATATGTCAACGTTTTTTGTTGGTGATTCTTTAGACATATCTTCATCTGCCGCCAAACCACTCATATGAGTGACCTGCCGCGGCGGCTCAGTGACTATTCCGTTCAGCTGCTGAGCCCAAGGTCGCGGATACACTGCTCAACTACGGCGGTTGCATTTCTCATGGAGGCGAACAGCAAAAACGCCCATGCGTTCGAAATTTCGCCTCATGGTCAAGTTATCCAGTTCGTCCAAATTAATCCGGAGCCCTATACTGCGGCGCGAATCATAGCCTGTCTAGTTTCGGCGCTTTAAACACCACAATGAATCAATCCACTCATGCGTGAGCATCAGTGCTGTACACGTACCTGTAAAATAGGAACAAAAGCTCGTTCCTCATTCCTCCCCGATTTTGAAACGAGTTCCCGTTACAAGTTCCTATATTGAGAAAGGAACGCGTTCCAGTTACACTTCGGACATTGTAACGAGTCGCTACATTAACGTTACATTTGATTTTATAAATTAAAATATATTGTCGGATAATCCTGAGGCGAAATAACGTGAGAAATCCTATACACACATCAAACTACAGATATCATACAAATATGAACACCACCGGAGACATTATTTGGAGATAAAAAGAATCCAACGAAGTGCCCCTAGACTATTTTTTTTCAGGGAGCAGCGGACGTATTCCAGACATGCCTAAGTGCAACAGTGGTGCTCCTCTATAACAAGTGCAACATATATGGCACTTTCCACTTGAGTCTTCAAATGGGCAGTCATGATACTGCGTTTCAGATGTGCAAAAAGAAATTTACTCACATGCACGAGCATAAATGTCTTGCACAAAAAACCGCATCAAAGGAATAATACATATGCGTTTAATGAGTGGTGATTCAATATTACAGTAGGAGTGGGAAAAATGTCCAGAACACATTTTCAGAACTTAGTAGTGTCGTTTGTTTCAACTCAGCAAGAGTTGAATCTCGATGTTGGTGTCGGACAGTCAAGCCCGTTTTTTTTCGTCAACATGTCGTTGTCAATGTTGAAAAGCCCTTTCACCAAAGCTCTCGAGGGTACCTCCGTGTTGTAATTGAGGATAAGTTGGTTCAGTCTCTCAGGCCCAGGACACCGCCTGCGCTTGTGCTCACAGGCGTGTGCTAGCACGCAACCCGCCCGTCCACGGACAGTGGTTGTTTTGTCTATATCTTGTTTGACGGCCGTTAAAATAATTGTGGTGCTGTTCGCGTAACTTTTACAGTTGTGGTTTGCTCCTTAAATGTTCCCAAGCGCGAGCGTCGGTGCCTCAAAAACAGGGCTTGGGAGTGTTACTGTGCTGAGATGATCATTCGGGTTCGCCTTTTTGTCGTAGCCTTGTCGGCTGTAATTTATGCCACATCTTTTTTAAGTTTGGCCTCCGAATTCTCGCCGTCAGAACAGAGAAACTCTGCGCACGGCAGCAGCCACCAGCTGCGCTACCACGATCGATGCCCGGATGAAGCCCTGGTCTGAACCTGTTTGTAACAATACACCACAGTCGTCGCATTGCTATGATGCCAAGGAAAGGTGACACAATCTCTCCCACCAAAATTCGAAAACAAATCGTCAAAGTATACCTGGCACATCACGAAAACGTCAGTCCGCTCAGTGCGTGAGAAAGTTCACGGCGGCGCGTTCGAGCACAACGTCCCTGCCGTGGGGCGATGGAACGTCCGAGGTGAAAATCGGCTTTTACCTCTCAGAGATGGTTGCTGTTGCGCGTGAGAGGTAGCTCTCGCCTCGCTTTGGATGGCAGCGGCAGTATTTCCAGAATCCGAGGCTGGGAACTTGACGCCTTGTCTTTACACGCGGTAACCGCAACGCTGGCGACCCAGAAAAAAAGCCTCGTATGGCGCCTTCAGCTGGCTCGGCTGCCTGTACCGTAGAGAACACGCGTGCGATAGACACGCTGCAGACACGTCTTCTCCTGGTTAGCTTTCACGTTCCACTCTCATGTACAAAAAAAGAAGCAGCGGCAGAAGACGAATTAAAGGGCACCGAAACGCCTGTCTCATGCGCATCTGCAGACGACGTAGCGGCATCTCCGTGCGCACCCGGCGCAGCCTTCCCGACAGCCTGCGGCCCGTCGCGTGGTTATTCCTCTGCGTTTAACTTTCAAGGAAAAAAAATTCTGCAGAAGTACGGGAAAATAGGGCATCCTATAGGAAGAGAAACACAGTAGTAGCCTGTGGGTTTTTGTACTAGCTTCAGCCCTAAAGCCTTGGCATCAAAAACAGTAAAACGCTAGCGATGGAACGTTTACAGAAGGAACGACGTACCCTATGCCGTTCCTTCGTAACCGTAACGAGTTACCGTTACGGTTCCCCACACTCTTAATGGAACGGTGGCGTTCCTCCGTTACAACCAAAAGGTACTAGTTCCAGGAACGCTGTTTCATACAACATTGATGAGCAGTGTGCATGAGCAGCTTGAGTCGTAAGAAGAGTTACCAAGACTTAGGATGAGAGTTTGACAGTTCTTGCCACTAGCCCTTGTAACTTTACTAATCATTAGAGCATGGACATCAGCCGCTATTCCTGACTCTCCATCACGCGGAAATCGGTGCAATCCCGAAGCCTGGTAAAGCACCATACGGTGTTTTTCACCTTAGGCCAATATCTATTACCTCAACGATTTGTAAACTGGTGGAGCGTATGCTATTGCTACAATTCTTAATGGGTGGCTTGAGCAATATTCGTGGAGTCAACATTACCTAATTGGATTCCGACCACAGCTGGGTGTGGAAGGTGGACTGCAGCCCTTTTTTGATGTGATCCTGATCGGAGCTTGCTCTCGCCGAATTTAGGCAAGCTTAAGGCGATGTTAGCCGCGAAGCCATCGTTCGGATCCTCGGGATCACTAAACCAACCAGTGGCATCTGTACATTTGTGAACGTCTTCCTTCGGGACTCCACCTACTTCACATAGCATCGTGGGGTTCCACAGGGCTTTGTTGACTTTGGTATTGTTCGATATCGCCTAGCTTTCCCTAGCGTGGCGACTGGCGGAGATACCTGACGCGTATTACATAATGTACACTGACAACACTGCTATGTGGTCAGTATGTGGATGGACCAAATACGGGTTGCTCACTTAAAGACGTAAAGTGAACCACCCGTATTTCGTGGGTAAGTCGGAAGATATTTTGACATTTTGTAAGTAGAGGGAAAGTGTGTTGAACCACTTATCTGCTTTTTCTATCGATGTAGAGGACCTCTTTTATTCAATACCTCAAGGGGAACTCATGGTTGCGGTCAGAGATGCAATTGAAGAGTCTGGGCCAGTAGCCTTCCAGAACAAGGTGGGGATAACTGTAGGTAACTTTTTAGAATTGCTGTCATTTTACCTTTCTGCCACACTTGTCCCTTTTAACAATGAATCTTTTATCCAGAAACAAGGCGTCTGCATCGGGTCGAGTATTGCACTGGTTTTAAGTAATTTGTTGTTAGCAAAGTGTGACAGGAGCATTGAGACGCGTATTGACACGGCTAAGATAGCAATGATATTTAGATATGTCGATGATTACATGGTTGTTACTAGGTCGGTTAAGCCAGAAGAAGTAAACCTTTCAGTCAAGACGGTTAAGAAAACGTTTCTGGAGTGTCCGGATGGCTTGCTATTCCCTCATGAATTACCAAATTGAGAGTCCTTGCCATTCCTCGATGTGTGTTTTAATTTCAGTGTAGCACACGTGTGTTGGGCGTATAGGCCGCGGTCAAAAAAGGCAATTTAGAATTATTGTTCAGCGCGTTCGAAGATAGTGAAAAGGGGTATTGGCGTTAGCTCTCTTCGCGGTGCCCTCGGGAAGTCTAGTCAGCCCCAAGTCACCGATAGAGTTCAGCACCAAGTTGCACGTTTGAAAGATGCCGGCTTCCTTCGGGAAGTAATAGCATCAGTGGTTAAAAGCCTATTGCGTGACGTCAAGTCAGGGGCACGACGTCAAAGGTGAGATGAACCTCGCAAAGAAAGGAGGCCTGTGGTCGTCCCCTACGTGCACAATTTCTCCCACCGCCTTAAACAGGTCCTGGCGAAATGTGGTGCCGATGTTGTGTTCTCCGCCCCAGAAAAATTAGCACGAATGTGCTCTGCTGTGGATAGCGAGAAAAAGGGCAACCGCTGTGCTAAGAGGCATTCCACGCAGTTTTTTGGTTGCAAACAAGGTGTTATATACGAAGTGCCGCTATCTTGTGAAAAATGCTATATTTGGCAGACTGGTAGGTGCATTAATGACAGGCTCCTGGAGCATCGTACAGCTGTTCAAGCGCTCGCTGCGGGTGGCCATTTAGCTGACCATTGCCGCCACGGCCGGTGCGTTCCACACTGTGTTCCACTTTACGAGAATACACTAATATTGCGCTGTTTAAGGACCAAGCCAGACGTGAATTGTTTGATGCGTGGCGCATCATGAAAGCCGGTGGTAATAGTTTGTCAAAAAAAGAAGTAGATTATCTGGATGCGAACTTGCCACGTGCGTAACAATATGCACCACTGGACCTTGTCATTTTTCTTTGTGCTTTGAGCATGTTCACGCATGTGCCCTTCCTGTATATCTTTTGATCTGTGTAGTAAAAATTTCAGTTGATGTCTAGCGCTAGTCCTGTGTGGTCTATACCTTTGTGCCGTCTTTACCGCGATACCTAATCATGTTCCACATAAATATCCGGAACTAACGAATCGTGTGAAGCCTTTTATACAGCAGCGAACAACGCATGCATAGATGTATCTGTGCTAAAAAATTATTTTTATGGTGCTTGCGCATGCTTTTTTGGAAAAAAAAAGCATCAAGCATGAACTCTAGCCTTGCCAAATTTATATATAACACTAGGTAAATCGTATGTTTAAACATGCACAAGAACAATTTTTAAGCCACTCGCTCGTGACACAAGCACTCACAGGAGGTCGTTCTCATTAAGTTCTTCGGGTAAATAATATTCATTCGTTATCCCCTCGTAAAAATACAAAAATAAATGCCGAGATTTCAAGCTAATAGCCCGCCCCCCTAGCTGTGGCTTCAACCGTCAAGAATTGTACTAAATCGGTGCCTTATTTTGCAATTTTCTTTTTGTTCTTAACATCTTCCGCTGACTTATTAATTATATTCGCGCCAAAGGGCGCCAGCGTGTTCGCAAAAGGATTAATTATCCATTCTGCTGCAAATTCCTACGAAGAGAGAAACCGCTTATTCTTGTTTCCTCGATAGCGGACCATGTCCTGCATGTTTTGATGCGTTTCGCAATTTTTTACTTGGTTTCTCGAATTTAAAGACCTGGCTTCTCATTCCATCGTTTCGCTTCCTCAAAAAGAATCAATTTGCGTGTGCCGTATGATTCTGGTCCGACAACTTGTCTAAGAAATTTCTTCGCGCCCAGCTCACCTTTTTCCTTTTTTCACTCGACCACCGAGAACACCATCTTCCGCTCCAATAAACGTTTACCCAAAACAACAACTGTTAAGAACGACTTGTGGTGGCTCCACCGGAAACACAGTTTCATGGAGATTACTTCTGCCTATAAAAGAGTCCTTCATTCAAATTTGGTCGAACCTTTTTATCCATAAGTATGGATGTCTTCGTTTTCTTTCTGGCATTTTCACACGTGTGTACGATTAATTTTACTGAGGTTCTTTATGAGGCCAACCAAGCAGGAGCAGCTGTCAGCGAAAACGGTGCGTCAAAATTATTGTTTTAGTAACGATGCGCAACACACTGTCAGTTCACTGACGAAACATAATGTTTCATTTAGGCAGCATGTACACCTTTGTTTATAAAAAGATTAACTAAAATCAATGCGACATATCTGCCCAAGCCCATGATGATCGAACTAACGGCCTTATATTCGCAATAAACGTTAGCACCGCACAGATAACACAAGAGAAGGACGGATAGAGCCAGACACCTACGCCTCTCTTCTGTTCTCTGTTGTGCGCTGACTTTTATTACGAATATGTAGTATGAATCAACTAGCCAAGCAGCAAGCTTTAATACCTATGTTTTATCAGTACGAATTGTAAGGGGCATATCTTTTTCGGTGGTAAATGGTTGTTTCAATCATCTAACAGCTTTCCAATATTTCTAAACTTAAGTATAACTGATTACACCGTTAAGAATGATTTGTTCGTTCTTTGTAAATCATGCACTACATTTCATAAGAAGCGCTGAGGAGTTCACGAATTTTTCCAATCGCAGTAAAACTTTGAAAGCAGCAGGTGCTGACGTGAATTCGCGGTGAAACACTTCCAAATACTTTGAGGTTTAGGAGACACATATTATTACCTTGGCTAGGAATTAGAAACGTTGCACAGGTATATTTGTAAAATACAGTCGGCACAAATAATGTTCTCATTGCAGTTTTGAGGATTAACAGAAACTTTCTTTCCCCTACACACAACATTCATTATTCTTCCTCTTAGGTTTCTCTAAATCAGACGCTGGGAATAACCTGCGATTTAAGGAAAGTGAGTATAAAGACGCTGTGGTTAACTAAGCCCCGAATTCACATTAGGGAGCAGGTTAAGGGAGATAAGGGTAGATGAAACAGAGGCCGTAAAAGTAAAGACAAGTGAGCACTCTTATTATTTCGGGAGGTACAACCGCTTGCATCGGCTGGTAGCGTCCAAAAATCAGAGCAGAGATCTCGTCTCCCGTTTCGCGATGGCTTAACGAAATTACTGTTCTGTCGCGTGTGTATACTTCGGAGAAAACCAAAACAGGCATGCGAATGCGCAATAACGGGACTCAAACGTGCATAGTTCCTGTATACATACTGCGCAAAGTGACTCAAACGTGCATAGTTCCCGTGTAGATACTGCGCAAAGCTGGGTACGTTGGTAGTGGGATAACTGCGGCATGTTTCCCAGCCCACAAAACACGGGAACTTGGAGAAGAATATGGACGGGACAAACGCTAGACATTACTGAAAGCACAAAACAGTAAACCACAAAAACGCCACCCCCCCCCCCCCCTAAAAAAAAAGAAGAAACACGCTTCTGCGCATATAACATCACTAGGCGCATTACTCGTGGAGATAACTAAGTTCCTTCTTTGATAATGCCAGTGACGGGGTGCTTATACATCTCTCCGTTTCGTTGTTGATTTTGTATGCCTTGAATACTTCTCTGTCAGTTTGCGCCCGAGAGCTGCGCAAGACTATTGTGTTATCAAACATAGGAACACATTTGCAGCCGCGGCAATGATCCGCCAAATTTTCAGCTCCCGCAACTGATTGCACTGCTGCTCGGTGCTCACGCAGTCGGTATTTTAAGCACCGTCCTGTTTGGCCGATGTACCATTTGGTACAGGGCAATGGTACCTTGTATACCACGCCAGCCTTAAAGACTACGAACCGATCAAAAAACATCCAAATGGACCCAAAAAACCATTACTTATTAACTATGATTCGGCACATTCAAAAACTGTAAAAAGAGGTATAGCAAAGAACTCCTTGCGAGTGAGATCAACAAATCCTGCTCTTACCAGATTTCCTGTAGTGTTCAGCGAGAGGAGGAACGGCTGATTGCTGTTGGTTTCCCGGAAGAAAAACTGGCCTCCGTTGAAGGGAACCTCGTAAAAGAGGTGCAGGCTACCAGCGTTGCGGGCAGCGCTTCAGGCGAGTCACGCACACGCGGCCTCTAGCGGTCACTTTTGTGCACCAGTTGTCGCGCCGCCTTAAGAAGGCCGCCGGAAAGTGTGGTGTCAACGTCGTGTTCTTTGCATCGGGATAGTCAAGAGCGTGGCCTTTCAATTTGCCCCACTGTGCGGCATTCCGGCACCCCTGAGTATGCCTATATCAAATATACTCACAGCACCACCTCAAAAGTTTCGTGATCGCCCAGTAGAATTACTTTTCGTGAATGCTGTGCCGGTTTCCCCTAGGCGGACCCCCCGCATATGTAACAATCTCGACTAGCGAACACGGCGCTCCCTGTCCACCATGCCAACCATGCACCGCGCCCCAACCGAACGAGCGGTCACGCTTTGCTCGCTTCAGCAGCCGCATTGTCTGCCTTTTCCTTTTTAGATGCAAAGCATCACTTAGTCAACCCTCCATCGTCCGTCGGCGTCCGGCGTCCGCACCTCTCCTCCTTGTCCCCTCTCAACCCCAGCTGTGATAACACCACTCTCCTCCTCGCCGCTCGGCTCGTCTCGTGCCGGCTCAGGAAGACACCGGCAACACTGTCGCTCCAGGAGCCCTGACCAGCTGTGATAACGCCGCTCTCCTCCTCGCTGCTCCTCCTCGCCGCTCGGCTCGTCTCGTGCCAGCTCAGGAAGACACCGGCAACACTGTCGCTCCAGAAGCCCTTAAATGGGAAGCGTGCTCGTCTCGTGCCGGCCCAGGAAGACACCGGCGACACCGTCGCCCCAGAAGCCATCTAATGGTCGGGGCTATGTCCCTCCCTTGTTGTTGCGCCGTCCACACCCCCACTGTGCATGCGCGTCTCTCCTCCATTCTCCTCTCCTCCAGCTGTATAAAAGCAGGTGCGCGGCGTTCAGTCTGCTCCGAGACACCGCCTGCGCCGGTTCTGCTCCGGTGCGGAACCTACACGGAACCCCCATTATTTACATCACCCCATAGTTCCCTTCGGGGAGATGCTGTAATTATTTTGTGGTTGAGGAGTATCGGAATTTTGTCGCCGCCATTTCCTCTCCTTTGTGTTTTGCCACCCTGCACTTAGCTCATGCACGCTTCAGTTTACAATACCTACAAACGGTGAGAGGGGTCGCGGGACCTGCCGAGACTGCGTGCGACAGGCGCACTGGCAGAGGCTGGTGGCGAGCCGCGCTTCGACTTGCCGTTTCCCTAGCAACGTCGGCCGCGGAGCAAAAGCAGCGCCACCGCATTCACGGTGTCACTGAATTTGCACTGTGTTCTCTTCTGTGGTTTTTTTTGCTGTTTTTGTTGCTCTGGGTACGGATCCAGGGCGAAAATGTTTTTCCAGCAGGAACCACCTATTGAGCATGCAAAAAACACACACCGATTTTTGGTAAAAAGGAGCTGATAATTCTCATACTCATTTAGTTACGCCCTTTTTTGCACCTGAACGAAGCTGCTTGTGTTGTGAGGGCCCACTTAGATAACAAAAAAATTGACAACGAAAAAACACATTGTCAGCACAATCCCACACATAATGACTCCATGTAGGGCGAAGAATGGTAGGGGCCAAATTTGTGAGTATGTGCTGCTTGATACGGTTAGTCCCTGATCCATGAAAAAATCACTCGGGTGATCTAAAACAAAGCTAATCGTTTCCTTCGCTGCATGAAGGAGGCGAGAGTATTTTCTTTATGTTGATGCACAGCGTAAACAAGCAAACGCGGGAGGGGGGGTAGGGGGGAAGCTAGCCGTATGGATACCTTTCCGAAGGAGTACAGAGAGCATACAAATCGACGTTTCGCTTCGTGTGTGTGTGTGTGCGTATTCTCACGGCACCAGTTTGCGAATCTGATCAGGATGGCCGCACACACACACACACAAATATATTGGCCTAAAAAGCAAACAGACAAGTACCTTCCCCGATCGACACATAATCCCTCCGTAATGGACGAACCGATCGCATTATATAGGGACCAAACAAGATTTGTTTCCTGAAACCACCTCAGGTGCAAATCCCGAAAGTATTTGCCAGACTGCACGGACGCCGACTTACGAGATTGTCGATGGTGTGCAGAAAAAGTCGAGAAGACCAACTTTAGCAGCTCTTCCCAATTTCCTCTGCAGCTACAGAAGATACATGAAGGTGCATTACTGGGCGCAACTTTCCGTTTCTATGTTCTTTTTATCGGCCGAGTTGCTCACTAACCACCTGCGTATAGAAAGACTAAAGACTCGAGAGCATTGAAGGGTCTGTATGTCATAGGACCCGTGATAGGAACCTTCCCTTCAGTTAGGGGATCATCCGAAATCATCCATCTCCCGTCGCAATATTCCCTCGTTATCCCTCGGTAAGGTCACTTCCCGGTGGTGTTGCAGCCTCGAACACGCGGGATTCTAACGACCCGGTGCTTCGAGGGCTGTTTTGCTGTCGGCGCAGATAGCGTGGTTCCAGTGCGACTAGTCCCTTTCAACCAGAAAAAAGTAACGATGAAGCAGCAAAGACTGAAACAGACGACCATGGAACGACTTGTAGAAAGAGCAAGAAGGCAAATTACGCAGGGGAATCGCGGGAGGGGAAGGGAAAGAAGACAAACTGGGGAACTGACGAAAAATAACGTTTTCTTATCACGCCCAGCAATCATCCTTTGAAGGAATTGACCGAAAACCAAGAGAGTGCGTTCTCTTCCTCCTCTATTTTTTATCTTTTTTGTTGGGGCGCCGCCTTTGGTACGACCGTAAAGCATCTCGCCACCTCTTCTTCCGTAGTTCCTCCCTCCCTCCGTCCCTCCCTTTCCATCCAGGAATTTCATCGCTTGCTCACAGTGAGGGCCAAACACCGAGATGACGAAGCCGTTCTGGCCCTTTTCGGTGTGGCACGACTTCCCCTTTAACAATGTTTACACTGCGTCGCTTCAGCTCTTGCTTTTGCAGAGACGATCGAAATGGTTACTTTGTTATCACCTGCCTCCCTTTTTAAATGCGAATGCATTTCTTAGTCGGGGGTTGTCGTACGGTCTGTGCCGGCGTCCGCACGCAGGTGTTATCTCTCCTCGCCCCTAGCAACAGCGGTGGCGGGCCTCGCAACCGGAGCAGGTGGTAGCTCGGGCGGGAGTAGCGGAGGGCAAGGGGAGAGGAGGAGCGCGCGCGGGCGTGTGAGGGCGCTCGCATCGCGGAGCTCGGGCGGAGTAGCGGATAGTCAGTGGAGAGGAGGAGCGCGCTCGGGCGTGTGAGGGCGCTCGCATCGCGGAGCTCGGCGGAGAGAGCTCGCGCGCGGGGCGGGCGTGTTGCGCGGGTCTCTCTCTCCTCTCCGCGTACCCTCTCTCCGCTCGCTGCGCTCGGAAAAAAATATATAAATGCAGTGGAGCGCGCGCCTTTCTCCGTGACTGCTTGCCGCAGCGCACTCATCGGTACACCCAATGCATTCGCATTTCCGCACGATCCCCTTCGGGGAGGTGGGGGGAGTTTTTTTCCACTTTTATTTTTTCGCCTCTTCATCGACACCTGCCTGTGGTTTTAGAGGCCGTTGCCCGCGCCCTGGTCTTTCGGATGCATCGCGTCGATAAGAACGACCATCCCTTTCCCAACCAACGCCAACCTTTTCCGTGGTTTTCCATCCCTGCGGCGGCGCACGTACCTTTTATCCCTATCGAGCTCCTTTGTCGAGCATTGTTGTTTCTCACTTTTGGTTTTGTTCCTCCAATGCAGCCACTCCCAATGGCAAAGGAATATTTTCGGCGGTGTTTGGGAGCGATCTCTTTGTCTGAGGCTTCCATTCCACCTGTCGAATACCTTAAATTTATAGTTTTTCTTGTTTTTGCACTCTTGCGAGATGGCTGCAGACAGCCGGCGTCTCCGCGCGACACACGCGGCATTCTGCCTTGCGCAAGGCTGAAAATGGCTCACTAGTACGGATTCTTGGGCAAGTTGGTGTGGCGATCTTGATGAATTCATAGCGCAAAAAGGACGAGGACAGAGAGAGAACACAAAACACAGCGCTATGGCGGTGACCTTGAAACCAAGAAAGCAAAACCACAAGCACTCGGGATGTGGCTTCTTATGGAAGAGTGCCTTATTTGAGCAAGGTAAGGAGTGAGAATTTTCACGGTCGATTTGTCAATTGGGCGGTTGGTCGGTCGGTTGGTTGGTACGTTTGTCGGTCGTTCGGTAAGCCAGTTGGTCAGTCTGACAGTCGGTTGTTCGGTCGGTTGATTGGTCGGTTTTGTGTCGTTCGGTCAGCCCATTGGCCAGTCTCGCTGTCGGTTGGCCGGTCACGGGAATCAACCAGTAAAATTACTGGAGCCCCATTCGTGGGTCCCCACCTTCTTTAGTCTTTTCGTTCTATTCACTGTGACTTCGTCCACTCACCATTGGATACTGCGGTGACGTATTTGTAAGCAGAACGTTCTACAACGCAAAGCACTGCTGGTGACACTGACAGCATTAAGGCACTACTTTGCCACATAGCAAAAGCAGTACCACGATCATGATTATGCCCTAATCTAAGCTACCTGTAGAGTTCATGGTATGATTGTAATGACTTCGATTCCCATGTTTTAGACAGTGGTTGAAGTTCTGAAGCCTGCTACACGTCTCAACCTTTAGATTGTTGTATGATGATGATTCTGATGATGACATTGATAACAATGTTGTCTCTGGTCGCGACCAGATATCTATACCACTGCGCTGGCCTCCTACCACCATTTTTCAGAGCTTAAGCTGCCATTGTTTTATATTCGGTCTGAGTGTATTCAGTAGAACCATAGAACCAATGTGAAGAATTTCGCGCTTGTGTATTTTAGAAGGGCTAATGAGCGAAAAGTTTCATTGTCGTTCTTATATTATCAGTCTTGTCTTTTAAACTTGGCGGTGCCAGAATGGTAACACACTTGAAGCAAACCACGGAATCTTTTTCATTACGATTATTATTATCACCTCTTCAAGATGAAATAAGATCCGAAGGGGAAGTAGGCGATGGCACGATATGCATAAGCTATGGCTCAGAAGTTGAACTGCGTGTTCAGCACAGAAACCCGTAAGGCCATTGATGGGTTTCAGCCGTTATTTCTTTTTCTGCCAAGCCTGCACGTTGGTTCTAACTGTTTCGGAGTGCAAGTCAAGGACCGAGGAACGCTTAATTATTTTATTTACCGCTACCGAGAGGACTTGACTCAACAAGGACAACCGTTTTCCTGTTAGACCAACTCTTGGGTTACTGGAGTGGGCGGAGATGGCCCGGCTTGGTTCCAAAGCCTCCAAGGTTGGCACACCCAGCAGCCGAAAGCAACGGCGAGGCAACGGAGCTGTCCAAGTAAGGAACGGGCCACAAAATGGGGGCAATTGTAGCACCCACGAACACGTTGAGCGAGTGCACGGAGGCGGCATAGTCCTTCCTTAACTGGGTCGGAAAAAATGCACAAAACACGCGCAGAGTTTGTGTGGGAAAACTTGCGAAAAGTACTCTGATCGATTATTTTTTCTGAGAGCCATTAGACGAAGAGTACAGGGGCAAAAAGGGTCGCGCTGGACTCGTTCCGATGCCGGACGCTCCTGTTGTTTTTGCCGCTTATTCACTCGGGAAGAGGCTCACCTGACCTCTGTGCTCGCCGCCATCAAGGCGTGCTTACTTTTCCTGACACTTCCGGCCTCCGCTTTTTCCCTTGTTTCTTCCACTCCTTGTTTTCTGAGGAACGTTCTTCAGGCCGTTACAAGGCGACGCCCACCTGGTGTTATCCCGGCAAAATTTTCTTTTTCCCCTAAAGACCCTCCTTCCTGCGGCATCTTCCTCCCATTCCATTTTTGTCCGGCTAGTTCTGAGGCTGAAACCCGGAGCAGCCGTGGAGTTGGAGTTGGTTGTGGCAGTCCATGGCTGCTTGCTTTGGTTTTAGGTGTTTCCAGGACTCGCGATATCAAAATTTCAAACTTTCTTTCGCTTCTTTCATGGCAGCTTTCGTTTTGGCGTTGCATATTTTCGGGGAGGCAGGCGCTAACTACATTCACTGGTGTAGTTTAGGGTCTCCATCTTTGCATATAGCTGGCTGTTCGCCTTCAGGGTGAGAGCCGTAAACACGAGGGGTAAATGTTTTCGCGAGCTTGCACGCTTCACATTGTGCCCGCTTTTAGTGCGCCTGCCTTACAACAAACCAGCTTTCTTCCGTGCCGATGCGCGCGTAAACGCTTTGTGCGCGTTTACGGTGTAGACTATCTTAGCTCATTAGTCGCGACCTTCGCTTACAGGGAACGCGAGAAAAACTGCCCGTTTTCTCCATCCTAAAGCCTTGTAGGAATGTTTCTTAGGTCTGACCAGAGGTCTATTCGCTCCTATTTTGGTATAGTTATTACGTGGGGTAATTTTAGAGGGTCTGTGTTCATTCGGTGCGTGTTTGTCTCCATGTGGGCGTCACTCTCTGTCCGTGGCTGATATTTCGACGCTTGCGCGGTCAAGCAGAGGCCTGTAAAAAACAAACATGTTGCAGACCCCCCCTAGCTGCGCATTCTCAGATGGTGCGTAAGAATTCTTTCGGAGCTCATCTTTGAATAGCCCCTTCATAACGAGTGTCATGCATACGTACCGCGCCGCTCCTGATTCGTGCGCTTCTCTTTGAGGTGTCACACAACCGCACCGCGGCGCGCACACGTCCCCCCTGTCCCACACCGCGATACCAACTCAGCAAACCTCGCCGTCATAGGACAAGATCTGCTGAGGGTGCGACCTAACAGACATTCGCGTGGCTTATCCTGTCGCGCTTTACGGACGGGCAGGCGTACCGACAGAAAAATTTCATGGGGAAGTAGCCTAAAAATGCTTACGCATGAGAACAACACATCTTTGCGCATTGCTGCGATTGCGAGCTGTATTGATAACTCTGTCATTCGAGCATTGTGCCTTGCGTGTTTTTCCCAAACTCATTTCGTTCTTTTAAGCTGACCTTACTTATGTTTCTGAGACTTCGGAGGTTTAAGGTCGAACCAGGATGCCCATGCTTATGAAGCAGAAATCGTAACCACTCGGGCCGGGATCTTTTTATTTATGTAGCACACATAAGAAACCGTTACAGAATATTGAGCCTTCATTTTCTTCGTCACTCTTTAAAATCCATTTTCAGGTGACGGCAACCGCACCATTGCTAGAGGTACATCTGCAATATCAGTGTGTGTGTGAGAATAAAGAACGTACAGACAAAAAAAACGTTCCGACCTACGAGCGCTGCGTGCAGAGTTCACACATGCAAACCCTGTTTAGCACGAAAGCAACATTAGAAAGTTTGAGCTGACAATTTTTTACGGTCCGCTCCGCTCCGATAGCAAGCGGGAGCGCCATTGCGCATGGTTCTCGCGCTCAGGCGCAAGCAGTGTTACCGTAGCGGTGCCCCGCTCCGCGCGCGGGAAAACTTAGCGGACCGTCGCGGCAACTCTAAGCCTTACTATACCTTGCGTTATTTCACTTAGGCTGCCAACAGCGAGGCAAGCGCTACTACGAACGCCGTTTCTTCAGTAGAAACATGGGCCACGAAACAGCGAAAGTTCTTGCAAACAGGCCAAAATGTCACACACGTCAACGAGGTTTAGAACGAAAGCGAAAAAACATCGATCGAAGCCCCCGCCTGCTTCTATGTAGCCTTCTACAAAGACAGCCTCGTTTAGGCTGTTCGCAAGTTCGACGGCTTTTTTTTTATTATTTGAGACCATTATACTTTGTCAGCGAATGAATAATATAAAAACGGTTAATTAATGCGATAGACATGTTTGTTTTCTTTATTTTAGACAGCGAACTGCCAATTCTTATATTTGCTTTTAGATGAAGCTTTACATTATGCACGCAAAGGACATGAGGAGTGACGCGAATGATTCCCTGTCTAGGGAGATACAGTTATCGGTTAGTGAAAAGCCTTTCGGCAGCTGACGATCTGCTTGGGCTTAGCGGGCCATCGGAAGCGGAGAAGACTGTAAAAAACGGTCAGCCACAGCTCTCCATTGGCCACATTTGACGCAAACAAGTACGTTACTAAGCGGAGCCGCATTGGTTAAGGACAAATACACTATGAGATTCATTCTTACCTCACCAAATCCACGCACCTTCATCCGGGTTAAGACAACGGAGTTGACCAGAAAGAGAGAGAGAGAGAGAGAGAGAGAGAGAGAGAGAGAGAGAGAAAAAGATCAAACTTTATTTAAAGCGGTCCATGTCCGGGCTGCCGAAAATGGGGTTCTGGTGGGCCTGGAATACGTTCAGGCGGGAATTCCGCAGGTGTCATGGCCCCGCACGTGGGCAATGTGCCGGGCGAGGCGAGGCCAAAGGATGGGGCGAAGATCAGGCGCAGGGGCGGCCCAACTTTCCTATGAGTATTGAATGTGGGATGGTAAAAGGTGTGGATGAAGAAAGTGAGCTGATCGCCTGGCGCGATGACAAGTCCAGTAGGTGTGCTTAACGTCGGGATAGGCCCCACACACCTGACAAGGGGGCGTGCCTTCTCAGGTCATTATATAGTGAAGAACTTGGTCACAAGGGAGGGAGAGAGTCGGAGCCTGGAGGATGTAAGTGCCTTCGCGGCGTGTGAGGTCAGAAGTAGGAGGAGGAAGATTGCGGCGGGAACTGCGAAGGTCCTTCAGATGTTGCCTCCGGGCATTGAGATGGGCGGCAAATTCTTCCTTAGGGCTGTAGTCCTGGGGCCAGGATTGAGGGTCGATCGGGTTTCGATTTCCACGAGCAAGGGCGTGAGCCCTTTCGTTCCCTACAATTACCTGGTGTCCGGGGACCCATTCTAGAAATACGTGCAGGTGGCTGTTGTTGTCGCCATCGAAAAAGCAGGAACTGCAGAGATTTCTCGGTATGATGACTTACTTCACCAAGTTCATACTGAACTTTTCCAACGCAGCAAGCCCACTTCGGCAACCGCGCAGGTCTGATTTTCACCAGCACTGGACACAGCAGCACAGCAAGACTGTCACCCGCATTACGCCAAAGCTGACGACAGCGTCATGCTCTGCTGCTTTGATCCGCCAAAGCCTGTCATGATTTCAACGGACGCTAGCTCGTACGCAGTAGGATCCGTCTTATTGCAATGGGGCTGACCTGTCGCTTACGCTTCTGCGACTCTTACAGCAGCACAGAAAAATCACGCTGAAATCGGAAAGAAATTACTAGCTGTCACATACGGCTGTGAAAGGTTTCCCTGCTACACCTTCACACGACGGGTCATCGTCGAATCATACCACAAGTCGCTAATCGGAATGCAGGCTAAAGACAAACAACGTGTCGCCGAGGCGTCAGCGATTTCCTCTTGGTGAGCTGAGGTGCCATGTAACGCTTATATACGTACCTTGGAATGAACTGCGTATAACAGATACATTGTCAAGAGCCCCAAACGCGTCAGTGGATGTGGAAACAACTGATCCTGAAGCCTAATTTTTGTATTAACGATAGTGAAGGAAACTCTATTCAAGTGGGGAGAAATCGCAAAGGAGCCGTCCGTTGATCCTACCCGTCAGCAGATGACTGTCTACATCCAGAAAAGATTGCCGCACAAACTTGATGACGTTGACAACAAGGGAAGGTCTTTCTTTCACATCAGAAGTTAACTTTACAAAACAGATCCTTCGTCCGTTAAAAACAGCGCTTGGTCGTACCGGCATCATGCCAAGCAAGTGTCCGCAAAACAATACATCAGGAACTACTCATCATTGTTGCCTGCAAGAGCCTTGCACGCTAGAGTGATTAAGCCGACACTGCGCCGAGACATCGAAGCTATAATTAAAAGCTGCCACATATGCCAACTACACCATAATCGCAACCCTCGCCAACTTCTGTTGGACAGGAATTAGCCCGCTCGCCCGTGGCCACAGCTTGTCATAAATTTCTTTCGCGTCAAACTAGAAAGATACCTCCTGATTGTCCACAACTTCTCTAAGTATGTGGAAGTGAGACAAATGAGCACAGCGACGGCAAGTGCGATAATGCAAGTGCTCAAAGAGAAGTTGTCAAGGCTCGGGATACCAACTACCATGGTCTCAGATCAAAGACCTTCTTTCAACAGCGAGGAGCTTCGATACTTTTTCTATGACTGAGACATCGTACATGTATATTCATCTGTGTTGTATCTCTGCAGCAATGTCCAAGCACAGAGGGCCATACAGATAATCAAATCAATCATGAAAAGAGCCCCAGAGGAAGGCAAGGACCTCGCTATATTACAGCTTATCTACCGTTCTACACCAACTTTAGGAGGACAGTTTCCAGCTGATCCCTTGATGGGCAGCAAGTGGTCACAAGTAAATAAATTATAATAAAGTAAGTAAATAAATGGCCACAAGTAAATAATTGTGTATTTACCCCTTCCCATTGATGCTTCGACAAGTTGAAATGGAAAGCCCAGAGTATTTCACACAGAAAACAAACCCACACATATGTGTGGGCTGGGCTTCTATTTGTATGATCTTCGGGTAGTAAGAATACCTTAAAAACGGCATCAGGCACAGAAAAACTACATGTTTACGTATTATTTATAAGTTTTATATTGTTTTCAGGAATATTTATATTATAAATAGGATTTTGTGAAAATAAATAATAATGAAGTTTTAATTAACATAATTATTAAATATAATTAATACTATTATCACAAGTAATTACGCAACGAGTTGAAGGTTAAGGCGCAAGAAAACATTACCAATGAACCAGAACAAAACGGTGAATAAATTAGACACCAATAAAGCAAGAACAAATTATTTATCGCTAGCGCTGCAGTGTACGAGCCCGCCACTGTGTGCCGCCCAGCAAAATTTTCGTTACGACGAAAGCCCAGCCCACACATATGTGTGGGTGCATTTTTCAAGCGTGATGACAATACGCACATGAAGAGAACGGGTGTGTTTTTTAGCCGATCGTGTTTTCCCAAGTCCTGAAAATCGCGCCTTACGCTTGTTATTCAGAAAATACGAGAATAGCAAGAACAAATACCAGCTTTCATCGTGAAGGCGGCTAGCGTGATTGCGACGGCTTGGGCGCCGTTTTTAATATGCGATTTCTCGCCCCCTGGTGGCGAAATGAGTGAACTACCGAAACCAATAAAGTCTCTCAAGCGTTCGCAGTGACTACCCAGGGCTCTGAAACCGAAACCGAAACAGGTGCCACTAAGTAAACGAATTTGTTGACCCACACGTTTGTGTGGGCTGGGCCGTAAAGGGCTAGGCTGGAAGGAGGCCACTATCATCCAAGCTTCTCCAGAACCTCGCAGGTACACTGTCAAAACAGACACTCGTCAGAAACCACGTTAACCTTCGACCGAGGACTTCGTACACCCTGCAGACTCAAAGCTCTCCGGAAGACTACGACATAGCAGAACCGACGGCAATGCAGAGCCGCGAGTATCCAGCACTCCCTCAGCAGGGTCCAGTTTGCCCTAGGCCTCCACCGGCTACGCGCTCATGAAGAAAAATTAAACGTACTGCGCGCTACCCAAGCACAACAAGTGACCTAATGTGAACTCGGACTAAATAAAAGGGGGCGTGTTTTAAGTGCGTACCAACCGCCTCGCGCTACTCTCCGTATTCCGCCATCTGCTCGAAGTTCCGTCATTAATCCAGAAGGCTCCAGCCAGCGCCACCGACGTGGGCCAACCACAACCTTCTTCTTCACTAAATAAACAGTTCCACTCCTGTTCTCGACCTAGCTGGTCTCATCTCTTTGGCCTCCCACAGCAACAGTGTACATTACACAGTCGAAGCGTAGCTCGCCAGCTGCCTGTGCCGAGGCGTCAGTCGCACGCTCACTCGACGCGTCCCGTGACTCCGACACCGCTTACACCCGTTGTAAAATGTAAATTGCAACTAGTGCAGTGTGGCAAAAACGGTAGGAATGGGAATAAAGGTGACAGAATGCCGAAGCTGTTGAACTTTTTAAGGAGCGACAAACAGACAATACCACTGCCAAAGCGAGCAAACATGACTAGTGATGCGGTTAGAGCGCTAAGCACGGCAGGGACAATATACCCTTCGAAGGGCGTCTGAGAAATGCCACATTGTGGAGTTCAGGGGCCGGACTAAAGCCTGCACATTGGGCCAGCCTTATTTTCGCGAGGAAGGTGAATAGGTGTTCATGCATTAGTAAGGGTCTATTCATGGATCTTTTATTATATTCTTTCGGACATTAACGCCATGAAATCCCAACCAGAGAGAGGCAAGCAGCATCCCCGTAAATGTGGCGTCGGTATAAGAAAGGAAAAAATAGGATCTGTCGCGCGCTACTACTGGTCTCCCCCACTAATCGCGCTGCCTACGTGGCTCGCATCACGGCTGCCACTCGCTACGTCACATAGTTTTATGAGTTCGGACCTCCAATACATCAGTGTTTTATCTTCGGAAAAATGAGATGAGACCGAAGGCGAGACAAGAATGACAGTTAAAATCCGCGATGCCACTTTATTTTTTCCAAAATGAAAAACCAATCAGCCTTTTCATTTACCATTCTAGCTGACGTCGTGGAAACTTCCTGCACCGTTTCTCCGAACACGACTTTTAATTCAAACTCGGAGCCGTGTACGGAAGGCAAACAAACGTTATAACTTCCACAATAACAGGTACATTCTTGTCTGCTCTAGCGTCCCAGATACAAAGCCGTTTCGAGGATATTCCGATACCCGCCGCCGTGGCTCAGTGGCTAAGGGGTTGCGCTGCTGAGCACGAGGTCGCGGGTTGGATTCCCGGCCACGGCGGCCGCTTTTCTGATCGAGGCGAAAAGCAAAAACGCCCGTGTGTACGAGATTTCGGCGCACGTTAAAGATCCCCAGGTGGACAAAATTAACCCGTAGCCCTCCACTACGGCGCGCCTCATGGCCTGCGTTAAGTCGGCGTGGTAAACCCTACAATCAATCAAGGATATTCCGACAAAAAAAAAATCACCCAAAATATTGGCAAACTGATTTCTTTCTGGTACAACATAATTTAATAAAATCTCTTATTTTCAATGCCCAAAGTGGAATTGTCGCTTGGTCATATTCTAAGCAACAATGGCTGTAAAAATGTTGATGCGTGGGTGTATTCAAAAGCTTGCTTATTTTCGCACCCAAAAGCACTGCGCCTATTTTCGGAACCAAAAGCAAGTACAACAAATAGCTCACGTTGGAAAGAGTTTGCTGCCCAAATTTGCCCTGTGAAATATTGATCAAGTTTTGCTTGAAAATGCACCGACGTAAACATTTCTCAGATTTAAGCTTTAGCCCGGAGGCGCTCGTGGAAATGCCTAAGAGGAAACTTTACCAGAGCACCTGTCGGTGACGTCCGGCCTGCGTAATTGCAGTGTGAGACAAAACTAACCAAACGAATAAACTGAAAAAAATGAAACCCTTTTTCAGAACCGCCTGTTTTTGTGTCTGTAGCTTGGGGACCCATGCGAAAGTTCCGTTCGTGTTTTCATGTAGTAGGTCTTACTAATGGTCGCAGTGTCCAACTGCTGAAGGCATTTTTCGCTTTGTCACCTCCTTTTACCCCCCCCCCCCCCCCTCCCACACACACACACCCAGAAACACAATTTCTTGTTGCCATATTCGTATTCGCACTTGTCGCATGCAGGCCTACTCATTGCAAGGCGAGCCGGCTGGTCACGGTGTTTAACGTCCTTGTTATTTCCATTCTTGTCATTTTGTTATACATTGAAGGGGTAATCATCCTGAAATTTAAATATACATATCTAAGGTCAGTGGGCGAGCTTATGCAGTGCCGAAATGAAGTATAAGGACAAGAAAATTGTGCGACCCAAACATTTGACTGAGGTGAGTTTCTTCACATGTCAGTGTTTCTGAACAGCAAATGACACTAAACTTGGGTCTTGAAGCAGCACACCTTTGGTAGTAGGTCGGTTAGACATAAAGCCAGCGATGCCTTTAAAAACAGCGACAGAATTCCTCGCGATAACATTTTCAAACGATGGCACACAACATCTAGGATCAGTCGCAACTTTTCTGGCATGCGCGGCATGCAAGCAGTTCCCATATCATAAACTGGCTATAGAGAGAGAACAAAAATGGCGCAGCATGGCGATGAGCATGGCGATGATGATACTTGTCTGTTAATTCTACGCGGAACTAAACGTAGAACTTCTGGTAACGCGGAACTAAAAGCTTAGACGGCCTCACTGCTAAAAGTCCATCACATATTCACCAACCGTCTGAACTAGCAAGCCCAGCATTGCGCAAGGCTATCCATTTCAGTCTTATTGAACATGCCTCCCTCCCGCCCGCCCCCTTTCTCTCTCTCTCTCTCTCTCTCTCTCTCTCTCTCTCTCTCTCTCTCTCTCTCTCTCTCTCTCTCTCTCTCTCTCTCTCTCATTAGTTGGCTAGTATCTGCGTTGTACGGTGTCCATACCACAGTTTTGAAGTTTTTTGGCACCGGCTTTAAGTGTTTTCAACTCTATAGTCTGTAATGTCACATAACACACCGCACCGACGGTGTCGTTTCTGAAGTTGATATATTTTTATTGCAGAAGTTCGCTAATCAGCATAACAAAACTATATACGACCCCCGAAGCCGGAACACGCTACTGCCGTTCAGGCCTGCTCACACAAACTGGTGAAACGAGTCATTGCCAGCAGCTGTCTCAACAGTGCTTACTACAAAACATGTGAGCACCTTATGGACGCCAGTCTCCATGTCCAAGTGTTTCGTCTTAGGTCGGCTGGTTACCCCGCAAACGTGATCGTAGCGGTGGCTGACGTCATTCGCTCAAAGTAAACACGGGCTGGCATCCGGCAAGGCGACCAATGTAACCAGGCGGCCCACCACCCTAACAAGGTGGTGGTTGTTCCCTACCTGCACAGCATTTCACACAGTCTTAGAAAGAGTGGCGGAAGGGTCGCAGCCAAAGTTGTGATGTCTGATCCAGAAAAAAATCTCACGACTATGCACTGGTACGTACCCGCTTCCAAAAGAAAAGAAAAAAGTGCGCGGTTAAGCACCAAAATCAGTACGTTGACTGCGCTGCGGGAGTCGCGTATAAACTCCCATTGTCTTGTCATAAGGCCTACTCTGGGCAAACAGGACGGTGCCTTAATCAACGCCTCCGCGAACATGCCAATCGAGCGGAAAAAGGCACAGACGGGAACCTAGCTAGTCATTGCCAGAACTGCAAGTGTTCGCCTCTGTTTAATGAATGTACGGTTTTGTTTCGCGATCCTGATGAGCGCACACGGGAGATTGTGGAGCCGGCTGAGATGCATTGTGGGGGCGAAGACTGCGTTAGCATGACCTTTGTATCTTTGACAGCGACAGAGCTGGCCTTCCTTGGCGCGCGCTTGACATAAGGAACGAGGAACGTGTGCGCGCACCTACAGTGCGCACATACTCTGGTTTCGTAAAATGCGCACATACTCTGTTAATTTTTTGTAGTTTTGTTATCACCATTGCATTTATATATGTCGTTTTGTAAATAAAATTTCAGTTTGACGTTAGCGCTTCGTCCCCTGTCTTAATTTTTTCGCTTTAAATGCGTACATTGGATTACCAAGTAGCTCGAACTCACACGTTGTTATGTTAATTGGTGGAACTTCCGCGGTAGTCTTACGGTGGTGTGAGATAAACTCTGGATAAGGGTTATTGGTTGCGGAGAAAACATCTTTTATTGGAGCCCTCGTTGTTGGGCTGCGGAAGTCGTGCAAACCAGGATCTGGACGGCGAAGCTGGTTAAGTTTTGGTTTGTTTGAAGCGTTTAGGTCCACGCGGTTTTCGGAATATGCAGTGTGGTGGGAAGGGTTTGGGGAGAAGGGAAGGTGAGAGGACAGGGTGGGCGAATCCTGCGGCCCAAGCGGCACGTGGTTGAATCTGTCGGGATGTAGATGAAAGGCGACGAATTTGCGCAGTGTGTCTTCCACCTCGTGACGCGTTCTACCAGTGAGGTCAAACCACTTGAATTTCTGCGAAAGGTTGAGTGGCCCCAGAAAAGGGGTAATTTGGACTCGAAGACTTCGGCAATTACGGCACATCCAGATGATACGCTCACCTTTCTGTACCCCATCTGGTGCGGTTTCCTCGAATGGAGGTCATCACGGTATAATTTCTCGTGTAAGAAGGGAGATTTCAATATGCCTGCTTGCGCATGGCGAAAGATTGCGCGTTCCTTGCGGCAGAAGGCATGAAGTGGGCTTGGGTAAATTTCGTCAAGTTTAATCAGGTGTTTGAAAAAGCACCTTACATTTCCTTGTCTGAAGCTTTAGGGGACACTCACGAGTACGTTTACGTTGTTACAACGTCTCCTCCGCTCCCCGCATCCCCAAAATTTGCGCTCTAGCTTAAAACAGGTTGTGACATGAACCGGTGAGACGCAGCCTGGCACCTGCCAAAACTGGACTACCGTACCAATACTTTGATCTCCCCTGAGCTGTGGTTAGGGTGGCTTCTGCAATAGTGTATGCAGAACTTAATTTTTTCGGGAGAAGATTGGGCGGACCCCGACAAAATGAGTGAAGGGAAAAGAAAAAAAAAGAGAAGGACTACAGAATAAAAGAATAAAATTTGGAATGCCTGAAATACACAGCAAAATAACAAAAATCAATCTTAGGCATGCCGTATGAGCGCAGTACGCATGACCGACTGATTGTTTTGTTTACTTTTTTGTTTTGCCTTGGGAGCTTTGCGTAATGGCTGATTGTGAGCGAGAGGCCAATATCAAACATTCAACAGCTTGGTGCGTACCGCTAGAGAAAACTAATTGTCGTAAATAGTTCTTCGTTGGTAGGCAGGTTTCTTGACCTCTCCAATTCTTCAACACCGCCAGCCTCCAGCATATCGAAAAGGGGAAATTCACACCCTCCCTTGCTGGCGCCAGGGACGCGAATCATTCATTCAGTGCTGAAATAAAATAAAAGACTTTGTTTTCGATCAAACCATAAATACAATAATGTGACACCCAAGAAATGTAGTAATGTGACCACTCATCTTATTTCAATCACGTTTCCCCAGAAGCGAGCGGCTGCTTTATAAACCGGCGTGAATATCGCATAAAACTGTGCAATTCCACACTACTCGTTTACGCTAGTTGCAGCGGCCATAATCTTTTTTTTTTAAACTAAACATTGCGCCACAGTTTGTTGTTTTTTTCTAATTGGCCGCTGCGCGTTTCACGCTTCCGACCCTTTTCCTATCCACGCGTATGCCTCAACGCTGAGACTATTCATCTTTCGCGCAGTAAAAGCCTGCGAACAAAAGGTAACAACGGCTATTCACGAGGAGGAAGGGCAGGCCATCTCACGGAAAACGGGAAAGCGCGAGATTCGCTCGCCTAAATAACCTGAGCAGTCTGTGGGCGTTACCAGTCAGGGAGCCAACTGCCCCTGCAATCGCTCAGGCAAAGCGGCGGCGCTATTTTCGAGATGCGAACGGGTCTATTTGGACTCCGCTGTATGCTCTCTTCGCTGATCTTGGCTTGGCTTGCTCTTTCCTCCGGTAAGCGGCGGGGATGAGCGGCTGGCAGCGAGCACGAACGGCGGAAAGTGAAAGAAAGAAAGCGTGCAGGCAAAAAAAAAAAAATGACGCTCAGGTGAGTAGTAATCCACTGTAAGGCAACACAAGGAAAGCGAACGTTGACACGCGCCAAAATATTGAAGACGAAGTAAGGAAAAGGAAAAACAGGAAATGTAACGCGGACGCGGTGAACTTGGTGCGCTGGAAATAAAGATGGATGTGAGGCGAAGGATAAAAAACACCATTGGAGAGTAAAAAAGGCGAAATAAAAGCGGAGGAGGGTAACGACCGTTTGACGCTAGGAAAAGTGAGGGTGTCAAAGAAGGAAAACTTCCATAACAATGGTGAATTTTTTTTTTGCAACTCAAGGCTTCGGGTATTTGTCTTTGCAGTGTGGTACACGTCTTACAACTGATCGGGGCGTTCTTAGGTGATGCGAGGAGAAAACAGCCCGATATTTGGGAAGAGGAGAAGCGTTTTCGTGTGTGGCTTGGTTTTTCTGTCCTCACCTCTTTCACTCTTTCTGACTCGGTAGTTTCCCCTTGACCGATGCTAGTGCTGCTCCGTCCTTTCATTCGGGAGAAAGATTCGTGGTGGGCTCAGAGGGAGAAATCGGCGCCCCTCAGAGATGGCAACTGTCCTGTTAAGTGTTTCGCCTCCCGCTTTCTTCGTAGTTTGTTCGTTTTTGTTCACTGTTTTATTACATTCCCAACTGCGCCGGTTCGGCGTTTCCTGGGTTTTACAAGCACTGCGATCGGGGCCCGAATCAGTTCGTTTTCCATTCACGCGTTCGTAGGCAAATAAGAAGATTGCTCCCCCTGGCCCCGCTCTGTCCTCATTTCTCCTTGAGACCATTTCAAGCCCCGAGCAAAGATGACAGCGTGAGGCGATGTAAGGGGGAGATGGGGAACCGTTAATTCGCAGCCTGCCGCATGATCGTGCACACTTGCAGGACAGAAGCGCGAAAGACAAAAGACACAGAAGCGGTGACGGGCACGAGGGCCAAGTCTCTTTCTGCTATACTCAAGAAAAGCCCTACCCACGCACGCTCGTAAGAACGAATCACCGATTTTAAAGTTTGTCTTTACTTGCTCTCCTCTTGAGTGCATGGAATCGCGAGAGTATGGCATGCCACTAAAAAAGCATAAGCCCAGAAAAGCAAAATATAAGCCACACGTACCAAGACAAAACTGCATCTGTTGACTAGACAAATAAAACATTTTACACGTCTACAGACCATTTCTTGCAACTTCCTTTTCGGTTGTTACTCCATTCCAGAGTTTTGCACCAAACAATTCAACCAAGCTTTCTGTCACACATGTTTTTTTCAAACAGGGTGCTTGAAATTCGCAGCCTGTTTCATGTCAGAGACTGGTTAAGAACCAAGTTAAGCTGTCATGCAGTTTAATTATTTATTTTGTAAGGAGGCTTTATTCTTATATCGAAGGACTGAGAGACCAGCAGCCCCAAGTCCGCGCTGTCGTGTTAAACTGGGAGTAAAAGCGAGGCGTGGCTTCTTTGTTCTAAGAGTTCGTGATGCGGCTGCCGTGAATCATTGCCACTCGAAAGCGATGATGATGCTCCCATGCTTCGGTACGTACCCTTTCAAGGCGAATGGAAAGTGTAGTCTACACTCTGGTTCCTCATACATGAATGGCGCTGGTGACGGACATTCCTACAATTCCCCTTCCGGGAGAAAAAGGCCACGTCAGAAAATCTGAGTATGCATTCCCGACAGTGCGGATGCAGAACAAACCTGTTTGACATAGGTATCGCAGGAAAAAACAAACACAAACTGTCCAGATAAATCATGGAAACCATTATGATACACGCAAAAGCCAGCGCATGGGTGAGCAGTGCGTCGGTACTGATGACCGAAAAGAAAAAGCTGTATACCTTAGGCAGGCATGTGCGAAGCCGTAGTTCATCGTGCGTGACAAGGACCCATTTCCGCGATAGCGTTTTCGGCCTTCAAGGGACGTGTCTGAGGCAGCAAGTCCTTTATATTTTCTTATGTGATAAGAATTAACCTCACGTATATATGTTTGGCCTTTGTAATGAACGTTCAGTTGCTAGTCCAGCAGTGTCCCTGTCACTTCTTTGTTAACTATTAGTCCTTTATTTTCGACGTTCAGCTGGTTTGTTCTAAACCTAATATGCACGAACTAGCCCAGCAACAAACTCTCTTGTACACTACGCCACCCGACTAATGAAATTTGCCTTCTTGGTTGCGAAACACGACGCAAATGTGAAGGCTGAGGTCGATGGCCAAAAAAAATACGCATCTTAGATAGTAAAGTGGGGAGAATGCGAGGGGGAATCCCAGATTCCCACTCTTCATACGCAATCACCGGAAACCCGCAGACGGAAATGTGATGGCCCTCCCGACATGCGGTGGCGGTCGGGAGGGTACAAGTGTTGGCACGGTAACGACGCCGATTCGGGCTCATTTCTCCGATTCATTTGAGCCGGGCTTTGGAACGCAGAACCTACAATTACGCGCTCGAGGAGAGAGCCCGGCGCGCTCTTTGCTCCCCCACCATGGGCTGCCTAAGTGAAATTGATCCAACGTGGGAACCGCCCTAGCACGTGCGCTGCCAGGCGTGGGATCCCGGTTGCCGCTTCCTCTCAGTTTCATTCCACTCGCTAAACTTCTCACCCGGTGACCACTCGTCTAGAGGGCGGTGCACTCGGTTGAAGCCACTTTGTTGCAGCCCCGGCCGCCTGCATTCAAAGAAGCGTTGGAGGGTCTTTGGCGGGCCACTGATACGCAATCGGATCATCATGAATAAAACACCGAATTCCATTTAGCTGCTACGGTTCATCCATGCCTAATGAATACCCATGCTTCGTGGAGGAAGTGGTTCTTTGCTGTCTCAAGAAGCGTCCAAAATGCAGAGAAATCCCTGAATAGAACGGGAAAATTCAGGGAAGCTGGCACGCACGGGCAGAACACGAATGACGTGCGGTTGTAGAGGAGAATTGCCGGACACATGGTTAACTTTCACTATCGCTAATCTCCTTTGTTGCGGTGCTAGTAATAGTCGTCATATGCATCGAAGTTGTCATCGTCTTCTTCGCGGTGAGTGGTGGATGCAAAGTCATACTCAGCTCAGCATTGTTGCCCTCCACCAGCTCTTCGTCGGTGGCGGGATCTGGAAGTCGTCTCGGGGAGGATTTGCACACTCGTAGCCATGTCTACAATTATCCGCAATGGCTTCTAGAGAATGAGACGGCAGCGATGACCTCTCCTAAGCAGGGTGTTCTTTAGACGCCGCCGCGCGCGAGTGCTCTTCAACGATAACGCGCACATGCGCACGATGACACGAGGACGAAGGAAGGACGGGCGTGCGCGATGACGAGTCTTTCTCGTTCCAAGCAAGTGTGCCCACAATGAGGAAGAACACTGAATTTTTTTTTTGGTTTCGTGCTAAGTGAACCCTCACAGTGCAGTGAAAAGACTTCATTTGAACCAACTTCCCCTACCCTTTTCCCGTGTCCCAAACAGGGCCCATTGGCCTCCTCCTATAATGAAGTCATCCATTCCATCCTATTTTTTAGTTAAAGCCAATGCACCAGTCGGGGACTCGGTGGTTGGCGCGGCGCATGCGCTTACGAGCGCTTGGCAGTTTCTCTCTCCTCAAGGTTTTTGCCAGTTTTTTTTTTTTTCTGCTAAGAGCCACTGCGCGTGCCGGGTACGCTCGGCGGGCGCCGCGAGGCACGCGTTGATTAGCGCTCGGCGCTTTGTTGGTATTTTTCCCTGCAACACCAAACTTACGGCCAGTACCAACAGCTCTGCTGTTAAAAAAAGAGCCCGCATTTTGTAGAGAGCAAGCCAGTCCCTTTCGATGCCCCAGAGTGAGTTCACTCTAAACTGGTTTAATACGTTTTGTGTTATTTCTTTGTAAAGTGAAAAATGTAATTTACACTTTGCGGGAAAATCTTCCGTGTTCACGAAATTTACCATACATTCCTAAAGAAAGCTGAGGAAAGCGCGAAAGCTACAAGTGCGTCCAACCTTCTATGAAAGTGCGTCAAATCGATCATCAAGCATTCGAAGACCCAAATCGCAAAAGAATAATGGACCCATGCACCATTTTTCTGGAACTAAGCAAACCCATCTATGAAAGATGTAAATGTATACGAATACGTGGCTTGTAAGATAAAGATACACTATTGTGCTACTTTATTAATGCGCGTATTGTCTTATCAAGAGCCGTTCCTTTGCCGCGATTTTTAAGTAACCAATTTGAGATCTTATCAGAGCTTTTCGGGCGACCAACCAGTACATGGGGAAATGCATTAGCTTTATGACAGGACCCCCATCGGTCCGACTCGGAAAGATTTCGCTTTAAAAGGTGTGCTCGATTATGCAGTGATCAAGCCAGTTCCGCTCGGTGCACCAAGTGAATTCGCTCTAAAACGGTTTAGTTCGCTTTGTTTTCTTTCTCTGTAAAGTTAAAGACGTAGTTTACACTTTGAAGAAAAATCCTCCTGCTCTCAGAACAGAGGGAGCAGCCGGACCTCGGCAGTGCAAAGCCGCTTCGGACTAAGGTGTAAAGCAAAGAACATTAAATCATGTACTCTGTTTTGTTCAGCAGCAGCCGCCTTCATCCCTTACGTTGTCGTCTTCCGACGGCACAACCGCGTAGGGCAAGTCCTCTTGTAGCTCGTGCGCCTCACCTCTGTAGACCTCCACTTCTACGTCAGCTGGTCAGGTGGCCGTCTCCACGAGCGGATTGTGAAAAACGGCTTGACAGATTCGTCGTCTTCGGCGCAGTGGATCCGTATCTCACCGGTTGCTACACGCCGACTACGACGAATGCGGAAATTCTTCATGTGGCGTAATCCTACGCGCAAGCCTGGACGACGCCGGGCCGTCACCGCCAGGCACGCGCTCACGTGCGCTCGGTATCTTTTTTTCCTAAATCCATGGTGCGAAGGTCATGCCCGCCCCCTCGCCCCAGGGACGCCGGGCGGTCGCCGCGAGGCACGCGCTCACGTGCGCTCGGGGTTTACTGTCTCCATTGGAAGCACTTGTGTCGGCATAAGCAGCGCTGTTCTTAAAAGATGGCGCATGGTCTCTTCAACCCCACGCTTGTCGCAGCTCGCGCTGTTGGCCAACCCGATAAATGAAAAGTAGGCTCTCGTGAAAGCTACTCTGAACCACAATCGACAAAGTAAAGCTGACTGCGATCGAAACAGCCCACACAAAACACGGTGCTGGAGCGAGGAATCTTAGATCTAGCGGCACGGATTCTAAAAATCCTACGCCTTCTATTACTAAATATATTATTCATACGTAAAAAGAATGGAGCGTCCTCGCTCTATCAGTTCTTAAGCAGAAACATGTTGGTGCGTTCGCTGTCGTCGTCTGACCTGGCAGCATCGCTTACCGAATCGTCTAAGATGATTACGCAGTGACGGCAGCTACTGGAATACGATGTCACGGCCATTGACAACATCGTCACAGAATTTGCTCCAAATAACCGTCACAAGATCGTGGAGAGCGCCGTGGCAGCAGCTAACAAGCGTTCTAGGGCGCCTTACGGACCTCGTTTGGAGAGTAGCCTCAATAATGTAGTCCAGAGCACCACGAATTGCTACAAACTCACTATCTGTCGAGCACGTGGTGTGGGCAACACGGAATGGAATTGTGGCCAGATCTGCTGGTGCAGCCACCGCACCTGCCGAACTGGATGACATAACTGAAACATCTGTGAATACAAGTTGAGCGCAAAAGGAAAACGATAAAGGAAAAATCGTTGGAGACGAACTACTTCCATTGTGGCTCCATCGTGCCTTCATTGTGGCTTCATTGTGGCTTTATTGTGGCTTCATTGGTGCTCCTGACTGTTGCATTTCTGTCCTGTGCACATTTTAGTTCAACCAGTTCTTCATCGGCAGTTATGACAAACTGCATGCGTTGCGGTGGCGTCAATGCTAGCACAGTTAGTATAACTGGGATTAAAGCTAATGGACCGCCCCAAGAAGGTCGTATAAGCCTGCTTCTGGTATTTTCTGCAAACGACTACGAGATTCTCTGTCAATCCCAACGACCTTTAAGGTAATTGGAAGGTTCTAGAAGTTTAAAACTCACTTTTTTTTAAGGATAAAGGAAACAAGCACTTTCAGTCAACAATAAAGCTCTTAGGAGTTTTTCTCCTTATAGCTAAGGGTATACTTTTACAATAAAAAAAAAGCTGACCTGTGAAGTTCAACCAACATGGCCTTTAAAGCTATCACAATGAGATTATCGATTTTTTTCTCGACCAGGGCGACAAGCCGTCTCCAGGCCTTATCAATAAAGTTGCCGTACCGTACCGTACCACACAGAACTCAGTGGGTTCTGATTGTTCGAGGCCATTGACTTTCGGAGATCAAATCGTACTCTCTGAAGCAACACGGGCATAAAAAGTGTTGCAAATGTGCCCCTGACGAGTATCCGACCCCGTTTTTGTTACGTATGCGTAGGCGAGGTGACGAACATTATTCTCAAGTTTGCATTGATCGCGGCTGCACTAAACAGATTTTTATTGCGAGCCAGTTAAACATAAAACTGAACTTTTTACAAGGAATAACGAGAAAATGCCACCACAAATGCCACCTTTAAGAACTAGTGGGCTGTAAAACATCTCGCCAAAACTACACGTTGCTCCAGACGGTAAATGTAAGAGTAAACGCACCTTAAAGGAAGAAAAAAAAGAATCCTAGGATGTCACGTCAATTTCTTTTCCCTTTTTTTCGTATGCTACGTTAAAAATTTCTTATCTATTTTACATAGTCCCATTTTTGGAACTTAGGTTGAGAGCGGCGGGTGGGATGAGGGGGCAAATAAATAAACCGTGTAATTTTTGCCCCGTTATGCATCAGCGCATATGAATTTGCAGCAAAGAGAGCGTGAGCGAGACGCGTTGGAGCTTGCACTTTGGGTTTTTATTCTCTCTCTTTCTCTCTCTCTCTCTCTCTCTCTCACTCTTTCTCTCTGTCTCTCCTTTTTTTTCTCTCTCTCTCTCTCTGCGTAGGAAATCCACAAGGCGTTGAGGATATAAACCACGCGAGCTTTTTTCCACATAAAATTAGTGTGTTCATTTGAGAAGGAAAATATAGAAATTCCACATAAATGTCTGAACAGCTGTTTCCTGTAATAGTTGAGTTACAGTTTAAGCGTGCACAAATTAGAAGCTGCGCGATAACATATTCCGTCTATTTACGAGCCGTATTCAAAGCCTGCCGGGATTAAACGCTACGCAAATGCTGCAGCCTGCAGGTGCACTTTGGGCATTTACTGTTTACGAAGGATAGGCTAGGCTAGTTCTGTACTTAAAGGGGCAAGGACGCAGAATCCTGGCTCCTGCGTCATTCAATTTTAACGCGATGTTCTGACAATTTGCCGAAATATTAAGTAAAACACATGAAACCTCCGGGGCTCACAGCCACTTTGTCACCCGGTCCTTATGACGTCACAGGGACATGTTTCTGCGATCGGTGGCCGCCTAACCGAGCCGGCGTCAGGAAAATGACTGTGTGGTGGAAATGAGGCCTCTGTTTTATCGCAGCTTGTTAACGCTAAAGTGCTGTTAACGCACTGATAACTCAGCGTATGGTATTGTTCAATTTTTAGTAACAGTTTTAGTAATGCCCGCAAACACACCAAACGACACATACGCATAAGAAGCGCATGTGCATGCACGCGCGCCCGCTTGCCCGCCCACACACACGCACACACGCACACACGCACGCACACACGCACGCACGCACACACACACGCACACACACACACATCCAGGGACACCAACGCTGAAGGTTTCAGTGATTGAAACATTGATTGTAATTGTTTTTCTCAAAGCAGTAACTATAACTACAAAGTTGTGATCGCAGCTGTACGAAGAACAATTAAAACTAACCTTTCGTTGACAGAAACCTCCCATTTTTGTTTAAAATGAGGCGCGAATTGAAGCACGGACAAGGAAGGGAGGCGATAACAGCGCTGGCAAGTTGGGCTAGTTGGTAACGATTCATGTTGATAGAAAAAGAGCTCAACAACATATACGCTTTGCCTGCGTCTTTCTTTGCCGGTGTTTCTGACCCCCTTTTTCCTCTATTGTCTTCCTTTCTTGTCCGTGTTTCAGTTCGCGCCTAATTTTCAGTGATGAATGTTTACCAACAACGTCGTCTCTTCTTTTTATCCCATCTTTATTTGCAATACATGGTTAAAAACAAAAGTTTCTACTTCCATATGTGCTCTGGTGGTGTTTCTGTGGTATTCTCGATAGTAGTGCTGCAGTAATATATCACAAATGGAGTTTTATGATTGTGTAAGATATCTGGGCTGCTGCGCGCCACTGACAGTTCGGCTAGCTACGGTAATGAGGTCGCCAGCAGAACAGGGACGCGGACAGTGAGGATTCCACGCGTCTTGTCTGTAAGATTGCAGGGCCCTATTGGCCAAGAAAAAAGGTAAGGGGGCAGCATAAGGAGAGAATGCAGAATTGCGGGTGCCTGTGCGATACTGAGCTCCCAATTGGCGATGCGCAGACCACGGTATACTACGAGTGTTTTCTATCTGAGCAGATGACGTACAGATCACTATCAGTAATTCATTTCGCGATGCAGTGAGCCACGTTGCGCGCTAGAAGATCCAAACGACGCGCTGATGGCTGAATCAAGTGTTTGGGGGCTACAAACGTGTAGTGTTTGAGCTTGTTACGCCTTTGAATTGTGTTCCTTTATACTTCCTCGCTATTTAAAATTGACGGCGTATTATCGACGGGCAATTTTATCCGTGCCGAAGGGCATCCAGTTATTATAAATAATTTATATGTTTTGTGCTTCACACAACTCAATCGTGCTACATTTAAATGCCCCGTATTTCAGAACGCCCCTAAAATAAAATGTGATTTTGCGGGAATTCTACAAGATATAATGATTGGTCACTAAAGCACATGTTACTACCTCAAAATATTAGCCCAATATCAAAATGTGTTAAGACCATGGCCCCATACTCGGTAAACGAATGAAAGTAATCCGCTCGGTGCGCATACTTTCCGGCGACTATTGCGCCGATACGATGTAGTGCAAAACCAAACAGGCAAAGCAGGCGCTACTGGCGAGACGCGCCCTTGATCGTAACCCTGATATTCATGCACGCTGAAATTTAAATGAACCAACAGCGTTTTCAGAATTATAGACTCGTGCCCGCAGGTTATGTACTCAACAACGGCTGGGTAACTGGCTGGCTACTAAAGCGCGCGCGTGTGCGTGGATGACACCATTACGGCATTACAAAGTAATGCCGCGAACAGCTCCTCGTGCCTCTCTCCCTTTAGTGATCCCGCATAAAATGCATGCTCTTTGGAAAATCGAGGAAACCGGCTCGCCCTGAATATAAAGTTTGTTAAACAATGGCGTAATTATTCTGCCATAGCATATTTATTGAAGCTTATGTGTGCTTCTAAACACACCAAGAAGGCATCCGTTTCGACGCGCTAACAATTTGTAACCAGATTAGACGCCTTTGGTGTAAGTCACAGGTAGTTTTTTATTTTTATTTTATTTAAGAGAGTTCGAGGTGCGTTTTACAGCCCCGCCGAAGATCCAGCCCCGTGATTCGTAAAAGAGTAGATGACAACGAATTTGTTCAGACCAGCTGAAAATATTGAAGGCGTTTCGAAATCGTTTGGTATGATTCGTTTGATGATTCGAAATAGTTTGGTATGAAATCGCTTGAGATGATAGTCGAAACCGCTACGTCGTGTTCATGTTAAGGCTTAGCCAATCGTGTTGAGTCGGGCTTCGGCTCATTCAGTGATTGATTTCGACGGAGTTACTTCCACTTGCCTAATTCTGATGCCGCCTAGAATACGTTTTGCAGAGGGTTTCAAAATCATCGACGCCAAAGTTCACCTTTAAGAAAAAATATTGTTACGGAACTCTCAAAACATTTAACACGGCAATGGACTGGATCACCTGGTGGTCAATCTATCGTACACTTCATCAAAGTGTACGTGTCGCATCAGAGAGCGCGCAGGGCAAGGTGAAGTGACGAGGAAGAGGTCACCCAAGCGGCATTGGATTCCTTGGCTTCGAAATGTTGGCATTCAGCTGTAATTGTCAGTAGATTTCTTACGTACTCTGACTGTAAGTAGTTCTCATCTTCCTCGTTACAATATACTTCATGCGAAACCAACGATCACTACTGATACTTAGCTACCATGTCGGCATGAAAAGAGTGAAACGAAAGAAAAATATGATACACAAGTCTCCAGAACCCCTTGCTAATGCATAAGGGACCTTTCCAGCCGATTTAGTATACTCAAGTGCATTTCAAATCGCATTCCCTGCCTCACACAAAAACATTGCTGAGAATACATTGAATTAGTGGAGAAGGCAGGAAGTTTTACACCAAAGTATAACGGCCCCGCTGTACATCTGTACACCCAGCCATTATAAAGTCGTGTTTAATATTGTACACCAATGCATTGCAAATGCGGCGTTTTTTTTTTCTAACGACAGTCCTAAATCTCTATGCTTCATGGAACGCATTGGGAGGTACAGAAAAGCCTACAAAAAGTGAGTAGTTCAGAAAATAACAGCGCGACCTGGGAAGTGCATGGAGAGAAAGGGAAACAGCAGCGCCGGACGGGGGTTTAGAGGAAGGGGCAACAGACAGTAAAGCCTTCTCCACGCGCCTTGTGTACTTCGGCACGGGGGCACAAACGTTGATCCCACATCACTATGGGTGACGGATGCACTAGGCTGTATAGTCGCGGGCGGGGAAGACCGAGAAAGTACGCCATGGCACATGGCAGGCGAGGCTACTGCATCTAGAAATGCCGCTCGTCGTAACCGCCGTCAGAAGGAAACATCTATGGATGAAGCTGACGAGAGCCACATAAAAGTTCAACAGCAGATCAACAGATCGGCGAACTAGGCTTTCGCTTTCACGTTCTTCGAAAGTTCTAAGAGCCCGCCGTAATTTTTTTAAGTTCAAATGTAGATCCCTATCAACTCTGAAGCTATAAATCATCCGTATTTTCACTCTTACAAATTTTGAACTGTTAGCTTACCTAATGACGTATTTATTTTGCAGATAAAATGATCACCCATTGTCTGGGGTACCCTCCAAGGATTGTGTGGCCATTAAAAATGTACTTTCGAAAGAAAAAGTAAATGCGCTCGCGTTAAAAGCTCTAAAGGGCAGCTACAAACGAGGCGTGCTTGTAAATTTCACCGCTTAATTGAGCATTGTTATATCCCAGAACGCTGTAAGGAGTGCTTGCCGTAATATAAACAATGGTTTTGAAAGCAACAAAGTTAAGCTAGGGATGGTAATTCCGCGCACAAAAGACAAATACGTCGGGACGCTATCCAGAGTATCTTTCAAGTCGAGTGCGCAGCGTGCACCTTCCCTCCGTGTTAAATCCCCTCCGAGCCGCGCACACACACAACGGCAACCTATCGCCTTTCCGACAGCCCCAGAGCAATAGCGGTAACTAATAGCGGTGACTAATCGACCACCCTGGACGCCCCCATCAGGGTGTCGCAATTACTGTCTACTTGTTACGTGTACATAGTGCCACTCCAGGGATCGCGCCGTTCTCGGCTCGCCCAGCGGTCGTCTGATTTCCCTGTCGACCGTTAGCCAACAATCTTTCTGTACAATGCGGCAGAACCGCATACCATGACCACTGGACGGTGGTGGTCACGCCCGCCATTTTTGACCTCGGTCCTGGCGGAGGACAAGACCGTCAGCATCTTTCCATCTGCACCATCCTGACCATCTCGTCTCCACGAGACCATCAGGGCAAGATGGGCAGCATTTTTCACTGGGCTCGGTCATAAACGCGGCAGCTACTGTTGGGCATAGTGTCATCGTAATGCTTTGGAAAAGACAAGCATTCTCGACGTGATGTGCCTGTGTGTGCAGGGCATATGGAGGGAACGCAGGGTAACACAGACATGGTGGTCTGCTACAAGGCCCGCTTGTTGTCAATCGTGAAATGTATTAAAGAAATTTTAAAGGTAGGAGATATTATTTAATTTATTTCTGTAGTAACCCTACTGTTTTTTTTATTTCTGTAGTTGATTTTTCGTTCGGTTCTTTTTTCTTACCGCTATTTGTAACTCTGCTGATGGAAGGTGAAAATAACACTTTGTCTCTATCTGGCTGTAGGATGGAACTGGTGACAGGACATCCTCCATTGTTTCTTGCATCCACGCAGTTGAAGGTTGCGTTAAGTGGTTCATCTCTATGTGGTCCACCCTTATAATATTCTCCCGGTCAAAATTCCAGAAATTATTGGTCGGTGTATTTTAACTTCATTATGTCCCGGAGACTCATTTCATGCTCTAATTGTTCGCTTCCGGCAAGTTCAGTCTTTATGGCCCTCGTGTTCTGCATCGAGGCCAATGTTTTCTCCCAGCGACAATGCCTGTCTTGCCTGGTGCCTGACAAAGCCCAAGAAATGGTCCATCAGCTGAGGAATAATGCTTTACTTACTAATCATTTCAAAACATGGTTCCTTCCCCGTTGCACTGATATCAAGAGGCGTTCTCGAAATACATTCGCACTTCCAGCATAGAAACCCTGTCTTATGAATGGATGCTGCTTCATTGAAGAATTCGGTAGGGCGCCTTACGCGACGAATAGCGGTGGGCGTGCTCATAATACGTTGCTTCTCAGTGTGTTTGCGGCTCTGACAACTCTTACAGTCAACCATAAAAGTGTAACGTCAGGCCTAACTTTTGGTCATCAAGTATCGGCCTATCCCCCTCAAAGGGACGAGCCAGCAGTTGCCAAGCCGGGTATGTCCCCCTTCGCAGCCACATGACGTCACAACACATGGGGAAGTTCGGAGGGCTCATAGCCCGTTTCACCGAAAATGAATTTGAGGCAAGGTTCGGTGTTCGCAGATCTGCTGACAGCACTTTTTTGCCAACTTAACCAAGTAATACCTGAGCGATGGCCATGAATTGAAATGAGATTGGGGGATTAAATCCTGTTTAACCGATGGAGAGATGAAATAAGGCGATTCGGAGGCAAAGAATGGACTCGGGCAGCACAAGACAGGAGTGGGTGGAGGTTAATTTGAGAGGCTTTCGCCCTGCAGTGGACCTTCATGTGATGTTTTTGTTGCTGCTGCTTGTGATGATGATGGGCTAACCTGGGCTACATGGCCCGCTAAAATCTCTGTTGTGATCACATCCTTTTTCAAACACATTTCAGACGATATTCCTACACAAATATGTCAGAAGAAACACAAAAAATACCTCTATTGTGGTACTGTCGGTTGGCAATATGTGTAAAAATGCTAAAATGGCACAAGAATGCGGCAACTTCGGCAGCTGAGTCTAAAATCTTATGCGTCCGTTATTTGTGTAAGACCTCGCAAAAACCGTCGTACACCGGCCGTAGCACGGCTAAAACAAATGTCGCCACTGTAGGACGTAATTTTCGGTTTCCACGCTCGGAAGAGTTGTTGACTGCTCCGCCACGAATAGGACGGCCAGGTCTTTCTGCTCATCTCCTGGAAAAAGAAAAAAAAAATCCCCTCACAGAGACTTGAAAGCTTATGCTGAAGCAACCATGCGTTTCTCGAAGTTAGCAAAGAGAGAAGAAAATGTAAACTGAGACTGCCGGACGGACCTGCATTGCTGTCAAATGCTTCTACTGCCTAATATGCAAGCCTTGTTTTCCTCTTCTAGTCTTCTCATACGCACCGTTCGATTTACATTTTCTCTTCGTTTTTTTCATGTCTCGGAATCCTCTGTGCTTGTTCAATTTTGTAGCGTGAGCTGCACTGGCCGAGGTTGGGCAGTTTCGTGTGGCACCCGGAGAGACGTGCTGCGCATGCGAGAGGAGCAGTTACGTCACACGGCGCACAGAACGTTGCTCGCTGCCCGGCGTCTCTCACACAACCCACGCGTCTTCACCAGCCTCCGTTCCACACGTGGCGGCCCGGTCCCCTTGATGATCATGCGAGGGGTGGCCGGGTGAGGTGAGGTGACTGTGAGAGGGAAAGAGGTTCCCAGCCTGCACCAGCCTGTGGCCGGGTGTGGAACCGAAGGCTCGTGCGTCGCAGCAACACCGGCGTGTGCCTGTGAAACCAGCTTAGCTCTGGGGTGATTTGTGACGCTGCGCCGGAGCCGCTCGATAAATATACATGTGTCACATAATGCGTATACCGTGTATGTGTCATTGAAGCAGCAGTAAGCAAGATGATCAACCAAATCCTAGACAACCAGGAAAGCTAAGAATAACCAGCTGAACCTTGGCTCACGCTACGTCTATGCTGGCATAGCCATGCTAAGCCACTGCTAATATTTGTAAAGCTTTTTTCCCCATTTTACTCGCCCGCGCCGTATGCTACCTTTAATATTTGCAGAATATACATATTACCATATTTGCGGCAAAATCCTTATGTTTTCTGATGGAGGGATATGGTTTAAGATATGTGTACACACGTAGACGAAGCACTAAATATATAAATGGTGCAGTGGAGGTAGATGGAATAATTTAAACCACTTTGTTTCTTTGCTTTTCTGACTCACTTAACGTGGGGCACAGAGAGTGAATTGTTTCGTGCTTAGTGAATTGTATTTGTAAAACACGTTTGGTTTGCTTAATGAATGTCTCGTTTTTCTTGCTTTTACAACGTCAATCCAAGTCCACTGTGCTGTGAATTCCTAACCTTATTCTTTTTTCAGGCAGTATGTAATTATGTTTTTTGTTTAAAATTTAATGCTCTCTTCTGGCTTTCTACCTGAAATTCCCGGATATATTCTTACTATTTTGTTTAAGTTTTTATGCTAACAACATTAAGACGACAAGCCGGTGCTGTTGAGAACGTAAAAAGTTCGGAAATTTTTGAGAATGAAGGGAACTTATCGGGTGTGTATGAGACTCAGTATAAATTTGTGCTTATAAAGTGTTGTCCGGTACAGCTGCGCTGGTATGTGCTCACTGCTCACCGGTGGGTGTCAGGGAGAGAGAATAAATATTTCTTATTCTTATTTCTTATTCGCACGCAGCCCGAGTCCTGCGTTCCCTCAGGGACTTCGCATGCGAGGCTGACATTCTGAGCCGGACTTCATTTTACACCCTCCTTTCCCGCCCTACTCCCTCGCCCTAATAAAGTTACATCTATCTATATGTCTTTTCTGTCGAGCTGAGGCAGATGTTATGGTCCTCGCCCCAAAACATGTTATGGGCCTCGCCCCATGTTGTGGGCCTCGCCGCTAGTCTCGGTTCAACTCTCAGTGAACCTACTCTACTCTCTTCATGCTTGTGTGCTGATTGATTGATTGACTGCATGACATATGGATTGATTGATGTATCGATCAAATAAGTGATGGATTGATTACTTGATCAGTTTATTTATTTATCTATTCATTTATTTATTTATTTATTTATTTATTTATTTATTTATTTATTTATTTATTTATTTATTTATTTATTTATTTATTTATTTATTTATTTATTTATTTATTTATTTATTTATTTATTTATTTATTTATTCAATTGGTTGAATGCAAAAATAGGTTAATTAGTAACACTGTAAGCGTTTTCCAATACAACTCCTGTTACCTGCTACTCCGTCGGTAACTAACACTGTGCTTGACTTCAGAGTATACGCGAAATGACATCGCGTACAGATTGTTTGCGGTTGACCCACCTAGTGATTCTGCACAAAAAAGCCAACGAAGCACAGTTCGCGCATTGTGCAAACACATCCGCCGAATCACAACAACAAAAAACAATGTTTACCGGTGTTACACGACAAAGCCTTCGATAGAGGGGCATCAAGAGACTAAGTCCATACAACCCACAACTCAAGTGAAGAACCAACACCGGGTCCGCTGACTAGACGCGATACCCTCTTGTTTGGGTTTTCAATCAACCCTGCTGGCCGCGTGAAATCAAGGCAGAGGAAGATACGCTCCGCCCAAGAGGGAGGCAAACAGTAAACAAAGCAAGCGAGAACCGCTAAACACAGTTCTCTTGCGTTGACAGAAAAAGAACTGGGATTTTTCAGTCGCCCCACAAGCGCCGCAAGCCGCAACGACAAGTCTTAATAGAGGTGCGGTCGATCCCCGCCCGTAGTTTCTTCCCACGCCCTTTTCACCCGACCGTGTCCAGACAACTCTGTTTGTTGGTTCGGGCTGTTTTTTTTCGCCTTTGCCTTTGTTCCCGAGACAAAAGACTGTAGACGAAGCTTCCCCACCACCTTAAATTCCAAAACCAGGGTGTCGGTAACCACTCCAGAGGCGACCACCTCACAGCCAACTGCTTTGATGCTATTTTACTCTTTTATTCGCGCCGTACAAATACCAGACAAGAAGAGCAAGCCCGATGAATTTGCCCCGAAACACACAGATTGAGATCTAAAAGTAATGTCGTGCTATCCCCCCCCCCCCCTCACTGATTGAAAGGGCGCGGAACTCATTCGAATTCCGTTGCCGTGGAGAAGTTGTCGCCGCCCCGGTGTGGGGCGGCACGTTTCTACCCGTGTCACGCGAGCCGAGGTGGCGTGGCGACTCGATGGAGGCTGGGGCCACCGCGCTAAGGACTGGACACTTTGTTGTCCGCCCCCCTTCACCCTCCTGCAGCAACTCCAGGATTAAGGCCCCTTGTCGGTCTTTTGTTTTCCCCCCAAATCATCTCTTCCTCAGACCAAATGGAATGGTGTGTCCGAGTGTTCATCTGTCAGAAGAACAGCACAGATATTTTCTTGTCATTGAAGGAAGAATGGGCTTGGGAAACAAGGGACAAGTGCCTGCAGTGATTGATACAAAAAAGGTAAGTAGACAAAAGTGAAAAATTGAATAATTTTGAGGAACGGCCCCACTGTACAGCTGCGAATTTCAGGGTCGGGTGAGGTGAATTTCTGTTTCAAAGGCGGTACTATACTTTACTCACTTGGATATCGCTTTTGGAGGTATGAAGCGTCTTGTCAGCTAGGGAAAATAAACGAACGCTGCAAAGGCCGGCCTCAAACATGGGTTCTGTTAGCGGTGTAGCTTCCTCCAACAACGCCACACCGCCAGGATGTCCTTTCTAATCACAGCTATAAACGTATTACCTCCCGCGAGCGCCCAGCTACGGACCATGGCCTGTCTGTAACTGGACGATACCATATCAAAACCTTAACCTTGGTTGAAAATTTGTCGAAAGCTAAGGGCCCCAAAATATTCCCTATATGAAAGCCAAACTGTTTCTCACTTGTACTGGCACGACTTGTATAGTTATTGCCCATTATTTATTTATTTAAAACAAGTTATTTCTTCTCTAATTTGTCCCCATAAATGCCTTGTAAGGCACGCATAAACCCTTTTGCGAATATAAGCTGGCAATACGTCTGCGACGCACCTATCCCAAAAGTGACCGCCTGCGCCATAAAATAACCCACCTCCAGTTATGCAGCAGTGGTTATACCTTATACGTTAAACAACGTCACTGCGCGGTCAGGTTTAGCGGTCAAGGCGCTCTAGCTGTAATGCAGGGGTGAGAAGATGTACTCATAAACAAATGAAACGCGAACACGAAAATATGAACCAGAACAACAAATAGTGCGATTGATTCCCATGCAAGTAAAAATGACGTATCCCTTTATTACAAAAAGAAAGTTCAGAAATGTGGCTTTCCGAATACATCAGTAGCGAGCCATTTACAGACCTCCACAAATGGTATTAGTTTTCAATTTTGCGTGCTTCAGTTCATATTTTCGCGTTCGCATTTCATTTCTCCGTAACTCTACATGAATTCATTCTGGGCAGATATGGCCCAGTTCGTTGCTCAAATAAGGTATGCGCGAGTGTTTGTGTCCCTCTTTCTTGTCGGTGAGTCTTCACAGCAAGGAATCGAACATTCGCCTCCAAATCCAGTAGACAATCGCCATATCCATCTCGTGGTCACGCCGAGTAACGGTACCTGCGCTTTTTAAATCATCATGTACTCGTTCGCAACCGTCCTGGAAAGCGATTGGATATCATAATCTCTATTTTGTTTAAATGAAGCACGTGCATCATATGAGTATGAGTCTATGCTCAGACACTGCCTTCTTATCCATGACAGTACTTCCATAAGGAAGATTAGGCGAACGAGCCAGGGTGTGTTTTCATTGCGCATTCGAAAAGCCATCTGGGGAAGTAAAAACAACCTTGGAGTCCGGAGGAGCTAGTACAAATAATTGAGTATATAGCCCCTGATTCTGAAAACATAGTATAATTGCACTCTTGTTGAGCGGGTGACTTTTTTGGTGCACTTTGCTTTTAGTTCACTCATATTACCGCTCTGTTCCTACTGTCTAATTCCATTGCTGTATTGAGACTTTTCTGTACCCCCTGGACAGACACATAAAAAACTAATAACGTCGCGAAAGAGGAGAAGAAGAAGAAGCGCGGGCATTCATTCCTGGCGAATTAGTCTGCTCTACCGGGTTGCTTATTTGTTTGGTCTGTCCCAATTTTCAAGAAAATTTTCTCCTAAGCACGCAGCTCCTGCGGTATAAAAAAGCGGCTCTAACCACAGCTGATAGACAGAATAACGCGCAATATTTCTTGCACGAATCCTCCGACGGCTCATATTTCTTTCCCTATTTCGCTCTGTAAATTGAGAAGACTTGGTTTATTGCGGGGAGAGTTTCCGAGTAAAAAATTTTAAGCTGCTCCAAAATGAGGTTCTTCCATGTTTTTGGAACGATTGTAAAACACATGAATCTTCAGTCTACGTGTTTTAAACGTTTATTTTTGTCGCGGAGCTTTTATATGCAAAAGCCGCACACTCCAACCAATGCGCGACCTCCTCTGGAGAGAGAGAAACACTTTATTGGGGCCAACAAGTAGGCGTGGGAGAGACAGTTTCGGGAACGGTAGGATATTTGAGACAAACAACCTATGCTTTCCAATTTATTCTCGCAACTTGAAGGGTTTTTTTTTTTTGGTTTTTGGAATAAATATACAGGATTTGAGAGCAGCAAACGTTTGTTTTAATGGCGCGAGGGTGAAAATGTGAGCTAGTTTCTTTTTCCCGTTCACACTTTGGTTCGTTTGAAGGATACCTTTGATTTAAAAAGATAAAAAATGAAATACCCATTATAAATTAGGACGAAACGTGTTCGCTATGTAACGCCACATCCCGTACCGTATTTCTCTTGGGTGCTTTAGATGGCAAGTTTCGGATAGACTTCGGTGCACGCAAACAGAAAATAATCAGCTGTAAATATGCAAGAAAACAAATATATCCGCTAAATTTTAAAATTTAAATCTCAGCGCACGCCGTCTCTTCCCACATTGGTAGGGACATTCTAAGCGCCGTTTCAGTTGCTCTTCGATTGGTGCATGTTGTGCGCTCTACTAAAAACTTGCCTGTTGCAATTTTTCTCTTTAGAATGAGTAGGATAGCGGTGCTTTGGGCTTCAGTTCCTTTTAATTTTATTTTTGCACATCCTTCATAAAAAGAATGAAAATGAACTTATGGAACGAAGACCAGAAAGCGGGCTGCGGCTTATAACGTTTATTGAGACCCGGGTCCGAATTCTATCAACCAACCATCAAGATTCATCGCAGGCAAAGTTGATGGTCATATCAGAAAGCTTGATGTACGTAATGGCTGTACTGAAGAGACGCTGGAAGGTGATAGCAAGCACTCTGCGCTCTGACGACAGATGTTGGTGTTATGGAATGAGCTGGTTGGCGGAGAACTTGATGGCAACCTTGACGGCTAAGTTGATGACGGAAAGGAATTTCCCGGTTGAATGATGGCAGTTGGGCAAATTTCATTTGTTAGCAAAGCGGCTGCAATATTACAAGCTCCACGGTGGAACTGGAACTTTCCCGAAAATTTCAAGAAGTGCTTTTTTTTTAAAGTTGCCGAAAACTTCGCATATTCCGAACAAGCTACTTTGATTGGTGCTTATTGTTCTTAGGCCAAGAATTGGAGAGATTGTATGAAACAATTTGCCCTTTATTCGCCATTTGTGTGTGCGTGTGTGTCGAGGGAGCAGTGCGGAGTCCCGCGTTGAAAACAGGGGAAGCGTTTTGTCGCTAGGACAAGGTAAAAACCGCGATCATTTTCGCCGTGCTTCTACTGATTTAACACCGGCCTAGCCCGCGCACATAACTGTCTGTGGTGCGGTTGATATTACGTGCAGCAGTAACTACGGGCCTAGCGTTTCGCTGTACTCCTTAGTAATAATTAGCTGCCTTGAGACAAATTCAACTACAGTTTCATTACACAAAAAATTACACATTGTGCTCACACCAAAATTAGGCTAGGTGATTTTTTTTTCTTATACCACTAACTTTTGACACCAATATTGCCAAATTTTATAAACTGCTTCAGAGAAAATATGAGCGCCAAAGAATGGTACGAGTTTTTGGATGTCGGTTAACACTCGATGTTGACTATAGGTTCGCGGAAGCATATTCCCGCCGTAATACTTCGGAACAGCTTGCCTCCCCAGATTTCCCGCACAGTGTAAAAGGATTCAAACTATGCGAATAACAACGAACTATAAAACCAGTGGTGCTTTTTTAGCCGCTTGAGTCGAAAAATATTTCACTTTCTACGGAGGCCCGTGCTCACAGAGAACCTATTGTGAGCGCTTGCTGGGCGTCGATTTTCTTTCGTATGCGCCCCTTCCAGCTTCCATATCTATGTGTGCCATCACCTACGATGCCATTTCGAAGGCACGTACAGTCAGTACGCACCCGGGCATGCCCGCCGCCGGTTTTCAAATGCGTCCTTTCGTCATTTCTTGTTTTGCCTAACAGCTCCCATCACCTCGAAAATCGCTGGAGCGCAGCTTTCCTTTCGTAAAGAGGAAGTGGATCGTCATTCCTTAAATTCGAGCTCACTTCCCATTGTCGAGTTGAAAAGATGCGACAAATGCCGTGTATTTAAATGGACGCTTATGGGAAAGCAGCTGGAGCGTTCCCTTTCAGGTTTTGCTGCAAGCCTGTTTATCCGTTCGGTGTAATCTGAAACTGGTTGTCGAAATGCAGAAACGCGCTCTGTTGGGGCGAATAGTGGAAATCAACAGCGGCTTAGAAGTTTTATTTAACTTCCTGTTTGTTCTTTTTTTTTTTTTGCTACCTGAACTCTTGCGATCGACACATTTTATGCAACCCTGGTTAATTCCGCGAACACGGGAACAACCAGCGTTCAGCGACGGACTTCGCAGTCTTTACCTCCGTATCACCACTGAAACGCAATCGCCCACGGCAATTTGACCCCAACGCGCCGAGGATGTGGAGAAACTGGGTAAAGGGAGTCAAACAGCCGCATCCGTTCTTCGACTGAGTATTAATGCTTCCGCGTTCTGCACATAATAAGGAGTGCTTAGGTGTCCAACTTTTTGTGTTGCTTAGAACTACTCCAGCCAAAACCACCTCTTTTTAACTAAGGTATAAGCGTGGGCGTGTTGGTATCATTCTCGGAAGAGCACAAAGGGACGAGGACGAGGTGTAGACGGGACATTTCTTTTTGCTGTGCTTTTCCTCCTCCTTTGTCCAACGCCATTTTTAACCAAGTGTTTTTATCGTCTTTTTATAAACCATTTCTAGGTGTATTTTTACAAGTTTTTGGATATTTCGAATATGTAAAGGTGTACTCCGAAGTAAGAAGAGAGCCAGATTGTGTTTAGATGAATTGTTCGGCATCTTCTTCGGCAGCTGCTCAGTAAATCCCTCCCTGATGTCGGGCTATTCGGTGTAATATGCTTTTGAAGGGAAGTTGCACTTGGTATGCTCACAGAGACGGACAGAAAAAAGAAAACGTGCACCTTCACCGTCTCCTCATGAAAATGTAGTTTCTTTCTTGCGTCCGTCTCTGTTAGCATTCCAAGCGCGATTTCCCTTCAAATTGGCAGCTGCATTTAAACGACTACTTAAGTGAGGTTCACCAAACTGAAACCCGCTAACATAAACACCGTATAAGTAACGGTCGCGTACCTGAGAAGTTCTCTTCAATTCACAACCACACGCTCCGCCCAATTTTGAACGCACCGGTATTTACTTTTTGCGTCGAGTATACCTAGAGTTTCCTTTCAGGTGAATAATGTTGACGTGTGTAACCCATGCTAACATTTCAAGTAAGCTTGAAAGGTTTTGCCTATGTGTGCATCGTGTTCACGTTTTTTGTGCTGGCACAAATTTATTTTTCAACGTGGACTGAAAATGGCTTCAAACAAAAGCGAGCGCTGAAAACTTAATGCCACAACGGTGACGACAAAAGGGCGACGCAGAAAAATCGGCGCAAGAGACGTGCCTTGTTTCGCCAAGATGTGTCAACACGACAGTGTTTTATGCCCGGGTACACCAAGATCTCAGTCATGTCATATGAAGGGACGTCGCCAGAGTAAGTGCAGTCGACGCAGCGGCGCACGGATTCGAGCCCATGCCCTCTCGAGCCCTAGAGCCGCAATGAGAGGTACATGGCGCTCTACCGACTGCGCTGCTAGCAGAGACGTGAGCAGCTCTACAAACGCGCCTCATGTCTTCCCCTACGACTCATTCAGATGGTGCTGCCGTCTAGGAAAGGACAAGCGAGGTAGCGCATCATGACGCTAATGAGCACCGACAGTTGGCCTCTCGATGCCAGCGCCTTCGTGTACGGGGGCGCGCGTAAGTTGAGGGATCCTCCACTGTGGCGTTGTTGGCATGACCGTTTTGTTTCAACCTGCTGTTTCTGTGCATGTCATTTTTGCTTGTGTTGTCCCGGAATAAACCTGTTATTTTTTTTTTTCGTGCCGGCGCCACTTCATCTGGCGGAGTCAGGCTCGCGAACGCTTCGCTCATGAAGGAGGTTCCTTTAACACTGAACTGATCCTGTGAAGGTACCTTTCACTTTTGTGTTTTACCGATTCCTATGAAAGAGGGATCAACCATAATTTTTTGGCATGCAAACGTGTCAGCAGTTCTTAACTTTTCTCTTCATATAGCTCCCGGAGTCACGACTTTAACGGCAAGGCTTTGCAACAGGTAATATTATACCCATTTGCCATTTACGCATGCTGTCACGACCATGATTTAGCGCGCCTCTGTCATCACTTTGCATATCTGTGAGGTTGTTTCGAGTAATGGCTCCAATTCCTTTAGAACAAGAGCTATCAAGGGTTGACGTCAGAAATGTTTCTAAGCTGCCATAACGCCTCGAAACGGGACAAAAATGGTTCCTTTACGTCCCCCTTAATCTTGCACCGGCAATGTTGCAGACCAGATTTTGTAAAATGTGAAGGTCGGCCTTTTAGTGCACAGCACAGAGGTGTTGCACTGGCTGAATTCGCGATCATGCAACGCAAATTTGTTATCGGTATTCGGCGACTGCTAGACATTTTGCGTACAAACATAGGTGAGTTTATCAACGTTTTAGTACTATAATTCCAATAACTTATACATATTTTTATTATTACCGGTGTTGCATAAAACAGCTTCATTGTAAAACACCACTAGGGGAGTCAGCGTTTGGACACCCTTAAAAAAAGCCTGTGCGAACAACCTACAATGCGCCTCACTGAATATGTCCTAAATGAAATAGCAACCAGATGTTCTCAGTCATCGCTTTAAGTGTTAAGTGCAGAACCTTTTGTTTGTTTAATTTATTTATCAACACTGTAGGTATTCTCTAGACCGATACAGGCAGCGGGAATACATCATAACACGTATCTAATAAGATATAAGGTGAAAGAAATACAATATTTTTAGGGACGATAAGCTGAACAGCGGAACACTCTTTCGATAACAAGCACATCAAAAGTGCATCAGCTACATTGGTAGGGATCGCGTACACGAGAAAAAAGTATTAGAAACCGCATGCTACACATGAGAAAAAGATGAAGAAAAGTACGATGCAACACTGTACAACACTTTTTGCGCTTTATACAAGAAACAACGGTACAAACTCCGTTAGCTGCTCGCTGAATGAGCAAATGGCCGCGTATCTGCTCCTGTTGTGGCAAATGTCGACGACAGACGAGAGTCAACTGACTGGCGCCCCTGCCAAGAAAATTTCTCCCTTTTCTTTCCCGCTAACCTCTCATGCAGTTCCTCTCCCGTTTCGTTACTCCAAAGGTAACGCGCTGGAGGATTGATCAAGCCAAATTAAATTTACCGAGTTCCACCGCTCCAAGTCGGGTGCCTCGATGCCAGCGCTGCGGTTCGGTGGAGCCGCGCGTGAATTGAGGCACCCTGCTACAACGTTCATGGAACCACGTTGCCCTACTCCACGAGCGTGCCCAGCGGAACGTGGAACCAATCTAGTGGAGCGTTTCGTTGCGTTTGCCGTTTGATTTCTTAATTGCTGCCAGAGCTATAGTAGCGCTGGCTACAGCAGACGACGGTTTTCTGCAGTTGATGTAGTATTTCATTTGCTATCGCGACAAGCAAGCATCCATGAATTTTTTAACAAAGGAACACTGCAAATGTTAGTTCCGTATTGATTTTCTGCCTTATGCTTGCGTAATCTCTTGTTCTTGTTCAACAGTGCTGACAAGTCTGAACATTGACACAGGACTTAGAAGTTTAGATTTGGCTATGAGTACATAAGACTATTGCGTAGCTTTCACTTCGGCCGGGTGGCTGAATCGAGTGACAGACAGACAGACAGACAGACAGACAGACAGACAGACAGACAGACAGACAGACAGACAGACAGACAGACTGACCAAAATTTCTCTGTTTAAGTAGCCCATCGTCTTTGAGAAAATTGATCTATCTTTGTATTATTTACACTTTGGCTTCGTAGCGCGTTTCAGGCGTTCACAGCACGATGGAAGTAGGAATATTTAAACGCACTGCTATGCTCACTGAAGGGCCGTATGCATTTATTGTGGTTTGCCGCACTAGAACGGCGGTCAGGTGGACTAGTATAGTCGTGTTTACGAATTTGAAAGTGAAAATAAAATAGGATATCTACAAACTCCACAGAAGCAACATGACGGCGGCAGGACAGAGTTGCTAGGTGCGCTGATTGTGCACGTCCGTTGTACTGCCAGGCCAAGAATATTTTGAATAGATTAACCTCGGAGCCAGATTATCCTGCAGGTTTGCCGCGAAGGTACTTCTCATGAGAGCCCCACGCCATACTTCTGTATTCTAGATTGGCTCTGACCAGGGTTATTTTAACCATTTTAGTTGGTTAGCTTAACAGCTGGAGGGGCTTTGCTAATTTTTCTCCGCAGAAATCCTAGTTTTTCAAATGCATTGGCGCAGGTATTGGTAATGTTCTCATCCCATTTTAAGTCTTGTGACGATTCGACTTCAATACAAATAGTTTTACGTGCTCTGAAAAGAGTAGAGCGCAGTCCGGGCAATCGAATGGGTTACTAATCTAGTCTCGGGAGGAGCGGGAGTGGCGGCCGCGATGAGCAGGCGTCGAAAGAATGAATGGAGGAACGAGCCGCATCGGTCCCGTTCGAATCCGACCGCCAGGAGGAGAAAGAAGACGCTGTGTAAAGGAACGAGGGAAGGAGAGACGAAGGCGAAGTTCACCGAATTTTTTTTCTTCAACAAGCTCAAAGCGCCGCTTGACTACGACGGCTACAAAAGCGAAGATAAATGAATAGGGTCGGATAAACGAACGGTTCTAGTGCCGGAAGAACGCGTCCGATGCTGCAGATGCTTCCTCTTCACGAGTACGCGTTCAGTTCAATGAAGAAAAGGAGAAAACCGGACTTCCTATAGCTGGAGTCCAACGGCCGCTTTCAAAAGAATCCCGAGGCGATTTCTTCCGGCATTCCGCTCGTTCGGAAAATAGCCCCGCGCTGATGCGAGCTGACAATAACCGCTCGCAATCCGCCCACTTGACTTACGTTAAGCCCTGGGCGTCTCCGGAGATTTTGAGTAACCTTCCGATCCTGACTCCGCAACTCGCAATAAAGCTGGGGGCTTACGCCGGATTCGGCGTGCGCTAACCGGAAGTCTGGCAGGAGCTGTCGTTGTTGTATACACAGTGTTTGAAACACACTTCGCGCGTGTAGTGTGGGCAGGTGTCTGCATATTGGTGCCTGCGTGCACCTTGGGCAAGTACTGGTTTTATAAAAAGGAAAGCAAGTTGAAGACCAGAAGATATCTCTCGCGACCTAAAGGTGACCAATATCAATTTGTTTCGGGATAATGGTAGGCAGCTGATATAAAGTGCTTGGATTGTTTGTAAAAACGCGAAAACAGCGTCACTTTTGCTACTGAACTTTGTCGCCGGAGAAGCGGCAGGTTGCTGGCTATGAACAATCTTGCCGAGGTCGCGCTCCTCTCGCGCTCCTCTGTGTCGTCCTGGGTTAATGAAACAGACCAGAAACTCTGCGACGCTCGTAGAAATTTCCGACCAGAAAATGCAATGCCTACACTTGGGTGGTCGCACTCCAACCACTGCGAGACGCATTCTCTAAAAAACACAGTGAAATACGCAGGTCCTTATTGCTATCGGTAAGCAGAATATCATTCGACTTCGTAAGTTCCTTGAAGCAAGCTTTTTTTATTTTCAAAGACAATATGTGCAATTAGCCTATACGGCGCTATCGAATATTCAGTGAGCAGCATAGAAAGAAATAATGAAGTGTCCCCTTTTCAGGGAAGATGGAAGTGGTATGGGGCAAGCTAAATAATAATAAAAAACATTGAAGTTTTGCCTGCGTTACCGAATAATAACTGGGAAAGTATTATGCAACACGAAGACGGAAAGTGCCCGGTGAAAGGCGAAATTATTGTGCGCGGAGTCGTCGCGAGACACACTACCGCCGTTTTGTTATCTGGACGCTAAAGTTAGACACTGCATAGTTTCCTCAGTGAGCGTAGAAGGTAAGACCTATGTATTATTGTATCAGTACATTGTGAGCCGGTTTGTGCCCCGCGTTAAAATTTTTAATAGCCGACAGCTTTAACTTTTCAAACTGCCATAACGAATCAGTATAACGCAGATCGGGCTCTGTTGATATTCTTGGAGGTAGGTATAAGCATACAATATATTTTCTCACGACAAATGGGTTAGATGTGACAGTGAATTGCATTATTTAGGACTTTGAACTACGCAAATGTACCGATAAAATGAGCAGCAGAGTGTTTACGTTGTTCTTATCTCATTTTAACTCGGTCCTGCTCGCACCAAAATCACAAAATATTGAGTATTGCTAGGGTGCTACTATCCCTGCACGAATGTGTAATGGAACGCACCGTGCTGCATAAATAACAGGAAGTTCTACTTCGTGCTAACACCTGGCTGAGAAAAAAAAAGGCTACGGTGTTCAAGTAAGACGTTCGCGAACGGGCAGCGAGGTTACAGCTTAAAATGAAGAATGCAGTTGTGCTGGCTAAACCGAAATAAAAAAAAAAACACCTTCTGCAACTGATTTGTTTCAACGCACTGTAACGAAGAAAACAGGTTGGAGTTGAAATGCTCGCAAGACTAGCCAAGCCGCACGACATTGTTAACTTAAACTGGCATAAAGCGGAGGCTCAAGATGTGATCGCCTTCGAGCTCAGAGGAACTTGTTGCAAACCACAGTGACTTTGCGATAAAACACGGCTTGCGAATTGTGTTTACGAGCGTTTAGCGCACTAATCGGGGACGTAAGTCGCATGAGTAGTGATCCGTAGAGTGCCGTTTCCTACATCAGTGCACAAGACGCAATTGGCCGTGTTAAGTTACCGGTCAATACAACCGGTGGATTCAGCATCCAGCCCCGCTTGTCAGTGGACGAACAATCAAAACTAACATTAACAAGCCGACCTAGGAACTTCTCCGCCTGTACACGAACTTAACACTGCCAATGGCATAACACCGCCGTTTAGAAAGGTACCTTAGCCATGCAGTTCATTGGACTAGTTGGTTTGGCATGGTTAAAATATGCAAGAGAGAGAGAGAAAACTTCAAACTTTGGGAGAGACACGGGTAGACGGGACGTGGATCGTAAGGTCTGCCTCTGTCGATGTGCATGTTTAAATTTTGCACTTTTAATATTTTAAGCGACGTATAGGCTTCATGAGACTTAAATAATTCATACAACTTTCCTTGCTGGGAACTTTACCAAAGAAAATATCCAGTGGTTTAGAACACGTACTTGAGCATGTATGTCTTAGACAATAGCTTACTCCCGCCTCTTTCAGCATAATTTCAGCATAGAACATTGCTTCAGCAACCACGAGCCAACACACCCATTTCACCAGCTCGAACATACCCTATCCATGCGCACGCTTGCAATCCTCCTCCTGTTTTTTTACTCAGCGCCAAATATTCCCAATGGGTAGTATGTATGTTCTCTGGGAATGTCCGTTGATCCGTTGTCATCTCTTAACCTCCCTCCCCACTCAGCTACGCACCCCGCTTGCGCTGGCATGGCTGCTCGTTTTGAAGAAGAGCTTATACTGGTCGCTCATGTCAAGCGCGTGTTGCAAATGAGTAATATCGTTAATAGGGCCCTGAAGTAAGGGATTCAATGTTTTAGAAAAATAAAGTTCACTCACTCACTCACTCACTCACTCACTCACTCACTCACTCACTCACTCACTCACTCACTCACTCACTCACTCACTCACTCACTCACTCACTCACTCACTCACTCACTCACTCACTCACTCACTCACTCACTCACTCACTCACTCACTCACTCACTCACTCACTCACTCACTCACTCACTCACTCACTCACTCACTCACTCACTCACTCACTCACTCACTCACTCACTCACTCACTCACTCACTCACTCACTCACTCACTCACTCACTCACTCACTCACTCACTCACTCACTCACTCACTCACTCACTCACTCACTCACTCACTCACTCACTCACTCACTCACTCACTCACTCACTCACTCACTCACTCACTCACTGTATAGCGTAGGCAATTGTAAAATAATGTTGCCGAAACTAAAACCAAACCTCTCATTAAATTTAGCTGTTCACTAGTACTGCATTATTGACCACGCTCACCCGTTCAGGCAAGTAAAGTCATGCCGACACTTTCCAGGCCGCACAAGCTATCCTGACAAAGCCCGAAGCGACCATACATTCAAGTAATAACCTCCCACCCACGAGGGCAACATCTGGACCCGGCATGAGAATTGGATTTCACTGAAATAAGGGCCGCTAGCTTTGCATTAAACAGAGAACGAAACGGCAGCTCCACTAATTAGCTACCGTCATTCTGTACAGCGAATAACGAATGCAGGTGAAAGGGATTGCTCTTACGCCGCATTTGTTCTCTATTTTCGTCTCGCCGAGGTATGCTGCGACGGCCTGTCACACCTGTAGAGAAGAAGCGTGAACCAAACTCGCAGTAACCCTGCATTTTAGAACGTGACGTGGGTTTTTTAAAGGTCAGTCAGGTATGCATTCTCTGTCCATGCGCCTCAAATTGCTTTACCCTTTGCGTTTACACGTTCAAAATGACTGACCGCGATCCGAATTCATGTGGCCTAAGTTATACAGGTTGCAGCGATTATCAATAAGATAGCAAACTTGCGAATAACTTGCGAATAACAATGAGTGATACCGTTTTGGTGCTCAATGTGCTTGCGATTGCTTCACGCTGGAAATATGGCCCCCTGCGGCGTCGCAGGAGAGACGCAATATGTAATCTTTATAAAATTGACAAACCTAGTGGAGTCCAATACGCAGATTTGAAAGTCTTCCCGATTTTTAGAGCTGTTGCTCTAGTCTTGCTCGGAAGCGCCACTGGGGTTCTTACAGCGCCACCGGATCCAAGTGGTTTCCACACTCCCTAGGGAATGTGTAGACTGTAAGACCCACCTAATTTTTCTGGACCCCCCCACCCGCCTCCCTTCCTCTTTTTCCTGAATCTCGAAAAATTTTACTCATGGGAAGTGTTGTATTAAACGTCTGTGCAGTATGGTGAAGCCCGGATAAAAGGAGGACTGAAATACCACGTTACCATCTAACTCTTTCCTTACGGCGTCGTAGACCATCTAACACGGAGATGGAATGATTTGAAGCTTCCCGCGAAAACTGAAAACGGCGCGTTGCTGACAACTAGCGCCATCTGACGTGTTTATTGGAAACTTCTTTTTTGGTTTTATTATCTTTTGTTTACATCCCGTGTGCGGAAACGGTCTGGAGAGCGAAATTTGAACCCCTGGTAAAGGTGAGTTGGGCGAAAAATGGCGTCCTGGTTTTCCTGTCTTTTCCTGTAGCGGCCTTTTAGGTACCACGCATTTTCCTGTCGCCCTCCTTCACAGCCACCACGTGCCCGATCTCGAGAACAGTACTGCATAGTACCGGGCTGCAGTCTTTAGATGGTAAGAATATTTACGAATTGCGGACCTGTATACAGATTCCCAGTGGAAAACGAGCGGTGAGCATCTAGGATCACCGCAGTATGCCGGGAACGCGTGGAGCCGAGCACGCGATCAGAAATATGCTCTGCGCGCTCTGTCTGAACACTGAATTGCCACCTGAAAGTAATACCGTGCTTCATCTATGCAAAGACATTGTGCAAAAAACGGGACGCTCTTTAGTTTTAGGTCTCCATGGTGCAAAAGCGGTCGATTAAAAAATAAGTGTTGCATGCCCGCTGATATTGGTGTTCCAAGCGATCGTGACAGCTGTGAAATCGATCCAACAAAAAGTACTCGTTCAGGAAGCTACGTCGTATCTCTCCTGATTTGTTGGCGAGTAATCCGTTTTTATTCATATCGACCCAATATTTGTACAGTAATATTGAACTTGAGTCACATTAAAGTATCTACCGGTTCACTAACACAATGTTGGCGACTTAAATTATCTATAATTTTATCCCCTACGCAAGTGCTACCTTCTGATGAACCACATTGCAACACGAGTATCAGCTGTAACAGACTGTTTTCAAGAAAATTGCTTTGTAGCCACGTAATAGACAAATCGAGTGTTATTATTTACAGGTATTTTTATTCATTTGCTACAGGTAACGCATTGAATGAAGTGACAACATCCTATAGAATTTTTTTTTCACTGGATACATGGAAGTGCAATGACTCTGAAACAACGTGTGGAGATGTGTCTACCTCATTCGGCTCATCTAGTTCGCCCTAAACAGCTGCGGAAACAACAGCCGAAGAAAGAATGAAGAACTGCTGTTCTTCATTCACGCGTTTTCCATTCATTGATACTTCGAAAAATGGGTATTGGTGCAAAACATGAAACCTGGCGTACAATGAAGGCAGACTCTTGTTAACGGAAAAACTAGTGGTGCGTGGGCAATTAAGCCAGTGAGCAATCTAAATGCATTTAAGCTTGGAGAAAATGCGGCGAAACACATCGCCTCGGGACATTACGGACACCCTGAACGCCTTTTAAGCCAGCCACAGGCGATCTCAGAAGCGTTAAACGAGGCGGCTAAAAGGGCTGACGGTAAAAATCAATTTATGGGAAAGAACATGGCTGTCGCATCTTATTTTCTCTTCAAGCAAGAAGGGGCCCCCACAACGAACTAGAGACCCCTGCTAGTTTCTCTGGCACAAGGTAGCCCCAGGTCGAGGGGTGGTTCAAAGCTAGACCAGCCAACGCTTATTACCTTTCTCCGAAAAATTCAACAGACTGGTTGGAGGCGGTTGGGGCAACTGTCAAAAAATTCGCTGGCATTTACGATACTCCCTATGCGATATTTGGACGCAGCAGCAGTGCGCTGACGCAGCACTCATTCGTGGGTTCTCTCGACGGCAGCGATGCTGAGCCTCTGCGTCGGCGACGCGAAGTGCGTCTCAAGAAGGGACCGCGACTCGCGTCTTAGGCACGGAACGCACGCCATCGTTACGCGCACGCCCCCGTCACGTTTTCGCGAAGTGTCGCGCCGTGGCGCGTCGTGCGGGCACAGCATACTGCACCCTCCTCTCCCCCACCACCGCAGTAAAAATGAAAACATCCCTCTCTACATTCGGGAACTTTTCTTGCATGGCTGATGAATGCACCGGCATCAATGGAAGACAAATTTTAAGCCACTGTGTGTGTTCTCTTAATGCTAACGGCTACACAACAGACGCATTTCTTGATGTTGAGGTTATTGAGGACACATCGGCCAGATCTGTGACATCGCAAATTTTGATAGAGTTGAGCACAGCTGGGTTCGACTCAACCAGCATGGCTTCTTGTGCATTCTATAGGGCGGCGAACTTCTCTGGCCGACTTGGATTTCACAAGCCTTACTCAAGCAGCAGTGCAACCCCCATCTTTGTTATACTAACTGCAGGGCGCACTTGGTGCAGCTTGCGTTGGTGCGAGCTGCTGAATCGTCAATGGAAATCAAGCGGACCATCGAATTGGTTTCCTCGCTCTACTCCGGTTTGTAGCAAGAGCCCAAGTGGCTGAGCGTCCTTGAAAATATTGAAGATCCTTTGGATTGAAGCGGAAGTGCAACCCGGAAGAACTCGCTGGTCCTCCCACAAGCGGTCGTTGTGTGTGATCCTTATGCTACTTGAACCTTCACTGGTAGCTTTAGAGAGCATTTATCAAGATGGTGGTGGCATGAGCAGTGAAGCTGGCGTACTATTGCTGCAGCTGCTGTCAGAGAAAACGATTGCAATTTTTGTGTGTGTGTGTGAATCGTCTGTTCAAGCCATTGGCGTCTTTGAACAGCGCCATTCAGAAGTCTTCTACTACTGCGGTAGACCTACGTCCTCTCGTCGAGGCAACACGTCATCCGATTGCGGAACTTTCGGTCGAAGGAGTCCTCAAAGACGTAAACACGTTGGGGCAGAACTTAGAGAAAGTGGCACTCACATTCAAGCGTTAACAAGTGATGACCAGAGAAGTTTAGAATTCCAGCTAACCAAGTACAGGCAGCTGATTCTCGCGAAGCTCCTATAGTGACTTGTAGACTGCTCTACACTGCTGCGGCGGTTTTACGCGTGCTTTTCGCAAAAATAAACAAGTTGTCGATTGGAAAGCAGTTCTTCCAGCAGTCGGTGTGCGATACGATGACGAAAGTGGAAGCAACTTGGACGCAGACTGGAACATTTACAGGTGATTTCAGGAACATTTGACGTCCGCTGCATTTTTATCATTTTTCGTCGTTCAGTCTCACCCCGCCGCAATGTTCCCCAGCCTGCGAGACGTCTTCTGCCATCCCCTGATGCTGCTGATCACAACAACCACTGTTGAGAGCTCTTTTTCGGCCCTCGACAGGGTTGTTTTGGCCCGAAAGCCGTCTTCATCCCTACCATGTGAATGAGCTGATGAGCATAACTATCGAAGGTCTGGAGGTACTCGACGTTCGAGATGCTATTTAGGTTGACCGACATGTTTTTAATGATTTTATCACAAAAGCGGTGCAGTGCTACAGCAAAATCCCGCCATCTCCAGGAAGTGAATGATGATGACAGGGGCGAAGCTAAAATGCTTATCGGTGAAACCATGAAACATTGTTATAGGTCTTTTTGACGGCGCGCACCATCTGAATGAATGAAGAACATAAGGTGCGTTCGTAGCCATGCTCGCGTCTCGGTTTGTAGCGCAGTGGGCATTGTGCCACGTACCTCCCGTCACGGCCAGCGAGTCGTGGGATCGAAACCGGGCGCCGCCACGTCAATACCACCACTCCTCGCTCGCAAAGCTTGAGACTTCCCACCGCTCCGTTGACAAGCCCGTCGACGACGTCGATGTTTGTGGTGATCATGTTGGGCTTGTTTGGGACGATGAGAATCTCCATGGGTAAGTTGGCGAATTAGGTGTGTTACATTTTAGCCACCTTGGCCGTCGCCTTCTGCAGAGCGTCTTGTGTCGCGTACCCCCGGTACGTGTCGTCAGCTCGCAGGCGACGAACGACAAGCTCTTCTTCTTCCTATCCTCCTTGTTGGGTAGCAACGAACGCGTTGAACGTTGAGACCTCTTCGGCCAATCTTTGGTTGGCCAGCCCCTAGGGGGATCCTGCCCCCATCATCATCAATGTGGGGTGTACAATGTGCCGTGTACGGCCGGGACAGGGCCCGAGCAAGAGGAGCCTCGCCACTAAAAAGCCTGAATGGTAGTAAATAGTTGCGGCGTTATGATGTTTTGTTCTTTAAAATGCGTACATTTTCCTGTTTTTATTTTGAAAGTCAATATTTGCTTCTTTCGTTAATAATAGAAACACTTTGATGTCTTTCTGTAAATGCATAAACCAAATTTCACGTTTTCAAGATTTGAAGATTTTTCGTGCGTCTTTATTTGGGCAATTATCCTGTTCCCGGTCTTCCGCTAATTATGTTATTTGAGAACCTGGATGATTAGCGTTGCTTGCATGCTGCGGTAAACAAGAAGTGTCCGAACTTAATGATAAGAACATTAATAATTAACATTGGTTCGTCAGAGGCCACTGGTACAGAACAAGAGCAAGCCGGCAAAGAAGTACGAGCAAAACGTATATCGCAAGCTCTCACTCAAAACTATTTTAACCGAGGCCACCTTTGACTTCAAGTCAGTGTGTAGTAAACACATAATCTGTCATGATTGATTCGGGGCCGTTCTTTGTTTAGAACTCTGGTATTTGAAGAAGCTCTTTCAACATCTACATTGAAAATTAGCAGTTTGGTGAGGCGAAGGGATACGGTAGCCAATCCTGGCGTTTCAATATATTGTTAGCGTCAAAAGACAATCGGTGCCCGCTTTAGAGGTACTGCATAATTCGTGTACTCCATAAACATTGCTCCAAAAACTCCATTAAAAAGAAAACACCGCCTACAGGGTGTACATACAGAAAAAGAGAAACATGTGACGGGGGTGAGAATTTGGTTAATAGGTGTAAATACGTTTCTGTAGTTGACCTACTTTCCCGGCTCCCCTGACTAGGTCGTGGATTTCCACCAGAGACTTTCACGTCGACTACCGAAAGCCGGCAAACCCGTGGTTACTAGCCTTCATGGAAATTGTCGATGACGTGCGTCTTCATAGCTGTCACACTTCCCACTCATCACTTCCCCCCTTAAGAACTGGTGAAGCGTTGGACCACTTGTCCGCCCAGGGTGATCGACACGTTGAATGTTCCTCGTTGGGTCTCGTATTTATGGACGCACTCACGACTGCTTCTCTTTACGTCTATTGTCCCGTATGCGTGGTACGCGGAAGTTATTGCGATAAGCCTTCGCAAAAGGCTGTAGAATTTCGAGGTTCAAAACGAAAGTTTAACATTTCTTTTCCTTTTTGAGGGTGCGCATCGTTAGAATATAACTTCTGTTGGTGAGGTGTATATACGATGATGGCGATATTTATTATTTAGACTACAACGAATAGAGCCGATAACAAGCTCCCAAACACTTTCGCGCAAAAATCGGTGCTCAAAGCATGAACGTGAGGGAGGCGTTTACAAGCATTTCATAAACCGAATACCTAGGAAACAATTAACGGAAAGTGGTCAGAACCAATGGAAACATACTAAGAAACTTTTTTTCCCGACATTTAAATTCAGTGGAAGAAATACGAACATTTCGGTGCTATGCGGGCCACGGGAAATGTCCGATGCCTGCTGCACTATACAGCACGCGCTGTCTGTACGAACAAACCGCTTCACTTGGAAGTCCCGCTCCAACCCATGGGCAGACAGATGTTAAGCCTCAGCTGAAAGAGAAGCAAAATCGCCTCTGCCCCCACCAAGCATAGAAAGAGTGACGTACGACCCAGGTTCTCTTTCTATCCCTCACTGCTGCGCTCAGCCCAGACTTCTCCCCTTCCCTTTATTCCAATTTTTCTGGATGGCCCGCTCTTTGGGTTGCTGCAGCAACAGGGTGCTTTCCAGATTACTGTCGCGATGTCTGAAAAGAAAAACAAGCTGATGTCGGCTCTGCGCCGCTTGTTCCACCCGTTCTCTGGCCACGCGAGCTCATTTCGCGCATTGCGCCACGAAGCCGGAGAGCACGACAGATTAAAGGCAGGCGCGGACAAAATGTGGCCGGCTTCTAACGCGATTCGTTGCTTATTCGCCGCATTCCGTTCAAATCTCGCAGTAAACGTGCGCGCGGGGAGTTTAATTTGTTACCGACAATAATTCCTACGTTTAACGTCACTGCCTGGCAATGAAAATGAAGTGAACACCAACAAAAACGGAAACCAAGCGCCCAAACCAGTAATTGATGTTGATGTATAATAGAAGAGTATATATATTCAGAAAATTTCAGTTACAAAAAAGGAAAATCGTTTGCCACCATACGCTCGCTTCTGTGCCCTAAAATGTTACGTGATGTTTTACTTCTTAACCGAATGAATGATTAATTTATTCTGGTAAGGAGGCCAAGATGCCCTTGTTGTCGAGTATGGGAGGCAGGGTAGGGACAGATGATAAAAACAAAAGTTTTTTTTCCCGGCAATGAGAGCGTTCACTTGATCACGTAAGATCTCGTTACACCCATATATGTACCACCGGCATGCTGGTAGAAGTGGTGAAGGCTTTGTGAGATAGTAATGAGTTATCAGAGAACCACAAAGGGTGCGATTCATGAAGAAGAGTTGTTCTGGCGCCGCAAAAAGTGAACAAACCAAATATGCTTGTTTTGAAACTCAGACCACACGATAAAAATGCGAAAGCTGTGGACTTGTAAAAATACCTACAAAGACTTCCACGAGTAATAAATCCGCAATACCAATGAATATGCGCCTCGAGAAGCAGTTGGTATTTGTCAAGAAATGGCTAAACCAGAGAAGCTAACCATTCTTATTTGCGCTAGGGTACGAGCGTAAATATTCCGTCATGAAAAAAAAAAGAACATGAATTGCCTTAGGACAATTGCATGCGTCTCAAACAGTAACAAAATGGCGCGCTGCTCCAGCATTCTACAAATCACATTTCACATCGTCTGCTGCAACTGGGACTACAGAAAATAGAAAAGACTTACGAATTTCGTAATGACATCCGGGATTGAAATCATTGTCCGAGGTGTCGAATGTTGCTGAGTTACCTTTACGGCATTTAATGGGAAAAATAAGAATAGAATCTTTGTCTCCCATGCTTTGGCTTAAGATTTTGTTGACCCCTTCGACGTAGTTTTGCTGACTGACGTATTTACCTTGTGTATTACAACTTCCTAATCATTAGTTTCTAAATCAAAAGGTTGTCCTTTGCACAACTAAAATGAAGACACGACTGCGTGGCTAAGTTTTTGCGACAATGTGGTTTCTTTTATTCTGTTTTTCCTCGGCCTCGTGTTTCTTTTTACAGCTGACACATTACATCCTTTACAAATCCCACAGCGCTTTTCTTGTCGTTACTGAGGAAAATGCTTCACGCAGCGTCTGAACAATAAAAGGAGTGAGTCGAGATCGAGAAGCGCGTTCCTTTTCCCGGCATAAAGCGAAAGGGAGCAACAGCCTTAAGCGTCACTCCGCAAACGCTCTGCACCAGAGCCCGGACAAATGTTTCGGAAGAGATTTCCTACCGCGAATTCGAGGAAGGACGGCTAGCCTGCCGACGACTCCCCGACACGCCGTTCATTTTCTGAGCTGGCATTCCACCCAATGTCCTTCACAAATACTTGTAAGCTTCCCTTCAGAGCGTGCATTTGTTCACCCCGCCTCTCTAATGCATCACGCCGTAAATGACCAAACCACGAACGGGTCGTCATTTCCGTGTTTACAAGAGTACCAAGAGCCCGCAGACAAAATAACGGCGTTTTGACTTTTTATTGTTTAAATTGACTCGAGGAGTATCGCGCCGCAAAGAATGTGCTCATTCCCTCAGCATCAGACCATCACCCCCGCTCCCTTTTTTCAACACAGAAAAGGAAGCAAAAAAAGTAGATGCAATGACGCTTGTACCGGATCGATAGCGCTAACACAGCTTAGACTTCACTTTGCTACCTTTCCAAGATTTTCGCCTGGGGAGTCACTCGAGAGCAAATAGAAAACCCACTGTGAGTTAATTACTTGTTACTAAGCACAGACTTTGGAGCAAATTTGCGTACGTTATGACGCTGTGTGGGCTGCTGAGCTCAGGGACGCGATTTCGATTCTGGACGTTGTGGCTGATTTTCCCGAAGGAGGCGAAATGCGAAAATGGCGGTGTGTCGCTGTTTCACGGCTATTTGAAAGCGCCAAGAAGGTCCAAATTCCTCCGGAGTGCTACACTATACGGCGCGCCTCCTATTCCAAGTGTTGCTTCAACGGGTTCAACACCATACATAGATTTCTTTTGGTATGACCCTAGTAGTACCAGCCATACAGTTGGACCACAAGATTACAGCCGAGGTGTGAGCAACCAGCTTAAGCAAGATCGTGATGCGCTTCAAAGTTTTTCTCGGTTTTATTTCTTGTCTGCACAATAGCTAATTTTGAATGTTTTTATTAATGCGGGTGAACGAGATAAACGCTGACGCTAGAAAAAAAAACGGGGGCTTAGAAAACCATTCGGGTGTTCAAACATTCAAGGAACAGAAATTTTGTAGGCTCTAAGGAATTTTCTAGAAATAAGACAAAAGAGAGACGATTGAGCAGTGCCCGGTAGAAGAAGAGGCACGCACGCTACGCCTAGAACTATCGGCTTCTCGTTTGCCTGTATTTCAAACTTAGCATCTCCATGATACATTTGTAGCGCTGAGAGCTTTCACGGTAAGTCGTTGAGTCATTTAACTATATTTACTCTTAGCATTTGAAAATTACAACTTTTTCCTATTTGATGTTGGGTGCTTGCGGGTCTGGGTGTCACTTCACGTCTTTTATTGATGGATTGACTTATCATCCAGGTTCCGTAGTGCTTTATTTGTGATTTGAACTGCGCCAGGGGCTCAGAAGTTTTACTACTGCGGCTCTGACTTCGGTCTCTTGTTACAGTTCAATGTTGGCAATGTCTGTGTACGGTAGTTGTAGCGATTTTGGGGTGGGCAGGAGGTAGATGTTGCGGAGCGCATCTAGGAGTTCCAAATCCGATGCTTGCTGTTTCGGTACGATCTGAGTGAAGCGACTACTTTGTTCCGTCTTACTTAAAAAAACACCCTGCTTGGAGAAGGTCACCGCGGCCGCCACATTCTCCAGGAGCCATTATGAACAATTCCAACCCGCCGCGGTGGATCAGCGGCTAAGACATTGTGCTACTGAGCACAAGGATGCGGGCTCGATTCCCGGCCGCGGCAGCTGCTTGTCTGATGGAGGCGACAAGCAAAACTCCCGTGCGGACGAGATTTTAAAAATCCCCAGGGAATCAAAATTAATCGGAGCCCTCCACTACGGCGCGCCTCATCGCCTGCGTAGCGTCGGCGCGTTAAACCTTACAATTAATCAATCAATGGACAATTGGAGACGGCTACATGTGTGCCGGTCTTCCCCGACACGACTTGCAGATAACGCAACCGCTGCCTCGACGCAATGACGAAGGGGTGGTGGGAGCCTCCAATGCTGATGATGAATTTGCATTTACCAGAAGCCACGAATAAGACCATGAACTCTTCTATGCATATGAAGGCTATTACTAGCAATGCAACTATGCAAATAAGCAATGATACTGAAACCTAACTATGTGTCCTACAATGCTCACTACAACAGCTCCGCCATTCAAGACTTGCGTGTGAGTGCAAGCATGCCTGAATTTTTTAGGGGTCTCATGCCTATCGCTACTTCTTCTCTGCCTTTACTCTTTCGCTGTTTGGAAGTATTGGCCTGTGCCACCAAGTCCGCCTTTTTGTTGCTAATAAAACAAAATATTGTGCGTCAGTGGGGGTGGATGAAAGTGAATAAAGTATCAGATTCCTTGCTAATAACATGATCCATAGTATAAATAATAGCTTCCTTGCGCACAAGGTTATTTGGCAGCTAGCCTTGGCCCTCCTCAAGATTTCTCGGTTGGGAAAGGCCCTCTCAAAGAATAAAATACCGTGCCGGCATAAGCCGGCCTAAATCTGTAATGGCGAAACTTGTTGATAATTTCATCTTCACGGCGCACCAATCTTTGAGATTTCGAGCTCCTCTTGCCAAACCTTGTCAGATTGTTTTTCCTGCGTACATTTTTGGCATAGCTTTATACTTCACATTTTGACTTTGGCATTTGGAGCCATTAGGACCGACTTCGCTCAGGTGTTTTCCAGTCAAAGATGGCAACAGGCATCCAATTGCGCCAGAAGTCTGCGAAATTTCTAAAACATTGAAACTTTACACTCCCTTTAGCGTATCTTTTAAAATGACAACGATGATTTAGAAAAAACTTTCGCTGCGCTTTCGACGAGCATATTATATACTCTCATATCTTTCTTGAGTAAAGCCTCCGCGAAAGCAGAAGTGAGGTGGCCGGAAAAGCGTTGGTCTTACGTCACCAACTTATTGGAGAATTCGGCGTCACAGTTAGTAGGGCGTCTACACCCCTGCATTTTGTACGGTGGCAAAAACTATACTCACTTGAACTCCGGTTTCAGTGTATTTAGGCAGCATTGGCAAAAACACCGGGCCAAGGCAGACTGGATAACTTATCAAGCTTCAGGGTTTGGTGGTGTGGAAAGTGATAGAGGCATTGAAAACGTATAAATACCATAGACCACACTTACAGTCCAGGTGTAAGGCGCGTACAGGCCTGTACAAGTGGTTGTTTCATATCTATTTTAAATGCTGTATTGTAGGTAAGGAAGGATTTAACAGCCTCCTTTATAAATATCACGGGAATATGTGCATACGCCGTTCGCAAATATTTAGCAAATAGCACGTTGAACATTACTGCAGAGCACTTGCTGAATTAATGCGCTCTGCGCCAATCAATTACATTTAAGAACGGTGTGGTTGTAAGGAGCGATGTGCCTTTACACCTAAAAATACCACACCTTAGCAATACCATTTGTCCAGCGGAAGTGAATTGTATATATGTTTTAGGAATTAATCAGAGCGCATTGCACACATTATTATCTCGTATTTAAGAGAAAGCTGTAGTTACTATACGCAGTAAGCTACGAATTTCGTCCTCCGTTCAGAATATTATTAGTACCCCTGTCTTCTCATTTATTGCTGCTATATTGATACTGTGAAAGGCTTCCCGTTAAGAAGAATAACAAGAAGAAGAAACAGTATAAGTTTAGTCAACAAATGTCGATGAAGGTTCCGAGGAATAACAAGAAATCCGCAGTCACATCAGAAGGCGCATTGTTTAAATAGCAGGACGTGGTATCAACTTCGAGTATCAATGGAGGAGGTGTAGCAGGAGGAATAAACGTGTCTCAAAAGCAGTCAGCCCTGGGGAAGAGTCGTCATTCCAGGGCCCCTTGAGTCTGTCCGGCTTCTTGGGCTCTGCACCAGCCAAAGCTGGTCGTCAGGGTCCGAGCTAGACACTGATCTCTCCCAGTGCTCAGGGGAGGGGAAGGGCGGGGGAGGTAGATGGGGGTTCTTATCACAGCCCTACATGATTAGGTAGAGCCTCGCAGAAGCGGCATTGCGAGGAGTAAAAGGTGGGGCCAGAATGTGAGCTCTAGTGGGGCGGGGAAAAGTGTTTGGATGCCTCGGAGGTGGCGCTCGTGTTTTTTAGCAAGGCTTTTGTGCGCAGGAGGATATAGTATTCGTTCCAGGCGGTAAAGCTGTGTGATATCATGGAACGACAAGAGGGGGCAGACTTGCCACTGTTTACCTATCTCCTGGTTTGCACGGTGGGTCAACTCACGGGTACTCTGGTGGGCAGCTTCGTTGCCAGGGACGGCGGAGTGGGCTGCAGCCCAAATAATCCTTACGGGATGTCGAGGAGGATGCTGGGGTAGAATTGGCCTAGCAGGTCGTGATATGCAACCGCTGGAGAAGGCTCAACATGCTTGTTGGCTGTCGGTGATAATTATTCCTGCAGAGGTTTGTGCAATGGCTAGGGAGATGGCCGCTTCCTCCACATGCAGAGAGTGGATGGTGGGAATGGATGTGCATGTAACGAGGTTTTCGGTAGTAGAAACGACAGCGGTCATAGCTCTTCGCCCTGTATAGGAAGCGGCGTCTGTATAGACTGTGGCACAGTTTCGACCGTATCGATTAAGAATCGCTTTCGCTCGAGCTTCCCTACGAGCCTCGTGGTGTGTCGGATGACTGTTGCGTGGCATTGGGGCTACATCAATGAACTTGCGAATCTCATGGGGACGCTGAGTCGTCGGCCTGCGGGTGTTGCATAGGAGAGCGCAGGTGCAGTGTAGACAAAATGGTTCTACCGGTAGGGGTAGAGCTAAGACTCAAGAGTTGTCTCAAATGGTGGGCTTCGAATAGTTCATCTAATGTATTGTGGACTCCCAGTCACAAGAGTTTCTGCGCTGAGGTGGTAACAGGTAGTCCTAATGCGAGCTTGTACGCCTTGCGTATCATCGCTTCCACCTTTACCTTTTCGTTCTTGGATAGTATGACGCAGGGGAGGGAGTAAGTGACCCTAGAAACGACCAAGGCTTGAACCAGCCTGAGTACACCCTCCTGTCGCTTACCCCTCGTCTTGGTACTAATCCTCCGGATCATGTGGGAGACTTGCTCTGTGGTGTTCTTAAGTCTGTTGAGCAGTTGGATGTTCCGGCAATCCGCTTGGAAAAGCATGCCCAGAGTTCCGACTTGTGGAGTCGGAACAATTAACTGGCCATCCATATGTAGAAAGAAGGTTGGTGACCCAGGAGAGGGTTTCTTCTTTGCTGAAAAGATCAGCAGCTCAAATTTCTGCGGCGAGCATCCTAGGCCCGACTGCCGTGCGCATTGAAGGACTATGTCAACTGACTGTTGTAAATTATTCTCCATGTCCCCTTGATCCATCAATGGCCCGTATGGTAATATCGTCCGCATAAAATTCATGGCGTATGCCTGGTATAACAGCCCGGATCAGAGGGAGGCCTATGAGAGCTATGTTAAATATCAATGGGGACAGGACGGCACGCTGGGGTGCGCCCTTGTTGCCGAGGGAAACCGGATCTGATGTCAGGTCACCCACCTTGAGAATAGCCTTTCGGCTGTCAAGGAAGTCTCGAACGTAGGTGTAGGTACGTTGCCCGCAGTTTAGGCCGTTTAGCTGTTTGAGTATGGCTGTGTGGCTGACATTATCAAGTGCCCCAATGGAGTAGTTTCGAAGTACGCAGTACTTTTAAAAGTGCGTCCCTGTGTTGTTAGTGTTAGTGTCCCTGTGTTGTTAGTGCGTCCTTGTGTTGTTAGCGGGCGTACTGCCTCTCTGTGTATGTTTAGGTTTAACCAAATTTCTATATCTGTTCACTTCAGAATGCCCTCTTCCAACTAGAACAGGGGTGCGATCTTGCTCTCCGTTTAAAGCTACGGGAATAAGTTCTATCATATTGGTCACCTTACCCTAAACAACAAAATTGAACATACCAAGATAAATGACTCTATTGAAATAGATGTAACGGGTACACATTTCCTTCTCAGCGATAAGTTCGATATTCAAGCGGCGGCTTTCGTAGCCAGTATTAGCCAATATAATAGCCAGCAGTGAGTAGGCGGCTATTGCAGCCCCTTGTGGTTCAATCATGAGGTGCCAAGCACCAGCGCCTCGTTAACCTGAGATGCGCTCTGAATCAGTTATGTTTGTTTTGTCCTGAGCGTATGTCTTATTTTAGACATTAACCTAGACTGCAGCGCCGACGTACATGCTTAAACAACGAAAAGAAGGCGTGATAAGTGATCGTCGTTCCAAAATATGTGTCCCGTAGATAAGTGTTTTCGATGTCTGGAAAAGACAAGCAAAGATTACACAAATGATGAAATTTTGAGTTCCCAAAATGAGCGTATGTTTTGTTATCCCAACACCGCACGCAAACTTCTTGCAGGATATGACTCGGACACAGCAAGCACAATCTGACATTTCTAGGCACCCTAATGATTGCGAGAGATGCACATAAGAGTGCATAGGGTGCGCAAAAGTTACACTGAACAATATCAACAACGGCCAGACTAGCGGACAAAAGGGCCTTGGATAAACAATGGCTGACCAAAGGGGCCTCCATTCGCGTACACACCCCAGCCACGAAAGAACTGATCCGTTGCACTTTTGATACATTCGTGTACATGTGCGCATACTGGGAAGATAGGGTCGATTTTTCCCGCTCAAAATCTCGAAGAATTTAACACGCAAAGAGAAGCGAAGGGCGACAATGCGAGAAAAAAAACAACCAGCAAAGGCTCCCGAATGGCCGAAATCCACTTAGGGAGATGTAGGAAACAGCTTAGACGCGGAAACATTGAGTTTCTCACGGTAGGAGTCGTATATGTAAGACGCGTGCCTTCATGCTCTCTCCTTCATAATGCGCCCGGAGAGGAAGCCCACCCTGACTTCAAAGCACGCAGGCAGCTTGCAGTGTACAGGATCGCGTAAAATATAGTATTAAAAAATACAGAGAACATGCGGCGGCCTCTTCTATATTCAAAGCGAGTTCGTGTCTCGCCACACTCTGGCGTCCACTTAGCTGCCTGCCGAGGCTTCCTCTTTTCAAGAGTGGCCGCTTCATGTTCGAGGAGGATGCTTTTCAGGGAGAATTTACTTGCCAGCTTTTCCAGCTGTAAAACTCCGGCTCCTTCAAAACGCGCGGGTGTTTCGAGTACTTGCGGCAGGAAGCGGAGAGGCATGCCTTTATATAATTGGCTTCGTGTGTAAACCAGGTACGTTGAGCGCTAGTCGTCTGAACGGCAGTGCCCGCGTTTAGCCGCCTCACTGGAGCCGTAGCTTGTAAGGGCTTCTTTGCACGGTTAACGCGGCACAATTTCCTGCGGTTATCGGTTTCCGGGTCTTTTGCGGGAAGGTTCATATCACGTCGCGTTAGGTTGGAAGGGCAAGCGGTTACAAACCCTCGTCTGCGCATAACCTAAACGCCCTCCGGGCTTATTTGTTCGTCTCGCCGCAGATAGGTTCAGCGCCTGGAAAAACTTCCCTACGGGCGCAAAAAGGATCCAGACGTCACCTGAAATGAAACAAAAAACCTTATGCAATAGTAAGTAACGAGATGCATTGACAATGGAGTTATAAAACGAAAATATTGCACGGCAATAACAAACGGTTATGATGTTCACATGCGTCTTCATCTTCTTCTCCTTCATCTCTCTTGTTCTATCTCTCCTATCACTCTTTCAAGCCTCCACGTGTATAGAATTGCCTATTTGAAGAACGCGCGTAGCATGTTTGCTTCCGCTGAATTACCCCCCTCCCTCCAAACGGCTCCCTTGTCTCGCCTCGTATGTGTGCGGGGGTCAGGGAAGACAGGCCCCAGAATCTGCCGCGCATGCCTTCGAATTCGCGCGCGTGCGCAAACCATTCGCCGCCACCGTCGCCAGCAGCGTAGTCGAATCACGTTGCCGCGTCTTCCATGCACGTAAACTGTAACAAAAGCGAGAGCCTTCTACGCTGTAAGCGGAGCAAGAGAAGGGAATAAGAAAAACCGTCGCTTGTTACGTTTGATTTTCAACGAACGAATGCAAAAGAAGCGTCGGGCACGGCTGGCCTGCGCGATGCATTCCTATGGCACGAAACTCGTCAGGGCGTTGGATTCACGCGAGAGGTGCATTGGTAATGACGGTATGCAAATCAGCCCTCCTCAGATTCCGCGCCAACGACGTTTAGACCCGAAAGGGGGATTCGTCAGTGAATACGCGCGGGAGATGCGGAGAACAATGATTCGCCCACACGTTTGGTGCAGAAATGCTTTAGGTGATGATTTCCTGCTTCGCATGCAGTGGTCTCTTACTCCGAGTGTCAACGGGTAATAGCAGGACTTCTTGTTCGTTTCCTAGTTCCGCCGTATTATAGCGGAAGTCGCTTTACCGCGCAAATTCTAAATGATTTGGTATGGTTAAACTTCTACTAACAGCGCGAGGCAGGAAGCGGTGAAAACAGCACTTAAAAGAATACAGTAAGAGAAGAACCAGACACGGTCGCACGTGTCCGTCTTTTTTAGTGCCTTTATTCAAGCTCTTTCGTCGCCGTTTATCACGAACCAAGCCTAAACTCAAATGTTAGTTAGCGAGAGAAAGACACCCTATATGCCCTGAAATCCCCACCGCCGAGGCTTCTTGCCTGAAGTGAATTGTTGCGACTGGAAGGAAGCCTTTTTCAGGAAATTTAGGCTTTCTCAGCGCGTAAGCACCAGCCGGATCCGCTTGTCGTAACTGCGACGCCGCCGGAGTGGAGCGCAGCGCCCGTGCAAGATCGCCTCGCACTGGCGCGAGAGGCGCTCAGCGCAGCAAAAGGGCAACATAAAAATACGTCAGCTCAGGCTTTCGGCTGGAGCGGCGCCCACAGTCTTTTTCTCCAGCAAAAAAAAAAAAAAAAGCGTTACGTGGCCAACGGCGCCAGTGTCGGTGACTGCTCTGACGTGGTCCACGGCAAAGTAACCTCCAACTTCGCTGCAATTTTCTTCCGCATGAAGTCACGAGCCTTCATACACACTGCTCCGTACGTTAATTGTGTTTGTAGTTAAAGTGGGGAGGTGTATATTGGCACCAATTACTTCCGCGGCAATACAAAATATTCGCCGTTTAGCTTCTGTAATGTGTTATTTCGTTTCCGATTATCGAGAAATAGTCTTCGACCATCGGAATACGCACTGCCGCAACGAAGGTTGTTTAGCAGACTATTAGACCTTCACTAGATTATGAAAAGAGATGTCTTTTTTAGGGGCGAAGCTCCTTAAGGCGTGGGTCTGTCCATCCTCGATGTATGTATGTAGCCACCTTTAGTTTAGTTCTTGGATTGTTTACTAGATGGTGTGGCTACCTCTAGTTTAGTTCTTGGATTGTTTACTAGATGGCGGGGAGCGTTGTAATAAAATCCGTTCGCTGTTGGCGCGCGCTCGGAGTCGCCCGATGGATAAGGCTGCAGATGTGCGAGCCCGCGAGGCAGAAGCGCTCCGTGAAGCTGCGCGACGCCGCCGCCAAGATCCTGCCGTACGAGAGCGGGAGGCCGAAGCGTGTCGTCTGGCTGCTCGACGACGCCGCCAAGATCCCAGCGTTCGAGAACGAGAGGCCCAAGCGTCACGGCAACGGCGCGAGGACCCTGCCGTACGCAAAGCGGCACGGCTGCGGCGCGAAGAGGATCTCCAAAACGTCAGAGAACGGGAAGCGGCGAGAAAGCGCGCGTATCGGCAGGCAGACCCCGATGCAGTGAGAGCTCGTGAGGCGTCTGCAAAACGCATCAGGCGAGCTCAGCCCCAAGGTGCCGTCGCGCGGTTTAAGCGAGACTTTCTAGACGTTACGTTCGGACACAGATGTAGTGGGCAAACTTTCACTGAAGAGTCACGGTTTTACCGATGATTTCCCCTCAGGAGCTTCGCCCACTCATCATCATTCACCCCGTGGATATGCTGTGAATTTTTTTGTAATGTATACAACCCTAGTTGAAGTATTGTATTGTTTAACAGCACCACGCTCTCTGAGGTCCACGACATGAAATATCAAGAATGACCCTTCCAGGTTTGCCTTGGATACCCAGAAATCCAGCTCATATAGTAGTCAGTCAGTCGCATATAGTCATATAGGCGACTGACTGACTGACTGACTGACTGACTGACTGACTGACTGACTGACTGACAGACTGACAGACTGACAGACTGACGGACTGACGGACTGACGGACTGACGGACTGACGGACGGACGGACGGACGGACGGACCCACCGACCGACCGACCAACCGACCGACCGACTGACTGACTGACTGACTCAGTCGCATACAATATTACGCGAAGTGCATTAATGGATAATCGACACATGCCAGATCCCCACTGCTTCAATTATCAGCAAGTACGTGAAAATGTTGTGGGGAAACATGTAGTAGTTCACATGAAATATGCGGGTACTCCCTCGAAGCGCTTGCCTTTCTCCATGCTCCCTGGCTTCTGTGCTCCGGAAACTGCGCGCCAAATTCATTCCCGACTCCCAAATGCTCATTCACGCCTTTGGCATCTATAGCTAAAAAGCAATTCCATCTTGTAGACAGGGCAGCTTGAAACTCCGCCAACATACCACTGCACTTTAGTTCATGTGCCCACGAAAGTCACCAAAAATTGTTTTGGAATCCCTTCAAATGCTTTCTGAATCAAGGGTTTGGAAATAAATTTGAATTCTGAAAAATAAATCGCCCAGAATTGCAGCAACTTCTTCGGGCGATTTAATCACGACGATTCCTATCGCGGCGCCCTTCGGAACAATTCAACCCACCTCTAGAATTGTGGGTGAACCCATTGCGTTGGCAGTTGGGTTGCTTTGTGTGGATAAGCCGATGAGTTGACCGTTGCGCTAGACTGTGAAGCCCGTGAGTGGCCTTACCCCTCCCATATTCCGTAGGGAACACTTCTAGAGAACATTTCGTGGCCCTGAAGTGTCGTGCTTGAGATTCCTTAAAGCTTTTCCGAGAGGCCTTCACGCCTATTCGAGAAAACCATTACCAAAACTCTGCTGGCTGGCCCGACGGCAAGCTGGCACGCCCTTTAACAGTCACGTAGTTAAATCGCAACGCGGCGAACGGATGTGCTCGAGGAAACAATAACCGATCGTACTTGCGGCTGCTACTGTCAGAATTTAAGAGGGTTAAGTTTATATTGTTTTGGTATTTCATTTAATTTTTGCAAGCCCTCAAACAAACATTCATTACGGGAAAGCGAAATGGGGAAATAAACGCGGAATATAAAGGACAAAAGTAAGAAATACGTGAGTGGAACGGCAACCAAATCACGCATTGAAAACCGAAGCTGATGGTTGGATATATTTTACACAAATGAATGGCTGAACTGCAAAAGAAATCAATACAAACGTATGTTTGGGAAGCACTAGACTGACGATCTTCTATAATTTACATTACATCATTCGGAAAGGCGTCTAAATTCAGTTGTAGGGAGTTATTGTTGCAAGTGATGGCATGCACTTGGTGGTTTTATCAATGTCAGACGAACGATAAAAATGCATAGTTCACGAAGTTCATGTTTAGTACTCTATGGCGATGATGTTTAGATAACCTCCAAGGACAAGGCATTTCTCTACGCCTTTCGCAAGTTGGTAAACAGATGGCACGTCAGATAAACTTCCCAGTCACAGTAATGACAAACAAATCAAGCGGAGTTTATTATCGCTATTTCAAATTAATTCACTTGGCTTGAACGTATAGGCGGGTCCAAAGAATAACGCAAGTTTAAATTTGCATGCTCTAAGGTTCTCTACAATATCTCTTTTAAGGCTATTAGTGCTTTCGAAAAATCAGTACGCCCGCAGGAATGTGCGCAATAGCCCTTAGCAATCACACGGTATATGTGGAACATTTACCTCAGGTCGGGAGTTCTGTACTCGCGTAAATATTTCGACGTCGTTAGGAATTATAACTCAACACCGTTTACAATATACCTCCCAATCCTACCAAAAATATGGCGATATCTCGACATGCGCACTCCTTGACATTTCTTTCTGTATTGATCGATTGGTCGTAGTCGATATCAAGTATCAGTTCTACATGTGTTCGTATTTATCTATCATTAGGGGTTCAAGGTAGATAACGCCATAACCACTTAATAAATGAATGAATGAGTCATCACATGCTGGCAATGGGTTTATATACATACGTAAAAATGAGAAGAAGCCAGGAGAAAGCCCAGAGACACACCCACTCGGATGGGCATGAACGGAAAAGTAGAGCTATTTACAGAAAAGAATGAGTAGGATTGCAGAGAAGAACCTTCGATATAAATTAGTAACTTCAGTTCATTGGAACTCTATGCCCGATCATTACGTAAGCAATGAAGTCATGTCTGACTATTTTATGTGTACTTTTCACAGACGGTATTAGAATTTAAAAGAACCATGTTCAACACGGAATTGTGCCCAACAACTATAATGTTCCATCACATTCTCGCATTCTGAAACATTGTGCCACCTATCTTTCTCCTCCTTGCGCATTGTCTTTAATCGTAAAACATGCTACATTTTAAAAGCACTCGATATTTCATTATTCGCTTGTAAGACGTGCCACTCAGACCGTTTAAGCGGCCTCCTGTAATTATCAAATTTTATTAAATAAAACACCCTCACATGACCCCTTCAACAGTGAAAATCATGCACCCTTCCGTTTAACGACGACGATGGTTGAACGCGAAAGTTTCTTGTGATGGATTCTTTGGTTTACCAGTCCTTCACTGCGAGTATGTGCTACTCTGAAGAAGCGCACCCCATTTACAGAATACCCACAGCAACCCTCGAGTGTGCCCTTTGTAGGCCTAACTTTTGGTTCTGGGTTGTACGGCGCGCGCAGAACCTGCTGCTTGGCGTTAAGTTAGCAATTTTTGAGTGCGTGCCGGTTTGAGGCGTTAAACCCCAAGATGTGACGTTAGGCCTAACGTCCTAAAACATGAAAATGGGAAGCTAGGCCTAACGTGTAGTGGCAAACAGCCTTACGGCACGCAGAGCAACACCATTCTTCTCGTGACGGATCGCTTGGTTGTCGTCTGAGTTTCGCAAACCGCTTCGACAATGTCGAAATAGAGCGATCAGATAGACGCCGGCTTCATAACACCGGGGACCAGGCTCCAATCCGGCCACGGGAAGCATTTTTTTTTCTTTCACTTCACCCACGCTCATTCATCAACATCGTTAAGCGAAGTTGACTTTCTTGCAGGACGTACTGGCGTAGAACGGCATCAGTGAGGACACTAAAGCTACACTTTAACAACAAAACGAAGAGCAGGTTTTAATCCCCATAGCTTGGCTAGGCACCATTAAGCAAAACATCAGGAATGACCGCAGAAGAGCCGTAAATGTTTGCTTGTTCCCGCTTATCTTTCAACTGATCTTTTCCCCCCACCTAAAATGGAGCATTTCAAATCGATGCTAACCGGAGCGAAAAAGAGTAATTAGCGCGCGGTAGGGTCAGACATTTCTGTACTAAGCTTATTCACATTAGATCGTTCTTCCTTTGAGATGGGAGTGCCACGAAATCCGGACGTTATACTGAAACCACTTGGCCGCCAAGCTGGATTGTTAATTCAATTAATATGATTCAGTGGATGAGTGGAATCATGTTAGATACTTTATATAAGGGAATTGTTTCTGTGTAGTACGCAGCCGCCACCAGACATAAGGTGCGCCCTTAGGGGACGAGACTTCGAACTACACGCACGTTACAGCTTTATTCCGTAGCGTCTAGACCCGTTTTTTGAAAGCCCTGCTGGCCACCGATTTACACTACGCCATGAAGAACATCACAGTTTCCTTGGCTTCGTAGTATAAGAGTGATTTATTTTTAAGAACCTTCAAAAGCAGCACTCCGTCTATATTGCGCAGGACAAATATTCGTTTCGATAGGCTACCATAGCATCGCGATTGCTAATGGACTTCCAATTTAAGCTCTTGTTAGTCGAAGGATCCGAAGCGTCCTGTGTACCGCTAACTTGGAACTCGTTCAAGCATCTGGTTCTCCGCAGACAAATGAGCTGTTCGCTCTCCTCTCTCGAAAAGTTTTTTCAGAGCTCATGAGGTACCCGTCTCATCTCCCCTACAAAAGTTTGCCTCTCTCTCGCCCCATATATTTTCCGTCTCTCATTCAGCCAACTTCATTAGAGAATCTCATTTAAGTAAATGCCGTAGATATTCGTCGCAGCTCTTTGCGGAAGCGCTAAACACCAGCAACAAAAGCGCACTTCATTAACAGCCTGCGATCTCCTTCGCGTGCACCTCTTAACAAAATACCTTGCAACGAATGTCCGCTAATAAAAAGGAACACGCACAAAGAGAGGCTAGAGCACGAGGTATAATGAGAGCGGCATAAAGCACATCTCCCGCACCCTCACTAACACGGCTTTATTGCCAGAAAGGAAGCGTGGTCAAAAGCGAGGATCCGTACTCCCTGAGCGCACGCCATAGTTGCACAGGAACAATGATGGTAATATTGGAAATCTTAACAACCTCCAGGAGAGGGGCTGGGAGGAGCGCCTGGTTACAAGCGAACCAGGTGCGTTGGCCTGGTGCATACGCGGCTGGGGCTGGCTGGAACACTGTAGACGAGAGCAGGCTGGTAACAAAGGGGCAGATAAGGAAGCATGAATAATTAAAGCTCTCGTGACGCGGTCATTGTAATTACTGCCGCGCCTGGGCCGGCGCCAATCATGATAGCCCTGACGACGCTCCGCAGGTGACTTGCCATCTTTGATAGGCGTTCGGCAATATAGGAACAGAACCCGAGATATTTGTGTTTTCAGGTCCATTCCATGGATTTTCTTTAGTCCCTCTTTCAGCGTGCGCAACGCTCTTTCAGCAATCCGTTGGATTGTGATGCAGGGCTGTTGTGAGATTTTGGACGATGTTTCGTGCCATAAATTCGCGGAAAACAGCGCTCACAAATTGCGGTCCGTTATCTGAAACGACCGTTTTTGGAAGGCCAAAACGTGCAAACACTGACCTTAGTGCACCGACCGTGGATTGCGCTGTGGTAACATTCATAAACTGCTTCCATCCACTTTGTTTCGGCGTCCACCTCAACCAATATCATCTTGCCCTCTGTCGGACCGGCAAAGGCTGCATGTAGTCGGCTCTATCTTTCGCCGGTGTACGGCCACGCCAAACGTATTTGGGCTGGCGGCATTGCCGAGGCCCGCGCACATGTACAGCATGAATAACCAGCTGTGCTATGTCACTGTCCAGACCGGGGAACTAAAACAGAGTTCAGGCCATGCTTTTCATGGATGTCATTCTGGGGTGTGTCTGATACAGCAGACGCAACATGCGTTTTGCCACAGCCGTGGGTATGCGATGTCCCCAATACACAAAATTGTGGTTTGCGGTAAGCTCTATTCTCCGGTTAAAGTACGGACGGAGTTGCTTGTGACCCTGTGGTAGTTAACACGGGCACCCCTCTGCAATCCACTTTTTCACCTGCCGGAGGATGGCGTCGTGGTTAGTCAGTTGTGCCACCTCGCGAGCGCATATCGCTGTTTTCTCCATACCCAGGGTATAAAAAGCACATGCGCTGGGGCAGTCGACGTGCGGAAGTGGCAGGCGACTCAGGTCGTCGGCATTGGAACGTTTACTTTCCGTGCAATACGGCAGCGTATAGTCATAATTTCCCGGAAATAAGGCCCACCGCTGAATTCTCGCTGCAGCCATCGGTGGAATCGGTTTACTTGGATTGAACAGCCAGTGAGGGGTTTGTGGTCTGTTACTAACACAAATAGGTGTCCATACAAGTAGTCCTTCAACCATGTGACAACGAAAACAACAGCCAGTGCTTTTTTTTCCAGCTGAGAGTAGTGAGTGTTCGCCTAGCGCAAGCGCGATCCTCGTCGCCACTGGTATGTCGCTCCCAAGCGAGTGATACTGAGAGCGTCAGCCTCAAACGACATGGCAAGATAGAAGCTGGTTTTATTCCACTAAAAAAAATCCCAATACTGATGATTCCTTGATTGTTGGTGATGATGATGATGACGTATCACTTTCAGTAAAGATAAATGAAGCTACCTGTATCAATCAAAACAAGAATATGCAATCAAGGCCTCCTGCAGGTGATTACGCATACAGCGGAAACTTGGAGCCTTACTGAACAACTGGAAAGCAAACTTAGATCGGCTTTACGGGTCTTGGTCAAGAATAATGATAAGAGTAACACTTAAGGACAGGAAACAAGCTACCTGAATCAGGGAACACACTCGACTAGATGATATACTCCAAATAGAGTAAACAGAATTCGGCTGGCCATGTAGTGAGTGGAAAGGACAACCTGAGGACATCCAGGGTAACAGAGTGGATGCCGGGAGACGGGTCCAGAAAAAGGGGAAGCCAATAACTTGATGGACGGACAAAATAACGTAGTTCGGAGGCAAAGAATGGACTCGTGCAGAGCAGAACTGGAGTGGTTGGAGGTCTATGGGGGAGGACTTTATACTGCAGTGTGCCAAGGTAGACTGTTGATGATGATGACGGTGATGATGATAATGAAGCGCAAAAACAGCCAATGCTTGCCACGTCTGCGTTCATTGCTCAACATATATGCGCCAAAGGGAATGTTTGGTGTTCCGCGATCGAGGTAACCACAATATAACTGAATGGTCCAGAAAACCAGTTTAATGTTTTGTGTAATTTGTGCTTGTCGTCAGATAAGAACCGGTATATGCCTGCAAGAAACGCTGGCTAATTAATGGCAAATCTAATGGCTCTTTAAACATTCTGCCACCACGTTGGGAGTCGAAAACGCCATTGCACAAAAATGGACGCGTATCTGCTCTTTTAATTGCAAATGTTGACAGAAGACGATATTCGACTTGCGCCCAGTCTTGGGCAGTAACTAGTTACTAGTAACGCGTTACCGGTAACTAGTTACTTTTTTCAGTAACTTGTAACTGTAACTAGTTACTTTTAAGTTAGAGGAACTTGTAACTGTAACACTGTTACTTTTTTGTTGAGTAACTGTAACGAGAAATATCGTTACAGTTACTTTATTTCTATAAAAAATTATCCAACGGCAACACTCATTAACGACCGGTGTACAGTTTGCCCATTTCACTTTTTCGGCCTTTCTTCAGCAGAACCTTCGTCTAAAACTATGCCAGCTCACTCCCTTCTCATGGGTGAAAAACATCTGGACTAGAAATGTTTAGGCGTGCACGTGTGCGTTGTGTCCCACGCGGTCTACTAAGGGCTCGAAGTTTCTAAGTCTAAGCTGCAGTATTTTCCTCAGCAGCGTGACATCGCTCTCACCCAGGCCATAAATAGCGCTGCGACACGCGCCTAAGCGCACGTGGATGCATTTTCGCCACGTCTGGAGGGCAGTAAAAGTGTTTGACACAAAGGCGAACAGGAAAACAAACACCCGCAAAATGCACTGAAACCTTTTCACTTTCGCGGAAGCCTGGAAAACTCCGGTCAGGGCGTCGCTTTCTCATTAGCGACGTCCAGCCCCGTTTGCAGGGTCATAAAACGCCGCGTGGAGTCTCTCGGTGGCCTCACGCTCGTCCAGCCCTGTGCGCATTGTAGAGTGTCCGATTGACAAGTCGCAGTTGCTTGCGACCATTGTTCGCTTTAGAGACCCCTGGCCGTATTTGGGACCACACGTTTGGGACCCCTGGTCTAGGGGCTCCATCGAGCTGTACCAAGTGCTCGAACGAGGTCTAGGAAGTAATAAATTTCATGCCCCTCCACACATACGACGGCCCCAACGATGGTGGCCCCCGAGTGCCCTCACACCAGCCAGCGTCTTGGCCGGCAGACGTCTGACCACAGTGCCACTGCACGAAGAAATGTTCTTGGGAAGCCTCCCGACTTCGTTTCGAGGGCTGTGGCCGAAACGAGCTACATCTGTTTTTGAATGTTGGGTGCAAGGAATACTTGGGTGAGCTTCGTTCGGCCTATGCCTCAAAGCAAACGAAGGGAGCGGTTCCTGGGATCGGAGTCGTGAGTGCTGTGGATGGCTGGGATTGTGGGAGCAGTTTTTTCCGGTCGAGACGCAAAATCCGCCTTTGTGAGGACGGCGGAGGGGGGGGGGGGGAGGAGGAGAGGAAGGGGAGGACGAAAACAGTAAAGCGTTCGTTTCAGTTTCTCTTCCCTTTGGAAATATCTTGTCTCATTCCGGGGATGGGGGCGGCTGCGGGTTGGGGCGGGAGAACGACTCCGAGGGCCCCCGGACAAACGCCGCTTCGGCAATGGCTCAAATTGGTCTCCGTCTCCGACCACAAGTACGAAATAAAAAGTCAACCAAGCGCTTTTTTTTTAGTATCCTTCAAAAACACCTCGAGAGCCGATGTACTCCCACGCCCGTTTCCCCTTTCCTACGAGGGCCTTCCGTCGATCTGCCACCTCCGCCCCCTTTTTTCCATTCTCTCTCACTGCGCAGGGCGGTCAAGAGACGGCATTGTAGGCGAAAATAAATTAGGTTGACAATGAAAGATTGTTTCGGCTGTGTTGTCCTCCAGTTCGTCCTCTCTGATTCCAACTTAGAAAAATAACTAATTCTATGCTACAATGATGTTTGCAAATAAATTTCTTGCAGTGAAAGTGCAGCAACCAAAAAATAAAGTTCCTTACGATGGATAGCAAAACTTCCGTAATAAAAAAAGTGAGCTGTAAATAACGATTGCTTGGGCATGAGTGCATCATTTTAGGTCCCCTCGTGTATAGCTTTACTACGTGTAATTTTTACTACCTGCATGCCTTCGTACGTTTCTATTAAATAAGCCAAATCTTTTTAGCTATTACTTAGTTTTATACAGTAACGGAAAAGTAACGACGTTACTTTTTTGCAGTAAGTGTAACTGTAACTAGTTACTTTTGGAAAATTCGTAACTGTAACTGTAACAGAGTTACTTTTTTGGGTTAGGTAACTGTAACTGTAACAGTGTTACTTTTTTTCGGTAACGTGCCCATGACTGCTTGCGCCCCTGTCAAGTAAATGCATTCTTTCTCTTTACCGCACATTTCTCACGCTGTTCCTCTCCCGTCTCGTTCCTACCAAGACCACACGCTAGAAGTTTACTCATGCCAATTAAAATTTACCGCGTTCCACTGCTACAGGTCGGGTGTCTCGATGCCAGCGCTGCCATAGGGTGGAGATGTGTGTGAATGGAGTCTCCTTACTCCAACGTTTATAGCCGCGCGTTGCCCTACTCCAAGAGCGTTCCAAGCGGAACGTGAAACCTATCTAGTAGAACCTTTCGCGGTTCCATGCTGCCAGAAGCTATAGTAGCGCGGGAAACAGCAGGCGACAAAGCATTTTTTTTCTGAAGCTGATGTAGTATCGCAATTGCCATCGCAAAAACCGAGCATCTAGGAATTTTTATAAAGGACCACTGCAAATATCACCTATGTATTGGTTTTCTGTCTGATATTTGCGTAATGTGTTGTCCTCGTTCAACAGTGTTGACAAGTATGACACTGCCACCGGACTTAGACCTTTAGATTTGGTTTTGAGTATATAAAACTACTGCGCAACTTCTGTTACGGTTTGGCCGGGTGACTTAATCGAGTCACAGACCGACAGACGGAGAGACAGACATAAGGACAGACCAAAATTGTTGTGTTCATATCGCCCAAGAAAGACTATCGTCTTTGAAAATGCTGACATTTGTTTATAGTTTGTTCTTGTAACTCAGAAGATAAATCTTGAGAAGAAACGATGGCGTTGCCCGTAGGGAGGTACCCCTAATTGTTTCGTCATGTGTACGATTATAGCGGAAATTATTCCAAGAATGCACTAAAAATCTGGTCATCCAAAAATTAAAAGAGAGAAAACCAAACCAACTAAACAAATAATACCTTCCTTTTTTTCTAGCTTCTATGCGCCATTAGGGAACGCAAGGTAAAGAGCACCCGAACAACGTAGTAAGGGTCCTCCATTATATTTTTTTGTTATCTTCAAGTTGGTTGTCCGTCACAACCGGAAATAGGATGCTTCCGGAAACCCGTCCTGCTGACCGCTGCGCCACACCGTTCTCCTCGAGAAACGCGACGAAAGCGAAGAAAAGGCCGAACATTGCTGAGGTGAATGAACCGCTGTCTTTTGTGTGCAGCTCTGTGGTCACAATTCAGCAGCTGGTTTCACGAGTATATATAATTTTACTTCTTTTTCACGAGCCTCCTTGCCCTGTACGGCACAAGAGAGGAACCTTTAATCGGTACTGAAGCAAGAAGGAACTGCTCTGTCTCGTTAGCAACTCGAATGTTGGTCTTCTCAGCAGTTTCACTCCTGTTTCAAAGCGGCGAGTCAAGCAAGCTGGGAGAAAACATTTTTCTGTACACAGGCGTTCGTACTCGCAGGCACGTAATAATAACGCTCCTTCCTGGTATCGTACAAAGGCGTGAACCTCAAAACCGTACCCAAGAAGAAACTAAACCTATACAATGATTAAATTTAAAAAATCACCACAACCGCGCATTTAATTAGTGATCGCGCCCAGAGAAGTCTGAAAAAAACCGAAAAAATTACTTGGCCCAGTGTTAAACAAACATCGCACGAACTTCGCAAAAAAAGGTAGTTAAATGCGAGATATGCCTTTTTTCACCATCTCTTATTTCAGTTTATATCTTAACTTTGTAATATACACTGCGTAAGCAGTCAACGTACCACGTAATGAATATTACATCGCACCATACGAACCAAAAGTTTTCTTTCGTTTGACAATCGCTTTGTGCCCTACTTAATAAAAGGTTGCTTTAACTTTTTTCCTCTTTGAGATGAGCTCCGCACACACTTCCGTGACAACTTCGCCTTTTTCTAAGACGCGAAGCAATTATTTAAAACCGTCTTACGCAACTCAACAAAAATAACGCCGCAGCAAAAAGGGAGCGTTGGCTGTTATCGGGCTAAGGCCTTGTGCTGCTGAGCATGAGGACGCGGTTTCGATTCCCGGCCGCGGTGGCCGATCTTATGATGGAAGAGAAAAGCAAACACGCCAGTGTGTAATGGATTCCGGCGCACGTTAAAGATCCCCAGGTGGTCAAAATTAATCCGGAGCCCTCCACTACGGCGCTACTCATCCCCTGCGTTGCGTCGGCGCGTTAAACCCTAGAATCAATCAAATCAATCCGGCTTTTATCGGGCACTTCACAGATAATTACTAAGCCCCTCTACCAACTACAGCAATGGTAATACAGCCGCAAAGCAGCGAATTTCCAAGAAATTTGAAGCTTAAGTTGTATTTCTTGCGGTCTCTGGCCGTCAGTGTTCTTGTTTCATTATAATAAAATACTAGTGCTAGTAGTACAATAAGAAACCCTTGGAGAAACTTATGGAGAAACTCTTGCATTGATAAGCAATTAAAACAAGGGCGATAGTGCTGCATTTAATGGGGTAGAAAAATGCGACCTGGATAAATAGGGGGGAAAGGCGGATATTATCTTAAGTATACCGAGCGTATTAGCAAAAACGTTAGTCATTTTCTTTCTATCTGCTGCAACTTATCCACTACATCTCTTATCATTGTGCAGGAAACAGACAGCACTTTATCTATCGGCAGATGCACGTAATAGGAAGTTATGGAATAAAAAGCCTACGAATCGAGCCATTACGTATAGCGCAACTCACAAAAAAGAGTTGCGATTTGGGCAACATGTAACATATTTTACAGCCTTTCTTAGTAAGCAGATGCTGACGAACTAACGTGTGGTTATTGACCTTTTCGAACATCGCAACAAAACTGGAGCGATAATTATTTTAATCTTACACCCGGAAGAGGTTGCTGGAGACGCGAAGTCAGGGCACACGTCATCAATGCAAAAACGATTTAGTCACTGCTAGGGTTTACGAGCACGTATTCATTGTCCAGAAGCCACGGCTATAAATATGCACTCAGCTTTCAGATTTCGAGATGGTGTGACACCACCAGCTGGAGAAACGTTTTCCGAAACCCAAGGAGCTGCTTTATGCGCAGCGAAAGCGTGGCATGGTAGCGAAGGCATAAAAACGGAGTGGACGCATCCGTTGTTTTACGTCCACGATGGTTAGCCGGCCCGCATCGGCGTCGACGCGATAACGCGCAAACACTGCGTGCCTGTCAATGCTCCCTTAACGTTTACGACTGTCTGAATAAAACAAGTAAAGCGTGGCGCTGTTTTCTCTTCGGCCTCGTCTTGCGAAAAGCGTTTCTGCTAGAATATGTTTACGGCCGGGAAATATTGCCGTCGGGATAACGCTTATAGCATTGGCGTTTGCGTGTTTCAATAATGCCCGAGATGCAGCGGCTGATATAGGAATACGTAAAACGAAAGGTAAGTAAGCCGCAGACAACAATACCACGCAGCGAATATCGGCGTTGCCGTATTTTGCGGATATGCGATAAAAAAACACTAGTAATGGGAAGGGTTCTTGCGCCAATTCACTGGACAGTGCATATGTAGTAACAAGGACAGAGATTCCGATGATCATAAAGTTGGCAGTACTCTCTGAAAAAATTACAAACTGCACAACAACAAAATATTGCATAAGCAGGAGTTAGTACCTTAGCAGCCTTATGAAAGGAAGCTGTTTGATTGGTGCGGTCAGTCAAGTAAACAAAAAGTGTGACTCGAATTGCGGGCAATGCACACAAGCGGGTGCTTACTTGACCTTTAGTCGAATAATTGCAGAACGGTAAATGGAATTTCACTTTTGCAAATTCAAGGTGAATTATTCGTACCCCGCACAAAGCGTTCGTGTCATATACATCTTCCTTTTTGCTGTCTCCGTATTTTCTATTGCAGCCCGAAAGCTGTTCGACTTGCTGTATAAAAAGTTTTAAAATAGCAGCTCGCCGGAAAAAGCATGATTTTAACAGGTCGCATCCCCGTAGAGAAGGAGACGCTGCTGTGTTGAGTACGTTAGCTGCTCAGATATTGCGGTTTTTATTTGCATTTGCCAATAGCGAATACGTTTTCTGTGTGAAGAAGATTTTGTATATTTGTGACAAACTTCATGGCCGCCATCTAAGTCCGTATGCTTTCTTTGAATAGAAAGTGTTGGGAAGACATATTTCAGTGAATTTGGTTCAGTCATTTCATTCTACAGATAAATTCTCCAGACTATTTTGTGAGAAGCAGTTGATGCCTTTGTCAACAAACAAAGAACCTTGCCTGTACTACATCAGCAGATTCGTTGCCGCTATAGACGCTCGTACTGTATACCTAAATGTGGCAGATGCGTAGCTTTGTAAAAGTTAGGCTTCTCCCCGTACAAACGTGCTTAACAGGCAAACACGCTTTACAGAGCGCCAATCTAACTTCATGACAAGCCGCATTCGCACAACCGAGTGGGTCCTAGGAACTTCATCTGAACTTCATAAAAGCAGAGCTTCACAAAAAATGCACTACAAATGCATTAACCAGTTCGCTGTATGTTCGTCGTAGATTCATTCTTGAAAAGGGTTTCCGCCAGTTGCTTGCTTGCACAGCAGACAGGAACAGTTTAAAGTGTTCACTGTGCACCAGGACGTGCAACAAATACTGCGATAATTTCGGCGATCGAAGTGACCCCGAAATGCTTCCATTTAATGATGTTAATTTCTGCATGTATTTAAATGCGATGTCCTCTCGCAATTGTTCTCTTGAAAACAAAACTTCGCTGTCTGTTCCAATTATTAGGAACATTTTGAAGAAGCTTGTTGTTAGTGCAATTGTATTTTATTGATGAAACCATTCAACGAATATTACTTCTCACAAGGGCGCTATTATCGGTCGCAGGCGCAGAATATTGTTTTTGTGACATTGGTCCAGAGATTGGTATTATATATAGCTTCTCTTTCAGAAAATTATAACTGAATTCCCTACGCCATGTATATATAATAAAACTGGAGGAATCGAAAACGCACTCAATTTCTTTACAAGGTCTCAACAAGACCTCATTACTGCCACCAAGATATTTGTTGCTTATTTAGTGCATGTACAGTTGTAATAAGCACATTAGCCATACCGAGACAGTCATTTTTCATACTTGCTGTTATTAATGGACCACGACGAACGCAGCAAGAGCCTAACACTATTAACACGTCGAAGGCTTTAACAGGATGAAGGACAAGCACAAGACCGTTGACGGTGGGGCGTTATAGACCGGACGGGTTTGCGACACACGGAAGCACAGTTAACCGTTCGGAGGTACACAAAATAGTCTCGCAGTTCGGAAGGTCCGAGAGCAATGCCCGATTAGCCAGTCAGCTCAAGTTCCGTCGCGATGTAATTTCTAGCGGCTCCAACAGCAGGAACAGCAGCGCCCAACAGCCGGAACGGAACGTCAGCAATTGGCGCACCAGCGCCGCGATGACGGGGCCCAGATGCGCTCTAGAGCCTTGAAGGAGGGTAGCAACGGTCTTGTTACAGGTGGCCCGTGGACCAGGAGTCCCACGGGGTCGTTTTTCCATGTAACCGCGCCTGTTCCACCGCTGGTCTTCCAGCCAACGTCGTTGTTGTTGTTGTTGGTCCAAAAAAAAATGGCTCGTACCCACTCAGGGGGATTGGCCAGGAAATGGGCGCTAACTGCCAACGTCGTTCCAACCTCCGCGATCACTGACGCGCGCTTCTCTTCCTTGTCGTCGTCGATGAAGCTCCGCTGTCTCGATTGCGCGGTCAATAGCTCGCGTGGCCATTCATCACACTTCCTCTTTTATTTCATTGTTCTCGTAAGTCGAAATCATTATCTGTAATTCAGGGAGAGTTCGCCAAGTCAGACTGTTTATTGCAGGGTAAAAAAATATTAGCCTCAACGTCAGTGGTAGTAATTATCTCTAATCAGGATAAAGTCACTTAATGTGCGCAGTCAGTAAGGAGACAAAAAGTAAGTATTGTCTTTTTTGTATCACCTCGCGTATATATTGCAATGCTTCCAAGGTATTATTTTCGTGATGTATGCGCATGTTTGGTGCCCTTTTTTGACGGCACTTACGGGTTTCATTAGGACGGTTATATGGCACCCAGTACCCCTTCGTGCACCCGCACAAAAATAATGGCGGCCGTACAGAACCATCCTCTACACAGAATCCAGAAAAAAATGTTCGTACCTAACTTTTTTTTAATTGGAAATGAAATCTGAAGCCTGCTTAAATGTTAGCGTATATGCTCATTACTGACGCGCCAAAGAGAACACCGGAAACCTTAGTTTTGTATTTTATGTGTCAGTAATTCGTAATTGGGGCTGTAGTTTTGGGGTTGATTCTTTGAAGCACACTTCAGGTGATCCAAATATAGACAGTATATGGCTGCGGGAAACGTCTGTAGACTTTGTTGAAATTAAAATGAGTTAAAACAATTTTCCTCATATTTGGCTGGTATGAGATGCCTTTACCCAGGCTCGTTGCGTTAGGTGTACTTATTTGTCACATTGAAAGACACGGATTTATTCATATCCGGCAGCTCAAGGGAATCTGTGCCGTTGTGGTTGCAAAAAATAAAAAAAGAGGACATAACGGCCGTTTTCTCAAACCTTCTATAAAACAAATTGTATACATGTTACATGTCATAATGATACATGACCACATCTATTGGTGGATAGAACATGCGATGCAGCTGACAGGTGTGACGCCCTTTACATAAACTCTTCTTGTCCGATGCGGGTGTTTCAATCTGCTATTGTTGCATATGAGTCCTTTAGAGTGACAGCCAGGCATTATGCTGTTCCCCCAAAATAAATTTCTTATCTAGCTCGTCTAAGAAAGTCGCTAACATGTGGTTATATGAATTTTAACGTCAATACAAATTCAGAGGTGGTTGCGTCCAGGGTCTGGTGTGCTAACCAGCAAGGAAGGACGGAAAACTATATCCCTCCACGGCACCGCATCGTTGAGTCATCGAAACGACGACCTAAGGGCATCCCGTGCTGCTTTGCGGACACCCGGGGGAAGATAAAAGGGAGATAAATAGACTACACCAACACGAGGTACAAAAAAGAGGTGAAGACGAAAAAAGCGAAAGGAAACGCACGAGAGCTCATGCGCAGCCAATATAACCAGACCGTTTGGCATCCCTCCATTGTAGATGGCCGCTGCACAGGCTGGAGCGGAGGATCTCACTGAGATATTGGAGACGTGGCCCCCGTTGGGGATAACGAGGGGTGGAGAGACAGCCGACAAGTGGCATTCCGTGTGCACTGCCTTTCCGCGGTGGGCAGACGTGCTAAAGAGGAATGGTCCCATAGAAGAACGGACGGCTCCACGGAAACGCCTGGACGATTTGCAGGATACGCCGGACGGGAAAGTTTCGAAAGGGAATAAGGGCAGCGACCACATGTGCGGGCTGCTCGTGTTGTCGTGTGGGGCCATCGTTTAGGCAGCCACGTCACGGACCCAATAATGGCCGGTGTAGTCTCGACAGGCCACTTGTGATCGATATCAGAGTGTCAACTCTGTCTTATTGCCGTTCGCTTTCGGCGAAGCATAAGTTCTGCGGCGCAAAAAAAAAAGATGTGAGGGGGTGTGAAATGGAACCAAAGGAAGCCCCCTTATAGAATGAATGACCGACGGAAAGCCCAACCTTTTTTCCACCCTGTTCTCTATGTATCAGAATCATCGGCTACCTTCCTTTCCTTTATACCTACACCCCCCTCTACCAATATGGGTTCTCCCGTGGCCAACCCGTGTGGTTTCTCCTGGTACGGTCTATAAAGCCGAGTGCTCGAAGCCGTATTCAGATATTGTTTCAAAAGATGCACAAAATACACAAAGATGCACAGAAATGCACAAAGAAGCCAGAACGTCATATAGAAGGCTGTATACAGAATCTTCTGGCTGTATTGGTAATTTCGGTTTTTCCTGAGAGCCATTGCAAAGCGGTTGGTCGTCGTGTTAAGAGTAGACATCGAAGCCGGTATCTCGATGCGTAGCATATGACAGAAAAAATGGCATCTCCACCCCATGGATAATGGGGAGGGTGCGGAGTACGGGGACTCGAAATGACATCCAAACTGCGCCCCGAGTTACATTCTATTTGCGCCCCGACCGTCATTCGATTTGAGCCGTGAGTTGCACGTTGATTATTCCCGGAATAAAACTGCAACTCACGACTCAAATTGAATTTCCCTTGATTTTCGCTTGATGGTGGTGTCTGCACGGATGAACGCGGACGGATATTGGGAGGTCCTAAGGTACTCCGCAACATCACGGGTGAGGGAGTAAGCCTCTAAAGTACTACCTCGCGGTCGTAGCCAATGGGTAAGGTGACTGACACTAATTCTGTCTAGTCTACCAGACACAGGCTCGAATCCTGTCGGTGCCTGTGTGATTTTTTGCGATTGTAAATGCTATGCGCACGAACGCGGACGGACATTGTGTGGTGCTAAAGTACTCCGCAGCTAAAAATAACTAACAGTAGTCGTTATTGGATAAGACGGAAAGGGAGCGGCGTCGTTTATACGCGCCTCCCTTTGCATGCACCGATTCTATTTATTTCGCGAGATCTAAACCTGCTCGTGTGTACTCCAGTGCTAGAATATATGGTGGCTACTTGATGATGAAGACATATATTATCAGTAGAGAAAAAAAGTGCACAAGATCGCAATACGCTTTTGTAGCACCAGTGTCCTGAGTCTGAGCGCTAATAAGTCTTCGTTATGAAAAATGTGTATGCTACCTTAAAAAAAAGTGTGCAACCGATGCATGCAGCCGATGCGCACGAAACAAAATCTTGCGTACTTACTTAACACACCCAAAGAAAACATAGCAAGGCACGACGAGCCATGGGAATAAGAATGACAGGAGCAGCGCCTAGAGGAAAAGCTTGGGTGGAGGACGCCCTAGGCTAGTCCAAATAAGGTGAAGAAATGGAGTTTACCTTGGCCTACAATGTGGGCAACTTACAACCGGTGTACCACGAAGGTTACAAAATGGCTGCCGACAGACGCTACTAGAGGAGAACAAGTTGGAGGAAGAAGAAAAAGAAGTTTGGCGGGGGAGAATGGATTTGGAGACAGTGCAGGTTCGGATAGTTTAATTAAGAGGCTTTGTTTGTGTCATATCAATACGTCATTTGCGTCCACTGCCGTACCGATGTGCACGCGCACACGCACACTCGCGTGCAAACGCACTCTCTCTGTCAATATCTTCGAGATAGATGCGCTTTATTTTGGAAGGGAAGTCAACCGAAGAAACAGAGTGTTTTTGTGCCATCATTCACATTATTTCAGGTTTTATTCCTGTTTTGCACTTGCTCTTCATCTATTTGATAGAAAGGAACGAGAAGGCGACAAAATTTCGCAGTAATAAAACTTCATACCTTTTGTGTCCAGCCCAACGACACTGAAGCGTACAAAAGAGCACCAACAAACAATGGACAATGGCCGGAACGACTGTGGGAAGCTGATTAAGAGCAGCCGTGGCCTGGATGAACGGGCGGGCCTCCCACTCACTTCTTAGGGCTCCGCAGCAAGGCTGCGTGTCATTTCTCCACACGTCGAGGGCCGGGCACGGGAACTCATCATCGCCTCGGGAACGCGACCATCGGTCAAGCCCTCCTCTTCTGCACCTCGCGAGGCCGGCAGCGTGGCAATAATAACGGACCCGCTATGCGCAGTATTGAGTTCACATATAGTTGCTGGTATAGTATATATATATATACATACATACATACATACATACATATATACATACATACATACACACACATAATACTCTCTCAAAGTGTCGTACCGTAAGTGAACCGAACGGTAAACCGGAATCACAGCGGTAATTTTTTCCGAATAGAACCCCAAACCACACCGTTATATTTCCAATTCATTGTACCCGAACCGGAACTGAACGGAAATGAGAAATAGCGGTTACCGGTCCACGACGAAACGGTTCAACCACCCACTGTTCTCGGCCATTCGACCACGCCATTAGGGCTTTTCTCTTTCGCACCATCAATTTCGTAACTTCTCACGCACTTTCGCCTTCATATCAGTCGACACTATTGACGCTGTCTTCGTCGTTACAACATGAGAACAGCCGTGGTACTGCTGGAGAAAGAGAACGAGGTTTAATAGAATGCTTTCGAAATATATATATCCGCGGGTAAATAATGGTTTATCTATAAAAACTGAATTTTTCGGTGCCGCGGATGGTCGAGCATGAGTGGCAGCATTCAGAATAAAGTACACGTGCCAAAACTGTGTAACGTTCACATCAAGATTTTTTTGTTAATTTCAATATTTTTTTCGCTATGTCGATGCTCTCGTTTTAAAGCTATGCGTCAGCATAAAATTTCCGCTATGTCATAAAATTTCCCGCGGGGTGGACGCCAAAGGTTAAAGATAAATTCAAGTTCCAGAACAATACCAGGGCTCTAACTTCGTTAAGTGCGCCGAAAGTGAAGGCTACAATAACTGGATTAAAAGAAACAAATATAGCAATATAGCAATTAGATCAAATTGTTATTAAAACCAATGCCGCTGTCACTTCTTTATCAACCCGTAAAAGAACCCTAACAGGTCACGATATCCCGATGTTCTTTTTGACGTAAACCCGCCATAAATTGGAACGCTTTCAATTATATTTTAAAATATACTTTTACCTTTGGACACTTCTCACGGCGAACGTAAAATCATTCAAGACGAAACCTATAAAATGCTGGAAAAGAATGTAATTGAGCCTTCTTCCTGTCACTTGGCGTCACCAGTCGTTTTGGCGAAAAAGAAAGATCGGTCGTGGCGCTTCTGCATTGATTACGGGCGCTTGAACAAATTCACCAAAAAGGACGTTTATCCGCTTCCTCGGATTGATGATGCCCTCGATTGCCTACACGGTGCATCGTACTTTTCTTCTATTGACCTTCGGTCCGGGTATTGGCAAATTGCTGTTGATGCCGAGGACCGCGAAAGTCCGCATTTGTGACGCCCGACTGGCTGTACCAATTCAAGTTCATGCCCTTTGGTCTCTGTAACGCGCCGTCTACCTTCGAAAGAATGATCGACTTCCTCTTACGAGGCATCAAGTGGTTGACTTGCATCTGCTTCTTGTACGACGTCATCGTTTTTTCCCCGTCATTCGAAACTCATCTCCATAGTCTTGCAGTCATCCTAGAGGTTTTCTGTCGCGCCGGTCTCCAGCTCAAGTCCTCAAAATGCCGTTTCGGTGGCCGGCAACTCAAGATCCTCCGCCACGTAGTCGATGCTACTGGTGTTCTACCTGATCCCGATAAGGTACGCGCCGTCCAAGAATTTTCAATCCCGCGCTCGGCAAAGGATGTTCGTAGCTTTGTGGGACTATGCTCCTACGTTCATCATATTATCGAGAATTTTGCTGAGATCGCCCCGCCATTGACAGATCTCCTTAAGGCCGATATCTCATTCTAATGGGGCAACGCGTAAAGCACAGCGTTTGCCGCTCTCGTTGACCACCTGACTCGTTGCCCAATTTTGACCCATTTCGATTCGTTGGCTCCCACAGACGTTCGGACGGACGCGAGTGGCCGAGAGATAGGGGCAGTATTGGTTCAGAAACAGGCTGGTCGCGACAGGGTGATAGCCTACGCCAGCCGACTTCTGTCCCCTGCTGAACGTAACTATTCCATCACGGAACCTGAATGTCTCGCACTCGTCTGGGCCATCATCAAGTTCCGCCTATATTTGTACGGCAAACCCTTTGCGATTATTACCGACTATCATGCCCTATATTGGCTTTCTTTGCTAAAAAAAGCGTACAGGCGGCTCGGCCGCTGGGCGTTAAGGCTCCAGGAGTATGATTATTCCGTGGTCTACTAGGTCTGGTCGCATGCACCGGGACGCCGACTCGTTGTCTCGTCATCCTGTGGATCCGCCTGATCAAACCTGGAATGATGATGACCCCTGCGTATTTCCCCGGTCCGACTCGCACGACATAGCCGCCCAGCAACGACTCGAGCCATCACTTCGGCAGGTTATAGACCGTCTTAGCTCAGAGCCGTCCGACTCATCTCTGCACGCCTTCACACTGCGTAATGGCGTCCTATTTCGCCGCAACTTCCGGGCGGATGGCCCTGACGCCCTTCTCGCCGTACCTCAGCATCTCCATCCCGACATACTCCACCAGCTACTCCACTGCTGCCCATCTTGGCGTCACTCAGATCTACGACCGTGTGCGCCGACGCTTTTACTGGCCCGGCCTTTTCCGGTCTGTGCGAAGGTACGTCACGGCTTGTGACCTTTGCCAACGCCGCGAGACGCCTCGGTCACTTCCAGCAGGCCCTCTTCAACCGATTGGTGTTCCTTCTGAACCATTCTTCCGTGTTGGATTGGACCTTCTCGATCCTTTCCCCTTATCCCGCTCTGGTAACAGGTGGATCACCATTGCCACCGATTACATCACGCGTTACGATATCACACGTGCCCTTCCTACAGGCTGTGCCACAGACGTCACCGATTTTCTAATACACGCCGTAATTCTGCATCACGGTGCTCCTCGTCAGCTGATCACGGGCCGTGGTCGGTGCTTCTTATCTAAGGTCGTCGACGGTCTTCTTCGGTCCCGCCGCATTAAGCACAACCTCACCACGGCCGATCATCCCCAGACCAATGGGCTCGCTGAACGATTTAACAAGACACTCATGGAATGCTCGCTATGTAAGTGTCCACCGACCACCGTGACTGGGACGTTCCTCTCCCTTACGTTACTTTTGCCTACAATTCGTCGCGCCTCGACACTGCCGGCTTCTCTCCTTTCTTCTTCCTTGTCGGCCGTGACCCTGCCCTGCCATGGGACACCATGTTACCTGACTCGACCACGCCACGAACTGAGTACGCACATGATCTCATTGCCCAGGTTGATGTGGCCCGCCAGATCGCCCGCGCCATGATTACGGCGTCAAAAGCAAGTCAGAAGCGCCGCTACGACGAAACCCACCGTTATGTGTGCTTCCCATCAGGCTCCCTGTCCTCCTTTGGACGCCTTCACGCCATGTTGGGCTATGTGAAAAACTATTGTCCCGCTTCACAGGCCCCTACCGCATCATTCGCTTGGTTACTCCAGTGGCGTACGAAATTATTCCAGTCGCTCCCTCCCCATCAACTGTGCAACCAGCGTCTCAAATTGTGCATGTGTCCCGCCTGAAGCCCTACTTCCGTGATTAAGTTTAGCCAACTTCTACCGTCTTCAGAACTGGAACGCCGCTTCTACCTCTGGGGATCATGTCGTGGGCTCTGTCCCTTGGCTCCTTACTATAAACGAAACCAGTGGCCAACCCCGCCCTGCGGGTATACGCCCTCTGTGATAAGTGAACTCATGGGCTAGAGAAGAAGACGCTCGCTGATGTTGGTGGGCGTGCAGTACCTGGGACATCGCAGCTGCCTTGTCTGTCTTTACTATTCCGTTTATTTTTGTAATGACTATCTCTAAATACACACCCTTCGTTGCGACGTCACAATATTAAAGGGTTTATCCAGCTATTCAGAGAATAATTGTTATTCGGATAATGCTTAGCAGTTAGGAAGAATAATGGGTAACATGTTAACAACGACCCTCCGTGTATGCGAAGTTCGCGAAGGCGACTCCTCCAATCAGAGCGCTGGGGCCAAGCAGCGGCATCGCGTTTCACAGTAGGAGTTCGCTCAGTCGACGATGCCTGAAGCTCGCGGGCAGTAGCCATTAGCGCGGCTGCTCTCGTTTCCTCGTCATCGATCAGCGAGCTCCTGCCTGGTCGGCCCCCAGTGTAAACTATATGGTTCCCGGCTCCAGCGACTCATGACCTATTGAACGGGAGGAATATTTGAACGCTCTTCTAGAGAACGTACAGGTTGAAAAATGCGTCATTGAACGACTAGCGAAGACAACGACTTCATGAGGGCGTATTTACAACTACTTTTTACGTTTTTATGGTATTTATTCTTGACAATTTTTGGATGAATTTTTAGAAATATTTAGGTTGCAGGGATTTATTTTTCATTATTAATTTTTCAACTTTTAGTTAAAATTCCAGTATTTATTTTGCAATTCTAGTTTTCGGAGTGATTGTAGCTATAACCGGTGATGTATAAGGAACCGTTGATTTGTAGACTTCGTGGCTACAGCCATTGACGCAGAAAAACGGGCTCTCGGTATCGACGTACCGTGGGTATCAGAGCGCAAATGCATCAGATTATAAGTATTATATTGAAGCCGCTTTTTATCTTTGCCAGGTTTCACCCGAGGACATCGTTTGCCGGTGCACTGTATGAGGTAACGTAAAGCAGCTGGTATGTGGTAGAGCCCAGAGACTTCGTGAAGTTGCAACTGGACACGTCACTAGAAAAAGCCTTGGTGCTGTGTTTGTGTGTGTTACACTAAGGAAGTTACGTATCAGTCTGCTTTCAGGCAGTCACTAGGATTCGTTCAAGTAGCAGTTACTCGGGTTGCCATCGACTAAATTCTAGGAGCGCTAAAAATGCTACGCGCTTTGATCCTAAACTTCACTTCGTCCGAGTCAAGTTCATACAGCATTCACTTGCTGTTAGCCCTTGCGGCAATAAAAGTTTTGTCTCTCTCTCGACTTTAAAGAGCGGCACCAAGCGTTCATCTGGAGCCGATTTTATAGTTCCTGCTTTCTTTCTCATATTTCTTTGTTTGTAAGTTATTGTGAATAAAAACGTTCCACTCAAATGTGAAATCTGTTGAAATATCTTTGGTCTTAAACATTGATTCCAAATCGGAACCTTCGCAGCAATCCTCAACAGACTTCCTCACCTAATTCCCTTCACGAACGTATGGGTATAGGTGCCGAAAGAATGCACATTACAGGCTTAATTGTATGGGATTCACTAGGTGCACTTGTTCAAGATGCTTCATAAACGTTTGCTTTTCACTGCCTTCAATGGCGCTTGGGTTTATCACAACCAATATTTAGTGGCAATCCAAATCCCCGTTGGTCTGCAAAGACTACTATGTTTGGGGCCGTATATAACGAAGAATTAACGCCGTAATCGGAACGTGAGGCTTGTCGATCCGTGACTGGTGACATTCTTAACGCTTAGCGAAAATGAAAAAGACGATTTTTCCTTACCTGATATGGCATTTCCAGCTGTGTATAAGACGGCTCTCTGACCGTCAGAAATCATTTAAAAAGAAAGCTGAAATAAGATAAAGTTTGTTTTGCTGTATTTACGTGCTTTACGGGTGCTTAAATCTACTCAGACCATAATTACCGCACAGCAACTATTCCCTACTTTCAGCTTTCTTTCTAATCGATTTCTGATGGTCAGAGAGGCGTCTTATACACACCTACAGAATGCCACATCAGGTAAGGACAATCCTCTTTTTCACGTTCACTAAGCGTTAAGAAGGTTGCCAGTCACGAATGGCATGCGTGAGCGCTTAGCGTGATAATTCACCACGTTTAAAACAAGCCTGCAACAAATACTTTGTATTCACGCTTGGCAAGCGTTACGCCTCCCGCGAGTCATGCTTAGAAAGCGTGATTTTTCAGCGTGAAAATGCGTCGCGCTTGTAACAAGCATGCAAAAAAATCGTCGATACTCACGCTTGTTAAGCGTAAAAAAAATTACTTTAGTTCGAGATATCGAACTGCGAAGTTTAATTGCTGTTCGCCTGATTGCGCATGCTAAAGACTGAAGACAGGCGCAAATCTCCTCTTTTTTGTTATGTGTTTCGATAGCGGTTCTGAGTAGTGCAGATTGCGGTAAGGGGCCCCACGACTGGAGGGGTGACGGTTATAACTTTTCCTACGCCTCCACCCTGTTGTCAAACTAAACACCGTACACAGCAGTACGGTCCCAAAAGGGAGGAGCTTGGCGCTGGTCTCCGCTGTCTAGCATGCGTAATCATGCGAACGGCAATTTAACTTTGCAGTTTGTTGCCGAGCGCATGTGCAGCAACAAACCTCCTTCACTGCTCTCCGTCTCAAGCTGCACCGCAGCCCGCCATTGCTTTTCCATAGGCATACCCTCCCTAGCTTTAAGAGCTAAACATGGTAGTTCTCCGGGAACGCTGCGGCCGCGGTTGTAGCAGCCAGAGGCCCTAAAGAAAACTACCAGCATTGCGGGGCATTGCAGGCCGAGGCGAAAACTAGACAAATCAGCGGGCGTAGAGGAGCAATATTTCCTTCGCGAGCCGAGTCTCAGCTTTAGATGGGGACGGCAGCGGCGCGCAGGCAAATTAGCTCTCCTAGACCCAACCGTTGTGGGCGTCTCGGCGCAGCCGAGTAATCGCCCCTCGTTTAGCCATACTCATGCCTTCAGTCGTACATAAACGGCAGAAACCGTGCCTTGTATCCCTTAGGCTTGTATCCTCTAGCAGCGCGTGCGAAACGCCCGCTCTCACGGACAGCCTTCTCGGCTGATGTGTATGGAGGCGTAATGTAAACGCAACGAGCCCGGGTTAGTGGGAGGGCATTCTCCGAGTAGGCTTTGATGGTGCAATAAACATGCTATTCGCTGTGCCTAAGTGTACTGCAGGGAAGCGCCAACGCTCCGTGAAATAATTTTGTTTCGGCGTTCCGCGAGGGCGCCCCACCAGAATGGTCTTAGTGAACGCTCTAAGAGGGATGAGGCGGGTGTTAGCCATTCTCCCGGTTAAGGTGCCTGAAGTGAATAGGTAGATGTGAGCTAACTTGCAGCGGCGACTTTCACTACACCCTGTGATTTTTTTTTTTTTTTTTTTTGCAAGAGCTTGACATGGCCTATTGAGCAAAAACGTCAGTATTGGCGTTGTTCGGCGTCTAGAGTGGCTCTTAATCTCCCATTGGTCGCACCGCCTTCCATAGCCCGTGCGTCAGGAAAAAGACAAAGAAAAGAATTCTGCCTATTGGCTACGACGAATCACCTGGCTGCGAAGTCAACACAAAGAAAGAAGCGCGTAGTTCAAGGAGATGCTGAGAGCTGAACGGGTGACAAGGAAAGACGCAGTAAATATTTGCGAGTCACGACGTGTGTGAAGTCACTACCGGGACCGGCATCAATCACTTGGCCTGGGTCGCGCCAGTAGTGCCTTGCATGCCAAAAGGACATTTTGTAGGAGCGTATATGCTTTGCTGCTCTTCTATTTGCTACTTCTTGAATGTAACGCTTCACGCGGGCTTCTATACGCGTATTACACACGCTTGCAAGTCGAAAGAAGCTACTCGTTTTCTAAAACCATCTTAGACCAGCGAAAACAACCGAGCGGTGGGGGCGTCGGAAATATATGACGGAGGCAGCGCGTTCAACTCGCATCCAGAATCAAATTTACCAAATTCGGTCGTCAACTCATGTACTTTTTTTTCTTCTCTTTCCGTCGTCTTCCATTTTGTGGGACATTTCTTGTTTACACAGGCGACCAGAATTTCGACATAGCAAGTCCTCTACGTCTGTCACGGCAACAAAGAAATGCTCGTCTGTATTAGGTGTGTAGGCAAATTACTAAACCGGAAATCGGGGTAACAAATTCCGGGTTAAGCGACGAGACAAAAACGTAAAAGCTAAATTGAAATTTAAGTTTGCGTTTGCTGGGCTACAAGCTTCGAGTTAGGTGCAGAATAAGAACTAGTTTCAAATTACGATAAGCTGAATTATATATTTTGTAACGTCTCAAAAAACCCCTAAGGGGTGACGTCAATTTCTAATCCTCTATTTTCTCCTTAAAGGCTCACTTCGAAGGAACGACTTAGCGTCTCATTGCTTCCGCACTTAAGAGCGTATCCTGGCGGAAAAAGGTCTCGCTCCTCCGATGCTGCCTGGCAACGCGTGCCTGGCAACGCATGATCCCAAGCTCTCCTCATCAGCATTGCAGAGCAGATACCTTGGGAGGCAACAGGGGCAGCCTCGGCGGTCGTCTTTGTTATTCTTCTCTTCCTGAGCTTCTGCGATATCCGCTTATTTTTGTCTCTTTTATCACCTTGGTCGGAGAGCGTGGGCAGCATGGCAACCAGCGCTCGCGCCTCCCCTGCGCGCCCTAGTGCAACCTGTTTTGAGTTCCATTTTTTCAATATAGCTTACACTTAAAAGAAAACAACAATTTTAGGGAACACATTGGAGCGTTTGTAGCGTAGATGCGTGCTTGGTATGCGTAATTCCATTTGCTGGTCAATCCAATGTATATACGATTTCTCTTTAGCTATGTCCTTAACACTAAAATTGCGGGAGGGGGCTGCCGTGGTGCACTTCTTTTATTACCCTAGGTGAGCAGCCAAGTGAGAAAATGAGTTGCGTTGCATGTTTTCAAATCCTTTGCAGAGGGGAAAATTCCAAAAAATTGAATTACCTCCAGAAGTTTCTCGCTGAATTCTGTTGCGAAAAGACCAATTGAACTGTTAGTGTCCTCTGGAAACAAATATCATTATCAAATTTAAAAAAAAAATTACCCATGTTTACTTATTCGACATAGCTCGCAATTCTGGTGAGAATGCAGTTTTCGACTCCTATTAAAAAGGTCTCTAAATCAACTTTGGCATTAAAAGTCTGACCATTTGATCACTGCTGCTACGCCTGTTCTGCAAGGCATTGTAAATGGCGAATTGATCGGAACAACCCACGCAGCCAAACTGTCATACGAACGAATTTGCAGCCCATCAGCTAGCGAAGCGTTAGGCAAGATGGGGTTGGTCAGGCAGTCTATCCCACAATACACTGTAACCACACCCAGTGACGTCATCGAACACCAACGAACAGCTCCCACAAGATGATGCAGACAAAGAATACCAGCCAACTGCGATCATACAAACGAATAAAACGCAAAGGAATCGGAAGAAAGTGCCCGGAATGATACCATAACTGGAAGAATTTTTTACCAATAAAGACAAGCCTTACGTTCCCAGGAATTAGGCGCCGCCTCCAAACGCCTCCCGCAAACTGTCCCTAAGCAATCAGTTCGGGTATTCATTTCCTGAATATAGGACCTCGTGCTTCGGTGATGATTTTAAACATTTGTAAGGTGTATGCGCAGAAGTGTTGAAGACAGTGGATAGAGCGTTCGAAACAGCGTATCCAAAACAGATGTGAGCACATTTCAAATCTGTGAAATGAGTTTACATTTCTTGCTAACTACAACCTGTCATCTTTCTCATCGTCGAAGGAGTTACATGTGAGGCCGAAAATGACTGCATTACAAGGCACGAAGTGCAAGTTTTAGAGATGCGTTCTTTAGGGCACCCTCAAAAGCTTTTTTCTTTTTTTTTTGGTTTTGCAAGTGGTTACGAATGCGTGCACCCAGAATTCAAAGGGCTTTTTCTTGCAAAAAAAAAGAAAGAAAAACACATTGCCATTTTTCTTAAGAAGAAAAAAATTGTGGTTTGTGCTGGAGTTTTATGCCATTGTAAACTGCAGGAGATGGAAAGCTGGTTCGTCACCACTCGCATAATTTGTCTCAGCCGTTAAAAAAGGAATGGCGTCTTCTAAAGGCATCTGCTCTAAAAATGTCCCAGTTTGTCCGTAAAAACAATGAAAACTTATGGAACACACTCATGCGGGAGATTAGCCAATGGATTGGCCAATACCCATCGGATGATAAACATATCTGGCCATGAATTAGTTAAAGACTTTCCCTCACCACATGGCATATACCACCACGCTTGTTTGGTAAATAATTTGTGAAGGCCACGCGTACCAAGCTACCAATTCCAATTTTTTTCCTTTCTTACTTGCGTGCTTGCTAGTTCGTCCCCGCAGTTTACGCACTCGGTGGCTTTGAAGGTAAAAAGCAACTGTCATTTTGTTAATTTTTTAATGTTTAACGTGACGCATTTCGTACGATACAATAATTGCTACAGTTAAACCTGGATATAAGAAAGTTGAGAAAAATTTGCAATTTTTCGTTACATGCCGGTTTAGACTTGAGGCTCGCGTGAATGAGGCAGAAACAAAACCAAAGGCTAGACATCACTGACGGTGAACCCACCCTTCAATGATTTATTTCACGTAAAAACTGTGTGATTTGAGCCTACAGCTTTCCCTCTGGCTTAGTCACTACACGCCACTACCAAGAAGCAAGGTTATTTACGCCTGTATTCACAAACGTAACTTAAGTGTCGATTTTGCCTTTTGAGTTTTTTTTTGTGCCTTAACGCGTTTCAAGAACCAAGAGTATGCTGAAAAGGAGCCTTTTCGTGAACTTGATGGTTTTTTCTGCACTCAAAATCATCTAGCGGGTGCTAGCTGGACTACTGAAGCAGGCGGCAACGTTCTGCTTTCTCACCAGCGAAGACGGCCTTTCAAATTGCGAGCTTGTCTTGACAAGGCAGAACTTTTTTTTTCATTTTCTGGCTCCAGAACTCCTCAGCAACGAATCGACACCATAGATAGCAGTGTAGACGCGTGACTACACGCAGCCAGGTGAACATAGCAGTTAACCGAGAGCGAATTGACACGTCGAAACGCACTGTAGTTTGTGGTGTGGGCGAAATTCGCTATGTTAGTGCATTTCTCCAGCAGATGTTTAAGAAAAAAGTGCAAAAAACAACGACTCATCAGCGTAGCGAATTAGTTACATCAAGGTTAGCCGTCGCAATATATTCGTTCTATAGAGGTCGGAAATACACGGGCTTCAAAGGGGGTGCCAATGGGGAATTGAAAAACTTCGTTAAATTCAGGAATTCGTTACGTATTGGTTCGTTACATCTACGTTTAACTGCATATTCTCTTGGAATGTTCCGCTTTCGAATAACCGCTCCCGGGAGTTCCTGTGCTTTTTAAAAAAACCTTATTCGAATGGTTTAGTCTAACGACAGCCCCACAATGCCAGCTATCTCGAAGTTGGCTTTCTTCCATTGTGACTCTACTGGCAGTGAAGCATGCTTCGCAGGAATCTAAAAGTTCCTTTGGAAAGTGTTGGCTAACATGCGAGGGACCATACTTAGAGTGAAATTTATTATACATGGGCCAGCATACCAGCGTGCACAGCGCATATCCCGTGTTCATGTGCAGGCTAGTGTGCTTTAGGCTCCCGTTTTTTTTTAATGGAAACCATTAACTGGTTCGCCGAGCAAAAAAGCTGCTGTGCCGCACACGTCGCATAATGAATTTCTGGTGGCTCGCGGAAAATTAGCTTTTGAATTGTTCTAGCGGCCAAAAAACTAAGGAAATGATCACGCTGGTTGACACGCAGCAGAAGGAAAATGCTGCCCGAGCACACAATGGCCCACGTTAGGCCTAACGCCACGCTCTGAAGCTTGCCGTCGTAAACAGGTACCCGAAAGTACAATGAGCATACGTTGCTTGGCACGTACTTAGGCTCTAGGGTAAAGTTTTTTAACGTTAAGGCTAAAGACACGAAATTAGGCCTAACGGCACGCTTTTACCTCTATCGTTGTAAACCGATACCTGACGATCGACGTACAATGAGCATGATATTGCTTGGCGCGCCATTTCTCGCAATCGAACGTTAAGCCTAAGCATACGAGAGGCTTAACGGCATACTTTGACGTCTCACCTCTTAAACCTGTACCCATCAAAAAAAAAAAAAAAAACGCACACGTTTCACTTGTTTTACTTCATGCTACCGCTACTGGTTGACGTCGCATTACCTCAAAGCGCAATGCAAGGGCCGAGCTCGTGAACTCTGGCGCGTACCCGAGCGTTAATGCTGCTAATCGAGCAATGTCTTACATTACATACCCACCGATGAGCACATACCCGCGATTGCGCATTGGATAGTCCTGTGTTTCAAGTCTATTCCCCGTACGCTGAACGCAGACACAAAGAAAAATGATGACTATAACACCGACAGTGCCCGGAAAGGGAAAATGGGAGTGGCGGCGGTGATGATGATGGTAGTGAGTGCAGTAAAAAAATGATGACGACGATTACGACGGTAAGGATGATGATGGAGCGGGTGTGGTGGTGATGATGATGATGACCAAATCAGTTGGACTACTGAACATTAATGTTTTTGCATTCACCGCATCATTAAGAGTCCTTAAATGTCCTGGGATCTTTTCCAGTTGACACCATATCCAGTATCAAAGAACTCAAAAGCAATGAAAGCCTTGGAAAAGTGAACTCTCCTTACCATTTTATATAGCACCTAGTGGGATAAAACCATAACTCCGCATCGCATACTTTGTTTCCTGTGCGTATCCCCACTGCCCATTCAAAACCATTAATTATCCAAACTCGGACAGCGGGCGTCCTTTTCCGCAGTAAAAGCAATACAAATACTTTACTATTGTCTCTTACGCCTGTCTCCACTTGTATCCATACTGAAAAGAAGGTTCGGTGGAGGACGTCGTGCAATCAAAGCAGAGAAGCGAAACGCTCGGGGAGAATGAAAAGGCCTGAAAAAGAATGGCGATATGAAGTCCCAACTTTACAAAAGCTCGTTTTCATAGTAGCAAGAAAGCGAAACAAAATCCCGTGCTAACGAGTGCCTATTCCCCCCCCCCCATAAAAAAAACAAGTAGGCCGAGGCAGCAAATCGGACAACAGCAGCTGCAAAGGCTGTATCGCAGCGCAAATCGAGCTGGTGAGATAAGGCGAACCCATGCTAATCAGCGCGGATGCCTTGCACTAGTTTCTGATAGTTGTTTACTCATTACTATTTGTGGTGCAACTGGGGGCTCGTTAGTTGCAGCTTTTTTCAGGCGCTTCGAGTGTCCGAAGCAACAGAGAGCCATTGTTCCGGCAGCAAGCATTGAAACTACACAGGAGGCTTTTCCTTGCTTCCATTTTTAATTTTTTGCAGTTGCAACTGTTGAGCATTGAGCCAAGACAAGCCAGAACCAAAAGAAGAGGTGGGGCAACAACTACACAAGAAATGGGCGTATGGGAGTACTCGGTCGTTAACGTCGACAAGACCGCATACAAGGAATTGTTGCGGCCCGTTTAAGCTACGTCCTAACGACGTTGTTACACCAGTTTTTTTTTTTTAATTACTCTTTTTCCCCCACCATCGGGCCCGGCCCGGCACTTTGTCTTTGACTTCCGCTCAAGCACGGCACTCTTTCAATGTGAGCGAGAGGAGAAAGATCATTATAACAAAAGAAATTGAATCGCGAAGCAACAAAAGGCAAGCTTCTCTCTAAGCGTACAGGATCAAAAGCCTAAAGGAGCCATGTATACACCCGGGATAACGAGAAACCAAGGGAAGTATTCGAGAAGGAGATGAGTGGACCATCGATAGAGTGGGCTTCTGTTTAGCGGCACGAAACCTGATAACAGTGCGTGTTAGGCCGCCTTTGTCGATGCGCGTCGCGGGGGATATTATTGCCAGCTGGCTCCTTCGACGAAGCTTGGTCGCCGGTGCTCGCTGGAACGTTGGCGGAGCCCGGCAACAGACCGGCCAGGCGGCTGGAAGGGGCGGGAAAGGAGACAAGTTCACGGCGATTCGGCCGTAATCATGCACCTATTGTAGGAGGAAAAAACCCTGGGAAGAGAATAAGGCCCTGCGGAGAGCCAGGCAGATGATCGTGCACTCTAGTGCTCTTAAGGAGCGCTGTTTAAGGCAACTTCATGAAGGCCACTGTGAGAAGGCGAAACCGTCACGTGCTTTGTCAAGGACGTTGGGTTTGTTTGCGTGCGCACAACGACTTCTGTTCCACCGTCTGCTCTCGCGTTCACGCCACCATCACCCCATTCTTGGAGGTGCGGGAAACACACCTCCTCCCCTTTGCGCCGAGCCGTTGTTCATCCAGGGCTTCTGTGACTACGCGTGGCCGAGCGAAACTCGTTAGCAACTCAATGCGCGCTGGTCGTCGATGCTTTACGCGTTGGAGACGGCAGCGATGAAAAGAAGGCTTTATGAAGTTGGGAGAAATGATAAATTCCACAGAAAAAAGCGCCGGGGACAAAAGAGGAGGAAGAAGTAAAACAGCGGAAAAGGGTGGAAGCTATTGAGCGGAACGATCGCAGTGGAGAACGAAGGGGGCGTAGTAACGACTGTACCGCAAAGAGAGAGCGGAACCAAGAATAATGTAAGGTGCGGAAACCCTCATTACAGCTGATCGATGCAAAACGAACGAATGCTGCTACGTTGGAAGGTGGGAGGAACAAGAAATGAGCCGCGGTTCGATGCCACGCTGGTGTTGCCCTGCAAGGGAAAAGCAGCGAAAGCTCTCCAGGGGCACTGCCAACGCGGAAGAAGGAAGAACAGTACACACACGCACAATATGCAGGCGTCGGGAGCTCTACAGAGGGGAGACGGCGCATTCGAGCGCATTCCTGAAAATGTTCAATGCACTGGGAAGTAAGAGTGCGGCACGAGAGGAAAATAAATTCGTTAGCAGACTGTGAGGCGCAGGTAGAAGGCTGGAACAGCGACATACATGGGTAGCATTTCACAAGTATTCCTTTTTTTTTTTTCCTTGAAAAAAAGTGAGAACTATTCCTGCCATAATTCGTCCGCCACACAACGCGCAAATTGAGGCACATTGCTTTTTTTTTATATGAGTGCACACATTATCCTTTCATTTCCCATTAAGAGCGGCAAATTTGCGGTAAAATTGCGGATTTTGTGACGATGCCAGGGAACAACCAGAAAACGTAATACAAAGAACGTACTGGGACAGCTACTCTCTACTCCTCTATCAAAATTTTGGCTTTGCAGGTTCAGCCCATGCGCGCTTCCTGAATGTCGCAACTTCTCTATTGTCAGCAGATTTTTGTCAAGCAATCAACCCCGCCGTGTTCGTATTAAGGAGTTGGAACGGGCTTAACTATTGGTGGTACCGAAAGAGAATAGAAGAGAATAGAACGTGGTTACAGCAAGTTGGTGGGGGTAAAACAAAACGCACATGAAGGGTAGGCAATAAAAATAAGATAAAACAGCAACACTGACCCCCTCCTAATATTCCGAACGCCCTACTCTGCAGGAACTACATAGCCTATATTGAGCATATCAAGGAATGTAATATAGATTTATACTATTTTTTTGCATGCCCTATACGTCTGGCTTAAAATATGACGCTCAAATTATGCACAGCTTTCCTGATATTGGAAAAAACGCTCTTAAGCAAATTTCTCGGCAGTTGGGAAGCACGCGTGAAACGTTGGTACTTTGTAACCCTTTCCAACCCGTAATAACACTTCTGGTTGGTTAAAGACGCAAGTGATTTTATTCAGGGCTATTACTGTTCATTGCAAAAGCTGCACATCCTTCAACTATCAACACTATCGACCTAGGCCCGTCTCTCCAGTTCTATTTAACTAAACTAACCCATCTCTCGATGAATGCAAGAGTTTGGGCATGGTCGCTGGCAATAATGTCTCCACATCATATCCGGCTCAAAAGAACGCGGACACGAAGCGGCACATCGATTTCCTTTTGTATTGTGGTACCGCGCTAAAAGGCACGTCATCATCGTTAAAGATTCAAAAGAAAGCCCGCGAATAATTTCTGCGTAAATTGAGTAAGATGCAATGATGGACGTTCTTAAGGGGCCCATTAAGACAAAATACAAGTTTGTCTTATTCCAAATATTTAGTGTTTTATAGTGCCCTCAAGGCTTGTCCGGTAGCAAACGATGCTTTATTCACTCAAAAAAATCCCGCCATCTTCACGAAGTGAATGATGATGAGAGGGGCGAAGCAAGAGTCTTGAGCTCACAGGCGACGAACGACAACCTCTTCTTCCTCTCCTCCTTGTTGAGTAGCAACGAACGCGTTGAACGTTTTGACCTCTTCGGCCAATCTTTGGTTGGCCAATCCCTAGCGGGATCCTGCCACAATCATCATCAATGTGCCGTGTACGGCCGGAACAGGGCCCGAGCAAGAGGAGCTACGCCCTAAAATTAAACAGTTTCAGCCAAAAGTTTAATTTTCCCGCGAAAGCATGCACTTTCATGACGTCGGCAATGACGTATCCAGAGCAGGGCCTTAAAATAAAGATAGCCTGCTGGCCAGAGCTGCTCCCACCTCACAGATGGCCGTTTCGTTATCTTGTTTATCGCCCATTTCCAGAGATAGTGCTGCAATCAGCTGTAGTGCCAGTGTTCGCCCTTTGCTTCTGGCCGGACTTTTATACCTGCCGTATTTTTATTAGGTTTGTACGAATCATTTCCTAAAACGTATTTTATGACTCGACAGACACTGTCATGTAAGTGACCGTGCCGCTTATGTGTCAGACGAGTGATGTGTCAGATAAATCCAACGCGTCCGACGGCAGTGTTAGGGAGTGTCAGCCTGACAAAGTGCCTCACTAACTGCTTTAGTGTTTACGTGTTTGTTCGTAACTTAATTTCTCACCCCACAATTCTTACTGCCATAAAAAGAATGTGCCCTGAATTTAAGCGGTCACAGCTCGTTCGCAAACTTATAATCCCTGCCTTATATTGGCGTTTGCTTTTGTCGGCCAGAGCCAATCCCAGAGCTGGGATCATGACATCACAGGTTCTATTGCGGGAAAAGAGTTAGTGGGTCGCATGGCCATTCCCTTTTTTCCTAATTAAATACGTTATTTGAGCGCAGTTTACGTTAAAAGTGGTGCCATTATGATTCTAACGAGGCAATCTTTCGAATGAACAAACCTGTGTTTTGTCCGCATGCTTTTGTGTTTTGTTTTTTAAGCACATCGGGGTCGATTAAACGATTGTGTGCGGGAGTATCACATCAAGTGGGTATCCCTGTTCTCGTTACTTAGGCCTTTCCTTTCATTTCTACTACTGACCTTTGCAGCATGAGCAACGACTCGGGAGGATTGACTAGATGGCAACCGTAAGAAATGAAGCTACGCACACGGTGGTTGTAGCCTTCCAACAGTGTGTCTTCCCGTCAAAGGACGTCTACCGCTATGGCAAGGTAAGCGGACTACCAGCATAAGCCGACGTAAGGGCCTTCTCGCCCTGACATGGTGTTATGAACAGACGGAGCCTACGAGAATCCGAACGACCATACGGAGACTCTTGGGAACAGACGTTAGTTGGGCGTGGCGCTGCAGCAGTCCCTGCGAGAGCAGCAGCAGATATAGCAGACCCAGGTGACTGCGCCGAATAAACGTAATGCAGCTGCGGCCACGCAATGGACCCCGCAGACACTCCTCGCTTTCGTCTCTTTTTTCCCGCCGCCTGTTTTCCTCTTTTTCTCCAAGATGCTCTCTCTACCGATTGACTGCCAGACCACAAAGAGGAGCGGAAGGCTGTGAAAACAGAGCAGGTAGTATGAGAGAATGTCGGCGTTATGGTATATAGAAGAGGTCGCGGTGCAAGCCCTCGTAGTCGTCCCCGCCGTTATTTGGTACATGTTCCTGTGCCACTTTTACTGCACCCTATAATGTATATTACCCGTAAAGTACCGGGCAGGCCTGCTTCGCTCGTGTCGGAAGAGCCACGGCTTTTTTTTTCGCTGCGGCGTTGTTGCCACCTTGCCAAAGCACGCTGTTGCAACCAATGACAACGCCTTCACGCAATTGCGCACCACCCCCCGTTACGGATACATACAGGGTGCATTCCGACATAAGGGACGTTGCGTGGCAACAGAAAATGCTAGGCTAGGAAAAAGACAATGTGGCTGTTGAAATCGCTGGGAAAATGAGGTCGCACTGTTTTCTGGTAGCGGGTGGCAGCGCAAGATATGATCACATTGAGGTGAGTGGTGGTGTTAACGAGTCTGTTCTATTGCATAGCACTGTCGAGGCGAGCGGGAACAGGTTTTAGAAACGCAGTGTTTAGAGTGCCGTCCCTGACCCAGGCCAGAGCGTCTGCGTTGGGGTGTAGAGGTTCCTCCTCAACGTCGTGTTACCAAGGTCGGTGGTTCGAGCCGGGCTCTTGCCTTTTTATTTTTGTATGTGCAAAGTTTTAATTAAAATGTTTGTTGTTATGAATATTTTTTGTTTGTTAGGTAATATTACCTTGATTAGCTTTATATATATGTAACGGTAATGGAGCGAGAAGTATTTCTAGACGAGGCATTTTTTTCATCTAAACGCCGATGGACGTCGCTTTGGTGGTGTGCTCAAAGTACCGTCAGACGGCACTCTAGACACAGTCTATCAGAAATCTGGCCTATCAGAAATCAGAAATAACATTCGGGTGCGAGCTAAAGACCCCAAGGGAATCATATTCCTCATAGCCTTTAAAGGGGTCCTGAAATACATTTCGCCGATGCATGGATGTACATGTAACCAAATAAAGCCATGTATTAGCAATCTCCTCCCACAAGAATTTTGTTAAAGTGATGAGTATTAGATGATAAATCGTAAATCAAAAACCATGCATTATCGTCGCGCCGCGTTTCCTCCTCATTTCAACTGTTGACGGCGCGAGAGCACTCCATCCCATGATGCTGCGCTCTTCAGCGGTGACGTACTTCCGCTATTACGCTCCTCCGACTGCCGTCTGCAACGGGCGAGCCAAGGTAAATATAAATGGTAGCGAAGGTTCGGGCAAAAAGCGGTTCAGAACCTATTGCCAGCGACATCAGCATGGGGGCTTATGGGAGTGGCGATTGAAGCGCGACTAGGTGAGGAGGGAACAAACAATAGTAAGAAAAAAACAATTTTTGTTCAACAATAAAACAACAATTATATTTTACGAACTATATTTATTTCTGAATCACATTTATTTAGGCACAGCGTATAAATAATTTATGAAAATGCCGTTCATTCTCAAAAACCTTTTTAGTAGCGCCCTCTGAAGAATGGCACATGTCATTGCTTTGTGATGCAGTCCTTGTAGTGATCGGAAAGGCGCTCCTAAAGTTCGTCGGCTAGGAAACGCCCCTCGCGTGTTTTGGTGGTGCGCATTTGCATTCGTTTTTCCTTGTTAATTTGGTGTGCACTTAATTTTTGCTGTGCGTGTTGTTGCGAGGTGCGTTCTATCGTCGGTGAACACGTGTAGTACCGTGCCCGGCAGGCACGGTGAACTACGGGACGATGCTGCCAACGGTTGGAGCGGAGCGATTTCGTCGGTACCTACAGAAACGATGTGCTGTACAAGTTGCAACAGCAGCTCCCGTACACCTGGCGTTTTACTGCACCATTTTCCTCTCATTTCCACAGGTAACGCGAAACTATTGTACTGTTAATATGTGCACGGGGGTTGTGTAAGGGGACGTGGTGGTGCTTCGAAAAAAATGGGTCTAAAGCTTTGTTATGTCACAGTTATCTCTTGATTTCACCTCAGGCTGGCTCGGAGCAAGTTGTGTCAATTACTCTAGGACTTCTCGGCGTAGTACCACTCGAATTTAAACGAGTCGCTTTAATTGTCTATCTCAGTGTCTTCTCTATTGCATTACAACGCTTGTAGTGCTCGTTGCTTCCCGCATTTGTATGCGCAAGCATTATTTCCATCGCAGTACTGTGTTGTGCTGCTCCGTGCTGCGCTGCTGCCAGATCTTTCCTGCTATGTGCTTTTACATACTGCCGTCGCTTTCGTTTGCATTGATCCATTTTTCCTCTTTTTACTTATCTGTTGCGACACTTGCCTAATAATGCAACCAGGAAATTGCAGGCGTGAATGCTGAGTGAACTTCTGTAGAAACCCTTGTCTACTTGATAAGACGCCGGGACAGCTGCAGTGTGCTCGCTGCACTTTCGTGAATCGGCATTCCTGCAGCCCGGTTTTCTACGTCAAGATGCAGTGCCTAGTTCTTTTCTCTTGTTTCGAAGTAGTTCTCCTGTTGACGCTTTCATTGCTCATAACGCTATGTGTTACGGGTAAAGTCCAGTTTTCGGCGCGTAAATAAAATCATAATGCATGTAGTGCTTACAAACATTTTGTACTTATTGTATACGTGCTGATTTTGTGCAGTGTGGTAAATTTGTTTTATGTTTATCCTGGAATTAAATGCAAATGTCTTCATTATATAGCATGACTATGCGCTATTTCTTCTCGTAGAAGTACACAAACTGAGCAAGCATTATATAACCTTGATCTATACTTGAGGCACGCACGCAACCTGCGTATGTGCTACGCAATTAAACCCAGCAGTGGCGTTGGTAGAAATTGGTATCGGGGTAAGGAGTGGGCACGTTTCTTATATAAAAGGGGGGCCGGGGAGAGTGGTCAAGTGTCATTTTCGGCTCTGTATCCCAAGGCAGAAAAAAAATTCCGGTCGGGGGGGGGGGGGGGGGGGGGTGTACGTTTGCCACCCGCTGCAATCAAAATAAACACCTGATTGCTTTTATACAGCAGTGGAAGGCATGAATACAGAATCAAGGTTCAGAGAAGATGCAAGATGCTTTTATAAACACCGAGGCGAATCATACGACAGTATTCTAAAGTGCGTTTCTCTAGTCACGAGTATCAGCTGGCGTTGACTTGAAGCACACACGCGAAGGGCTCGCCAACTTGCGTCAGACGGCAATGACATGAGCCCTCAGCGATCAGAGTCCTGCTAAGGCTATTTTCAAGTCAAATTTTCCCGCTAATGCCACCAAAATGACGTCACTTTTAGAACGCATCTTGCGTCACATCCTGTTTATTTTTTGTTCCGCCGGAAGTGTTCCCTCCTCACACAGATGGCGCTAAGCCCCATGAGCAGCTTAAGAGCCGCCATTTTCTGAACGTATGGGCTTCTATGGAAGCTTCGCTACCAGTTATATTTACCTTGGGCGAGCTTTGTTGACACCATGAATCCCGCACTCCGCTCAAGGCTGGAAAAGCGAACGAAAGATCTGGCCGCATGTGTGCGGCGGCCTGGCCTTGCCCTTTCGCGTTGTACTTTGCTGCAGTTACTATCGGCGGCACGCGACTTTTTATCGTCGCCGAACTCGCAGCCGCACGGGGAGGATCGTCCGCTCATTCCCTTTGATGCACCAACACTGTTTATCCAAAAAGCGCCGTATCAGATGTGGCCCCGCTGGTGCCGGGTCTTATTTTACGGCGGTGGTAATTCCTGCCGGCGGCATGTGAAAAAGACATTTTAAACCGATGCAGACCCCGTAAACAAAACACTTTAATCATGGGACCAGTTAAGCTTGGGGCGACGCGTGGTGAAGAGCGGCAACGTTGGAAAAACATGCTCTGCCGCGGCCCTAAGCTTTCTAGCGCTGGAGCGAGCGCCATTTCTTTGACAATCTCAAACATCGGTTGCCTTGGCAACAAGGCACAAACCCCTCTAGAAGTCTGTTACGGTTGCGTAATCCCGGTTCAGCTTGGAGCCCCACCTCGCGGCATGTGGGCACTGCAGGCGTACCACTCACTCTCATTGGAAAGTACGAGATGCGTTTGACATTACAGGAGGCGATTGTGTGTGTGTTGTGGACGCCTTTGTTTCGCGATGAAATGCGACGTTGTGCTTCTGCGGGGGCATAGTGCTTCCTATGGTCTGGATTATCTTTCTCGAGCGACGTGCGACTCAACCTGGCATGGGGTATGTGCAGTGTGCGTGGCTAAAAGCCATCTCAGCTTGTGCGCCAGAGTTAAGTGACTTGCTGTTCCTCCCCGCAAACCGCGCGCGAGGGGAGGGCCGAATTTACAACGGGCAGGAGGAGGCAACCCATCGTATGTCAATCGCGGTTCAGACTGTAAACGCATGTTGTGACGTTGTGTTCGTTGGAAACTCATCTCTGGATTGTTTTGAAGTTGAATAAAATGTATGCGTCAAACCCGGGCATTCGGCTCGGGGCGTTCTCGGCGATTGCACAAAAGAAGTGCCACGGGGATTCAACGCTTTCTTTATGGAGCGTACTCAGGTAAGGGAATATCCATGTCGTGTTATGGTCGTGTTGCATTCGATACAAACGGTTAAGCGTTTGTTTACACTTGTTTCGTTTGTAGTAAAATGTCCACGCAATCCGGCACTACGCTGGCAGATCAGCAGGCGAGCCGACGCTGAGCAGACGACTCATCTCTTCGCCGGAAGTGCGTGAAAAAGCCGCCCCATAGCAGGATTTCTAGCTCATGACGAACATCTGGGAATCGATGACGTAGACATGTGAAGATGGCGGCGTCCAAAATCACGAAGGGAAAGGTGACAAAAAAGTGACAAACTTTGCAACAAAAGTGTGAGCTTTCCTCTGCGCGTAAAAGTGTACTACTTGGTACAGATGACGTTGACGACCCAATCTAACGATTGCGCTAGTTCATTTAGCGTGCTCAAAACGCCTTTCAGGGCCCCTTTAATGACTCGGCGGCCACACCCAACCGTACCGTTACCGTTGCTGCTCCCGGGAGGCCTCAATGCTTGTCGGCGACTCTGTGTCGGGTCAAACCGCTGCCGGGCTCTTTGACAGTCGACTTCACATCGCTGTTTCGTGTGATCGGCGTTACTTGGATGATGTCAAACGAAAAAACACCCTTTTTTGTAGGTGTGAGTGAGAAAATCTTTACAGGAAGCAGTTTAGCAGGAAATATAATGTTAAATACACAAAGCGAAGCCGCATTAACGTGAGTTTATATTACGTAATTTTTAGAACGAACCTCCCCCCACTCCAGTACAAAATGTAAATTGTGAAATATTCAATCCGTGTAATTTTGAGGAAAGTGTGCCATGATATACTTATACATCCACAGAAATAAAATTTAAATAATCCGTAAATATACAAAATATTTGCGAACACATTCACAAACGGTTCTCCAAAATCTGACTTCTTGGCGTAGACCGATTTCTTGCTACAAGAAATTCCTTGAAGCCGCGTGCCAGTGGGTGAACCAGCTCTTCGTGCAAGCAGGCCCTCAGCGGACGACCCAGGTGACTGAAAAGCTGTGTCCTAAACTCGATACTTGGCTTCCTTATTAAGCGAAACATCAGTTTTTATTGCCCAGGCCACACCAAATTGGCCCGCATGACACACACAGCTCACAAATGAAAAAGAGAACATTTTCTACATCAAAAAATGAAGGAAGCTCGCACCAACGAGTAAGACTTGAAGGTAGCGAAGCTGTACGCAACCTTCACGACCATCACTATAACGAAAGTCTAAATCAACAACTGCAGCTGATTTGCTTCTCCGCTGCAGAAACGACCTTTACTCCGTTATTGTTGCTATAAGTTGGAGCTTCTTTCATTTTATAATAATTGGACATCACATGGGAGGCGCCTACGCTATGACGAGTCTTTCCTTCCGAGCAAGTGTTGCCACCATTATGGTGAAGGCAAGAGTCTTTCTCATTCCGAATAAATTTTGCCACGTTTACGGCGAACGCTGGAGTTTGTTTTTTTTTTTTTTTTGGCCAACCTTGGCCCGTCCCCCTAATGCATGTATTGAGAAGCGTGCGCCGGATACGCGGTGCGGTCGCCTCGAACCACGCACACACGAGCTCTCGGCATTTTTTTGGTTTTTGAACTGCCGGGTGATGGCCGCTATCTGGGCCAATTTCCCTCAATGGGTATGTTTGGCTTGACAAACGTGCGCAAGGGACGCTGGGCGGTCGCCGCGAGGCACGTCCACATGGGTGGTAGGCATTTTCTTGGTTTTGTTAGCTCACGGGTGGTCGCTGCGAGGCCCGCGCTCGGGTGCGCACGCTACAATTTCTCGGTAATTTTAACTGCGGACACGAGAAAATACTATTTACTAAACAGCTTCGCTGTTAGTAAAACAGCCAAACCAGGTGCTAAGGCCAGCAAAGCTAGGAAGACGAAGAAAGCTAAATTAACACATTCGCGGCTACTGGCGTTGCAGGCTGCTTCAGCGATTTGTCGCACCTTTTTTGGTTGTCGTCGTATACTTGCGCTCTTAACCTTTTTAAACGATATGCGTGGTTCTTGCAATCGTCACTCCCAGTCACTGAATTCCATCCAACTCTCATCGTTCCCAAGGTCAGTGGTGTGAGTGTCATTGTAGAAATCAATGGTGTATGTTGCCGAATTGCGTAGTTTGACCTTTCATGAACGCGAATGCCTTTCTCGAGGCGCGACGTTCTTCTAGTTCTCCTGTTCTTGCAAAGGGTTTGTAAATTCCCGCCACACAACAGAAACCATGTACTCTAAAAAAGTCTACTAAACCGCACTATTTAAACTGTGAACGAGATCTTGCGGCAAACAATTTAAGTGAGATTTCAACACCCACTTTTTCCCTCCTCCTGAATCCTCCTCATCACTCCACCCTCCACTTTTGCCGAGACTGCGCACAAACACATGCGAATTGTTTTTGCAAAGTGACACTAATACACCAAGCGCAGTGGGAGCAAAATCAAATATTCTTGCGGAAATTCATGGCGGGAAGAAAATAAAGAATAAGAAATCCACATTTCTTTGGCTGGGGGAGTCTTATTGATCAAAAGAAAGAGCGATTGAGATAGAGAATGAAAAACTGTATGGACCTGAAAGCGATGCTGGCTTCAAATTTCACAAGCATTGTTTCCTTTTCTAGTCCTTCCTTATATATATTCAACCTGATTCTTGAAAGTATCGATCAGGGAAAGTTTTGTATTGTAAGCGTAACGCAGACAATGACGAGTTCATGCCACAGCTTTGCATACAGGGCTTATTTTTGATGCACGGGAAGAAAGAGCCTCTTGCGTCAGCGCCTTCGAAGACTGCAGTGCTATGATGGATAGATTCGTAGTCAGCCTACATTTTACCGTTGAAACATACCCCAGCGGCGTTGATGAGGAGTGAGTTTCAAACCACTTATTTTCGCAAGACTTTTTTTCTCTTTATTACGTTCGTGTAGTTCATGCAATAACGAAGGGGTCCAAGAAACTTCCTTGATCATTTTAGCGAAGATCTCGGTTTTTATCCTATCATAAAAGGGTGCAGTTTGGAACTATGCTGCATTAGCAGTAACTTCTAACGATAAAGCAGTTTTCTCAAGTTAGCAGGAACTTCAAATGATCATTTGTGATATGTAGCTTTTATAGTTGGAGCAGCGTATTCCGCTTTTGTGGAATTCGAAAGTATGCGCTCTTCATAGGCAACATCTAATGGCAAAATACACTTCGAAAGGGGATACCCACGGCAATAACAAAAGTTAAGGAGATTATGAAAGATTGAAGCTGCGTAAAAAGACCAATAGAATAGCTAGTAATAAAAGTTCATTCCGCAGTGTTCGGACAGGCACATCAGCTGCAAAAACACTTCACCCCACTTCTGGAACGAGCTGGATCCGTTCAGTGTCGCACGAAGATGATAAAAAGTATTCCAATCATCCTAAGATTACCTCTTTTGTCTTTATTGTTCGTGCTGTACAGGGTGGCTTGGCTCAATAGCATTCTTCACTTTGGCTAGAAAACATGAAATTGAACCGGTAAATGTTCTTTTCTTTCTTGGAGGGCGACCGCCTAGTTTCTTGTCTAACTTTGATGAACCTATGTTATTAGGCACAATAATTTGCCGCCTAAAGCATGCCGGTTTGAGGGTTTTGAATGAGCATTAGGTAAACCGCTAACGTAAGTAGGAAACGAATGATCGCTGCGCTGGCATTCCTGCTTACACATTTTTGTCTTTTATACCCATTGCCAACATTGTAGCTTTGACACCCACCGCAGAATCATTTCTGCACAGTGTAGAAAGTTATCGCTTTCTTTATAACTGCGCGTCTCTCGAGTACCTAAGCGATTACGTCTTACGAAAAAGCTGGAGGAATATTTAGCCTTTAGGTATATGGACGTCCCTAATATCGTCCATACGAAGTGCGAAGAGGCAAATTACGCCCGCATATTTATTTTGAGTAGAACTGCAACGGCAAGAACCTTTGAAAATTACACTTGGTGCACTTGGTGACAACCACTTTGTCATTTGCGTGAGGGGAAGCTTGGGCGAGTTGGTAGTACACTGCAATTGGCGGGAAGCGCAAACTAACACGGGGACAGGAGGAGAGAACAAAAAGATGCACGAGACGAGTTGATAGTAGCACATCGTCTTGTATATGTTTTTGTTTTCTTGTCCTGTCCCCGTGTTAGTTTGCACTTTCCACCAATTACAGTTTGTCATGCGTTATTTTAGGCTGAAAAAACACTTTAAGGTGCGCTTGTTTTGCTTTAATCGCTAGTGTTTTTTTTAGGTGCTTGAAAAAAACCTGTTTTTTTCAAGCACCTCAAATTTTCATGAAAACTTGCATCTCTAGTTTGGAGGCCAGAGCATGCTAACATATTCGTGGGAAAATCAGTGGGCTTATATTGGTGCAGATGAGTGTTACTGCCTTCCTCTGTACCCTTTTTTTTAGTTTCTGAATGTAAGCCATGTAATGAGGAAGCCATACTCTGTCAGCATATGCTAAAGCTGGTCTTACATAAGTAGTGTTGGCTCAAAGCTTGGTGCATTGAGGAGACAGCCGAAGGCATATGCGAAGATAAAATAGCTTCCGCAGAGCAATAGAAGCTATATTCGAAATGTGCGCATCCCATCTGAGGTTTGAAGTATTCGTGGCACCTAAATATTTTTGTTAATTCCCTTTTTCAAGCCTCATGCGTCTAATGCTGTACTCATATTGGATAGCTACTTCCTTTCGAGTTATCGTCCCACATATTGTTTTGGAGGGTTCAGCAGCATTTGCCACGCGTCACACCAGTATGAAGTTGAAGTTTAGTCATAAAAAGTAAACGGTTACAAAGAAAATTTACAGACAAGGGTCCCGAAGTCAGCGAAAGATGGTTTAGGAATCAGTTAGTACAAGGTTACCTGATTGACTAAATATTTCTTTGTAAATAATGCAGTCGTCGACGAAGAGCCTAATGCTGAGAGAGGCATTATGTGTGATATCGTTTATAAACAAAAAATAACAAAAGCCCCACAATGGAGCCATGTATTACTCCTGACGTGGCAGCCAGGGTTTGTGATGGTACTTGTGCTTATACAGGACATATTGCTAACAGTCAGTTGAGAAGTATTTAGTCCAATCAATGTGTTTCTATTCGATCTTCAATTGCCCTTTAGAGTTTTACAAATAATGTCTTGTGACACACGTAAAGAAATGCTTTAGCAAAGTCTAGTAGACAAAATCTGTTTGCGCGCAGTTGTTAAAAGACAGTGATAACTCATGAACAACTTCTATTGGTTGCGTATTAGTCGATAGCCTGCTGTGAGTACCAGAGAAAGTGCTGGCCAGATGACAAAAGCCCCTTGGTCTCTAAGAAAACCTTAAATGTTTTAAGATTATATGGCGCAATATTTTCTACGACGTGCTGGTTAAGAAATTGGTCTGAGGTTTGAAGGATTATCGGTGTTTCCTGCTTTGGCTATCGCTGGTATTTTGGCTTTTTGTAATGGTCTGGGAGTTTTGATAGGGCGAGAGATGATCGGAAAACCAAACCCAGGTATTTGCAGCACCATCCTGCATATCTGATATTAAAAAATTCCTGCCAGCCACATTAACGCCAGCTCCTACTCTGCACCTCAACAACAGCGATTCAGCAAAGTACGTGGTAAATATCTCGTTTTCCGCCAGCGGGAGCGACTTATCCAGAGTCTAACCGGCAGACATATCCTCAAATCACTTGGCATCTTTCCTGCAGGGATACCCCGAGCCAAAATAGACCTACCACCGGAAATAGGGGATCGCATGCACATACCACCGCTACCGAAAAACATGCACCCCGTACATAACCAAGAGCGGCGACAGGCCAGGGCCAAAGCCCTACACAAAAGATATGAAAAATCAGAGGACGTGGTATACGTAGACGCCGCTGATTACATTGCTCGCGACGCCATGGACCTCGCAGTGGTCAATTTCCGTGGGGATTCAATTGCCTCATGCTCGGTCCGCACGACAGACACAGAGGTGGGTGAAGAGGCGGCCATCGCCCTGGCGATGACAGCTTCTCCAAAAATTAAATTCATTGTTAGCGACTCTAAGTCGGCTATTTTAAATTATTCGAGAGGGCGAATTTCACCCGAGGCGTCCCAAATCCTAAAATCTCGATCCCATGACGAGCGCAACGGAAAGATATACTTGATATGGGCACCGGCCCACTCGGGCCTGGCCGGAAACAAGTGTGCGCACGATGCGGCTCGAGGCTTTACCGACCGAGCTGGCGTCGACACTTCTGACCCAGACGCTCACTCGCTCCGCTGGACGGGCAGAGACAGGCTTGTGTCTTACAGGGAGCTGACTACTCATTACCGGCTTGAACGAGCCCGCTACCCACCCGCTCATCCATCCCTCAGTAAAAGGCAATCTGTGGTTTGGCGGCTTCTACAGACGAACTCGTACCCGAACCCCGTCGCGTATAGTCATTGTTATCCTGGACTGTTTTCAGATAAATGTCGGAGATGCAAGGAACGGGCCGATCTTGCACATATATTATGGGCATGTCCTCAGGCGACTCCTCAGAGCCGCAAAATTAGCAGTAATGAGCAGTGGGAGACCGTACTGCTCAGCTCAGACCCGGCGAATCAAGTCTGGGCCGTCCAGTTAGCCGAAGACGCTGCTAGGACCCAAGGGCTCCTGGCCGACGCCTAGGGTGGAGGTCTAGCTCTCCTCCACAAACTGGACAAATAAAAGTTATTTCTCTCTCTCTCTCCGCCTAGAGAGCCCATCATAATGCCTCACATACATCGGAAGCAGCGTAAACCAAAGACAAGAGCACGATGTATCTTGTTTTCACGTCGTAGAGTATCTGCACTGGTCGTCGACGCAACACGAGCCTTGATAATGAGCGCTACAATTTGTACCATTCGCGTATTCCTAGCAGACTCGCGTCACTGGCGATGCCGGAGAGTTTTTTCCGTCTGGGCCCCACGCTTTTTGCGGGTCAGAACACCACTAGTCGGAGCGTGAAACTGCCCAGCCGCCTCCTTTCTATGGCAGCAGGCCCCTCTCTTTTTGTTTGACGCTACCATTTACATCAACGGCCTGTGAAAGGATGGCCGAGACTGGCGAGAGCCCATCGATCCGCACAGAGGAGTCATCATGCACCAGCCCGTAGCCAAAACCAAAGATGAAAAGCGAGAGTGGAGAAAAAAGCGGCAGAATCTCGGAGGCACAAAGACGGCGTGCAAAGGTGTACAAACGTGAAGAGAAAGAGAGTAGGTTTTCTATCCCGCGCTAAGAGAAAGGACGGGTCAGACATGTCATTGATCAAAAAATGCTAACCCACAGCACGACAGATGATGGGAGCGCTGCACACTCGGCAAGATGTCTCGCGTTCCGCGGGGAAAAGGGGCCAACATGCGAACCTATTCGCTGCCCTTTCGTTCGTCTACCGGTCTAATTTTTTTTTGTGCGTATGTACTGCCGTCCAGTTATGCTGTTGATTTGAGCACGGAGGTTTTGCTATTAGTTTCCCTAGTTTTAGTGTCTGCGTGGATGGTTGAATTTTCTCGAACGCCAACCTGTAAACGGGCATCTATACTTTATAATCACGACGGGCCGTGGACTACGCGCATGTTCAGGCCCTCATGCTATTAGCTAGGGCATCCTTCCTCGTCCTTCTCGGTCAAATCTCCGCTCGCAGTGATGAACACAAGATTATTAATTGGAGGAAGCTCTGGATAGCGCTTAACGACCGAATTGATTCTTGATGTACCAGGCCTGCTGTACATTTCGGCGGAATCTATCAGGTTAGCCCGAATAATGGCGCTTCTCTATCACCCCATGGGCGAGAGGTGCATGATTTCTCGTAGAGCGGTGACAGAAAGAAACTGTTATAGCAGCTACTGTGCGCCCCAAAGTTGCAACCAACAACAACGGCTGTGAACATCTTCCGCAGCTCTGCAAATCGTTGATTTCCGAAGGCATGTTAATCTCAAGGGATTAATGAAATTGTTAAGGTTAGAATACTGGGTCAACGTGGCCAGAAGATGGCTCACAAAATGGCTGATGAATGGCACAAAAAATGAATGATGGCAAATAAAACAAAAAAATAGGTCATACAATTCTCGCATTGTGACCATATTTCTCAGGGAAGCTCGGGTGCACAAAGCCATGTAATACGGTCTTTTAAAAAAATCGGAAAGGGTTCCGTGTGGCTCTCTTGACGAGAAGGATGCAAAAGCAAGCGATTCCATTTTTCTGGTGAATAGCGTAATTGCCATTAGCTTTGTCGCGGAGAGTGTCTACAACCACCAGAAAAGAGAGAGCATTCTAAAAGCTCTCAGACTAATGGTCGTGCCTTCTCATTTTGTGCTCGTGTTATTTTCTTCGGAATCCTTTCCAAATTATGATAAGTGCTTTTTGAACCGCGCCTACTGCCCCGGTGAATATAAGAAAAATAAAAATACGGCAGCTCGCGTTAAACCGAGCCCAATTTGTAGGACAATGCGAAGCTACTGTTAGTTTTCTAAGGCGGTTGAAGCCACCCTTCTTCCTTTTTTGAAGCATTTTGTTATCTTTCTTTTCCTTCACTTAAAATTTCATTTCTCGCTCTTCCTTCTTATTTGTTTTCTTCATTGCGCCGCATCTTGCGTTCCAACGAGTGAGCTTAATCCGAAGCCGAATTAGCCGAGTGCCTTGAATGCCAAAGCCTAGCAATCATCAAATACTTCACCACTGCTGCATCCTGCTTGCGTCTTTTCCTTCGCATTCGGTTCTTTGGATTTTGACGCGAATTACTCCGAAAAGCAAGCAGACTGGCCGCCATTCTCCCGGCAGCTTACCCAGAGTCACCGCTGTCCCCCGCGTGAACCTGTTCTTCTCACGTGCCATCGCGCTAATTTACCACGCTATACGCACCAGGCTAATTCTTGTTGTACCTTCAACAAGGTTACGAGTTAGCGCAATAGTATCTCACTTGGTAGTAGTGACATGCATCGAAATCCCACATGAACCTAAATGCGTTTCTACTTTATTTTCCCTGTACAGCTACGTCCATTTTGTGAGCATTCGAGTTGACTACGACACGGTGATTTTTTTTTTTTTTCGTTTGACGAGACATCTATTGCTTTCACCTTGATGCCTGCTTTCGATTAGGAATCTTTTCTTAGTGCCAGCACTCTCGCTTTTCCTGCCGGAAATTCTACATTTCGCCTACGAAGCACCAAGTGCATACCGAAATGAGTTCCGCTCCAGACCCCTTTGACTCCAAGGGGTTCAGCCGGAGCAAAGATTATTAAGTTGGGGTAAAAAGATGGGTAGAAACGTCACTTTAACGGGCGGTTACAGGCAGACAGCAGAGACAGAGACAACTATACTCCTCAGCGCGTCAACTTTTCTCGTTCGTTGACGGGACAACATAGCCCCGACAGGTTGTAGTTAAGTTAGATTACCCTCTCGTTAACATGATGTGACCACGTCACTTTCACGGAGATAAAATAGCACAGCCGCCAACTCATTTGAAACTATTGTTGCCCCCGATTGCTCCTAATATACAATTACTTGCTACCAGAGAGAATTACTGTTTCCACTCACAAGCTTCGATTGCCACTATTTTTCTGCTCCCAGTTAGACTTGTGATTTCTCTATTGCTTCGACTTTGGCGCGGAAATATCGAGACGGAACTGCTTGCGTGTTTGCACTTCCGCTTTATTGTTGACAAGCTCAACAAGTTCGCATATGAACTCGCATAGCAGCGGTGGTGTGCACATATTGTAACGTAGCGTAACATATTGTATTGTAACTGTCCCATCGTTCATGTCGTCTGTCCTGCCGCCACGTTAGAATATTATACTGGGTGTTCCATTGCATAATGCGGAATGTACTGATGACAGCGGGGAAAGCCATGCGGCCTACGAAGTGAATTGAAGCCCCCCAAAACACCTGCTGCGGCGGCTCTGTGGCTAAGACGTTGTGCTGACTAGCCCTACGACGCGGGTTCGAATCCCGGCCGCGGTGCCCACTTTTATGATCGAGGGGAAAAGGGAAAACACCCGTGTGTTCGAGATTTCGGAGTACGTTAAAGAACCCCATGGGGTCAACATTATTCCGAAGCCCTCCACTACACGGCGCGCATCATCTCCTGTGTGCCGTCAGTACGTTAAAACTCATTATCGTAATCAATGAGGCCACTCAAAATGGTTTGTGTGACGAATAAAAATCTCCCACCTCCCCTCGCGGGAACCCCTGTGTAGATGCGACGCATAGGGTGTTCACGTTGCAGCGCTGGACAGCGGAGGAACGTCGCTGGAACGATGGAGCGGAGCGGCGCAGGCACCGGGGTTTATAGCGCGCATAACGGTGAGGGGACGCGCAGGCGCCAGTGCGTCTGCCGCGGCAATGACGCAACACAAACCATCACAATCCACTTTAATCAAATACAATCCAAATCCAATCCAATCCAAGCCAAGCCAAGGCAATCCATTCGAATCCAATGCAATGCCCCTCGCGAGAGAGTGTTCGCTATCGGAGAGGAGAGGGGGTGAGCGGCGGAGAGCGCAGCTCACGCGGCGAGGAGAATGGGGGAGGGGCGGACGCCGACAACAACGCCGACGCCGGATGCAGGGACAAGGCGAGTGAATGAGATGCAGTCGCATCTAAAATCTCTGTTATGTCAATTATGCGGGTCTGCGCATTCCGTAAACACGAACGAACAATACAAGGAAAAGGAAGTCTTAGCAATGGAATGAAACTGTGCCGACGGAGAGAGAGAGAGAGAGAGAGAGAGAGAGAGAGAGAGAGAGAGAGAGAGAGAGAGAGAGAGAGAGAGAGAGAGAGAGAGAGAGAGAGAGAGAGAACAACTTTATTTAGCCGCACAAAATTGCGGCGAATACGTGCCGGACGGAGTGGTTCCCTCTTCACGGGACCCATATGCTTCCGCGGCTGCCTGGCCTCTGGAGATCAGGACGAGTTGGTCTTCCAAGGCAGGGCTGGTTAGCAAGGTCTCCCATCGCTCGTTAAGGGGTGTGGGAAGGGTGGTGGAGGGTTGGGTAAGGGGTGGGGAGATTGTCTCAGTGAAATCGCACTATCCGATGACATGCCGGAGCGTGCCCAATTTCCCACAGAAGCTACACTCTTTCTCGTATATCTCGGGGTACATTCTGCTTTGGAGATAGGGGTGCGGAAATGATCCTGCTTGTATTTGCCTATAGATCGTTTGGTGCGCTCTGCTGAGAGATTTATGCGGGTCAGGGTACCGTCAGCATGATGTTCGGGCAAATGCTTCCGCTGTCTGTTTCTCCCGTTTCCTGTGTTTGTACGAGTGATGCACAGGACGTCGACAAAAATGGCGTGGCTAAGCCTCAGCAGTTCCTTTTTAAAATATGCGATATTGTGTGGGAAGGGCGCAGTTTTTATAACACACATGTTTCTTGAGACCAAATCGGTGTTCATATTCGGTTTTTACGTTTCATACCTTGTAGTTTTTAGTTTATCTAGATCCTCTTCGATACACATGCTACTTTTTCCTATTGAGTAGTTCCGTGTCTGACCTTCACATCCTCTTCATTATTTTAGTCTGGTGACCGACTGCACCTTCCTTTATAGCTGTTTCTTCAATGCTTGTAGCCCTCAACCGGTAATCATGCTTTGTAATTGTTCCCCCGCGTTACTTATCGAGGCAGCGTCATCAGCAAATCTGAGTTATTGAGGTATTCTCCATTAACCCTGACGCCCAACTGTTTTTTCCCAATCCAATGTCCGGAATACCTCTTGTAAACATGCTGGGAGTAACATAGGAGGGATTGTCTCTCCTTGTCTGACGCCCTTACCTATAGCCATTTTCTAATGTATTCTTTGTACTTTCATGTCAGCTTTGATATTTTACCTTTTGTACAGAAGAAGATATATATTAAGGATGTAGCTATATCACTATTCACTGTCCGAGCACCCCGCGTGGAGCGTGGCTGAAAGGGCTCCGTCCTCGCGATCTACACACTCCGGTGTCAATATGACGCACGGTGTTTCCATTTCTAACCAAAGTAAATATATAGGCGGTCAATACATTGGGTCAGTTCTACAAGATTTGAAAGAGCTCTTTTTCTAAACATTGGGCTGAACCTAAGAGTTTTGTCGTTTTTTCCCCAATCCATATACTGTAAATTGGGCACAGATCGGTTTTTATGGTCCCAACGTGGGTATTAAAATGCCATTTTTTTGCATTGCATTCTCGCTTATTGTATGTGTAAAGGGATCATTTGTTTTTCATACAAATCATACATAATCTGTACAAATCTGAGGCAAGCCGCTACCATTACAGTACGTCGGGGAGAGCCGTGGGCTATATGGCACCTCTCTCGCGTGGTACGCGCTCCAGGAACAAAATGGTGCAACTTGTTTTGGACGATAATGCAAGTACATGTAAATTTTATTTTGAGAAAAATCGAAGTCGTGTTTTTTTTTATATCATTTCCTGAAAATTGTGTTCTGCAGACAGAGAAAAGCCAGGTTTTTACGTTGTCCTTTAAAAAATTGGCTCTATCCACGCTGTGAAGGTGTATTGAAACCAGAGATTTGAAACAAAAGATACCCACAACAATTGCCCATTCGACGTTACTTGAAGTCACACACAAAAGAGTGAAACCAGAGGTTCTGCCAGCTGTTACCTGGAAGTCGCGGAGGCGGCGTCCCGAAAGCAGCAGCGACGGCCGCGGCCGGGCTAGAGCGGCAACGTCCGCCGCTGCACCCGACCGAGCGTCGGCAGGGAGAAAACTGGCAGGAGCGTCTTTCGAAGGGTGAGATAGTGGAACCTATCCATATTGATGTGCTACGTCGGGGCTATTACACCACGCGACACCAGCGCAGACACCGAAACAAATTAAGCATGTGAGCTGAGTGATTGGAATTTATGCCGATTTAAACTACTTAGTTTAGTAAGTTCGAGAATTGCGAGAAAGCTGAGCGAACTTTTATAATCTCTATTTATCAGAACCAGCTGCTCCTTTCGCCTTTTGGAATATCTCTTAAAACACAACTGAATTGGTATACACAAATTTAGAAAACGGAGCCCCATTTCTGACAAGCAGTGCGGAAACGGTGGCGTTTCTCTAGCGGCCAGATGTCTGTAAGTGGTCCCCGGATTTTGTTTTCCCGCCCTGGAAACCAACCCTTAACGTATCTTTGCCGTGCGACCGCTTCATTCCGTCGTGTCCGGGTTACCCAGGAGGTGCTGTCGAACAAGTTAATCAAGCCGTGCGAATGAAGCGCGCCATAGACGCGAAGCTGCGCCGAAACAGGCCCAAAACAACCGCCGCTAAAGCAGACGACAAAGCCGTACCGCCGACGTGCCCGCCGGCGAGCAGGCACCTCCGCGCGGGGGGAGGGTGGGTAAATTTGCCGCGCTATCTACAGTGTGCTCCGTGAGTGAAACCCTCCGCTCCCGCATCCCCCTCCCCCCGTTGCTGCATCCGCCGCGTTGGGAGTTTATTGCCCCGTACTCTACCAAAGAACCATTGTTCGGCAGAGGTAGAAATCTTTGCTTTAAAAACCGCAGCGTCACCAAAAATTACAGGCAGAACTCATCGGCGACGACGTGCAACATAGTTTGGCTTGGGAGAATCACTCGCCGAATTGCTAGAACAAACGTGGGAATTACTAGCCATTACTGTTAATTATGTCAAATTACTTGCAGTTTTTTACAATTGCAAGCATTTTTTATTCACTGTCTGCTTTGCGTATGTGCGTAGACGTGTCCATGTGTGTCTATATGTAGTGCTTGTTACACAGTAACTGCAGCTAATCTGAAGTATTAACCCGCTCTTGTGATCGCCAGCCAGCCAGCCAAGTCTGTGAAATAATATTAAGTGGTGAACCAATTACTCGCACTGAAAACGACAACTCCCAAAACAACGCACCTACAACAAGGGCAACACTAACAATAACTAAGATGAACGAAAAACGACAACTCAATCTCACCAGGCACAGGCTTCGCACGATCAGTTAGTTTCAACGTTTTGTATGAACTATGCTCTTTGCAATACCACTTTTTCGGTCGGTTTATAGCGCTCGCGGCAAAAATATCTAAGCCTATTTTATTTCATGGAACAAGAAAAGTTTGAAGTAAGCCCGTTCGGCGCCCGTCATGCGCTTGTTCTTTAAAATTATGTAGTATATCCAGGTATTATAACACATGTTCTCTTTGTTCGTTTAGAGAAAAGGAATTCTGGGTGGCTTTACCTTCTGGTGTGCATTCCACCATCACTGCAATGAGTGTATAGTTGCTCTATTAACTTATTTATTCTCTGAAGCTGAAAATATTCTGCACACGTTTCGCTAGGGTGTACGGGAAGCCGATAAAATATGCTAAAAACACCGTGACTACAGTAAAATGCGATATACTACTTTTTTATAGGACGTAACAAGACGAAAGGTTGAGACTGTGTTATACCCTGTCCCTCCATGGCACAAAAAAATGAATTCGCACGCCCACTTTAGTTCCAGTTTTCTGCGGTATAAACACGAGGCGTGAATTTGATTGGGGCCTGGGACGAAAAACATTGAAAATACCGGAACTGTTAAGCGCCCTTTATAAGATGCTCAGAAGCAACTCTGTTCTTTTTTCTCGGTAAGCGGTGTTTAGTTACTTGCTTCCCTTGGCAGTGAAGTCGTAACAGCAAGAATCTTGGTCTGATGCCACAATGGTTGTATCAAAAAAACCCTTTATGTCGGAGCTGCTGTGATAGCACAACAGAAAGGAGGACATTGCTTGAAGAAACACAGAGTGTATAAGGTCGCAATAAAATTAAATTCGCTAATGGCAGTAAGCAGTACCAACCTAAAGAAACCTAGACCGAGCTTAACCTAACACACACATAGAACTGGAAGCGCAGCGCCCTAAAATACTTGGAAACATGGTAACTGGTATGAATGCTGCGACGGACATTTGAACTTCACGAAGAAATAAAATATGCATCAGATACGTGAATGCCGCCAAGGCACGAAACGAGGAAGTTTGTCGGGGTGTTGCAAGAGATTGACAGTTATGGTGGCTGCTTCGTTTGCCTCAGTTTCGCTGGAGTCGAGGAAACAGTACAGTTAGAGAAAGTTCTAACCAGCACCATCGTAAATGGAAGAAAGAAATCGCCGAGCCGAAAGAGGTCTCTTTTATTTGTGTTGTCGTAAATCCGAGCACGTGGATCTATTTAGGACGAAAGCCATACGGGCCCAATTCTGCAAAAAACCGTTGAAGTTTTTTATGTTGTCTGGTGAAAAAATGCCCGCCGATGAAGAGAGTAAATAACTAAAAAACACGTGTGTTCCGACGACATTTTGAAATCGGGTCTCTAGAGGAGTAACCGTATGGGCTATGACTGTGGTACCGCCACTTTTTTTTTTTAATGCATACAAAATTCAGCCAAACTCACCAAACTCACAATATAAAATCTTACAGATGACGAAGGATAAAGAAAATCGGCACAGTTTCAAAACTCAGGCAAGCAGACGTACGTATCCAAAAGATGCAGCCGCTCCGGTGGATCACTCTGCGCGGTATAAACGCTCCGCACCAACGGTGCCTGTTCCCTAAAAATGTATATGGGTTACCTACGTGGTTCCGCATTCCGGTCAACCATGCGGCACTTCCACTAGCTAAACAATCCCAGCAGAACGAAATCGTCATAGGGCACCCGATTAATATCTTGAGAAGGCAAGAAGGGAATTGTGTCAATGTCATTTTTAACAGTACGTTGCAAAAAGTCCCCCCCCCCCAAAAAAAAAAAAACAATACCTCATGCCACAAAACAAAACAATGATCAATGGTCTCTGGTATACTGCACAAACGGCCCGGGTCGGACCCAGGGATAGACATCTTTTTTTTCACACAGCCATGTATTTATTGGGAGCGTTTGCAAATGAAGTCCAAAGGAAGGCCCTTTTGCATTTTGTGGCACAGAAATACGCTTGGCGCGCTACGCTTGACGTGAACACTGCTCTTGTGGTCCAAAAAGAAGGACTGGCGATAAACAGGCAGAGGGTACCGATTATTAATTAATGCGTACGGCATACGCTTTCTTGAAAGGCTGAACAAATGCTCCAAAGAAAACCACGCAGTAAGGAAATTTGAAGTATCAACAACTTCCTTTAGAAAACCCCATGTCGGCTTCCTGTTAACGTCACCCGTAGAAACAAGAAGAAAAAGATAAATGGTAGCTTATGAACTTTTGAAGTATGGTGAGGAAAAAGGGTATGATCCGCCAATTTGTAGAAGAGAAAAATGGGACACAAGTTAGTGCAGAAAACATTGCATTAACCCAACAGCACCAGGACCCAAAGGAAGAAACAAATTATCCTATGCATTGGCTCGCATTAAAAACCCCACACAAAGGTAGCAAATACTCTGTGTACTGCCTGGAACTTAGGTCGCGCACAGTGCAGTACCTGAAACTCATCAGCAAAGCTTGTTCATGTCCTTCAGGTACAGCACTGTGGGCGAGCTAAAGCGCTGTGGAATCTCCACACGTTGCCACCGTAAAGAAAAGTTGATATAGTTGTTGTGGATCCTTTGTTTGTGGCACCAACCCACTTTAAGGAATTTTCAGGAATCAAGACCATTCGGTGGGTAGTGCGCGCTCCACAAAATTCACGAAACTATGAAACGAAAACGTAAAAATTGCATAGCACGGCGCGCAACGTGGCATGTGAACGTGATGGCACGTAAGTATATAGGTTCACAGCAGCCGCGCAGAGCCGTGTTTTTTGGGAACCTGTGGGTGTGTCAGTCTCTTCGCTGACGTATTTCGCATCGTAAGACGAACAAACAAAAACGATGAAGGAGATGCAAATACGACTTAACACTAAGCAGGTTGTTGATAAGTATCGCCAGGGTATTGCCTTCAAATTGAGTATGCAGACTTAAGTGCCCCGGGAAAATTTTTTGCGCTCCAAGTTTCCTTCGGTTAGAAATATTACACGCCCTACGAAAGCGCGTTATTAGGGTTATTTACGTATAAGTGAAATTAAAAAGTGCAAATCGTCGCCTTTTTCCCTACTACTGTAACAAAGAGATGAAAATACAGTGTACCACTCGCACCAGCCACGGCCCCTTTTAGAAACAGAAAAAGCGAAAACTGTAATTACGGCCCGGAATTAGGCAGCGCCACCCACACATTTCTTGTTGTTTTTTTTTGCGCCCTACAATTTCTGACAGATCATTGGTGACGCAGTGGTCAGTGGTAGTTTGTCGTTTTACAGAAGGGGAAAAGACTTGAGAAGACTTGAGAAGACTTGAAGACTGCGTGAGAAGACTTGAAAAGCCTTGTTCCTACGCAAACGCGCAATAATGCAAGCACTTTAGCCCTTTTTTACTATTGAAAGCGTTGGTTGGCTCTTTGTGGCGCACGATGTTCTACTACTCAGTAGTTTTGGTGCTAATTGTCTAGTTTCCCCTGCTTTGTATTTTCTTTCTTTTTTTTTTGTACGCGCGTGTCAGAACAAGCGTACTGTGTTACTGTGTTACCTTGGTGGCTCTGCAAACTACAAATCCAGAATGCGGAATGGCACGAATTGACACCCTACGGAAAATTGGTACCAGTTTCTCGCTATATAAACTCAATCTTGGTAAACGTAATGTGATAATAGGTGATGCAATCGTCCATATTATGAAATGTAATTATTAAAATCACAAAAAAATGGGTTTTTAGACATTATAGCACTTATTTGTGCCTACCTCACATGGTTAAAAACATTACGTGTGTTAATATTTGATAAAGACAAAAGAAACAGCGAGATAGCAACATACGTTATACCCAACAAACATGGATCTAACCTTGTTGACGCAACCATAAAATAACCTTACCCGCCGCGGTGGCTCAGTGGCTAAGGCGTTGCGCTGCTGAACACGAGGTCGCGGGCTCGATTCCCGGCTGCGGAGGCCGCTTTTCTGATGGAGGCGAGAAGTAAAAACGCGCCGTGTGTACGAGATTTCGGCGCACGTTAAAGATCCCCAGGTGGTCAAAATCAATCCGGAGCCCTCCACTACGGTGCGCCTCACCACCTGCGTTGCGTCGGCGCAATAAACCCTACAACCAATCATGAAATAACCTTGCACAGTTAAATATAAAAATGCGCTGACGGTATACACGCTTAATTTCGCGATAAAAAGCCAGGGAAGGCATGTCGGCAATTATATAAAATTCCTTGCCCTGTTATACTTACTCCCGCTGGTTAAAGTAACGCATACTAATAAAACAGTGTGCGAAGATTTCTTCACTGTTCAAGTGCTCAGGCAGCCAGCCCCAGGACAGTACCATGAGATCGAGAAACCTATTTCGAAATTTAGCGAGCCAAAGGCCTACGACTACCTCTTAGTATTCTAGTGCTTTAGAAGGAACAGCGCCAAGTTTAGAAGGCAGGCTTGTGCGGACAGTTACTACTTTGGCGCGTGTTTTCCCACGATAAGATAGACAGGCACGGAGCGTACGAGCAAAAGCAATAAACATCCAAATAGACAGCCACCATAATCGAGCAGAATCGCATCCGGTGGTTTCGCGGTTCGTGAGGAAAATACCCGTCCGCTAGCCAGGAAGCGGGCCGGAAGCTTTCCGCATTTCCGCAACAGACGCGCCAGTAAAGCTCGTCTGTCGGCATGTACTGAGTGCGTGTCTTGAGAAAGAGAGGTAAGAGCAATAGGATTTTATACAGGCTTCGCCACAATTTCCGATGCCAAAAAAGGAAACCTCGTCGAAAGGCACGGTCAGTGGAAAACATTTTGCTCCAATTGCGCAAAAGTTATGATCTGGTAAGTGAAAGCGACTGGCGGAAAGGACACAAACGGCTGTGACACAAAAAACTGCCGGTACACACACAAACAAGTTTGGTGTTATGAAATTGTTGCTGTTTCCAAAGCTACGCGCAAAGCAAGCGGGAGCGACAACATTAGCACGCTTTGAAGAAAACGAGTTTAGTACACTCAGGTAAGCGATACTCTCGGTTCTCTCAGGAACCAAATAGTCCGATAAAGCGGAAACGTTGGGTTTCGCTTAAACAGATATTGTTATGCTCACCCTGGATGCCGGCATCGCCGTCTATGCATGCGACCTCCTGAAGAGACTACGATCAATGTATCAGTTGGACTCCGCAGCAGCAGCTCTGGTTTCAGAAAGGAAACGCGACCCTGGTTGGGTACCTGATCAGCCAGGCTGGTGACGTAGGATTCTTTTGAGCTAACGTTTTAAGATGGCGGCCTGTGGGGAGGATTTCCTCCTCTTTGCAACTCTCTTTTTGGTATACAACACCGCTTAACGTAGTCGCCCCCAAGTTACGCCTCCTGGCATCACTGTAGAGGTAGCACATCATAATTGCATGTAGCACATCCAAATTACAGCATTAGTGGCACGGTTAGTACCTCTCAGCGTTACTTAGCGCCAAGAAAGGTTTTTCCACAGTTGAGGAAAAACCAAGTACGTAACTGCGCCAAGACTGTCCACTTAAATGAAGCTAGATTTTGGATCCCGAAAACAAGTTGAAAACATCGTATTTAAGATAAAGAACTCCGTCTCAAATTGTGAGATAACTGCATAATACAAAGCTTAGGCAACATAAAAACTGCTGTGTTACTAACGGGCCCCAAGCAGCACCCACCAAACGGTTTCCACCCGTCCCCCCCCCCCCCCCCCCCCTGAAAAAGAACGGAGAAAAGGAGATTCTCTCGCACCACCGGTGATCTGCGCACGTAGCGTCATCCTATCGAAGTGAACAAAACAGTGAAGGGACTACCTGTTCACACAGCTCAACACTTATCACTTAAGTGAAGCTCAACCCCTTAACAAAAAAACAAACGGTTAACATTTATCGGCGCATTGTGTACTTTCTAGTCTTTTTTTAGAATAGTCTAGCTAGCCTTAGTTGATGAGAAGCACAATTTTGGGGTACTCAACATGGGTCGACAGCAGCGCGAGAAGTTTCCAGTAAACCAGTGAATAACGCGGGGACGTGGCCTGTGGTGACAGCTCCAACGAAATTATGAAGTATACTAACGGTAGTACGCCCGCATGCGTCATAGCAGCGCCCGTTAAACCACGCCCTGCCTGCCCGCCCTGCCTCAGCAAAAAAAAAAGGTAATTCGAGGCCTGCTTTTATTTTATACTCCTCTCATTTTACGAGTTCTTTTATTTTTTTCTGAAAAATGCAGCGTAAACATCAAAGTGAACATCTGCATATTATATTCGGGGAAGGCATTCAAGTCGTAAAAAAAAACAAGGTGTGCATCCAACGGGAAATGCAACTCTGCAGTGGTAATTTCACGTTACTGTTGAGCAAAATGAATATTTTCTCGTTTCTGGAGGGACTATTTTTCACTAGAACGCGGTTTCCCGCATTTAGCAAAACAGGCTGCGAGTCATTAGGTCCAAACGCGGAAATTACGCTTAAACGAGGCACCGACAACTACAATTGAGGTTCCAAATTGGCGGCTAATCGAAGCTGGCGTTCGCGCGCATGGCTCTAAATAAACCTGTAGCGTGAAAGGAAGCGCGGCCTCGTAGCCGACCGACGCACACGGAAGCGAGTGGGGATGGGCGGGATTAGGTCGACCGCGAACAAGCTCTGCGTGAGAGCGGTTATTACTTTAGGAGTTGACGATGAGCGCAATAATATGCGAACGAAGTTACAGAGGCCGCTGGCGCCCAGTACATTAGCGGCTGCATCCAGTGCACAGTAAGTATTTTTAACTCCATTACTTGGGCTGCTCAGCTGCCAAATTTGTCGCTGATAAATTCTAGGCGCAATATAAAAGCTGCAGGAGTTTTCCCTGAATGTCCGCATTGCCCGGCACACCCAGTCATTGTAATATAGCAGAAATTATAAATAGAATACTATTTATATTGCAAGGAGCCTGAAAAAAAAAACACGGCTTATTCGGGTTTCGAGAAATATATAAAAAAATCAGAAATAACGATTGGGCCCACATATATTTCATAACCATCTTATCGTTTTCAGTATCATGAAAGAAACAGATTGATGTTACTGCATCAGATTGTAGACGAGTTTTAGTAGCGATCGCACATATTTTACTGAGGCTCGTCATGAATAATATTCTCTTAAAAAGCAAAGTGGCTGTCTGCAGCAAGTAATCTTATTTAGCACGACAAAAAAGGGAAGTTGTACAAACTGTTTCCCTTTCTGGCCTCACGTCCCGGCCGAAAGATACAGCAACTTTTATCGGACGCGACAAAGCTACAAGCGCTGAAGGCTCTGGTAAATCACCGACAACGCAATTTGTTTTAACAGCGCAGCTGCCGTAGTTCCAGCCGTGCCTGACAGCCCTCAAAACTCGCTGCAGCAAAATGGAGAGGAGAAAATCTTAGGCCGGCGAGAAGGCAAGAAGCCGATTATCAGGTGTCGGCAGTGTGCACCGCGGAGATGTTCGGGTGGAGAGGCGGGAGTCGGGGATTGGCTGCGTCTAGTGATGCACTAAGCGCTGGGGTGCAGGCGTTCTCTTAATTGGGAGAGGAGGCATGCGCGCAGCGGCAGAAGTGTCCGATGTACCGATAAGATGGGTGGACCTCAGAAATTGCTCCCAGAAAACCCAAGCACACAAGTTCAAGCAATTGAATGCCCGAATTTAAGCAAACGCGAAAACAAAGCTACAAGAAAAACCCAACTTAACTCTAGTGAACACCACCAGCCCTCCTGGTTCCTCAGTCTTCGCATATCAATTGCGAAGGTCACCATATTTTTTGCGTTCTATATATGTACCCCAATGCCTCACATTATCCATGAAATCTTGCTTTTGGCCTTAAGGCCATTTATGGGCTTAACTTATGAGGCTGCACGGAGACAATTACATCAGTAACCAGCTAGAGCAATGCAAGCAACAGCCATCAATGCCTCAAGAAAACGGAGACAACTCTAACAGTGGGCTGCAAGGCACTCTAAAGCAAGAAGAAGATTCATGCCGTGGTATTGCCCCAATGTATGCAGTATCTTTTGTATCCGAGGCCTGCATCACATAATCAAAGTTGCCGTAGTTGTGCTGTCGGCGTTTGATGTCAGAGTCATGGTTTTAATCAGCCACGGTTGTTCCTCTTCATCTGACACAGGCTTTGTTGGAAACTCATGCCTTTTAATTATAAGAAAGGGGCCCTTGCATTCGTTCTCAGTGAAATGTTTTGCGATTCACGATTGGGAAACGTTTTGCCATCGAAAGAATAGCGAGGTACTCCTTGAAACTCCTGATTGCTGTTTTAGTATTTCGTAATTTTGTATCTCTTTCAAACCGCTAATTTTAACAGCAAATCGTAATTTTTCGCGTCCGCAGTTAAAAATACCAAAAAATTGCCGAGAGCACGCACCTGAGCGCGGGCGTCGCGGCGACCACACGGAAGTTCACAAAACCAAGAAAATGCATAGAGCTCGTGTGTGCTGCGCGCGTCGCAACAACCGCCCGGCGTCCCGTACGCACGTTCGTCAAGCCAACCATACACACTTAGGGAGATTGGCCAAGATAGCGGCGACTGCCCGGCAGTTAAAAAAGGAATAAAATACCGAGCGTTCGTGTGTGCGTGGCTCGTGGCGACCACCAAGCGTCCCCAGCGCATGTTTGTCAAGCCAAGCATACACACAAAGAAATATTGGCCAAGCTTGGCCAAAAAAAGAGAAAAACTCCAGCGTTCGCCATAATCGTTGCAACACTTGCGCGGAACAAGAAAGACACGTGACGGGGCACGCCCCTTCAAGGTGATGTCCAATGATTATCACTTCAAAAAAAAAAAAAATGAAAGAAGCTCACGCTTCTGGCAACAATGATGGAGTAGAGGTCGTAGCGGCAGCGAAGAAGCACTTACGTGCAACTGTCATGAAGGTTGCGTACATCTTCATTACCTTCAAGTCTAACGCTTTAGTGGGAGCTGCCTTCATTTTTTTTATTTAAATTGTCAGGGGTATGACGTAACAAAAATACTCATTTCTTCATGTATGTTGTGTTCAAGAGGATTTTTTTAGAGCAAGAAATAGCTTGGAGAGATTGTGGAGATACATTTTAAACCAACCCTTAACCACCAAATCTTTCCTTTCTAAAAGAGTGTGTTACTAGGATACGATATTACCACTTAATTTGTATTGAACGCGCATTTGCGTCGAATGTAGAATGTTTTGAAACACTGCAATTCATGGCGACGGTTGTGTTCCGTACGTACGTCCCAGGTATTGTCTCCGTAGCTCGTCAAGAACCCCGAAATTTACCCCGCCTGCCAATAACGGATAACGCATGATACGAGGCTGTACATCACTTGGATACCGCCTTGTTGAGAAAACAGCGGTTATTGCATGGCTGTTGTGTAAAAGGCACATAGCATTGGTCAACTGCTCTGACAAAGAAAACTTGCTTCCTTCACTCGCTTCAGCTGATAGACAGTTTAAAGGTCTCAAAAGGTTTTATGGACGTGCTAGCGGTAGCACACAGCGATGTGCAGGTGGGCCAATATACGATTGGTAGTAACACATATTGAGATTTTCGCTACTCGTCATTAGTTTCTTCATCGCGGAGTTGTAAGCAGTTAGTAATTCTAGCCTGCTGTAAATTCGTTGTCTCCTACTGCTGGCGTGCGGTTACAGAAAATGACCCGTTGTCGTGTTTTATTACAATTATCCCGAATGAAATGTACTTTAGTATGCTCCAGCGGCTATGTGCCCGTGGGATTTATGTCAGTAGGTGGAATATATAACTAGCAGTCTCTGTTTTATAAAAAAGACAGGGAATTCTACGTGAAGCGTGTGGTTGACGAAAACAGTGCGCGCTGCCCCGACAGGTGGCGCGTGACCCATGCCAACGCCGGAAAATCAAATTGAATTGAAAAAAAAAACGGGCCATCTCCACTAACGTGAAAGCTGGAGAGGGGCGAAGCATGCGATATATAAGCGTATTCATGTAAGTCTCTCCCTGTCTGGCCGCGCGGCGGGCTCTGAGTGGGCGCCGGAGAAGCGCCGGTGGGAGGACTAATCGCATGCTTGCTGAGGCGGTGGCATCATCTCTTGCGTTGAACCGGATTGAAGCAATGTGCATGCCCCATCTGCCCTAGTTTAAGGTAGTGGCAGGGGTCAATGCGAGGGCGGGCAGTGCCCGTGCCTTGCCCTGGGGGCTCGCCCTCGGTGATCAACGAGACCCCGACAACAGGTAGGTATGCCTTTTCTTGCTTCGACCGACCACCCGACCCGATCAGGCCTAGCGTCGAGGGCCGGTGGGTATTCAAATGTGACACAAATTATAACCCGTCTACAAAGAGCTTCTTCTTGTGCTTGATTGCTGAAACGAACAGGGAACTTCCACAAATCTTTAAATCATGTTAGTTTGTATCTAACCGGTTTTATTCATTATACACTTTTCCGTTAGTACGCGGTACGTCCTTGTGCGAGGCGATGGAAAACAAGCATCTCGGTATTTTACTAACGCGACTACAGGAGACGACGACAAGAGACGCCGACAGCCCGAGCCCCTAAGATGCTTCCCCATAAAACCTCCACCGTATTCACCATGTGAGTTGCGAAATGGGGGGGGGGAGGAGTGCTAGGTGTAGGAGGGGGGGGGGAAAGATATGGAAATAATTTGACAGAACAATAAATTGCGAATTAGAAACATCATATTTTGTTTGTAGCATACGTTAGGGCTCTGCGCTGGTCAATCGTACTTTGTGGCGAGCACTCAGCGGCTTCACTGTCTATCATCGTTCCCACCGTGTCTTGGGGGCAGTTTTAAACGCGGCATGGTTTGTAGTGCTACCTATACGCGTAAGAGTACTATAATTACAAAATTGCGTTCGAACGTCTTTTACAATGGCAAAGAAAATAAAAAAAGACAAGGCGTAAAATTGGAGCAACAAAGAGTGGCGCGGTGTCCGAAAGGATGGCGCTTCAGCATAGCGAACGCGTAAAAACGCCGTTCAATTGAAGATACCTCCATCATGATGTTTGCTAGAGGTGAGAAAAAATATATGGGAGGTGGAGAGGGAAGAGAGCAGCAGTAGTTACATTGTAGCGATGGCTAAATCCAGATCTGTCCACGTTGCAAAGCTTCTTGCAACGCTGTCCAGTAAGCGTTGCAAGAAGCTACGTGACCAATTGTTTTCTTCCTCTCATAGATGTATTAAAAAAATAGCATAACTCCTCCAACATAAAGAAGATAATACTCCCAATAATTTTCAGTCTGTAGGCGCCGCATATATATTCTCAGAATGTTGATAACATATTTTTGCTTTTACATTTCGTGATGGGGGTACCTCTAAATGTCCTGCACTACGGCCAGCACATTTGTGAAGACGAAATGTTTAAATTTGTTTTGGGGCATTTGTGTAGGTAACGTTTGTAAGCGAAAAAAGTTGTATATATCATTTGTCTGAACTCTCAAGAATGAAGGTGTAAAAGCACGCGATTTTCCACCAATAAAAATATCATCCGTGAGGGATGGCATAGGTGAATCCCTGTAGAGCACTTTGTAGGAATTTGAATTGTATATCTATATCAGCAAAAACCAATTCGATATTGAAACGACCACCAATAAAAGGCAAACTACATGGAAAAAACATTTTAGCAATAATTGCTCTCGAAGTGGAGTTTTGTTTCATTAAATGAATCATTGTTGAGTATATACAGCATGACAGAAATATACTCCCTAAATTTCAAACATCTATAGGACCAGCAGTTTGGCTAGGGCGTTGACGTTACGTGCTAGTCCTTTCAGTTCGTCCGCAGTGTAATTCCAAAAATCCTTCCCGCCCTTTCAGCGGCTTTTTGTGGCAAAATCATTAAATTCAGAACAATTTATTCAGAACTGGAGATTTGGTTAGGACAAAGCCCTGAAGCTAGATTTTCGAAACTTTTACGGGCTACATAAATCAGCAAAAACCACTACGATATCTCAACGGGCGAGACAGATTTCGCGAATTTACAAAAACACAATTTTCTCCTTTTATTCCTTTATGACAGGAATTTCCAGGTATCCAGCCTCAAATAGCCCCCTTGTCTTGATGCAAATGTACACACAAAATTTTATGTCCCCAGCTCCAGAATTTTTGGATCGGTATTGATAAGTGAGGTCGTTGGTCCGGTCCTATCCAGAGAGCATTTGCTAAAGGTATTTGCGAAAAAGTTGGCGCTACAGCAACACGGTTTTGCACACATAAACGAAAAATCCACGGCGGCCTAACCATCACAAATTTCCCTTTAAAAGTCCCGCCCTCCTCTGGCTGCGGCAAAGGATGGGGCGCGTGAAGAGGATCGGTTCTAGAGTGCTTGTCTTTTCTTGATTTTGTCGTACTTTGTTTAGTGGCTTTATCGTCCTTGTCCTGCTTGCCCTGTATTGACGTGGCTGGGGAACGTTTGTAAGGCAAGGATATGCGTAAATATGTCCCGGGTACGGCGGGAAGTTGAAAGAGGGTGGGGAGATCCGTGAGTAACGTTTCTCTGAGGCAAGCGAATTTGTATTTTTGTGCTGTCAGAATGTTCCGTCTAATTCTTTACAGTATTCTCAGTAAATTTCTGAGCTAAAGAGGTAAAAATAGCCATAGTTTTCCTTTAGAAAGGGCGTTGTCAACTTCCCCTATCTCGATTCGTCTTTCCCAGAGCGTAGGGCCACAACTAGTATCGACAACAAGATACTGGGGGCGACACCAGTTTTCAAGTACTAGGCATTTTCTGCGTTATTAAGGTATGCTTCTGCTTGGAGGGGTATAGTTGTAAAGACGACACTGATCTCTGCCCGTACAGGTCAACTCGATTTGACACTTTGGATCCGTCGTAATTTTTTATTGGGGTATGAGAACGTGTACATCAGTTCGATCTCCAAAAACGTATTCGCCATTCGAAAAGCCACCCGACAAACCTCTTCAAGTAGGGCGTCCAGATGTTTTCACATACCTTCTCGCTGTTACTTTAGAAGCAATAAAGCGCAAATTACAGTAAAAAAGGTTGTTTTTTACGCACGCTAGTGCAGTTAGCATATTAGTGAACTCTAGTTGCTATACGATTAAACGAAGAGCAGAGGGCCGGAAAAGTTTTGTAGTCACTAATGGCAAATTGAAAATATTACCGTTATCTGTTTCGGTTATAATGCCAGTTTTGCTTTTTGTTCCGAACGTGTACAATCACGTAATTAGGGTTGCAAAGACAGGCCCAAAGGGCACTTACACTGGGCAACCGCTTTTTAATATTCTTAAGCAGGGTCAGCTTCATACAAGCCAAGAAAGAGAAGGAACACAACTGAAGAGGTTAAAAAGAGATGCCGAAGTTAAAATTCAAAACTGAAGAGCATGCTACAAAAATTGCAAAGAGATTGCAGGGCAGCGGACTTAACTTTTCGAAAACAGCACCAGCTTTTACAGTATTATGCGCCGACTGCCCGAGGTACACAATGCACAAGAATTTTAAAGAATACGAACAGAATGTAATCCCAGGACGTCTTGGCACCCAGCCTTCAGAAAGAGATATATTGAGGTTCCCCTTCAGTCAGCGCGGGATTGCTTGGGAAGACTGCCGTAATCTACGCTCTCTTTTGAGAAAGACGGGAATTTAAAAAGAAGTGGAAAAAAAAGCACAGGAATATTTTTAACTGTTTGAGCCAGCTTTTCTGTGATAATAGCAGCGTGCGCTAAACCTTGGGGTTTCCCCGGAAGCATTCGTGCCGTGAGGACATTTTTTTGTTTGCTGTACGGTGGACAGGGCTTTTCAGATTACCATTCATTTGCATGGCCCAAGAATAGAAAACTTAAAATTAATGCACGCCTCCCATGTCACCTTGCTAGGTTTTAGGCTCTGCCTTTTTGCACAAGTAACTTCTTCATGTCTCCTTTGTGTATTTTATTTTTCCCCCTCATTGTTCCCTTAGACTCGATACGACTTTGGTCACGCGTCTGGACACTTTTTTTTTTTATCAACAGCCACGCAGGATGTAGCCTGAGGGCGGTATTCCCTTTATGTGGGTTTTAAATTTTCTCTTGCTCAAAAACATTGCCATATCTTTAAAGTTCTATCCTTACAAACCAGCGCCCAATTTATAGCTTTAAAACACAAGTTATTTTTTGGGGTTACGCCAGAAACAGCCTCATTATGTTCTTAGTTCCTTGGCGTGCAGTATACGCGGTTCGACTAGCAAGCCTTACCGTTAGTGGGGCTGACCTCTTCAGCTTGCATTAAAGTATCTCTCTCTTTCTCTCTCTCTCAATTTGTTTGTGCATCTTTCGAAAAAAAAAAAACCTAAATTTAAACGGAGAGCTCGGGTTGAGAACTCTCAAAAATTTCGCTGAAGTCGACTGCTGAAATTGCGTGCAATGCAACAAAAGTTCAGAAGTCCACCCTAAAGTGAATACCGGTTTTGTAGTATTGCTTGTCGAGGTAGTTCGAAAAATTAAAGTTCCCGCTGTTTTTATGACATTAATTTCACGCTTACTGCGAGCCACTGCGCTTTTCAGTTTTTTAAGTTGTGTTTGAACAAGCTGTGTTCTCTTTCAGCATCCGGGTTCAGTCACAGACATTACATCTGGTACGGGAAAGGAGTGCTTTCATTGCGCTATACGTGAAAGAGGAACAAACGGAGAAGAAATGGGAAAGGGAGGGAGGGAGGGAGGGAGGGAGGGAGGGAGGGAGGGGCAAAAAGGGATAGAGTAAGAGAGGGATACTTTTTTTAAACCATCCCTAGTTCGCCACGTCATGGCCACCTCGTCAACAGTAAATGGCCGGTAGGCTGCTCTACCATAGGTCGTCACAAAACCGAAGGCACTGTTTGAATAGGAGTTTATGGTGCGACTTGATATTTAGGCCATGGCCCGGTGCGCACAGGCCCTCTCAGGAAATTATGCAGGAGCTGAGAAGAAAAAGCCGTGGTAGGTTAGGTGGCTGGCAGAAAAAAATTACTATCGTGGAATGAGTGAGTGAATGAATCAAAGATTTAGCGATTAGAAAGAATTACGAAAGGTTCACCGAATCTATCGTAATTAAATTAACCATCAGAAAAAAAACCTAAAGATTTTGAGGCAAATTGAGGAACACGTCTAGTTATTTCACTTTTACTTCGTGCAAAAAGCAGTTTCGTCATAGCACCTTTAAAAGGGATGAAAACAAATGAATGGAGCTCATACGTTGTCGTTGTAATAGAAAATCTTTCAGTATAAAGTCACTGCAAACTTTGCATTTTTTATTCATATATAACCAATGTGCAGGGTGGTCAAAAGTGCTAATTTCACTATTATTGCTTTGCCATGCAGCTATGAATAAAGTTTGCTTCTTCGACGTGTTTAATTGATAATACGATTGTAATTTTGACTCCCTACATATTTGGTTATCCAGCTCAATGTTCCTCACCGCCTTAAAGGCGGTGAGAAAAACAGAAAAATCCTTGGAACAAGTTTCAAAGTTACGTGTTGTGCTTAGAGAAGCAATTTGCGGATGGGTATTTCGTGTCCTCCAAACGTATGGGGCCCACTTAATGCTACGTTCAAATAGCGTTTCATCAGTTAGAAAAAGTTATAATGATCGCTGGAGAGTGGTAGAAATCCTCAAAGCGTTAATTTTCTTGCGTGTTCCCGCATTGGTTTAAGCTTTCGCGTTTCGCTTCTCTCTTTAGGGCGCAATAAATATAGAAGGCAGCAATATTTACGGGTACTTAATGGTGAAATTTCTCCCGAGAGATGGATCACCCCATATTTGACCATTTTCTGCCAAATATATTCGCCCAGTGCTTTCAAAAATAGTTCAAACACTTTTCCCTTGAGTCAAGACTATGAAAAATTGAGCTCAAGCTGCGCGGTTCCCTTGTGTGAAGTCGACTTATAATGCGCGCGGTAAACAACTGGGGGAAAACGCAGAGTTCTTGCCGGGCGATCCATCAGTTGTAAACAAGCTCTCAAGGTCGTAGTCTGCGGTACGCTTGTTAATGGTGTTTGGTGAACCAGGCTTGCGTGAATACGATTAGAATCTCTTGCGTTGCGTGATCTTTCAAAGTTGTGGGAGAAGTCCAACGGCGCGAAGTTTCGCTGGAATTGAGATAAATGCGGGGAAAAGACTAAAGCCAGCGGTAGCCATAAACGGAAATAATCAACCACACCCGGGCAGTACGCTTTTTTTTCAAGTGCAATCGTTGCTTCAGAAATTCTGTAGGATGTGTAAAAATTGTGACAGAGCAGAGAGAACAAAGTTTAAAGGCATGCAAATGAAGAGGTAGTCGTTTTTTTCTTTGCGATCACTGCAATCACGTTGCAGGAAGCACATTTTCAAGGTACCCCTTCAAAGTTGTTGGTGTAGACGCTTCTTGCATTTTAGATATGTTTGGCTTACAGTTTCACTCGAGTGACAAATACAAATAGGTCAGGTGACAAATAGGTGACAAATAGGTTAGGTTCAACACTTGTAGACAGTTATCACGAGCGAAATTCCTGCGTGGCTGGCTTTTGCAAAGACTGCGCACACTGTTTTATGAAAGTGAGGTTGCACCTGTTTTACTTGCGTATCGGTGGTGGCGTGTCAGCCAAGTAAAGTTGGTCGTGGTCAGCCATTACGAACATCAGCGACCAAGCGCCGTCAGAGCAGCCGTTAAAGTTTAAACCCTCGCATAGCCACGTGGTACCGCAGCCGCCAGTCTCCGAGCGAGCGCAGCTGCGACGCCTCTCTGAAGCGGATCACGTGGCGTGGCGTCAGACCTGCCACACTTGCGCTGCAGCGGCTCAAGGTCGATGCGATGCGATGAATGACCTAGCGAGACATAGCGCTATAGAGCTTTCGCTGTTCAGGAGGCAGGGTGAGAGACGAGGCTGTGTGAAATGAGATATGGTTGTGATTGCAATTCCAGGAACTTGTTTCCTTCTGAAGTAGTTGCTTCGGTGAGCACTTACGCACGACGATGAAATTCGTGTGAACGTATTGAAACTCCACAAGAAATAGATCAACTAACACATATGAGCTTGGACTAGAGGAGAAGGGTACTCCTAGCACGGTTCGTGTGGCCTCTTTTAAACGCGTGTATATAGCCTAAACTGGTATGGGGGTAAACGGAGACTCTGAAGCCTTCCACCCTTGCGATACACAGTATCGCTTTATATGAAGCTATAAACATATAAGCTCTTCCGTCATTCTGTAAAATGACATTCATGAGTTCTGTTCCCCGTGTGCCAGCTAATCATGTCGGGCTATCCGGTGTTGTTCGTAGAAACACGGTCGTGAGTCAGATTGGAGTTTTCCCTCTAATACTCGAGGGGCACTCGCACGGCGGCAGTCACTGGTCAGATGGACAAAACTTGAACACCCTTGAAGATGAATCTCGCTCAACCACGTGAAAAAAAATGATGCAATAGGCCGCACTGTTCTGCGTGTCTCCACGGGTGGTGAACAAAATGGGAATAGATGAAAAGAGAACTGTATGGCGGCAAACACGGAGCAGCCAATAGGTTCTTATGTCCTGAACACCAACCCGGAAGTCGGCGAAAGATATTTGGAGTAGGGGGGGGGGGGGGGGGAGCGTTTTGCAGTCTGAGCTTTCTTTTTTTAATAGCACTACAGCTAGTTCCAGCTTACCCAAACAAATAAACTAAAACCCCTTTTGTTGTCCGTTCACAACTAGGTTAGAAAATCGGTAATACATACTATGATGTCCGTTTAGTAATTAGGCTTTGCTCTAAACCTTAGAATTAATTACTTCGTCACTTCGTCACTTCGTCACTTCGTCTCTTCGAGATGGTACAGTTATAATTCCATGTATTGGGTTTGGCGCATATCCTAATTTACGGTTGCTCGCATACCAACCATTCTTAAAATATTTTTGTGGTTGCGGGTAGGTGTCGCCGGTGTTGCCTATCATGTTTTACGGTGGGCTAGCCGCACCCCGCCCCGCGGGCGATACTAAATGATGTTGTGTAAGGAAATCTCGAAGTTTCAGTGCTCAGCGCTTCGAAATCCGCTACTGCGGTATGGCGTGCTCGCCGGCGTTATAACCGAGTGATCGATGAGAACACCGAAAACGGAAACCGAAAACTGACAAGTAAAATTGTCAGGGGGAGGGCGGTTTGTCGTGGAGGCGCAATACGCTCCACCAAAAGTGTAAGGGAGAGGGCAGTATGCTGAGTCAGCGCCACACACGTCCGTGAAAAATACCCTTAGGTGTCTAGTGGCGCTCGAGAAAGGAAACGCAAAACCAGGCATCCATGGAAGCAAACGTCTGGTACCTTCATGCTCACAAAAAAGCAAAGAAGCCCTGCCTGCACTGCGTGCTGCATGTTCGTCGGTCCTTCGGGTCCTTCGTCGTCCTCCTCGTTGCGTGGATCAGCTCAACCTGGTGACATTTACAACAAGCTCGGCGGTGCCGACGCGCTGAGAGATAACGCCAGAGTAGTGTGCGCCGCCATGCGTTCGCTGATCACGCTATCACTTTCTTCGACGCCGCAGCTATGCGCCTTGACCGAAATGCCTGCAGTTCCCGCCGCGCGCAAATGTCGCATAAGGAGTATCGTAATCTTTGGCCTTCAATGTGAATATGTTTTCGCGCACTTTTCCCTCCCAAATTTTCCACGGTCCTTTTTGAAATTCATCTCCGAATGTCCTTACCAGTGACCTGCCCGCATACTTGGCAACAGTCACCAGTAAAGATCCATAATTTCCATCCAGGATTGGCTAAATGCAAAAAACCGATGCTCGGACCCGGCTCTCCTTTGAATGATATGTTAATGAAGGCTGTTCCTACTACGCAGTAAGTAAGAGCTTTGTCCCCTTTCGACTTATAACAATACGCCAAACAGAGCGTCCCAGATTAGCCGCGTTGTCACAGTGGCACTTCATACTCTGGCGGTTAATTTGTGTCTACGCACACAAAAATAATTGATGTAATTGTCATGATTCTAAGTGAAGCCACACACCCAAGGAGCAAAGGAATACCCAGGTTTTCTTTTGAACTTCACAGTTGAAAGAAATTTTCCTGGCCCCCGTTTCGAGCTCAGTTACCTAAAGGGGTCTGTTATAATCACTGATATGGACCTAAAGCTACCGTTCTTTAATGTGAGAAAAATTAATCGTACGAGGTTTGAGTTTTACATACTGAAACACGCAGTTTGTGTCATGTGCGTGGCCATGAACTTGAAAGACTATGTAATGACGCAGCGTGGTTTAATTGTAAAAGATAATGTGGCAGTGAAAAGCTGTACAAAATATCATAACGTCCGCGCTAGTAACGTCAGCTAAGAGCAAAATGCAAAAGCTCCGCAACGCTGCTCTGTATCTCCAACCACGGCCGCTAGATGGAAACAACCTTGTTTCCATCGAGCGGGCGGGCTCCAACATACCGAGAAGCGTCCACTTTTTTCTTCCCAACAACCCCTGTGCAAAAGTGCGGTACGCTAACGATCGCCTGACATTTGCACAAATTGTTATAAACGGGATTCTTTCTTTCTTCTAAGAACTAGACGCCATTAGTATTAACGTCCAGTTCTTTTAATACATCGGTAGCGAAAGTCTTCGTTTATCCCGCTGTTTAATTATCACAAAAGTTTAATACCGCTAACGAGTTACAACGTACCATTCCAGAGGAGCGCTAACAAAACACACTTAGCGAGGAATCGATCTTGTCACAAAACTTCCTGCCAGCCAAAGCAATTACTTTCACGTTCCCAGCGGCCGGAGAGGCTCTGGGGATTTAGTTCCTTCCTCTCGTTTATTGAATTATTCCGTCGGCCGCTTTTGCTGCAGCATCAAATGGCATAAATTTGTTTCTTTCTGTGTGTCGTTGCATGAGGCAAAGTCCCACACCAATGTTGGTAGATTGGGCAAAGTAGAATGGTATTCTTTTTTAGTTTCCCACTTTATCTTCAGGTCAAAAACTTTAGAAGAAGAAACTTTAGAAATATATTCCAGTCATAAATTGAAGGTTTATTACTTTAGAATTATCCAGACTTCAGGGGTTGTCCCCTACGGGCCCGGAAGGTCTCTGTAATAAATAAATAGCTGGATTTGTAAGATTTCGTAAACATCTGCCCCTTCTATCCTCGCGAGCTTGAGACTCGCCAGAGTAGCCATCCTTACTCCGGATTCAGAAGTCCCCCCCGTGGCGCTTCTCGCCCTTTGCGTGTACACCGTGCTAACCATGCCTATCCCTACCACCGTCTCAGGATGTTCGGTTTCTTGGCTTTGGCAGTGCCGTTGGGTGCCGTTCTCTCCTTTTGTTTTTCACCAGTGTCGGTATTTCGTCTCTGTTGCTCCAGCTTCCTCTTTTGCCGCCCACACAGGCTGCAGGCTCGATTTTACTATGCGTACATGTGGCGGCGGGTGTCAAAACACACGTCAATGCACATGTAGCTGGCGAGCCGCGCTCCGACTTTTCGGCTTCCCGGTAACGTCGCCAGCGTTGCCAAGGCACCTCTCTTCACACTCGGAGACAGCTATCCCTACGTGCCCTCCCCGCTCTGTCGTCTATTATTCTTCTATAGCTCCCGCTCTTGACAGATCGACGCGAAAATGAACGGATCGTCTTGAAAATTTTACCGTAATTCCCCATCTATTGCCCGCGCCATAAAACTAGCTAACAATACTTATATGTAGCCAACAGGTAGCTGTAAAATGAATTCTAAAGCACGCAGAACGCCAAATGTCCCACAAACCGAGCACAACGCGCTTAAATGACGGAAATACGTTCTTGGAAGCATGTCGCCCTTTTTCCTTCCATGACCACTGCCGTGTTTACATGCCTCAGAAGCAAGCAAGTCGTGCCAGCCAAAACCGGATACAGTAGTACACTCCTCCCCACTTTGGTTTTTGGGACACTAACCAACACCCTCCTTCTGAACCAATGTTGCTAACTCTGATTATTGTTCCTTTCCTACTCGAGAAGCATTTGCCTCTGCATGTTCCATCAGGAATAGTGTTTGATTCTGCTTAGCCCGACGCTCAAGTCTGCGCAAACAAAACGACCAATACTCCTTTATAAGTTAATAGGACGTGAACAAGTCAAGGACCTTTAAACAACAAGACTATGATGCGTCATGAAGGCAGTGTGAGAACAGAATGGGAATATTAGGGCCAGATATGTGAGGAATGGCCAACCTTATCTCCGCGTCAGTCGATGTTACCACGGTCAAGGAGGAACCATTATTAAATTTGCGGGCGTTTGTGCAATGAGATGCACCATTCAGGGTAAAATTAATAACCCTAAGGTGGCAAACAGCACACTGACACCTTCGAAGCATGATGCTTCTGTTGTGCTTTTTCCTTGCTGACTTATTGTTAGAACAGTGAAGTGCTCCAAAAAATGACAATCCACTGGTCATTGTGCAATATGAATTATTATCTCCGTGTCACCACAAATCTAATGATATTTAGAGGGTATGATATTAGCTGTTACCGTCATTTATTTAATGTTACACATGGAAAAGAGCGGTAAAAGGAGAACAGGGAAAGTTAACCTGTCTAGAGACTATAGGCTAAATCTAAGTTAATTTATCTACCTTGCTACCCTTTGCTTGGGAAAGAGAAAATTGGCCAAAGCGAGGAACCAAGAAAGGAGAAAGGTTGCGGTAGAGCGTTGAGAGGCATTCCCAGTGTTACGGCTCAGAACCTTCGAGTTAAGTGATTGTCACTAGAGTCTTTCATTCTCTGGTGTGCGTTTAAGACAAGACTTCTAAAGTATACTTCTTGAAAACCACATTTACCCATCGAATGACTTCGGGGAACACGTAAGCATTAGCTGTGAAACCGAATGAGTAGCCTCGAGAGCATGGGCCGGTCGATAAACAAGGGAGTTCAATAATAAACCGAAGAGCTTTGCGTTTAAAAAATATTGGTTGGCCCATATTTTTACCTGCATGTTTTTATTAGATAGAAATGAAGGCAACAAGAGCTTCGCAAAGCGCCGCCATGTTCGCTGCTAACCACATATCGATGTGTTGTTTGCTTGGCTGTACTTCGGGTGTCCACTACGTCTCTCAGAGCGGTGATAGATTTTTGTTTATTATAAAAAAAGTTATTTTACTGGCTTAAAAATGCCACAAATAAAACATTTTGGACGGCTTTAAAACAAAATATTGAAAGTCTGCGAGTTTCTTAATTTGGTGTAATGACTTTAGGGCTAGGCCTAATGTCCTTACACCGAATGCCATTCGCCTAGAACGTCATTTGGTTTTCTGTGAGGCAGGGGTACACTGCGGCCAGGAATCTAGCAGCGAGCCATGAGCTTACCGAAACGTGTAGGTTTAGCGTTGTATTGCCGAATCCATGGGTATTACAAAATCTGTGGTTACTATTTTCCCGCTAAGCAAACAATTTACGCGTTTTATAAGAGTATACTTCCAAGTGATAAAAAATTACTGTAAAAGACATACTTTGTTTAATTTTAAAGTTCGTATTGTTTTTTTTAATCTCTTCCAACTACCTTACAATGCTCACAGCCCCCAAACGCGAATATTCAACGGTACGCCTCGACCTTTTTGGAGGCCGAAGGACGACACGTACGTGTGACAGCTCTATTTACGCTCCCGCATACGACTCGCAAGACAGTCGTGTCCGCAAGTACAACTCTAAAACAAACTGGACACGTTAGTGTCACTCTAACAGCGCCTTCAGTCGCCATTGCTACGATTTCGCCCGACACGAGAGCGAAAACATTGTTGACAGCTCACTCCCCTGTTTACTCGTGAGCACAGTTTGAAAGAAGGCTTGCTTTCCAGGACAGAGCTTTTTACTGGATGCGGGCAGATGTTCGGGTAAGTAGCACGGTGCGCGCACCTTCAGGCCTTGCTCTAGTTATTATAGTAGTCAATTACGGCGCAGAGGTCTGGCGTGCACGTTTAAAGATGTCGGACACGTCTATTGTTCCCTTACATTTATCGGCAGCGGAGCTTGTCCATGAGTGGCTCACATATAATTACCCGCTCTGATTGTAGGGTTTAACGCGCGGACGCAACGCAGGCGATGAGGCGCGCCGTAGTGGAAGGCTCCGGATTAATTTTGACCATGTGGAGATCTTTTACGTGCGCCGAAATCTCGTACACACGGGCGTTCTTGCTTTTCGCCTCCATCAGAAAAGCGGCCGCTACTGCCGGGAATCGAACCCGCGTCCTCATGCTCAGCAGCCCAACGCCTTCGCCACTTAGTCACCGCTGCGGGTCCACATATAACTGCAGATCACTGACAAGCGCTGTATCCACCCTACGTAAGTGAACCGCGCAATCAATAGCCCTTTACATGTGACCACGGAGTGCATGTGACTATACGCTTCTCGCTCACGTGCAAAACCGCAATCTTGCTGTAGCTTTTCCCCATGGAAGGGAAGCTGGTCAAAGAGCTAGTTTACTGCCACTGGTGAAGTGAAAAAGCGTAGCAGCGTGGTAGCACACACGCATATTCTTATTGCTTGTGAGAAATGTCGACGTCCGAGGTGATCGCGCACGTTTAAAGAAAATTCTATCAATATACAGTAAAAACTCGTTAATTCGAACTCGGTAAATTCGAACTTACGGTTAGTTCGAACTGACGCCGTGGTCCCGGGAGAGCCCTGTACGTTTCAATGGGGGAAAACGCCCGATAATTTGAACGCGTCGGTATCCAGAACGCTTAATTCGACCTGAAATCCACTGGTTTCCATCGCTCCTCGCGGAAGAAGTCGGGGCAGTGTGATTACAGTGTGTTGCAAGCCCCAAAACAAATCAAATTTACTTGAGATGCAAAAGAACGAAACAGAAAAAACAACAGCGTGGCGCGCACCCTACGCTGTTGCGACAGATTATTCAGCTTTTACAGCGGGCGCCGCGCCACCGGCCTCAGTGCTCCGCCGAATGCCGTTGCAGTTTCAGTTGTGCCGCGGTCACTGGTCTGGGTTTGCGATCACGTGGCGTGCGCAACAAGCGTGCAGTAGCGCATAATTTGTGACACGAGCCAGAAGTGGTTTCTTTGTGTTCTTTCCGCGCAGTGTGGCGCGATGTCCATTCTTTCTATCCTCCACCTAATATTATGAATTCCGCATAATTCGAACCATTTTATGGTTCACTTCTAATTAGAAAAACGAGCTTTTACTCTATTATGACATAGAAAATCACGTTCAAGAAAACCGCTACCTTTTTGGTACTAATGTGTGCAATCAAAGAAACTTTAAAATTAGAAAACGCGTAAATTGCCCGCACTAATTGTGCTTCAAATTCCTAGCCGTATACGTTTCTGATCATTACGTAACGTACTAAAAGGAAGCTACTAAACGTAGCTTTGATTCCTATCATGCCCCGCGAAAATTGGTTCACCACTTAGAAAGTGGGAGATGTATTTTAGGGAATAACTTCAAGCTGGAACTAGTCTTGTGGTTATCAGTGAAGAATTTATAACTCGTTAGCCTGAATAATCACCACGATCATCCTCATCGCCACCGCCTTGCGGGAGCAGTACCTTCAAATTAATCAGTAGTAGAAATCACGGGTAAAAGCCTGGGGGATGGTCATGTAAACAGTTCTGTTTTGAAATTCTCAATGCGCCATTTCAATTTTCTGTCTATTCGTATGTGCATGTTGAAGTCATACCATCAAGATTGTTTTCTGGCGAATGGTGCGTCTATGAGGAATTTACACGGCACATGAAATACCCCTTTTCCTTGAGAGTCACGAAAATTGTGGCAACATATTTGAATGAAAGGTAGGGGTCGACGCAAGTTTTTTCTGTCGAATGCTTATTATTTCAAAGAGAGGTATTGTAAATTTCGGTGAGAATTCTGTACTCCCATAATTGCATATGCATGAAACGTTTCAGAAAGTTGGCCTTTTCGTAGTTTTGCGCAGTTCCACCATAAACATCCTTGTGGTCATCGTTTTTATTGCTCGTATTTTGGTTTTTTACATCTGCGTTTTTAGTCGGCATAACGATGTTCGGTTGCGGTCTGTGGAGTAGCTGCACTATTGTACCTAAAATCTGAAGTAAAACGCGTGTACAAAGCGGAAGTATTTCAGCTTGCAAAGTGGACATGAATGAACAATTATGTCCCCACGTAGCAAGGTAGCCACGAAAACCTTGTTATATTTAGTTTATTCCGAACAACAACAACAAAAGCACTGAACATTTGCCTGTTTGTTTCGCACGATGACTGTGCGACAGTCAAAGCGAATTTGTGTAAGAAAGAAAGGCTGTGTTGTAGAAACTTAAAGTTTAAAATTCTATTTGATTTCAAATAATCAGAACAGCGCAAACTATTCAACATAACGTAACAAAGCAACGTTACAAAGGTAATATCGGCCACACGAACGGCTGTTCAACTCGTTTGATGCCGCTTCTTTTTTCTCCTTCTTACTCCTTTTTTTCTTTACCTGCTTTGTCCTATATCATCGACGAAATTTACAAGACCATTCAAGCAAAAAAAAAATCAAGAGCCTAAAGCGTATAAAGCAGACAGAATTGGTGCTACAGCAACCTAAATGCTTAAATAGATTATTGTGAATTCTGAGAACGACGGCAAAGTTCCCCAGAGTGAACAAAAAATGTTTCATTTTTTTTTTCTAGGCCAGCGCGTTCGATTTAAATCAAGATGACTGCACACAGGTATACAGACAAAAAGTCCTTCTGAATTAGAAATTCCAGGGATGCACGTAGGGTGGGTGTAATCGTAGGAGAACGGCACCTACGCACCAAAAAGCTCTTTGCCTTCGCCCAAATGGATTCTAATTAAAAATTCTCTCTGGTCCAGACGTCGAAAAAACCTGGGGACTTAAGTGCGTGATTGGTTCTAGAACTATACAGATGGGCGGGAGGCTGTCGAATGGAGCAGGGATTAAGAAATACCGTAGCCAGTTTGCGCGTGAGCCCGTGTGGCTCTACGGCAACCCTAATTACCACATTAGTTCATTCACCAGATTTATGAAAGCCTAGGATTAATGTCTAAGCTATGTAGCATGTAGAGCTCCCTTTGCTGCTGTGAATTCCGTTTAGTTCGAACAGGAGGGTCTCAAAATATAGGCTACGAAAGCCTGCGTGAATGTTGGAAAGACATTTTTGTTAAACGAAATGTGTGTTTCACTTCGGCATTTGCCCTATTATCAGGTCCCGGTGTACTTAGAGAATATTTACGGATTGATTGCATAAAAAGGCTTTTTATAGTCGATTAGTTTCAATTATAATTCCTTTCATAACTTTTCATTCCTGTCCTATCACATTAGTAGAAGTCAAGGAATGGTCTACGAACGTACCTTCGGTTGCCATTTAACAGCGAATGCTATTTAAGCAGTTGGTTGGGGCCGCGAACAGGCGCAGGAACACATCGCGCGCTCGGGTGGGACTTGTGTCGTCAATTGTTGGAGGCACGATACAACTGGTGCGAGCACGGTTTCGGCAACGCATCTCGGGTTGGCCCGCCATAGTGCTTGGTACGACCAGTGGTGCTGTTTCGACGATGCAAAAAAAAAATTCCCGCGCCTTCCCGCGAGGGGAACACGAGTAAATGCAGAGCATTGGGGCCTCAGTACTGATTGAAGGCAGTGTTGCTTCCATCGCTTCTTCCGTGATGCTGGAGTAGCAGACACGAGTAAACGTGGGGGCGAGCGTCAACCAAGGAAGGAAGGAGCAACGCAGTGACTGAAGCACCAGCGACCGCTAGACGCTTTATATTTGCAGCGCGCGCAGTAGAGGGAGAGCAGTACGGGGGGGAGAGCGCGCATGCGCAAGCAGCGCGCGCCCTTCCACGCTCCACCGCGCTGCTATCACGCACCTGTTACGCCGAGACCGCGACGGAGCGAACGGGCTGACTACGACACATGTGCGCGCCAGCTGCGGTTGAGAGAGAGGAGGGAAGGAGGAGAGGCGCACCTGCTGCGGACGCGGAGCTGTTGACACCGTCCGACGCAGGAAGAGGCGAGCCTAAGAAATGCTCTGCATTAAAAAAAAAACCCGCCCGCATCTTCCCACGGGGGGAACTCGAGTAAATGCGTCGCAGAGTGGTGGGGGCATCGCGTGAATGTTGCGTAATTGGGTATGGTTTGGGAATGCTTAATTGTTATTTCGTCTTTATTATTCTTATTTATTGAATGAAGGAGAAGCGAAGGCAAGGAGTGTAAAGTTAAAGTCTGTCTTTATTGCTTGGTGCCGTCGTTGTATTGGACGGAGAGGATGACTGCTTTGTGGTCGCTAAAGTGCACTGTCAAGGGGTCTTTGAGGAGCGGTCGTGCGATTGCGTAACTGGTGAAGACGTTGCTTCCATCGCATCTACTCGAGTCAAGCAAAGCGTCAAGTCAAGCGAAAGCCAAGCAAAGACGCCCTTGACTGAATTCCGAACGCGCGCTCCGCCGTTTATATACACACCGCCCGCGTTCGAGGGAGAGGAGTACGGGGGAGAGACGCGCATGCGCACACTTCCGTACACAAGCGCGCGAACTTTCCACGCACCCACCACGCCGTTATCACGTGTACACGCCCTGCCGCCGTTACTGTTGAGCGCGACGCAGCGCACGGGTAGCTACAACGCATGCGCGCACAGACGCGCTCCCCCCGCACCGCCGCAGCTGTTGTTGAGAGCGACGGAGCGCACGGGGTACACGCGCTCCTCCCGCACCGCCGCACCTGTTGTTGAGAGCGAGGAGGGTACGGGGGAGAGACGCTCACCTGCGCCTCGACGCGACGCGCATTCGCAGTGAGCGTGTGGACGGCGCCGATGCCGAAGCGCGACATCGTGCGACTAAGAAATGCTCCGCATTTAAAAAGAATGCCATAATGAAAGAATAAAAAAGGTGGAAAAGCGATGACGTTAATCAACTTCTTAATTAGCGTCCCACACGCCATACCACACAAGCTTAATGGTGGCCATCGAACGAGTTCAAAACATTTCAGCAAAAACTCGTCCCGCTGCGCGCCCTCCGCTACTCTTCGAGGATCCCTGCAAAGCCTGTGGGCATGCTTAAATGGTATATAGTACTTTATTGAACGAATGTTATTCGCTCTTTGGTGGGCTAACGACGACGCCCCCATGAAAACTTGCCCGCGTCTCGAACCATAACCCCGCAGAAAACATGGCAGTCTCGAAGCTGAACCCCGCATAAACTTAGACGAACAAAGAAGGAGCTAGGTGGGGCCGTTAGTTTCGCTGCTTGCCAAGTCTTTGCCCACTAGTGCGAATCTGCCCAGTCATTTTTTTTTCAGTGCTTGCGGATCCCAACATTGCCTGCCAGAGTTGCAGAAGGTAGTTGTCAGGCTTGGCAAGCAACGTTCTGTCGAAGATAATTTTTCTGCTTCATGCCCTATTTATTGCCAATGCAACAGCAGCGCACAAAAAAGATGTAGTCTTAAAAGGTAGTTGTCAGGCTTGGCAAGCAACGTTCTGTCGAAGATAATTTTTCTACTTCATGCCCTATTTATTGCCAATGCAACAGCAGCGCACAAAAAAGATGTAGTCTTAAAGGGCGCACCTAAGGAAAAAACCGATACGAGAATAATCAAAGAGCAGGGAACCTGCGAAATTTAAATGGCAACTCAATCTGACCCATAGCTGTAATCTGGTGAGAACGTTTATAGAGCCGAACAATAGCATATCTGCGAGAAACTACACGATCTTACACCTCCCGCACACGTATTAACACTACCCCAGACACATCCTACGTGATTCGAAAAACTAGTGAATGTCAGTGCAATGACATCCTACCGGTAAACATTGCGAATAGTCCAACCAGAGTAATAATGACGGACCATTTTCTTCTTTGACTTCACAGAGTCATAACAGAATCAGAAGAAATAAAGCTGATGGGCATATTCAACACAGCACGAAATAACAATCGTTCTATTTTTCTATATAAGATCAAGAATTTTTGCTCGTGTTGTATAAAATTTTTGGTACGTTTCGTATTCAGGGATTTTTCGGGTACCTAGGCGCCCGAAGTTAACCCGCAGCCTTTCCCTACGGCGCCGCTATTAGAACTCGTGCAGCGGGGAAGCAAGAGATTACAATTGCGACACCCAACTTGTAGTTGGGTGTCCGATAAAATCTCTAATAACACTGAAGAGGCCCACAGTACAATAGGCGAAGTGCCCATTTTATATTTGGTTTCTGAAAGCTTTCTACTGCCTATTTTTCGCTTTTCTTCAAGGTTTTCAATAACCATGATTTTCACATACTACCGCTAACTCTGACACTTTTATCTGTAGTTTTTTTAACACAGTATTCGGTACCCGCTTTTGCAATGGTTTGTTTTTAGTTAGGTATATTTGGTGGCGAATTTTTTAACTGGTATATTGCTCTGAAGAAAGGATATTTGCTTCTGTATTATGCGACAAACGTACTATAAAAGTGGGGCATCTTCTTTTTACGATTTTTTGTTCGCAGCAATCAAACGAACCCGTACCCGTAATATGTGGTTCGGTATTTACAGAGTACACAGCAGTTACGCAAGACATCATTGAGCCAGAGGCTGTTTTGGGGAGGATGTTTACAATAAAAAAGGTTGCCTCGCTGGAGGCTGCACGTGTACTGAGCAATTGCCGAGCCTAACTCAAACGCTAGACGAGCGAGTAATAAAAACGGTGCGAATGCATTTCGTTCTTTGCGCTAGCTATCCAGCGCATGGCTATGCCCTTCTGGGATAGCCATTTTCCAAGCTCAATTGAACGCGCCATATAGGCGAAGCCCAACTGTTACTATGCAGCTCTCCCGTTAGACCAGGCAAGAATAACGACTTGTGACGGAATTGCAGCACCGGCAGCGTATACCCTGTTTTAGATGCCATATTTGCTTTGTCGAAGGAATGCTGCAGAGGCGTTTGTTTGCGCTAGGGAGTGTTGCGAGGTACGCTTCCACAGGTAAATATTTACCCAAGCAGATGGAATTCGTGGTATACGTCGGTCCGTCCTACTGCTACAAACGAAGATCTCGTGCACCTAGTTGCTACGTAAACACTGCCGCCATTAGAGCTTACGTATCCAGAGAGTTATGTCTTTCGCTTTTTGTAACAGAATGGATTTTTGTAGTTTTCGTTTGTTTTGGGCGAGTTCTCAGTACTTCAGTAATCCATATAAAGGCTTTCTCTCCTCGCATGCAGAAAGCGGGTCCCTACCCACTTTTACTCTATGCAGCAATCACCTATCCTTGTCTCCACGACAGGGAAATTCGCATGTTTTTATTGCGAAGTCTTATCGCATGTTTCACTTTTACCTCACACCTTACAATAAATTTCTGACAGGAGTGCGATCAAACCACATCTCTAATAACTGAAAATTTATCCCTGAGCCACTATCGCTCGGAATGACAACAGTGAACTAATGTTGGTCGTCAGTACACGACATTTTTTATTTTGTGTTTGCTAGACCAACAAGCACAGCCTATTGCCTTTTTATCAAAATGGATTATTTCGGCACCCTCACCTATTTTGAGGGAAATGTTGTGGTCAGGTGTAACCCTGTTTTTTATGGGTGCGAAAAATAATGGAGAAAATAGCACAGAAAATTACCACGTATTAAAATCTTAACGTTTTTTCGTGTCATTGCTTAGGAGTAATATTGGAAGCGGGAGATGCCACTTCATTGCAAGAGCCTAACCTTGCAGTGATGCCGTATTGTCTGCACGGAGACGTAAGTAGTATTGATAACGGCGGAGGGCTGTTATCAGATTATTGCGAAAAATAATCAGAAGCATCGATGGGCGCAAAAAATGCACTAACATCTACTAAACTCCCTAATATAAAATTTGTGCGCAGCACGAGCTGCAGTCTTCTCGATCACGGAGCATTTCTGCTGTTTCTGAACAAGTGTTCGTTTGATCAGCGAACGTACCGCAGCGTCTGCTACTCTACTTCTACCCTGCAGTGCGCCGCCGCACTGCGCCGTGTTTGTGTGATCTTCCTTTCGTCTCGTTCCTGCGCTGTTTGTGACTCAGTTATGTACCAACTGGCCCGCCTACAATTGTGTTGCCGCCGGTCAGCATGTTGCAAATCGTCTTTGAACCATTAGCCCCGCACAAGGGAGCAGCAAGCATGTTGTTGCATATCGTGTTTGAACCTCCCGCGCAAACGTCACGTGGTTTAGATTAACGGAGAATGGAACAGCATCTGGGGAAAGTGTGAGGGGGAGGGCGCTCCTTGGTGGCGACACATGAATCATGCCTGAGGGAAAGGCTTTGACAGAGATGACGCCATAGCCGCACGTGTCGTACTCCACTTCACCCTTCGCTAGACTCTCCTCTCCGCTTTCATTCGTTCGTCACTGCTGCGTACGCTCACTCGGTTACACGCACATAAACAGACGCCACTCCCGCGAAGCCCTGGTAACGGCTTGCAAAGGAATCCTACCCGGTAGAAGGGAAACCTGCCCAGTTTTAACGCCGGCTTGAGCCCATATTTCTTTTTCAGCTTGGATGGCCTTCCGGGCAATATTTTCGCTGGTGTCTTTCACGCCTAAGTATGAGTCATCACCGGTCGCCGGTTTATGTTTTCACGGTTTGCGGGTAGAAAAAGGGGGGGAGTGCACGCAAAGCTATGCTTCATGCCGCTACCGATGAAATGCCGATTGGGCTGGCATTTAGATGCTGAAATTACAAGGCTCAATGCGGTTAGTCGGCTGTCCTCCTCAACCGACTGGTTCGGGTGTGGGTTGATGTGTTACACAGACATCTCAAACACACAGTAAGATGCATACGAGGGGGAAGGAAATCAGACAGCCACATGTTTGTACGAGAGAATAGAGCTCAAGGGCTTCCAGGTTTTAAATCGTTAATGGACTGATCCATGCCCTTCGTTTAGAGGAAGAAGAGCAAGAATAGAAGCGTTGGTCCGAACACAAGCACGAATGGGTGCAAAAACAACGGAAAGCTCCTGGCCCCGCCAGTTACCGCCTCAGGTTAAGCTCGTGGAGTAGAGAGAATCTCTACCGGATGAACAGCAAATTGTCCGCTTGGAACGCCAGCGTGAGCCAATATCACTGTTTCAGAGGGCTTTCAGGGGATATTTCCTTCTAAGCACGCGAACATGACCGGTGGCCGGTTTTTGCGTGCGCAGGTTTGTAGTGGCGAATAGTGGGAGGGAGGAGGACGGAGGCGGCATGCACGCGCAGCTATAGGTTTCATGCCAGTACTGATGGATGACATGCCCATTACGCTGGTGCGAGATTTAAACGCGGAGGTTAAACGGCCCAATGGGACCTGCTCGGAGTCCCTGGTAGAGCGGATTGGGTTTGTGTGTTAAGCTGTGCTCACATTGCCGATGCAAAACCCGTATCTTCATCTATGGACGCAAAAAAATGCCATGTCCCGCCGGTCGGTTGGCTGAGACGTGAAATGACGTCATTCTTTAAAGTTATTACGAGAGTTGCGGCAACAGTCTAAACCTGGCCTTACACAAACAGTGAGATGCTTACGACGCGGGAGGGACACAAGCAGTTCCATGTTTATCGGCCTCGAACAAAGCGTGGATTCGTAAGAGATTCGTTCAGCTAATCAGGTAGGAAATATGCTCCATCGCAACTAACAACCAACTTTGTTTGTTTCTTGCACTCCGTGGCCTGCGTCCATCTTTGCATGTCATCCCTCTTCACAGAGTGGAAGGGCCATAATATTTTTTTATCAAGAGATATCTCCCAGCAAGCTCCTCGAGTAGAAAAGGGAAATGAATTCGAATAATCAAGCATGCGATGCAAACCAAATCAAAACTCTGGATTCAAAAAACAAATAATATTTTTCGGTACAAACATTCAGGGCTTTTTCACGAAAGTTGCCACATTAAGCTCTAGAAAGGTTCCGTTTTAAGTCAGATAAAACTTCAGCGTGCTGCGGCACTCCAAAGCAGCAAAGCTGGAGTATAAAACACTTCAGAAAAATCTCTGGTCGCAGTCGACAACCCGCACGCCTGTTGTAACAGATGAATGGCACCGTTTTTCTTCCCCCTTGTACTACCTGGTCTCAGTTTTTGTGCGATACACATTCGTTTTATTTTGTCCGACAAGATGTAAAAACAACGCGGTAGGACGAAATACACGAGGGAAAAAACCAGACAGGACGAGCGCTCGTCCTGTTTGGTTTCATTCCTCGTGTATTTCGTCCTACGGCGCTGTTTTTACATCATGTAGACGTACCAACGCACCCAACTTTCCATCCTGCTGCAGTTTACTTTGTCCCTTCTACCGAATGTCAAGCAACCATTTGGGCTGCTTTTCATAACACTTCATATGCCTGCAAGTGCAGTAATTACCCTAGCTGGAAATATGGCAACATGATCCCCGTTATTGGTTAACAATTCTCTTCGGCACTCATGGTGTCCTGTAGAGCTTCCCGATGATCCAGTTCACTCAGACCAGTTTCCGTGACGGTTCACAAGCCGTCGTCATCTATTGTCCACCTCTAGTGGCCGTGAAGCCGAAATTTCTCGAAGATAAATTAAATGTACCACCTTCAAAATTTCTTTCCCTTACACAATAACAGCGAAAATTAGAGCGGTGTGAAATGCATATCCGTGAACTCTTGTAATTCCCCTCTCTTTTGACGTACGCTGTCAGAATGACAAAATATATGCTCGTAGCCATGGCAGTAGAAGAGGGTGAACGCTCGTTCATTGCGCGAACACACTTCTGTGGTTAATGGCAACATAAATTGCCGTCGTCGCATAAAGAACACATTTAAATCTCTACAGAGGACACATGGCTTCCATATTCTTGCGCTGTATTTGGTAGGGGAGTTGCATTTTTAATTGTATATTTTTATTTATTTGAGGTCTCGCTTTCAATGTGAAGTGCATTGGCAGATGTTTCGCACTTCCCGCGAGTTTAAAGAATAAAAAAACTTCATAAAATACAAAAAACTTCTTGTATTCATGCCGTTCCAAAATGCTTTACCATAGTGCAAACAAACGACGGCGGGGCCCAAGCTTACGCAACAAGAGCAAGTGCGAATAGTTTGAGAACCACGGCGGAGATGCCGACAAGTGTTTGGATCGATCTGTGTGCTGGGCATAGGCAGCATAGGAAAACTGGGCAGCATCCGCGCACACCCAGAGCCAAGTTATTTCGGTGTATTCATCCTACATGGCACGGCTCCACCTCAAATCTTCCTCCACTACTATCAAGGCGTGACAGCGCTTCACTGCAGGCTTAGGTTTCATTGTGTCATTGTTTTCTGCGGCACCTTGCGCCCGCCGTTCAGGGTTCAAGACACCCTCGCTGCTAGGTCGTCTCTTATCCCAACAAAGTTTTCTCTTTCAGCGACAGTTCCTGTGCGAATATTTATTCCTTTTCTTACATTTGGGATTTTTCGCCGCTCATCACACACCCGTGTTCGTGGACACCATCTGAACCGTCGCGTAGCTCGGAAAAGTAGCAATGTGTCTCATCCGTGTCATGCGGTTGACTTTCACTGCCGCCGGCACTTCCGTATAAAACGTACGGCAGTGGTGGGACTTGTGTTTGAAATGACTGCTGCTATCTGAAATTTATTTCAGGTCACCATCAGATTGCGTCATTTTGTCGAGTGACGTGTGTAAGCTTATCGTCAAACAAATGGTTTCATCCAAAGCTTGGTTTGACTTTATTTTCGCATTTCTGGGTAATTCATGACCTCTGGCTTTGTCACTGCTTCTTGCTTGTGTGCTACTTGGTTACAAGTACGAAATTGCGCCGCAAAAGACACGTGCTCTCGTGTCCGCCCATTTAATGTAGAACAGTTGTCATGAGCCGCTTGCTTTCTTCGAAGCTATTTTAATGGGTCGGTTATGCCTTACGTAAAATGTGGTTCTCACTGTAGTTCACACTGAAAACATGCCACATTAAAAATTGGTGCTACAAAAAGCGGCGAGGTGTGTTGTACAGCGTTGCATTCAGTGAGGAGTGCTTCTAGAACTTCGGAGAGAAAAGCAACCATGCCGTAGGGTGAACTGATGAAGCAGGAACAGGGCCTATGGCCCGGTACTTTGCCCTGAACTATATAATCATCTGCCTGGCTTATAGGAAGAATTAAAACACAGTAGTGGGGCCAAGACAAACCCATTTTACTAATTTCACTCGATTTTTCAACTGTCCAAGGCCTTACTAAGGTAACGTACTATCCACTGTCCTATTTAGCGGAGGAGAGAGACAGAGAGAGAATAAGGATTTATTTATAGCAACAGATGCACTTGGATTTGAATTTTAAGGAGGCGTCGTTAGTCCAATATTCCCCGAGCTCGGCTGGCATCGAAAGTCCTTTTGACCAGCCGAAGAGGGTCCTCTACGCCGCTGCGCGACAGGCCTGTCTCCCAAATCTCAGACGTGGAAAGGTGCAAGTTGGGGGAATTAGTGTGAATTGGTCCCACCTGCCTCCCATACGGCGTAGCGTTCCGGGTTGTGCGCAAAATTGACAAAATGGGCATATTTGAATCTGAGGAGAGACCTACTGTTAAATGTTGTAATGGGTTCGTTCCCGCTCTACATGAGTAATGTTCACATTTCTATGCTTTTGACTATTTATAGATGTTTCCTTATCCATTGATGTTGTAATAAAGGTGTCTACAGAAAAAAAACACTTTGTCTACAGAAAAACACTTGTTTTGCTTTTGTGCTGTTTTATCTAGCTTATATATAAGAGGAGGAAAATACTCAGAAAACAAAAGTGGTAACATTTTAAAATTATGCACCTTGACGAAAGCTTTTCTTCTTCCTTGATAATGAAGCAGCATTTCTTTATTCTAAAGAAACCGAAACTCAAAGTATGATTTCTGCTTTAATTCTGCTGCAATATGACATGGTGCCAAAAGTACTCTTATGGCGTGAAATTAGGAAAAATGCGATCAAATACTCTTAGCCAGTGTTTTATCGCAGCAGCTCCGAAATAAAGGGGTTCTTGAATTTAACCATAATGGCATCAGCCCAAGCTTTTTGCGCTTATTACTTCACTGCCATAGCAACCAAGTAAAAAACAACCCTTACTGAGAAAAAACGAAGAAACGGGCTGGTTTATATCGTATAAGCGGGCTTAAATGTTCTATTATTTTTATTTAGGTTTTCGCCCCGGCACTAATCAAATTCCCGCGTTGTGTTTATCCGGAAGAAAATTGAAACTAAATGGGGTGTGCGAATTCATTTTTCGCACCATGAAAGGACTGGATGTGACACACTTTCAAACTTTCGCCTTTGTAGGTCCTTTAAACAAGATTTTACATCACCATTTACTAGTCGCTAGTTTTCTTAGGAAATGTTATGGGCTTTTCGTACACCTTAGGTATACGCGTGTGTAAAGTTTTGGGCCGCAGAGAATCTCACAGGCAACAGAGCAACTACATTTGCTCCAATGATGGCGGAGTACAAACAACAAAGCAAAATCACCGAGAGTCAGTTGTCGAAGACGATTTGCTATTGAAATACTTAGGCTTACTTAGTACAATAAAAAAAAACAAGCGCAAGACCAGACGTCGAACTGGCTGTTCTCGCTCTTTTCTCGTTCCACAGAATAAAAAAAGGTTTAGAATTTTTCGCCGCTATCTCTGCAAACCTAAAAAGAAGTATTACAAGGAGCATAGAATATAAAAAAACATTGAAATGATGTGAGCATTAGAAGGTAGTGCCCGGTGAGATTCAGTCGTTATTTTCGTTCATTTTTGTTGTTGTTCTTGTTTCCGCTGTTGTTCTGGTTGTTTTGGGAATTGTTTTTAGGTGGACGCATTCTTTGCCTACTTATTAATTGTACAGAAACTTCCCTGGCTAGCCAACTGGCCATCAAAAGTGCGCGCCAACACTTCAAAACAGCTTTAGTTATAGTAATTGGTTGATTGTAGGGCTTCACGCGCCGAGGCTTTACAGGCGTTGAGGCGCGCCGTAGTCGAGGGCTCCGGAACAATTCTGGCCATCAGGGATCTTTAACGTATGCCGAAATCTCGAATACACAGACATTTTTGCTTTTCACCTCCTTCCAAAAAGCGACCACCGTGACCGGAAAAGGAACCCGTGCAGTTAGAGCAATAAGTGCTGCACATACATACGTGCAGACGTGCACGCGCACATGCAAATCCCACACGGTGATTAAGAAATGTTAGCCATTGTAAGAACATCCAAGCAATTCTACACAACTGCAAGAAATTGTGGCCAGAAAATATGCAATAAATGCAAGAAGTCCCCAAATAATCTCTAGTAATTCGGCGAGTGATTTTCCCAAGCCAAACAGAGTTCTACCTCACCGCCGATGAGTTACGCCGGTAGGTTTTGCATGCGCCGCCATTCTTTTACTTCACAGGGAACCTCTGGCGAGCCTACACCGATAGGAGGCGAGCGGCAAAGCCGGCAGCGGTTGCGGTAGAAGACATCGTGCGGGTGAAGAAACCATCGGTTACATTCAAAGGTCACGCTTCCTTTTCAAAGCCAAGGGGAAGTTTGCGGGTATAAATTGGTCACAGTTGGCACAGGACCGAGGTAATTGGAGAATAATGGGAGAGGCCTTTGTCCTGCAGTGGGCGTAGATAGGCTGATAATGATGATGATGACAGCTGTTTAGGATACTGACCAAAGTAATTGCTTCAAGTAATTTTTATGCAGCACATCGTATGCTACGCGTAAGTAGCCCTCTAATGCTAACGCTGAAATTGTCTTGTCGCAGTATGCTATGTTTACGCCGAAAGCACAGCGTTTGCTGAGAGCATAGACGGCGGGTAAAACCGCACCCCTCCGAGTAAAACACGCCAGCAGCACACGCGGCGCCATCTTTAGGTCTGTTTCGAAATCATTTCAGCCGCCTTGAATTTCCGAAAAGAGCACACAGCGTCATCTATGAGTGTGCTACAACAACGTCCGGACATTGGCCTCCGAAGCCTTGGAACGGTAACTCCTCCCCGTGCCTCCGTTTGTCCCACTTCCTGACGACGATTGCCCTGTTTTCAGTCCCCTATACAAGACGCTTAATTGTATCAAGTATACGAAAGCCACAGAAAGCCTAATAAGACCTTGTTTTTTCTTATATGAATCCGCATCAAGTCCCAGAGACTGCGAGCTAAAGAGATAGAGAGGGAGAGAGGAACGAATACTAACAAATCATGTCCACAATCTCTAAATTAAATTTTTGGTGGGCCGGACAAAAACCGAACGCGTGTTGCAAATTTGTAAAGTTGCATGCGTAGACAATGTGCAGGGTGAGGCGACCGACGTGTCCAAGGTCTGATGAGAGAACGGCACTGCTTTCACAGGTGCATGGCTGATTGGGTGGTAGAAATGTTACCGTGGTGTGGGTGGGGAATGTGGGATGACTGTGCAAGGACAAAGAACAGTAAGTCTGTTCTATGTCACTATGGGCAACATGTACATGACGTCCTGATGTGCCATGCTGTGTAACATGCAATTGTGGTAACTACCCGCGCTCGCAATATGACAACATGATCACCGTTATTAGTTAAAGATTCTCTTGGGCACCGATGTATCGTATGGAGCCCGCCGATTATCCAGTTCGTGCAAACCAGTTTTCGTGCCTATTCACAAGCCGTCGTTATCTAACGTCCACCACTAGTGGCTGTGAAGCCAAAACTTCTCGAGAATAAATTAAATTTACCACCTTTAAAATATATCTCACTTGGACAAAGTAATTAAATCTAGAATGGTGCAAAATGCATATCCGTGAACTCTTGTAATAAGCCTCTCTTTTGACGTACGCTGTAAGACTTACAAAATGAATGCTCGTATACCACGCCAATAGAAGACGGTAAAGGTTTGATGAGCGCCCGTGCACATTTCTGACGTCAATGGCAACATTCATTGCCGTCGTCGCCCTGAGAAACGTTTAAATCGCGACAGAAAACAGGTTGCTTCCGTATTCTTGCTTTGTATTTGGTAGGGGAGTTGCATTTTTAATTGTATAATTTTTTTTCCAGGTTTCACTTTGAATTTTAAGTGCATTGGTAGATGTTTCGCACTCCTCAGGAGTTCGAAGAATCAAGAAGTTCATGAAGTATGAAAAGGTTGTCGTACTGGTGCGATCCCCGATGCTTTGCCGTAGTGCAAAGAAACGGCGGTGTAACTTAAGCTTACGCAACAAGAGCAAATGCGAAGAGTTTGAGAGCAGCGGAGGAGACCGCGACAAGTCCTTGGATCGATAACTTTGCTGGGCCTAGGCAGCAGGGGAAAACTGGGCCCCTTCCGCGCACACCCTGGGCCACGTTATTTCGGTCCCTTGGTCATACATGGCACGTCTCCACCTCATCTCTTCATCCACCACTGTCGAGGCGTGGAAGCGTTTCTCTGCAGGCTGATGTGTCATTGTGTCATTGCTTTCTCCTTCAACTTGCGGCCACCTTTCAGGGGTCAATACACCATCGCTGCTGGGTCGTCTCTTATCCCTACGATGTTTTCTTTTCCGGCGACAGTTCTTGTGCGAATATTTCTTCCTTTTTCTACTTTGCGATTTTTAGCAGCTCATCACACGCCCATGTTAGTGGACACATCCAGAACCACCGCGTAGCTCGGAGTAGTATCAATGTTTCTCATCCGTGTAATGCGGTTGACCTTCCCTACCGCGGGCGCTTGTGCATGAAACGTACGGCCTGTGGGACTTGCGTTCAATTTACTGCGGCTCTCTAAAATTTATTTCTTGTCACCATCACATTGCTTCATTTTGACGAATAACGCGTATAAGGTTATCGTCAGACCGATGGTTTCATTCAAAACTGGGTAATTGTTGAATACTTGCATGCGTGCTGCTTGCAGGTGTGCTACTTAGTTACGAGTACGCGCGCTCTTTTGTTAGCCCATTTAATGTTGAACAGTTGTCGTGAGCCGCTTGTTTTCTTGGAAGCTGTATGAAAGGGTCGGTTATGCCTTACGTAAAATGTTTTTCTTAGTGTAGTTCACACTTAAAGCATGCCAGATTAAAAATTGGTGCTGCATATAGGGGCGAGGCGTGTTCATTCAGCGAGGAGTGCTTCCAGAACTTCGGAGAGAATGACCCATCCTCTGTCACTGATAAGCTTCATCAAGGAACCATGCCGTAGGGTGAAGGGATGAAGGAGGAACAGGTCCTACGCTCACGTACTTTGACTTTGACTGTACAATCATCTGCGTGACTCACCAGAAGAATTAAAATACAGCAGTAAAACCCTGACAAACCCGTTTCACTAGTTTTGCCCAATTTTTAAACAGTTCAAGGCATTAGTCAGGCAAGGTCCCATTCAACTTTCAACGTCTTGTTCCAACGTCCGACGTCCTACCGAGCACCCCTGTATAGCGGAGAAGAGAGACCGGGAGAGATTAAACGTTTATTGATAGCAAGGAATGGGCATGGATTGGAATTTTAAGGAGTTGTCCTCCGTCCAATATGCCTCGAGCTCGGGCGGCATCGACAGCCCTTCGGGCCAGCTGAAGCTCGTAGTCAAGGCTGGTGAGCCAGGTCTGCCTCACAAATCTCGGAAGTGTAAAAGTGCAAGTTGGGGGAATTAGTGAAAATTGGCCCCACCCGCCTACCATATGCCGTACCGTTTCGGGACGTCCGCAAAATCGGCAAAACAGGGAGTTTTAAAGCTGAGGAGAGATCTACTGTTGGAAGTCCTAATGGAAGTAATGTTCCCATTTATATGCATTTGACTATTTATAGATGTTTCCTTATCCATTGATGTTCTAATAAAGGTGTCTACAGAAAACCCTTGTTTCGCTTTTTTTATGTTATGTATACGCTTATACAGGGTGTCCAAGCTACCATGCACCAAGATTTAAAAAAAGCCTAATGGCGTAACTCGAGAAACCCTAGTCTGTGGAGAAGCGGACAGCATTTTTTCGTGATTAAGACTTAACAAATTAATTGTAATTAATTACCGAACTCTAGAATTACTAACCTATTCACTAAAGTGTCAATGAGGCACTTGTAGGTACCCATGAGGGGCATCTAACTGTGGTATTTATGTGACGAACCAATAAACTGACGAACTATTGAGATTTATAGACAGCGGTTATCTTACAAATGAATCAGCGAGGAAATTTGGCCTTAAATCTGAATTCGAAGATATATTGTCCACGACATATTAAAGGTCAAGCTTCGGCTCGTCAGAGTTACGGCGGAGCTGACTACAGAATGGGTTGCAAATCTAATGTAGCCTGTTCCGACGTCGGTCCAGTCCAGTTTTCGTGCGAGCCCACTTTTTTCCCTAAAATATTTATCCGATTTTTTCTGAGTACACGATTGTGCGCGGCATTACTTGAAGTCAAATACGTACCACCCACTGATGGAGAGTGTCTGTGAACGAACTTAGTAAAGGCAACAATCGGAATATGAACATGGCTCCCACCTCGAAGTTTGGACGTGCGCAAAGTTTCTTCCTTGGCACTCAAGCCTCGGGAATCTTTTTTTCTTTGTTTTCGTCGCCTCGTCACCATGCTGTCGGCCTCAGTGACCAGTCCTGAAAGTGTTCCTTTTAGGCAGCCGGTCACGTACCAGGAGAAAGAGCCTTCATTCTGAACCGTCCGGTGCGATGATACTGAGATATCGTCTGTACGGCACGTTCACGTCTAATGGTAGCTAGCTTTGCGGTGACCTTTACTTAAGCTCAGTCAATCGACGTGCGTTGACGAAATAATTTTTCCGGCGCACACCTCGACGGGCAGACATCAACATGAAGCCTTTCAAAGCAAAGTTTTACCAATCTCGTCGACAGGTTTCGCCATCCCGGTGAATTTGATTTTCATTTGATCGCAGCTGCTCATCGCGTGCTCAACTCGCCGGACTGTGTTTCGCGTTAGCCGGTGCGCCACCGCAAGCATAAGGCATGCGCTCTCCGCAGCTAGTTCACGGCTGACCAAGCGACTCACCGCGTGCACGCGAGCTTTGACGCGAGTAAAAGCGAGGCCAGCCCGTCTTATTCGACCTTTGTGCGGTAGCAGGAGGCTTGGGGCCGTCGGTGGCAAGCAGCATCTGATCACTCCAGGGGGCGTGTTTCCAAACGTTTCGCTGCCCAGCGCCGCACGGGAAATGTGTGATGCCCCTGCGCATGTTATCCTATTCATCATCATCATCATCACCTCCCATGAATACGCCAGGTATTCTATTGAGCTGCTGTTAAAAGAATGCCTCATTTCTGGCCCTGTAGCCTCGAGGTGGAATTCTGGGTACTTACAGTGACGGCCTGGGCTCCAGCCTCAGCTGGTTCATTATTTTTTATTGCATTTTTTTCTAAACCTAATTCTTTTTGTATTGCGGACGAAATCAATTCTTCATGTTGTTTTTGGTATAAATGGTGTTTGTGCATATTTTTGGTCGCTTTACGTTCGGGGCGCAGCATATGACCACGTTTAATTAGCGTTCTGTATCGCGCGAAGACACGTGTCACGTGGGACGCTGTGCAGCGAAACGTTTGGAAATATGCCTCCGGGGATATCGCCCGACGAGCTGTTCGGCTCGGAAAACGCCGGAAGTGGGACCCCAACAGTAGAAAGAGCCAGGCTATGGAAGAGTAGTGTGATGAGTAAAGCTAAAGCAAATGTTAACCAAGTAAGACCAAGATAACCAGGCTAAGCCAGGATTTGGCTTTGGGTATGTAGGGTTAGCTGAGCTAAGCTGCAGACAGATTATTCAGTTGTGCTCCTCGTAGAGTGAGTACTTAGCGACGTGACTGCAATGCACTCGGTCAGGAGGCCAATAATGGGGACTTTCAGGAGCAAGAATAAATGTGTAGGCAGCCTTCTATGCACCAAGCTTCCTTGAAGTCGCCTTCACTGCCATTCGAAATGCATTGCTCAAAAGACATTTTTCAGGGGCAATACAAGCAGTCAGATTTGAAATTGAGGGCTCTAATCCCTTTTACTAAACAGCTGCATGGGACCTCGTGTACCGTTATCAAGCCTTTCTTAAGCCTTTCGTTATCAAGCCTTTCTTAAAGTAGGCTCCACTGTTAAGCACAAGTGCACTGCTTAGAAGACATACATTTTCAGGGGAAATATAAACAGCTTGATATCAATGTGTGAAGCCCTAAAGCCTGTCAATTGGTACCTCCATGAAACCCCATGTATTCTGAAAGAGCGATGGACGCCGAACCCCTTGGAAACCACCTTTGCTACTGTGCACAGATTTACTACTCGGAAGAAATTTCTAAGTGTAATATGGACGGTCGTATAGGTTAACATCAAGGCCCTGCTGCATTCGATAATTAGCATTTTCTTATGCAGGAAAACTGTAACAAAGGGACAGACGGACCCACATGTTTCGTCGCTGTGTCCAAGTAGAGATAAGTAAGCATTGAAAAAGGAAAGAGAGAAGAGATAGCTGCAATGCTATCGCCCATGATAGCCTAGGAGATGACCTATGCGATGCAAAGCCCATGTTGATTCATTTGCCTGAATATTAGTCCTCTTGGTGAGTCATTACCTGGCCTGGCTTTAGGTAGGGTGAATTGGTATTCTGTGACCGGCTGAAGTTTATTTCCACGAAATTCCCGAGCCCCAGTGCTGCACGGAAACATTAGTGGAGTACACCGGAGTTCGCTGCTAATGGAAACTGGTTTAGAAGATGCTACTAAAGAAATTTCTGAGCGTGCCTAATAAAAACCTTTTCTTCCTTGCTGAGTATGTCTGGTGGCAAGTCACGGTGCACTATGTTGTAGAGTAATGTCATTTATATAGGCAAGAAAGAGTATAGGACCCAAAATTGACCCCTGGGGAACCCCGTGCTGAGCTATAAGCTTTTTGGAAATTAATGTTTTGTTTATTGTAACATATTGGTATCGGTTTGTGAGATACGTTTTAATTAGTTTTAGAGCTACGCCTCGTATACGGTATAATTTAAGCTTCTTGAGTAAAATGTCATGCTGTACTGTATCGAACGCTTTTTTCAAATCTAGGAATAATCCGATGGTGTATAATTTGTTTTCAATGCTGTGAAATATTTTATCCTTTATGTTAATTAAGGCCAGTTCTGCGGATTTATTTTTTTGGAAGCGATATTGCGACGGTGTTATTACTTGATGTTTTTGAAAAAATTCCTAATTTCTCGTTTATAACCCACTCTACTGTTTTCGAAAATACTGGAAGTACAGAAATAGGTCTATAGTTATTGATGTCGGTTTCCCCACCTCCTTCATAAACGGGAGTAACTCAGGCTAGTTTTAATTTGTCAGGAAATTCACCAGATTCTAATATCTTGTTCATTATATCCGATAAAATGGGACTAACTATGTCTGCTACATGTTTTACAGTAAAACCTTAATTTCATTGTAACGAGCGGCTACATGGTTATCTAAGCTTTTGATTATTTGTTAATTTCATACTGGGTTCTTGGAAAAAGCATTATGTATTCGAATAGCTTTCCAACTCATGTTATACTAGGCGTATTGAAATTGGTCCCGGCATATACACCAACATTTACAAAATGTCTGTTAACTTCACCTGCAAGTTCTTCTCCGTCAGTTATGGAATTGTTTATGAAGATTTCTTTTATAATATGCTGACTTTGCTTTCTTCCCATAAGACCGTTAATTTTGTACCAAACCTTGCTGGTGTCATTCCTAATGTCTTGAAATTTATTTTCGTAGTAACTTATCTTAGCGTTTTTCAGGTCGGAGTTCAATCTGTTTCTGTATTGTTTATAATTACCAAGCATGTCGACTTTGTGACAGCAAATGAAGGCGTGATACAAGCGATTTTTTTCCCTCATCCTTTTGTACAGCTCGACGGTTATCCATGGCTTTTTCACTTTTTTAAGTTTGGTTTTGTACTGCCGTGGAGGAAACGCTTTGTTGTGCTCTTTTTTTTTCATAGGCAATTTTTCATAGGCACTCACAGGGCTTAGCTCTTGGAAAATATCAAGCCAGCTTTCATTTTCAATGAGGGAACGAAAGGAACTGAGGCTTTCATTGTCGATGTTGGAAAAACACTATTTTGTTCGGGGATACTAACAATACCATTAGTAACTGGGGCTAAACAGAATACGCTGGATGGTCGCACAGATCACAAGAAATAATTCCAGCCGAAACACAACTAGCGTCGAGATTTGTAATACATACATCAAGAGATGTCGCACTGGTACTGGTCACTCTAGTTGGTAGTAATATTAAATTGTTGCAGGCATACTGGTCGAGAAGTTCACGAAACTCACACGCTTGAGGGTTGTCAGAACCGGTGTCGATATTTACATCCCCAGGTATTATAAATGGCGAACTTGTGGAGCCAATATTACAGAATACAGTTTCAACGAACTGCGAGAACTCAGCCATGTTACCCGAAGGCGGCCTATACAACACACGAATAATGGTATTCAGTACTTCAATAAATAAACTTTCAATGTCTTCATCTACCCTTTTCAATGGCTCGATAGCCTAATGGTGAAGGTTAGTATTAACGTAGACAGCTGTACCACCGCCCCTCCTCTGCTGCCTGATCAATGCTTCACACTTGTAACATTCGAGATAAGGTTGTACATCTTCTTTTGTCAACCAAGTTTCACATATAGCTATAATGTCAAATTGTACGGACAGGGATTGCAAAAAAGTTTCAAAAGCATCTACTTTATTTTTAATACTCCTAATATTGACATGCATTGTAGACAATCGTGTAAATCGTTTTCCATGTTCTTTGTTAAATTCCTGCGTGGTAAAGTAGCAGAACTTTGGTTGTAAGTTGTCCAAAACAAAAAGACCGATGCTATATCATTGTCATAGATAATTAGTTTCTTAGTTGATTTTATCAACATCCAACCGAGTAACAATCCTCAAAGCCCTCGAGTCCTCGTCCTTGCGCGCAAAGATTTGTCCACCTGCCGTCCAGACAAACTTCCAGTTTGTGGCTTTCTTGCGAGCGACTGCAGCACCCAAGAGCTTTTTGTTCGAGGCAGTAAGGTGTTCGTTAACGTAAACCCGTTTGCTGTCTCCGCCATAGTTCAAATCTTCAGTCGTTACCCACTGCTTTCTTGACTCCTTCATGTCTCCCGTGGTCTTGAAGCATCTCTTTCCCCCAGAATAAAAATTCTCGAGCGCTGTTAAAAATGGATTAGATGTACTTCCCCGAAACTGGTTAAAGTCGGAAATTTTTTACTCCATGAGAAAGCGAAATAAGGTCCCCAAAGACACTGGTGGTCATCGTGTCACCATGCCAGGCAAGAGGAATCAGCATGCCATGGTACAAAACTGCTTCGTTATCAGCTTGGACCCGATGCCAGTGTCTCCGCACCAAACACAGCATCCCCGAAAGGGCTTCACCGCCGCCCCTTCCATAGATACCGCGGCGGTCGAAACAGTTACCGTACTTACCCGATTCTAACGCGCCCCTGATTCTAACGCGCACCCGATTTTCCTGGCAAAAATTTGATTGATTGATTGTAGGGTTTAACGCGCCGACGCAACGCAGGCGATGAGGCGCGCCATAGTGGAGGGCTCCGGATTAATTTTGACCACCTGGGGATCTTTATCGTGCGCAGAAATCTCGTACACACGGGCGTTTTTGCTTTTCGCCTCCATCAGAAAAGCGGCTGCCGCGGCCGGGAATCGAACCCGCGACCTCGTGCTCAGCAGCGCAACGCTTTAGTCCTGGCAAAAAAAAACCAAAAAAAAAAACTTGCACCTCCGATTGTAACGCGCACGGAACTTTATAACCCAGACAAACGAATGCGGGAAAAATGGGCGATGTTTTTCCCGAAGTAATCTCACTCATCTCACTCCTCGTCGCTTTCCGCTGACCACAACGTCTCGTCCTCGGTGCCGCCAAGAGCGTTCGCGATGCCACACTTCTGAACTAACGTTCAACCATGGTCGATGGGATCGTGGCCCACGCCTCGAAGGCCCATCCCGCGAGCTTCTCCAGAGCCGCACGCTTCAGCCGACCACTCGTTTTGAACGCGTGAGAGCCGCTGCTGCCATTGCTGTTATCAAGTGCGCAAGTTGAACGATTTGGCGATTTGTGTGAACGCCCATAGAAAACCATGGCCGCTTATGCTTTCTCCGTTCAAAACATTGTTGCTAAACATGGAGGACGTCTTCCTCCATGTTGCGAAAGGCTTTGGCGCTATCTTGAGATGGTGATGGCGATGGGTGGGACGAAATTTTCGCTGTTCCGGAAGTTTCGGTTTCGTATCCGATTCTAACGCGCATGCGATTTTTCGGCCTATTTTTCCGGAAAAAAGGTGCGCGTTAGAATCGGGTAATTACGGTAGCTCAATGGTACGAAAAAATACAGGCCCCTTGCAACCCGCATCGCCTATTTTCTTTGCTACAACAACAACCCCATTCGCAGTCAGCCATGAAATGAAGAAAAACACATTAATGGTAGGGCGCAAATGCCTTGGGCGGGAGCATTTAGCGTTTCTGTAATCCTCTGTCTCCCTCTTCACCAACTGTCCTAGTTCTCCACTTCTACTTGTGTGATGTAAAAAGAGCTTGCAGAAGTCCAAATGAACTTAACCTTACAATGAAAACGTGCCTAATCTCCGAATTTATTTATTAAAATTCCAAATTAGGACAGCCGAGAAGGAGAAATTAACAATGAGTCAGAGAAAGAGAGAGAGAGATAGGGAGAGAGAGAGAGAGAGAGAGAGAGAGGTAAAGTAGCCATAAGAAAGCCAAACACGCTCGTATCAAGCAAACCGAACTGTGTCAGTTGTCCAAGGGCCCTAAAACGTGAATGCAAGCGTTTCTGCCCCGTAGCTACTTTTGCGCTGTAGCGAGTAAAGCTAGTAGTGAACTTGAGTTAGTAGGAGAAATATTTAAAGGAAGACGCGTTAAAAAGAAGCTTTGGGTGTAAAAGATAACTTTGTGTTGAGAAAAAGTTCGGGACGACTGTTCTGCCCGTGTTTTGGAACTCTGAGTCTGAGTTTACACCGCATGCAATGTTTCTTTCACCCAGGCATTTTGAAGCCTTCCTGCTCAGAAATGGTAAGTTTTTCTTTCAATGAGTCGCAACCGCCCAACACGCTTTTCGAAGCCCAGCCACTTGGAAACGACAGACGGTGCGGAACCATCCGAAGTTTGCCCTGACAACGCAGCCCAGAAGAACGTGTTTTCGCGTCTTATGAGCCCACGCTTCTTCCGTGGGAGGAAGGCACCGAGGAAGCCACACAGATTTGTTTTCTCTTGGCGGCCTGTTTCCTCATACATTCATCGCAAGCGCCTAAATGAGGCGAACCACCGAGTTTGTGTGCAAAAGGGCAGCTTTATAACAAATAGACGCACTCGTGGGTGACATTACCGTACTTTGTTCATAAGTACAGGTGCCGCCAGAAGTAATTGGAGCACGGGAGCTGTGGCCGAACCGTATCGGAGCGCCGTGAAGCTGCTCCACCGGTAAACGAAAGGACGAGAACACGCATGCGCCCCTGCCGAGAGCGATAGCCCATCTAAACTTCGCAAACCACTTCTTTCAACCTAGCTTCGAACGTTGTTCGCAGCATACTGGGGCGGTATTCTCGAGTTTTGTCCCTTTTGCGTCCCTTACAAAAGTGTCCCTTTTGGCGAGTCCTGATTGGCTAAAAGCTAACAACCGGAAGTGACGTAACGCAAGCGCGGCAAACCTACTGCCAACCTTCCTCCATGCTGCCAACGTCCACCTCTTAACCGGAAGTTACCTCACGATGAAAGGGACGCAAAAGGGACGTTTTCGAAAGGGACAGTTACGAGAATACCGCCCCTGATCTCAGTGATGGCGCTGATAGCAGAGAAGCTTCTACCAACGTCTGTGGCGCATTTCTAGCGCACGCGAGCTGCCGAAAAAACGGCGGGCTATCACAGGAATCTGCAGTGACAGTTTTGCTTCCAAATATTTTTAGGTGTGTACGCTATCAGCGCCATCGCCGAGACCAGTATGCTGCGAACAATGTTCGAAGCTAGGTTAAAAGAAGTGGTTTGCGAAGTATAGATGAGCTATCGCCGTCGGCAGGCGCGCATGCGTGTTCTCGTTCTTTCGTTTACCGCCGTTGCAGCTACACGGTGCTCCGATAGAGTTCGGCCACAGCTCCCGTGCTCCAATTACTTTTTACGGCAGCTGTACATGATAAGTGTACACACTAGGGAGTCTACTTATTACACAGAAGAAAATACCGCGCCGCCTTTTACTTTTGTCTGGGCTTCGCGCTTGCACTGCGGTTATACCCGCTGCGAGTAAACACAATCGTATGGAGAACTAATTTGCGTAGAAATATTTTTGTAACTCTGTAGCGGAACAACACTTTGTCCACAACATTTTCACACCCATTTAGTAGAGGAAAAAAATACCAGTTATGATCCCTTCACAATATGAGTTTTGTAGCGGTACCTTGACACCATAGGGATAATATAATAATACCGACACTGGTTATTTACAGTTTTTGTGGTGATGTAAATAGCGAGATAAAATACAATAAAAGTAAGATCCAGAAAGGAACAAAGCAATAATAGGATATCAGATTAATGATCAACTACAGAGTGCACAGCAATCTGTCGAACAAGAAAAAATAGAGGTCATAAGATTGAAAAAATTCTGTAGTTCGTCTATTCCAGTAATTATGAGCGCATGCTTTCTATACAAAATACAATCGCCACTTGAAATAGCAGTGTTGCGTTGTCGCAGAATAAACATGCGCTACCGTGATACTTAAAAGATGTGAATAAATGAAGCCATGACGTTTCCTCGATGTATTAAATTACCACTGGGGGGGGGGGGGGGGGGGGGGGCAAGAAGACATTCATAACGATACTTTTTTTTATTTTTTGACTGCCCCTGAAGGCTAAGCTTTATACAAGATGACGATGCGCATTCACGAAGCCATCTTGCTGGATCTATACCCCGCAATATTTTCCGCCAAGCCCACGGAGCGTACCATAATCATCGCGACAAAAGCTTCACCGATCTTGTTTAGATAACTTGTTTACATGTTTGCACACACGCTCGTCCTTGACGGGCCTTTTATCGATCAATCTGCCATTTTATCCACCGTTTATTTAAGCCTGCCCACCCACTCGGAAGTACCGTTGTAGCCGTTCCTCTAGCAGCCTTGCGAGCCTAGGAAACGTGCAAGCGGAATCCGTGCAGACAACGAGTGGTCACGCTGTCCACCCACCCAGTCAAACTGTTAAACGCGTTGCTCTACATTTCCTGCGTAACTTGCAAAAGCGAAAGCGGCACCGAGCAGACAACGAATAATTGCGTGACCCGGCCACATAATTAATTTGCACAGGTGGTCTTCGCGTGCCTACCAGTGCCTAATTTTAAGAAAACCAGAAAGCTTATTTCTGAACAGGCGGTATATGTTCCATATATCTGTATATGTATTAGATTCAGATATATGGTTTTTCAGAGGGATTTTGTACCGAAGTTTCCGGTTTCTGAATCCAAAAAGAATGCAGAGAGCGCTACTGCCCTTACAAAAACTTCCGAAGTGCTGACACTGCTATTCGTTTACATATGTTAGGGCAATTCCGCGCAGTCACGGAACACGAAGCGCACCAATGGGCACAAAATGCAGCAAGAAAAGTCTTGTGTTTTTTCTAGCCCTTTGGCCGCAGATATTGTCGCTAATATTAAGTCCCCATGAATGAATTGTATAATGTTTCTATTCTGCGGAAATCGAAGGTGTAGAAATAGTACGCTTACCGTAATTTGGTTCCAGGCTGCTCCAGCCTTCAAGCCAGCCGTCGGCAACATCCGCAGGAAACCCCTTGAATCATCATCATCACTAACAAACGCACAACTGCCACAGCACGTCCTCTAGGTTGTTCCTCACCTCCAGTCTCCTCCATCACCAATGTCTGACACAAAAACAAACGTTACGCGCACTGCAGCCGTCGAAGCGGAACATTTTTGTTGTGGCCAGCTTCCTCACCATCACCCTTGTTTGGAAATATACACCTAACAAGTTTGACAATTTTTAAAGAGACTAACAGCAGGAACGTACGTTTCACCACAGTTTGGAGGCCAGCGAATAGAGACGGAAATTCCACACCGGCACCCACGGATGTCAGTCGTCGTTTGGTCCGCAGCGAATGGCCTGAACCACCTCTCCGTCACTGCTACACATATCCGCACATCTGACACACCCATCGACAAAGGTATGCACGTCTAACAGTTCTCATGGCGTTGCCACAGAGGCAACTACGTAAAAAATCCTGAAATCCAAGCACGGGAACGAGGGTATATTCCGAGTGCCCCAGAGGCACTTCGGCTGAAACATCGTCTGCGAGCAAAACCCACTGGCTGTCTAGAGCAACGCCGCCAGTATAAATACAGGCGGCGTTGTCTAGACAGACATGACGAAGCATCTTTCCGCGGCGATCGGAGCACTAGCGTCAACGTCAGGCAGAAAACACAACTTCACACCGTCATGCACGGCCGGGCGGGAGGAGCGGCAGGCCCGCACTTTCGTGAAAGCGCGCGCTCGCCGCTCCTCCAGTCCGACCGTGCGTCATGGTATCCCCGGCGTTGTCACAGGCAGCTTGAGCGCACTCGATTGCAAGCATGATACGCGATTACAGTGACCGACCACGGCAGCCATCTGCTCGTCGGGGCAAAGAACAGGCGCCGAATTCTCTAAAAAATGGGCGTCGCTTTGAAACGACGGGGCAGCACCATGCATGTGTTCTTGGGTTGGAGCCGTCGCTTTGAGGAGCTCTGCACTCAGTGTGAGCCGCAGAAAAGCACTGTGGCAAGGGCGCGAAGCGACACCCGCTGCCCCCCATTGTTTCACTTGTCGCTTCGCACCCTTGCGACAGTGCTTTTTGCGGCTTACACTGAATGCAGAGCTCCTCAAAGCGACGGTTCCAACCCCAAAACACATGCATTTGCACGGCGCTACCCCGTCGTTTTAAAGCGACGCCCCGTCGTTTTAGAGAACTGAGCCCCAGGTGAACGGCTTTTGGCCCTCATTTGGGAAAACCCCGAGTGCAGTGATAGAAGATGTCGGAACAAAAAAAAAACGGCATCTCGGCATGCCAAAAAATGCCGTCGTGCACGGTGCTTACCTATAAAGAAGCAGCGCTAAACAGCTTACGTGGCTCACGAATAGTTGTACTTGAACCATTTTAAATAGGTTTCGTGGTTAACCAGCAGCCCTCAGTGGCTAAGGCATTGTGCTGGTGATCTCAAGGACACCGATTTGATCCCAGCCGCTGCAGCCGTTTTATTTTATGGCAAAAAACGAGAACACCCATATTTCGAGACTCGGCAAAATTTCGCTCGTGCCGAGTCACCTCGACATGCTCAGTTACCCCGACAAGAAGAAATGCAAGCGATTTACAGCTTCATGCCAAAAAAAGGACTTCTCCGCTACCAATTTCTCAAATGAAAATTGTAATAACGAATCGTTGGCTGGGGCAAAACAATCAAATATAACACAATACAGAATCGACGGAACGTGAGGAATGGAATTTTATTGTGGTATTTTTATCCAGAATTTTCGCACGTAGTCGTTTGAGCTGAAATCAATTTCAGGTTTGTCGAGGTCCCTACTACCCTATTATTGTTTTTAGTACGCAAAATCGTAAATTGTCTGAATTTCTTGTAAACGAATTACCCTTTAATAATTCGTAAGGATATTCACAAACAGCGTTTTATTGATTTATTTTTTTTCAAGAGTTCCAGCTCCACTCACCACTCACAAGTGGTGGGTGGGTCTTGGATTCTGGAGTGGTAAGTGTTGACTGGCACTCACACTGGTGAGTGGTGAGCAGGGCTTACTGGAGCTCGCACTCGAGAATGATGAGTGGGGCTCACCGTGAGTGGCGCTGAAACTCACTCAGCGTCACTCGCCGTAAACATAAGTAAGGACACAAATTGCAAAAAAGTACACACAAATTCTGGCACACAGCAAGACAACCTGCCGTAAGCCGGAGTTTTTAAAGAGGTCATGAAGACAAAATGTCAGTTTGCTTTATTCTATAGATTTGGTGTTTTACAGTGCCACCAGAGGTCGTCCGGCAGCACACGATGCCTTATCCACTGAGAAACGAAACACTGTAAGCCAAAACTTTGAATGCCCCGCTGAATCTTGTGTTTCGTGACATCTGCGATGACGTATCTAGGACAGGTACTTGGAGAAATTGTTAGTATGTCGAGTGGGGTTTCACCAAACAGGGAACAGCCTTGTTTGCTGTCAGTCCTCCCAATGGCGCTACAATACTGCTCTGGACCGTTTGCAGCCCTCCCTTTTGTTTCGATCTGATTTCTACCTGTTTTTTTTTTGTTTTGTTACAGTTCATAGTAATCGTTTTGTGAAACACTCGGTATGCTCGACAAAGAAAGACACATAGGAAAATGTCGCTTACGCCAGTTGGTCAGCGTAAGCTCAACGCGCAGGGCGACTGTGCAGCTATAGTCGGCATAGTGCGCGCAGTCCACACTGGCTCTTCTACGTTTACGTGTGCGTTCATAACTCGTGCTCGTCTATGAAACCATCAAGTGACTGAATTTCTTGGCAACGAATTCTTCTTTAATTATGAATTAATAATAGCTCGTCAACAGCGTTTTCTTGATTTTTTTCAGAGCTCAAGAGCTCCCCTCACCATTCACGAATGGTGAGTGGCATAGTACTCGTAAGTGGTGAGTGTTGAGTGGCACTCACACTCGTGAGTGGTGAGCAGGGCTTACGGAAGCTGGCGCTCACACTCGCAAATCATGAGTGGGGCTCACCGCGAGTGACACCGACACTCACTCACACTAGCATTCACCAGCGCCAACGATGGTGAGGCTCACTCACAATTTACCCGTGACTGGTTTGGGGTAGTGTGTGAGCGCACTTGTGAGTGAGCCTGTCGACCTAGGCGAAGGACAAGGCAAAGACGGGAGGAGAGTTACAGTCTGTGCAGAAGAGATACGACTTACGAGGACTCGCCCGGGTCGTTATCACAGATACAGTTCGATTGTTTGGCGAAGGAGGCGTTTGGCAAGTTTTTTTCTCCTTTTCCCGGGCGTAGGTTGCCTGTATTTTCTTATCCTGATTTCCTTTGCGCATCGAAGGTGTACGTATATGCGCAGATCCACAATACACAATTTTGTTTAGAGTTGGTGTTCTCCCCGTCTCTGCCCCGTTATTGGTCCGGTCTGCGCTGGTATTCACTATGATTACTTTACGGGTGCTCGTTCACAAATGAGCTGGAGGACGGCGCTTGGAACAAAGCTTCTAGTAGCTGCCTTGTCTACCACTTCTATCTTATTTAAGTTAGCGAGTAACACTCGTGCTCAGTTCAACCGTTTTATTGACCACTTTAAGTGGTTCATAGCACATGCTTCTCCCCTTGAACAGACATACTGAACAAAATGGATACTGAGAGCCCTAGCAAAACTAAAGGCTTGCGTAAGCAGGCGTGGTTCATAATACGCCAAGGTCCCCGCCGCTTGAGGGGACGGGTTACTCTGCGGCGCGGCGGCACAAAAGGGATGACTGGACCGGAACCTGTGAGGCTCTGCGCAGACGTTAACATCTATTCTGGCTGTCACGTGCCAGTCGTAATCACCGCCATTTCATACAAAGCACAAATCATGGAATGTTTTATTTGTGTTGTGTTGATGCCCGGCGGCAAGACATGCCAATTAGTAGCATATACACGTGTGGATGTATAATACCGTCGAGAACTTGGTTTGTTTGGCTTTTGATAAAGCATAAATTTTTACTTTCGCTAATCGTGCATAATAAATGAGGTCAGACAGGCTTTAATTATCGCCACTAGCGCCTACCATACTAAATGCCATGCAGCACGTACTCAGTTAAATGAATAGGGCACGTTTATCAACGATAATACGGCGCCGGAGAACGCGGGAAAAAAAATTGGCAACCGTTTTATTTTTGAAAAACGAAATGTATTCGCATTGTCTTATTATGAGTCGTCCGGGGCTTTTTTATTAATAAACATCTTGCGAGGGCCCATAAACATAGGTAACGACACACAAATTGCAAAAAATGTACGCACAAAGTCTGGCACACAGGAAGACGTCCTACCGTATACCGGCGTTTTTAAAGACGTCATGAAGACAAAATGTAACTTTGTTTTATTCGATACATTTGTTGTTTTACAGTGCCCCCAGAGCTCGTCAGCCTGCAAACGATGCCTTATCCACTGACAAACTGAACAGTGTAAGACAAAATTTTCAATCCCCCGCTGAATCGTGTGTTTCGTTACATCTGCGAAGACGTATCCAGGGCAGGTACTTCGAGCAGTTGTTAGTATGACGACTAGGGTTTCAGCGAACAGCGAACAGCCTTGTTTGCCGTCAGTCCTCGCAATGGCCCTAAAGTACTGCTCACGACCGTAGGCAGACCTCCTTCTTGTTTTGATTGCATTTCTACGTGTTTTTTTATTTGTTACAGTCCATAGTAATCGTTTTGTGAAACATTCGGTATGCTCGACAAAGAAGGTCACATAAGAAAATGTCGCTTACGTCAGTTGGTCAGCGTAAGCTCAACGCGCCGGATGGCTATGCAGCAATAGCCGGCATTTGTGCTTCTATGTTTACGTGTGCGCATGTAGCTTCCATTGTTTAACCCACCATCCATACCGCTATAACAATATCCATTCAATTTAAGCGCAAAGAGCTCATTTTACAAGCTTATAAGCACTACCTAATTCCATTTGTTTTTGCTGGCCTCAGTAAATCGTAGGGGAGCCCATTATAGGTCATACGTTTTGGTGTGGGAAATGTGCTATCGGGTCGCATGGCCGTTCTGTTTTTTCCTAATTATATGGCGTATTTAAAGGGAGTTTGCTTTAAAAGTGATGTCAATGTTATTCTAAGAAGACAATCTCTCGACAGAACGAAACTTGAATTTTGTCGTCTTGACTCCTATAATGCACATCCCATTACACTGACCATGGCCAAGAGGAGCTTTTTGTTGTTGGTGTTTGAAAGTATTATAACCAACTATCTACTCTTGACACAGTAGGTACATACCTCTGTTATACAGTTTTCCCTAAGTTTACGCTCCCACTTTACAGCTCTGTGTTATTTTCATGAATACGTTTGTACCGTGAATGATTGATCTGGAAGGTGTCAGGTGCTGGGACCTCGTCAGACATTTGTAATTGTTTTTGTCAACCTCTGAGCCAACTGTGTTTGCTCTCTGAATAATAGTTGACTAAGGTAGAAAGCTTGGCCAGTCGATTCATAGTATTTGAAGTGGGAACCATTGTTAAGACGCTACACAAGGGGATAAGACAGACATGGCCGGCACTGCACTTACAACTGATTTATTGGAAAGGAACTCCCCTGGCTAAATAAAACTTTGCTTCGCTCTCGCATGCGCTGTAAAGCCACGCTCTACGCAACAAGGGGGCAAGGAAGGCACAAAACTCAATCTTACACGTGTTGCAGTGCGCTAAGAAAAGGTTTTGTTTTGTCTGTGAATGCAACAGAGGGATCACTGACACATTCACCGCGTTTATATATCATGAAGGCTTAGATAATCTCTCGCTCCTGCTTCGTCACACCACGCCTCACTATGGACACGCTTTTCAGATCCGAGATGCAATGGCATTGGCGCACATCTGCCCCAAGGTGACCCTGAATGAAAATGTGACATGAGCAACACTGGGAATCAAAAGTTACTGGGTCAGGGATAAGTGAAAAGTGCGGACAAAAGTCGAGGGCACTTTCATGTGTTGGATGACGAGACTGCTGGCACAAGACAGGAAGGATCAAAGGGTGCTTGCTCAGTATTGTATGGTTACAAATATGTGCAGATTGCTACTCACTGGACCAAAAGTGCTTGAAGACCCGATTTTAAAGCAAAACTTTCTATGTCTCACCAGTGGAATATGCCATGCCAAAACGGCATTGCAGAAAAGCCAACTTTCTCTGACAATGATAATGGTCGTGGGTAAAGAAGTGCAGAAAAAAAACGCTTCCTGCAGTCAAACGAATCAGAACCCTCCCGGTGTGAAACCAACATCTATTCCGTGACACCATTACAACATGGTCGAAGCAGTTTGAATCTGGATAGCGGTGCATCATCATGCAAAATTAGACAAAAATAGTGCACCTCACAACCTAATGACGACGACAGCTGAACGCGAAGCTTTCGTCATGCAAAGTCAAGCAGCGAAGTTTCAAAGCCACTGCCATCAAAAGTCTAAACTGCATGCAAGTAAAAGTGATAGCTCAATGAGGCAACGTCCAAGCTCAGATGGCAATCAAGCAAGGAATCCCTCATGAGAAAACTTTGAGTTAAACTGAAAGACAGGTTCTCCTAGACACCCTTCCCACTAACTTACAACCAAATTCCTTAAATGATCTCCTGCATCCCTCCTACCCACCTAATTTAGCGAAGGCAGTGTGGGACACTCTCCTGCATTTCATATCCCAACCCACTATTTTTCTTTTGCTATTTCCTACCCATACCCGTTGTGAACCTTAACTTATCGCTAACCCTAAGGGGGTCTGATGCACTAGCAAGAGACCCCCGGGTGTTTTTTCTACATTTCAATAAACGTTAAAGAAAAAAAAGCCATTATTGTCGTCAGACAAAAGGGTGCAAATTTTATTTCCTTGTAATTATACCAATTAATGAACAAATGAAAGAACAAGTAACAGAGAGCAAAGAGCAATGATGAAACTGACAACAGCCACAGATTTGCACATAACTGCGGAGAGGAATTCTCTGGATAGGAGACGGAGCAATAGAAGAGCACAGCAGTTGCGTCTGAACCTTCCCACACAGCCGAACAAGGATGAAGAATACGGAAAATGGACAAAATTAAGGGTTGGGAGTCTTAGTAGCCACTGTACTTTCTCGTCAACCAGGCGTGTGGCTGGATGGTATAGATGAACAGCAACGTGGGAGCTAGAGGACTGCTTGCTGGCGACACTACTACCACCCAGTACTCTGTACACCGCAGTACACAGAAGGAGGAACCAAACTGGAAGTGGGACTGCAAATTGCCATGATGTTACAAATGAAAAAAGTGCTGAGTGGCTGTCACAAGTCAAGGTAAATCACCCTTAAGGGGAAGTGCCAAAACCCCTTAGAGAGAACATGAAGACATGACATTGAATCTAGTGGCTAAAAATGACCCATTCATGTAGCGCCCCATCGTAGAAGGGGGTTGATCTTCACTCATTTCCTGAAATAAAGTTTAAAAGAGCTTCATCCAGGGCAGTTGCCACCAGCACCCTAGAGTAGTATGGTGGAAGCACAATTCAGTCTTTGCTTTTGGGAGGACTTTTATTGAGCTGTCTACCAAAAAAGTCAACTTATTTTTTTCTAAGGGGGCACACTGGTCTTAAACCAAAAGCACCATGGGGGTGCAGATTACGTTCCCATTCGTGCTCCGATAAATGAAACAACACAATGTAACCACACAGAACCCCCATGATGCTTCGCATCTCCTCAGGGTTCCCCACGAAAAGATGGTGTAATTTTTTTCTTGTCCTTTTTATTTGAAGCGCTGCTTTGTTTATGCATTGAAGACCAATTTGCGCAGAGGCACACTTTATTAGTTATTTATGTATATGGCTAATTTTTACATTTTAACATTTATATGTTCTCATTGTACAGTTGAACTCCTTTATAAAAGACACGCACCGGGGAGCAGTTTCTGTCTCTTATACGAGATGTCTCTTATAAGTAGGGAACCATGTTTTCACTTACTAATCAGACCCTAGTTCAATGTGACTAAACTATTATATGACTAAAATAAGCTCAAAATAACGCTGCAGCATGTTGCAGAAGATTCATTCTAATTTATATGTGGCCCCCAGAATTCATGAAACAGTTCTGAATCTTCGTTTGCTTCATGACTGTATTTACAGTGTTTTTTACAACCGATTCTACAAGCTTTCTTTCCTTTCCCTGTTTGTGGAAGATGAATCGTAGATGTTGAGTTCACAAGCCTGATGAATAGCCAGAGCGCACAGCTTCTTCCGCTGTGTGCTCAGGCTATTCATTGCGCTTGCAGGAATCAACATCTGCGATGCTTCTTGATTGGGAGCTACGCGAGTGGGAGAGCCCGCATGTGCGGTCGTGCTCCAATGGATGGCAATAAGGTTCAACCACTTCTGTAAGTTGCATTTTCATTGGTAGGGCTTCTCATCGTCATTTCATAGCTGACTGAACCACTGTGTGTTTGCTGAAGATAAAATAAATAGCGACTGCAGGCGTCTGTCGTCCACCTGTGTTTCCACAGTGGAAGCAACTGCAATTAGTGACTGGTGGCACTGCATCTGAAGTTAAAATGTCTGTTACAAGCGAGATTATTGATTAAATTTCAAGGATGACTTGTCCCTTATTACCAACTGTCTTCTACATCCGATGTCTGTTATAAAAGAGGTCAATTTATTGGGAAAGATAGGGCAGCCAGCCATGTGGGTGAATAGTGTCTCTTATACCCATTTGTCTCTTACATCCATGTCTCTTATAACGAGGTTCAACTGTAGTATGATACTAATCTTGATCATTGCATTTTTGAAGCAGAGGTGGTTTTCTTCACGTGGCAGTTCCTTTTCTCTACAAAAAATAGTGCTTACTGTAAACAGGATCAAACAACAAAAAAGGAAATCTATTTTAACTAAGGAGGAAAAAGGTTCACGTCAATTTATAAGGCTGAGACAAAGATTATGGCAGTCACTACACGTGCTGTGGTTCCCGTAGGGCTAACAAGCGATTGGCAAAAAACGACAACACGGTGCGGAAACCCGCCGCGGTGGCTCAGTGGCTAAGGCGTTGCACTGCTGAGCACAAGGTCGCGGGTTCGATTCCAGGCCGCGGCGGCCGCTTTTCTGATGGAGGCGAAAAGCAAAAACGCCCGTGTGTACGAGATTTCGGCGCACGATAAAGATCCCCAGGTGGTCAAAATTAATCCGGAGTCCTCCACTACGGCGCGCCTCATCGCCTGCGTTGCGTCGGCGCGTTAAACCCTACAATCAATTCAACACGGCGCGGAAACCAAAGATGTACTCCTGCAATTAAAACACGAAATTATCACTGCCCCTTCAAAGGTAGATATTTCAGCCATTTTGGCACTAGATCTTGAGAAAGCTTTTGATCGCGTATCACACAAGGCTATTCTGCGTAACGTTGCCACTTTGGCTCCGTGTAGAAACACGTACAACTCTATCCGTAACTTCCTTTCGAACCGCATGGCTGTTATTCAGCTCAGCGACGTACAATCCAACACTATCCATCTCCCAACCATTGGCACACCTCAAGGCGCCGTATTATCCCCGCTCCTATTTAACACCTACCCCAGACACCCACCATTGAGGTCCGGATTAGCGGTAGGGGTGTTCCCCAAGTGGTAGTCCTGAAAATACTTGGGCTCTGCATACAGCGCAATCGCGCAAACAGTAAGTACCCAGCACAGCTGACTTCTCAGGTGAATCAGACGATCACCCTCATCTGCAGGATTGCTGCCCACAACCAGGGGCTCAAAGAAATTGAGCGTATCCGGGTGATACAGGCGTTTGTGCTCAGCCGTCTCACTTACTCCCTCCCGTATTTCTTGACCTCGCGTACCGAACTCTCTAAAGTCAACTGCCTCATTCGAAAGATCTACAAAACGGTGCTACAAATCCCTCAGAGCACTACCACTGCCAGACTCGCGAAACTCGGCATTTACAATACGGCAGAGGACCTCATTGAAGCCCACCTTATCGGTCAGCTAAATAGGCTCTCATTCACCCCCACCGGTCGCACTCTCCTTGCTACTCTTAAGCTTAAAGCCCCTATTCTCTGTGACGACAGGCTACCGGTACCACCCGACATTCATGGCTCCCTCACTATCCGCCCTTTAGCGCGCAATATGCACCCTGTTTTCAACAAGCAGCGTAGGGAACAACGGGCACAAGTGCTTACAGAGAAATACCCCGTCCACCCCACTACGGTTTACGTGGATGCAGCTTGCTACCGACGGCAGGACGCATTCGCTGTCGCACTAATCAACCATCCCAACACTCCTCCTCTAACTCCCTATGAGTCCGCACAATCCGACCCGCTGAGGTGGAAGAGGCGGCAATCGCCCTATCCCTTACAAATAGGCCGCCATCTACCACTATCATCTCAGATTCGAAAACGGCCATTCGAAATTACACCAGAGGCATGATCTCGCTTCTGGCGCTCGGAATTCTTTTCAAAAATCCTCCTACCGTACCCACAGAGCTGATCTGGACTCTTGCCCAGACGGGAGTGGGGGAAAATGAGGCAGCACATAGGGCCGCTCGAGAGCTCACCGTCCCAGCAGGCACTAGCCTCGAACCCTTTCACGGAGCCCTATCAGCTCGGGACAGTCTCTTGACCTCCCAAGACATTACGGCACATTACTGCCCCTCACGCCGCCAACTCCCTCCTGCACACCTGGATTTATCCAACAGAGAAGAACGGCTATGGTGACTGGTGCAAACCCATACCCTCCCCTGTTGCTACCACCTGCACCATATTTATCCTTCCGTCTACTCCTCCCCCAACTGCCCGGCCTGCGGAGCAGTGGAAACTCTGGACCATCTTGTTTGGAACTGTCCCCACAACCCCTATCCCCTCTTAGCAGACGGTGGGCACTGGGCTGAGGCGCTGGGAAGTTCCGACCTGTCTACCCAACGGGTGGTCACGGCGACGGCTGCTGTGGTCACCGGTACGCCGGTCACCACGTCCCCTAAGGGGCCTTTAAAGGCTCAATAAAATGTTTGTCCTCCTCCTCCCATGGTGCGGTCACATGCGGTTCTGCACAGATGGCAACTGGCCCCATTTTGTCCAACTGGCAATGAAAACTGCGTGCTTCAAAATAACAAAGACATTTTTTAGCCACATATTCAAGCAAAAAGTGTTGTGCAGCCATTGCACGTAATATTGCCTAGTATGAAAAATTGTGCGCAATAGGTTTCTCAGGAAAGCTGGTTTCGAGAGTTGCATTGTGCCATAGGACAAAACAAAATTAACTATAAATGAAAAACAACACAACAAAAGTCCTGAATTTTGCCATGCGTACTTTTGTGCTCTTTTTCTGTCATGTTTACAACCAACATAGCCGTACTGTTAATTACTTTGGTCTCATAGGTCACCCAGAAAGGACAACTGAAGCCGCGGAAGTAGTGTAAGAAAAATTCACTTTATATTGCACAACAACAACAGTATTAATGTATTCTTGAAAGCATAAGAAACAACAGCCTCGCCTGGACCTTTTGCATGCAGACCTATTTTTAATTGCCTGCAAACAATGTAAAATATTTTTTTCTCGTCTGCTTTTGATTTTACGGTGAAGGGGTGGGGCTGCTTCTTTTCCTTCAGCTTTTTAAGTTGGCCATTTTTCAAATATGATCAGGTATTTAAGCATTCAGAAGTAGACGTGTCCTGATCAGGTATATCTTGAGTCCAACTGAGTAAGGCGTATTCTGATTTTTATTATGCTAAGCGTCTCACTCCGAATGCTCCCCATGAGCACAAACGAGTTGCAGAGAATGAATGAAGATAGCACGGAATTCTTTTATCAACATGTAACTGCCTAAGAGTTCACATACTTGAGCACAATCATGGGCATCTGACATGGCATAAAATTAATAGCGGTTGCCCAGCAGTTGGGCAACACGCCACTATTTAAACTAAATGCAGATGCTACTCGATAGTTTTCTTCCAGCTTAGAGACTGCCTTTTCCATGTATTTTCTAGTTCATAAATATACCATAGAATCCTTGGCTGCAGCAGCTCTCATAAACTACAAAATGACAAGAATAATATGGGCATTGCTTCCACAGATAATCTTTTTGTATCATTCCTGACATGAAATTGCCAAGTGAGTCTTTGGATCTTGGTAACAAACTGTTTCAAAGCACAGTGCAAACCCTGATGAACAAACAGCATTGTGTCAGGTGCATAGCCTGCGACACTGTGCAGCTGAAAAAATATCTATATGTCTTCCTGCTTCATTTTCCTGTGTCTACATATGCAAACCGCCTTTATTAACAATAAAAGCACGGCGGTAGGAGCGGTGTAAAACGTTTAAAGAGCGCACTGCAAAATAATGTGACTTAAGCTTTTTTTAAACGCTATGTATGAGCTGCTTCACATAAGAAGCGTTTCTTACAACATTATCAGCCCTGTATGGCTTTCTCACACAGCTTAGACGTCGTGCGAAAAAGGCAACTTAGTCTAACAGCTCAAGGCGAGGTAGGTGCACCTTCTCCCGTTTGCACTCACGAGTTTACATGAGAAGGCACTAAGTAACTGCTGCATAACCGAGTAAACTGAGGGCACTTCGCACTATGAGGCACAGGGCAGCGTGGTAGACCTCTCATTCAAGGATCGTTAGCGTAAACCAAGACATCGTGTACAGAAGGTTAATTTTTTTTGCTTTATAAATTCAATGCAGCCTCGGCAGCCAAGAATCGAACCTGAGACATTGTACATCCCTGCAGCCATAGGAAACCATGCGAGATCTGAGCAATCTGGCACCTGAGAAATATCATTAAGACGAATAAAGCTACCGTACGATATTACTTAGAGTGTACTTTTTCATCCCCGTCGTAAAATCAGCACAGTTGATCCTATTGTAATCAATCAGACTCCAGTTGAATTCGTTCAATGTTTCAAAACATTAGGTGTATATTCTGAAGAAACTCTGTCATGGAATAAACACACTGACTATTTAGTCCAGAAATTATCCCAGGCCACTGGTCTTATGCGCCGTCATTGTTGTTCTTTTCCAGTCTCAGTTAACTTTCTACTTTACAACTCTATTTTCAGCTCTATGCTTAACTACGGCGTACTCATTTGGGCTACCACAACTCGGGAAAATATAGGCAAAATAACAGTTTTACAAAAACGAGCTATTCGCCTAGTCAGCAAGGTTCCGTATCTTTCTCCTACACGAGAACTATTTAAAAAGTATAATGTTATTCGCATGGATTCTATGTACAGCTATAAACTTTGCCGATGTTACAAACAAGCTAAAATAAATAAGGGTTCACTAATTAATCTAGCCAGATTAGAAAACCTCTCTCCGATATATTACACTCGCAATCCTGAAACCTGGAAAGTAACAAAATGCCGAACAAATTATGGGGAACAAATGTTGCGACACAGATTGCCGTCTTTGCTTAATAATTATCCAGACATTTCTACCATTCCTTTTAACCATCTACTCAGCATTTTTACACTCAACTCATGATGTTGTTATTAGTATAAATATCTTTCTCTTTCTTGCTATTGTATTTCGCAAGCTTACTACTTTTCGAAACCTTGCTCAGTATGTATTTTGAGTGCAGTTTATAGTCACTGCATATATTGTATATACGTTTTTTGTTTGTATTGCCAATGCCGTTTGCCGCCTGTCTGCACCGGGGGGCTGGGGCTCGTCAAGCTGTTATTACGGCTTTTTTCCCGGCTCCCATTGCGCGAAAGTGATTTGTTTGCTGTTTTTTCGCGCAAGAATAAAAATCAAATCAAAATCAAAAGTGTTGGCAAAAACCAAGGATACACTCTAAGCTGCGTAACCCTTAATAGAGGTATACATTTTCGAATTTTTGTCACCTATAATTTATAAGGTACAAATGTAACCTATATCTTCGTAACCCTTATATACGTATACACGTAGGAGTTACTCAGTTATCGGTTACTTTGCCGCTTTCAGCATGTATACCTTTATATAAGTCACATCTACCGCCGTCCAAGGCCACACACCTGGAAGGTGTCATGTTGCGCGCCAGGCGCGCTTTCGCCGGCGCCGCTGTGGCGACGCCCCGAAGGCGCCTTTCCCGCGTAATAAACAAATATAGCGTTAGTGGAAGACGATATGTGCGACCATGCTGTCCATTGCGCTGTCTAAACTTTTCCGTCGGGTGTCTTTTGTTCGTCCTTTGAACAAACTTCCGGCCACACGGCTGGGGCTAAAAAAGAAGTTACTTTTATAATTCTAAAATTGCGGTACTAAAAAGCTTGAAAACGTTGTCTTAATATATATGCATTGCATTACCTGTTCGATAATCGTTACCAAGGTTGTCACCCAAAAATCTTTGTGAGTATTTTAGCAACGCTTAAGTCTTATAAACAGGCATAACTAAATTTGATGTTTGCATCAGCTTTGTGCCGTTTACGAAACCAGTATCAAACATGCATGATAGGTCTTTCAATAAATTGCGGGCATAAATGTTAGCTTTAGTTAAACAACATTAGGCTTTAGTGAAACTAAGCTTTAGTGGAAACATGCACTTGATAGCGTACTTCAAAAGGACGCCAAAGTTATAACATAGCCTTAAGCCAAAAATTCTTGTCTGACAACTTAGGCCATGATTATCAAAAGAGAATTGCAGTACATGCACACATATTTGCGCATTTTACAGGAGCACATTTTAAGAAGTTTGGCATCAGTAGTTTTGAAGACTCACATTTATTATTATAAAACACCTGTGGGCTATTTATTAAAAAGGAAAGCTGCGAACCACCCCAATGTAATTATCCTTGCTTAATGAATATTAGACGAGTGCGGATTCCTCGGCGAACTGGCGTTTCCTATATTGCTTTAGACTTCCAGGTAAAACTCGGTTTATTGACATATCCTTATTAAACCTATTTAATAAATGTTGCGTGAACAGCTTCACAAACATGCCCAAATATGCAGATTCTTTACCTCAATATTTTCACGGATGTGTGCAAAGTATTTCAAATTCTTTGGCACTGCAATTGAACAATTTCAGACGAATTCGAGTTTGAGCTACATTTATTAGATGGTTCTCAGAGGTGCACTTTCCCAGTACAGCGTTATTGTCATGGTTCCCCACAGAAAAAACGCAGAATGTGGGAAAGTAGAAAGAACATTTATTACAAATTCACTGTTTCATACAAAGCAGTGTTTATGGCTATGGTCCCTGCATTCTCTGTTTCACTCAGGGTCTAATATTACACTTGGAATTCACTTGTCTTTACGAATCCATCTTTACACTTCCCTCTTAGATTCCTCTTTACAATTCCACCTGAGTTGTGATTCCCACGCCAAGTTATCGTTTTTTATGCAGCACTAACAAGTTTCTAGGCCGATTGCAATCTGTCTTTTGGATAAACTTTATATGGGATCTATAATTTCCTGCATGAAAAAAGGCGCTTGGGAAAATTCAGAGATAAGCTTCGCAATTTGCGTAGTACACAAGCAGGCACAAAATCAGCGCACGCTGAAGATTTCCCCGAGGTCATCTGAATGACTTGTTCCCTGCTGCCGCAGATGGAGGTATAAATGTGAGGGGCCGTCACTTGGATTTCCCCACCTTGAAGAGCCATCTACAGAAAATTTCAGAAAAAGAACAAAATCCAGTGCAACCATAAGCCCCTCACACCAAATCACAGGCATGTGAAGCACGAAAAATATATTGCACGAAAATGAAGACGGAGACCAGAGAATGAAATGAAAGGCCACACCAGAGAAGGAGTGATTTACTGCCTTTCAAATAATTTTACATCATTTCAGTAATCGTTACACAGAGTAATTTGGCCGCATTGTTCAGAGCAACGCGAAGCCACTATAGTCATAGCGGCCAACCTTCCCGAATTTTAATCGTGCCGTGTTCCTGTTTATCTCGCGAAATGTTTCTGCATGCTCACCCAGAACAGGCAGAAACTTTGGGCTACGAGATAAACTGACATACGTTTGCAAAAGAGAAAACAAAAACATTTCCGCGCCTTCATGTGGAATCACTAGTACCCGCAACAGAGCGAACGTCGCACTAAACCCAGGAAACGTGCTTTCACGATGCTGACGCCATCTTCGTCACATTTTTGGCTGTACTTAAACATCTGCCTCCCCCCCCTTGTACTGGCAGTTTCATTTTGAACGAGGATCCCACGTGGAAGCCGAAACGTTTTTCATTTCAGTACGGTTTTTTACCGGTGGTTTCTTCCTCGGCTATTCGTAAAAAGGAATCGCCAACTTATATTTTTTCTTCGTTCAAATGTGTTGTGGGATAGGATACATCTGGAACTCGCACCGATCCTCAAGTGGCATTCCCGGGAGGTATGTACCTGTAATGTCTCAAAGGGTTATTTGGGTTAAAATGTAATAGGCTTTAGAGCTGGGCAGTTGGTATACATTCATAATGAAGAACACCTTAAACTTGATAAGACGAAGAAAAGAACACAGCACAAGCCCTCACTAACAACTGGAGCTTTCTTAAAGAGCTCTTTTCGAAAAAGAGTTCTTGTTGGCTCTGCAAAACCACGCATCTTATAGAATAGGCAGAGTTGCTGAAAAACTACAAAGCTCCATGCTGAGGAAATCGTTATGTGAATTCATAAAGTTTATGTAGTGACGAACTGATAGAAAGAGTCACTAAACATGAGGCAAAATAACATACGAAATATAACATCATAACACTTGAAGTAAGGCCTCGCATTTTTACAAGTGAATCTTACTTTTGCCTGTGCAGGCCTTGGGGCCATCTTTACAAAGAATATTTGAATGAATGAGTTTTAGTTATTGCATTTTCATACCGTTGTTTCCACGGAAATCAGACTTCATTTCAACTTGTGTCATACGCAGGGGAGTCCTGGTTGTCAGCTCAAGGAACACGGCCTGCAAGAAAAACAGTAGTGCTCATAAGTCATACCATAGGTAGCCAGATGCAACCACACTTTTCGAACAGCCAGGAACCGATGAGGGTGCTGCACCCATTTTTACACCTGCAATTACTTGTCTCTGTGTAATTGGTCACAATTTCTGTATCATCAAAAAACAACAACAATCATGCAGCCTGCATGCTGGCTCATACATAACACCATTCTGTAAAGTCACTTTACTGCACTACACTAGTATCACGCGGGACCACCATTTGCCCTGCAATACTACGCGAATAAATAGGCGACTGATTTTTGCGAATGGGAATAATAAACCAACTTAACATGGTGACAATGCCCCGCTACCTCAAAATGACTAACACCAAATTTACCCACTCAAGGAAAAGAATGACAAAAATGGAGAGTGTTGTAGATATAAAAACTATTTATTGTGCTGCAGAGCAACCTTTCACAAAAAAAAGAGGCTTGTGGTGGACAAAAGTGAGTTTGGAAATTTCGGGCAGATTTAGTGGACTACTTTTCTGCAGCACACACCTTGTGTTTATCCAGATATATTACTGCAAGACCCATACACTAGATACCATTCCGAATATATGCAGCGAGAAAAATTAATATTTCCCGATGGCTGAAAGAAAATGATAATACCCAGAGAATAGCGCGATAATATAAGGCTTTTTTCGGAAAAAATTGAAATATTTAAGCAAAGCTACCTGGCAATTACATGGGCCAATAACTCGTAAAGTGCGCCCGATGCAGCCAACAGCGTAAACAAAACGCTCAACACATGACGAAGGCGCGCAGAGCAGAAAGCAGGTCACGAGCGCCGTTATCTGTTTTGATGTACGGGCTTTCACGATCGTCCGCTCTAGTCTGACGCAAGGAATGCAAGCCCGTGATTTCATTCAACTGCCGTCGCGGGCAACAGAAAACGTCCAGCGAAGCAACCAGTCGGGTAACGAAAATCCCTCTCGAATGCTGCAATTTCAAATTGAAAAGCCCCGGCGAAAAGATTCACCCAATGAAAACACGGAAACCGTTACTGGAATATACTCACCGAGTTCGCTTTCACTGGCGCCGGGGCATTGGTCCAACATGCGAACTTGATGCTGGTCGTAGAAGAACGGGCCGTGTAGCTCTTCCAGTCACAAATGGGCTCGCCGCAGCCTCCGCGACCCACGCCGACAAATAAGTCTTGTAACAGCAATCCTGGCTTCATCGTAGGGGTATCACAGCGGTAAAAAGGCTCGAGTGGCGCGAAAACGCGGCCACCGGGCCTGCGGGCGCCGCCATTTCTTCATATCCCATCATGCAACGGAGAAATCGACGGCCGCCTGGAGAGAAGGCGCTACGAGCATCTCTTATATATGTTAAAGGGCGTTTTATAGGTTACAACGTAAGGTTACATGACAGATTTTGTTGAAGTAACCTATAAATCATTAATGTAACCTATAAACCGCTTTTAACTTCACGCTTGTAACCCTTAGAATTAACTGGGATAAAGAAAACATCAAAATGGATCCATTGTAACCTTTATTTTATAGGTTACTTCCGTTTAGAAGTTTACAAGTTACATTATGGGTTACCAGGATTAGAGTGTAGACAGCATAGGGGCACTAGATACATCCTTGCTTACACAAAACTCAAAAGTAAAATTTAAAAAAAAATGACGCGGGCATCCGAGGCACGGTATATCTATGGTGGTGTCAGCATGTATTGTGCCCTGGCCGACAACGTAATTTATGTTCCTGCCTCCACTGGAAGCTGGAAGGCGCCGTAAACGACCCTGTGGTCAGCCATAACCCATTACACACCCAAGAATACAGTGCAAACTTTATCGTGACGGAAACCACGTACGATGCTGTTTGCACGAAGGTCACGCTAGCGTCACTAAATAAGCTAAGCCTTTATTTAGTGACGCTAGGTCACGCCAGCCCGCCTCATAGATTGTGCTATATCGGTAGTGCATATAACAATTTCTGGGGGAATCTCACTAGGTGGTACATATAGCATCGTCCATAAATTTTCATCAGTAAAAAAATGAAGGTAGCAAATAAGCGGTGCATGAGCTATCCCTACCTCTTCATTGTTACACTACTTACTGAAAGACTTGTACTTGAAAATGTCAGGCTGGAATGGACGCGTAGACCAGGTTAGTTTTTTGACATTGGCCTAAATAACTAAGCTTGATTTTCAGTACACACGCTGCTGTCTCCGTGGCTATCCACTGCCACGTTAGTGTAAACACTCGCTTTAAATGTATGCACAGAGAGAACGCAGCGGTGTATCTAAAGTATACCATCAATTACAAGCCAGGCAAAGTCGGGAACCCGTTTGGTTGTGACAAGTGGCCTGCAAACATCAGTCCCCACTAGAATGGCAGGATGAGTGCTGCAGGCAGGCTAGGGGCACCGTGACTGCAGTCAGGAGATGCTGCAAGAGAAAGACATGGAACATGAGGAATGAAACACCGTTGAGGCAGCAGTAAATAAACAATCTAGGATGACTAAAAAAAGGGCCAACGACAGCGAAGACCACAGAAGCAGTGCTCTTGGCCGCCCTGCGTTATCCGGGTCGTTCCCGCTGAATTTCCATCCGTTATTGAGCGATGATTGGCCCATAACTAAGTAAGCAACACATAACGAAGTAAGCATCCCTTGGCAGGCACTCCTGGCAAGCAAAAGTGCTGGATGCAGCAACGAGTGCAACAGGCTAAAGGAGCGTGTTACAACGCCCTCACGAACCACACGCACACATGAAAACCTTGCCAACAGCGTCCTGTCACGCTCCTAACTTCACCAACAGATCGTACCGCAAGTTCATTTTCGTTACAATATTAAGATCGGTTAGCACAAGGCACATTGTCTAGAAAAAGCGTCGAGGATAACAAGTGATGTTAATGACGCCACATTAAAGAAGAGACAAGGAAACGCCATGGGCGAGACGGGTTTGCATGCGAGCGAGCTTCCGCGCCATGCAACAAACCATCAACAGCTCGCGATCGCCGACAGACGCCAACAGAGCAGCATAGACAGCGACAATAATGCAAGACGGTGAGAACGCGCCGTTAAGAATTCCGTAAGCGTTGCTAATATAACTGCCGCGAGCAGAAAGCAAGCTTTCCAGTAGGAGATATGCGAACTGATTGCAAACCCGCCAAAAAGGAGTGCTCACCTGAGTCGGCCGATGGTGGACAGTTGAACGCCCACAGCTAACTGGAAAGCCGTGGAGCCAGAAGACGCTGGAGCTGTTGAACGACGGTTGACAGGGCGACAACCATCTACACTTCACGAGTTCTTGCGTCGACAGCAAAAGTCCAACGCGACTACTTGAACCACTCTCCTTCCTCCCTGTTCTGTGACTACGGCCACAGAACACTACGGCCCCTACGGCGCACACGCCGTGTAGGTAGCACTGGGAAAAATGTAAACACGCCGCACGGGTACGCTGTGAGCAAACGTGACGTCACATCCGCGTTAATTCCTCCCCTGAAGGGCAGGTCTAGCCGGGCAGCTTTTGCTCTAGAGTCAGTAGTATTACCTCTATGGAAAATCTGCCGTAGCTTCGCACTTGTTTTGTTGTGTAAAGCAGCCGCCTGTGGCGCTAGTATCTTACCCCATTTTTGGCGCGGTTGTTTGAATGTGGAATAACGAGCTGCAATGCTTGATAGCGGTTCTCACCAGGAAATATTGTTGAGACTGGATTGCGCCCTACCTGATATGCATCCGTGTAAGTGTGACGCCGGCATTCAACGAAAGATTTATGCCGGTGTGCGGTCAGATCGTTAGCAGCATCGTGCGAGAATATCAGTGCTTTGCTACAAAAAAAACTTTGCTATAAATGTGTCAACATTATACCAACGCTGCATATCTGAAGATGAAACAAGGGTACAAAGATGTTCAGTTTACGCGCCTGAAAGTGGATCAGCTTGAGAAAGCAGCTTGTCTCGATTAAAACGAACAGCGACTGTTTTCGTACGGGTACGCCGTTGCAGCGGAGAGCATAAGATGCAATATATTTTGCAAAATGTTTGTGTGGGTGTGTGTGTGGAGAAGGGGAAGCACTCTGCACTACCTCTGCACCAGGCCAGAATTCTTACGCAATATGCATACGTGTCGAACAATTTCAGAGCTTGCCTATTGGTCACTATTGCAAAACTTATCTAACATGCTCATAATAGGGCAAAATTATTTTATACAGCACCGCCCAGGCCTAAGCGACCCGCAGGCGGAGATTTGGAAGAATAATTGTGCGGTAAGTCGGCAAGCTTTACGCCAATTCACTCCGTACGCGTGCGAGCGAGTACGTGTGCTAGCAATCACTTACCCCCTACCTACATGCAGAGCGCCGATATCCAGGCTACTGTTTCGCGATTCCAGTGCTATGGGGGCGTAATGATTTGGAGTAGATGCACCTAGCACTGAAGGTATCAGCCAAAAGATTGCGTGCACATGCCTTCTACGTGCAAATCACCGAGATTCTAACTGCGCCAGCGCTGCGCTCCTCTCACGCCAAAAGCAAACGTGCAGCGAACTCTAGCAAAGGCGTAGCGACGACTTGAGCAATACGTAGCGGTGCGTGTAGTTTGCCAAAGCACGCATCCTGGGATCCAATGCAAGCGCAATGCCTGAGAGCTTGAGACACCACAGCAGGAATGCTTTCAAATGGGCGCTGCCATTTTGCCTACTGCTTCAGTGAAAGTGACGTCGGTGACATCACGATATCACGATTCTAAGACGCTATTTAGGGGGGGGGGGTCGGCCTGGTCCCCTACGGGATATGGTTTGGGAATAGGCTGCCGGACTCTTACGGAAGGGGGTGTGGTTTGACCTCTAGCGTTTGAGGAGTTTTCTGTTGCCTTTGACGGGGGCCTGGAGTGCTACAAGGGACTACCTGTGAAGTTTGCCTTGAACCCTGAGGTGGTGCCAGTCCGTCTAAAGGCAAGAAGGGTGCCCTTTGCACTTCCCCAAAAAATCAATGCCGGGCTTGACAAGCTGCTACAGCAGGGTGTTCTGGAGCCGGTGGACTGCGCGGAGTGGGAAACCCCTATTGTCACACCATTGAAGGGGAATGGAGACATCTCCATCTGTGCAGACTACAAGTGTACCATTAACAAGGCCCTCCAGCAGCATGCATATCCAGTGCCGATGGTCAGCCACGTGTTGGCTTCTCTCTCAGGCGGAACCATTTTTGCAAAGCTCGACTTGGCCCAGGCTTACCAGCGGCTGCCTGTCACCGATGCGTCTGCAGCAGCACAGACCATCGTAACGCATCGTGGGGTGTTCAGGGTATGCCGATTGCAATTTGGTGTCAGTGTCTCACCTGGTATCTTCCAAAATCTAACGGAAACCCCCCTACGTGGAATACCAGGTGTAATTCCATATTTTGATGATGTGCTGATTGCAGGGGCGTCAGGTCAAGAATTGCTCTCTCGCCTTCGCGAGGTCCTTCGCCGTTTCCAGGATGCTGGGCTCAAGGTAAACAGAGTGAAGTGTCAGCTGGGTGTCGCCCAAGTTGAGTTCTTGGGGTTTCGAATAGGCGCCGAGGGCGTCCATGCGACACCAGAAAAAACACAGGCCATTCTTGGTGCACCTCGCCTGTCAAATAAGACCGAGCTACAGGCATTCCTGGGACTGGTGAACTTCTATCATGCGTTCTTGCCACACAAGGCCACTGTTGCGGAACCACTACACCGACTTTTGCACAAGAAGGCAACCTTTGTGTAGGGCCAAACACAACAAAGAGATTTTTAGGGCGCGAAAAAACTCTTGGCATCCAATCAAGCCTTGACGCATTATTATGAGAAGCAACCTCTCATCCTTGCCTGTGATGCGTCCCCATACGGAATTGGAGCGGTGTTGAGCCACCGATTGCCCGGCGGCACAGAAGTACCGGTCGCCTTTTATTCAAGGACCCTGTCGAGTGCAGAGCGGAACTATGCACAGATCGATAAGGAGTGTTACAAATCGGCTAGCGCCGCCCTACTGTCCCGCATCACTCCTCGGCTGTGCGGCGAAGCGCCTGCGTGCTCCTTCGAAAACAGGCGCAACCATGTCGGTGGCAAGTTGCGACAAGCCGCGTCAGACGCTTCGCTCTCAGCCCATCAAAACTTCGGCGGCTGGCGGCGTGGCTCGTCTCCACGCTCTTCAAGGACACAGAGGCCCCGTCGATCGCAACGGAGTCCTCCTCTCTCCCCTCTCTCGGACTCAACGTGCCCGAGGCTATGAGCGGCTTACGAACTCTGGAAAGAGTGCTGTGCGTGTTCCCACTTGTTGCGTTTGACCGTTATCGCTTTTGGGTATAAATAGAGCTGCCCAAGCGTTGTAACTCAATTCCTGTTAGAGCAGCGAATCGATGTAGTCGCTCTGCTCGAGTCCTGTATTGTAACCTCGCCCGTCGGGGCATTGTTCTTTGCTTTCTTCAACAGGTCAGCCGAAGCGCATCGTAGTTTGCGCGCGCTTGCGTCGGCTGCTCGCGGGCAGTCAACCACGAGCGTGAACGGTCTGCAGCGAGCTGGTAGCATAGAATAAGCCTCCGTTAAAGCTTAGTTTGATTGACTCTTCCGAATTTTATAAAAAACTCATGAAACCGCTCATTTCGTTTCCAGCCAAAGAAGTAAGGCCAGCATTGGAGCTACGTCACTTTGTGGCTCTAGTAATTCAGGCCACTCGAAGGCGAAACTTCCTAATTTTCTCGACGTCCTTTTTAGAATAGTATCTTTTCCATGTTTTGCCGTGACAACAGTTAGCTTTACCAAACGTCACTAAGAAGCGACATTTCTGCAAAAGGCGAAATATCTCTAACTGAAAGAAATATTTCAATTAACTGACGAAGTTAAACCAGCTTACATGTCAATAAGCATAAAGTTCTTTTCAGCAATTCATTGGTTTTTACAGTACACACTTTACGCCAGACACAAAGTAGAAAAATATATCCGACGTTTTTTTTTTATTTACAATCAACTCCACATCTTTTTTGCTTAAGGTGAACATGGCTACAATACACCAAAGTACGTTAAGAGAAACAAAGTAAGTAATGAATAGAAACATGCAAGCATTTTTATTTGGAAATCAACTCCACATCTTTTTTGCTTACGGTGAATATGGCTACAAAATACCAAAGCATGTTAACAGAAAAACAGTAATGAATAGATATGTATGTAAGGTTTTTTTTCATTTACAACAAACTCCAACTTTGCCAGCGTGCTTACAGTAGCTTAGCGCGTTTGCGCGCCGACTTAACCTGCACATTCAAGGGACGTTTTTACAGAAGGAATCTGGAATAGAAATGCATGCGCGTCACCAAATACGATTTGATGACGCGCGCAGAGAATTCCTCAGAATGAATGTCATTTTGTGTACGTACCATTTGTCGATGTCCTGTACGTGAAAATGGCAGTCGCACACTTTGGACTTTGTCGAAAGCTCCTTATCCGCACGAGGGATGGCCTTATTCCATAGCGGGCGAAGCGGCGCATCTTTGGGAGCCGAGAAGAAGTGCCTGTCCGTGTTGCTCTTAATTGTTGCTGCTGTAGCCACTGGTGCACCCGGGAACGAAGCAGGTCGGCATTGTCTGCCTCAGCCTCACATGCAGAGGACCACATCAATGGAATACAGTCGCTGGCAAATCACTAAACGTGCCATTCGAACGGCATCGCGCATTCAGCACTACGGAGAACGACCGCGCGAACAAGAAACGCCGGAGACCGGGGCACTGAATGCGCCGGCTACTGCGAGTACTGCTCTTCGGCAAAAAAAGGACCCGGAAGAACCACACAAGGGGCGAAAAAAATGTCATTGTGTCTGCTGTTTATTGTAGCTATTTGCTTCCGAGAATGTAAATAATTACCAGATGTGTGCGCCCACCCACGCGCCCGCGCACGCACGATTAACATATGCGCCGAGCGCTGAACTAGGAACGCGAAGGGAGAAGCATAAGCGAAACCGCCTGCGTCGCTACCGAGCCGCTACCGAGTCGCTACCGAGCCGGTTGCGACTGCAGCGCCACAGAGAGAAGGATCGGTGGCGGTTCCGGGCAGCGCCGCCCAGTTTTACAACTGAAAATGATCTAGTAACGTTGTGTCCGACCAGCTTCGACTGGTCGAGCGGGCTGTAGCGGCTGGCAAAGCATATGGGGTCCTCGACTGAGGACTCCACCTCCTGAAGACGTCACACAAATTTACTACACAATAAAGATGTTTATCCTCCTCCTCCTTATCGCGCCAGACCATGCTACGAAGGCAAGAGGGAAAGTTCTCCTCGCTGTCTTTAGCCGCGGTACCAGCCGACAGCCGCAACCGCAGCGCCCCTGTTGGGCGGCACGCCTGCTCCGGCCACGGTCACTGTGGCCTAAAGATTAAAAAAGAAAAAGCTGTTCATGTGCAACCATGGGAGGCAAGCTGACTTTTTTTTACCTAGTGTATGAATGAATGAATTTGTTGTTACAGACTATGGAAAGGAAAGTCCACCTACAGCCGTATTGTCTCACATAAGGGTGTATACCGGAACGCCTACTGGTGGGGGGACGGGGAAAACAGCCAGACAGGAAAGGGAGAAGAAAGAGTAAGAGAGGAAACATATATACGTATATACGGGGCTATGCACTAAAATAAACTAACATAACAAAAGAAGCAAACAAAAAACACATGGCCACAGTCCAGTTCTTTTGATTAAATTCCCTACAAATTCAACTGCTTAAGTACCTTCCTCAAGATGTTCGGTGCCTTTCCGACTGGACAAGCCCGGTGCAGGTCATCGATACACGGTGGAGGATGCTCTCTGTGGGATTTTACTCGCTCCACAGGCGTTGACCGTCCCAATTAACAACTCCCCTCTTACCTTTTCCCGCGCAGGCCACCGTGTCACCCTGTCCTACAAAATCTTTTGATTGGTTGATTGATTAAATTACGAAAGCCATGCTAAAACACCGGATACACTGACGCCGAAATGTGCGAAAGAACAGCGGAAGCAACCTACGCAGTGCACTACCCTGTCAATCATCGTGCCTGCATGACCCTCCACCACACACAGGAATGGAAGTAGGGAACAGTGGGGCTATCCTGTTGGCAATCCAACTGGGGAAACTGTCACATACAAGCCCAAACATCATTAGAGGCTCTCATTACAGCAGTTCAAGAATCATTACAGGCGGATTCTTAGACGCTTTAGAAAGATCATACCATCCACAATGAAGGAAGTTTAAAATACATTGACACGTTTACACGAGGGTCTCGAACGAATTGTAGTTGCTGACCAAGAAGCACGCGAACTCACATGTCGTGCTCCTTGCGACCACGACTACCACACTCCCGGAAAAATATAAAAATGTTAGCTCTTTCTATGACTAGACACACTATCCGATCCTTCGCATGCCACAAGGAGGGCTCAATCCTGAAGTCCGGCGGATGGGCTCCCTGTCTGTTTACCAGGCAGGGAGCTCCGGGACCTCTCAGGCTATCAGGGTAAGGTTTGAGAAGGAAGTACCCCCGTCCCCTGCTTTTTTCAATATCGCATGGCTTTTTCTTTATCCCCCCAATCCAATGATCGGCCCCCTAAAAGGGGCCGCACGGAAGTAATAGCTAAAGGTAAACCAGAACATTTCCACAAATTTCTTGTCATTCACTCTGCAGAAACCACTCCTGTTGCAAAGAAGTCTGTCATTCTGTTGGCAAAGTGCATTGAGTCTGTTGTTGGTTCAGACTATGATGCTAAGAAACTCGCCTCAGGTGATGTACTGGTCGAAGTAAAAAGGAAAAATCAGAGTGAGAACCTACTGAAACAGACGACGTTGGCCAACTTGACTGTCACTGTGACACCACACCGGACCCTGAACTCCTCGCAAGGAGTCATATCAGAGAAAGAACTAGAGTCTGAGACGGAAGCAGATCTTCTTGAGGCGCTCCATCCTCAACATGTAACTGCAGTAAAACGAATCGTGATTCGGAGAGCAAACCAAGAAATTCCGACAAAGCATCTAATCCTAACGTTTGATCGCACAACGCCTCCAGAAAAAGTCAAAGTGGGTTTTCTTAGCTGCAACGTACGACCGTATGTCCCAAATCCGAGGCGCTGCTTTAAGTGCCAACGATACGGCCATGGAACCCAATCATGCAGAGGGAAGTTGACATGTGCCAACTGTGCTGAGACAGGTCACTCCTCAGAAGCTTGTGAAAGCACCACTCAGAAGTGCCCGAATTGCAGCGGACCGCACGCTGCTTATTCGCGTGCGTGTACACAATTCAAGGCCGAAAAGGAAATAATTCACATAAAAGTAAATGAAAACATCACCTATCCAGAAGCGCGCCAAAAGCACAAGCTGCTTTCGGCCACATCGTACGCAGACGCCGCCCGCCGGGGGTTGGGGCGTTGTTTGGTCAGCACGGCAACACAGTGCAGCCTTCTTGCTGACGTGTTGTTGTCCCAACCCCCAGCTGAGCAGCCACCTGCTGCCTCTACAACACCTGTAGAGGCTGCGGGGGCCCCGTCTCTTGCCGGACTGCCTTCGGTAGTCCAGAGTAGTCAGGAATCGCCCAGTGTGGCGACTCCAACGAATGTGGCGAGTGCGATCGCCGCTGGGAGCTCTGCCGCTCTCACTGTGTCCTCTCCACAGGCCCTAGGGACACCTGAGGGCACGGAGGAGATGGACATGGTAGGGCCTACAGAAGCTCCCATCCTAGCCCCGCCGCCTGCCCCGCCCGCGGCGCTTGCGGCTGGAACCAAAGGCACCCGTAAGGGTGCCAAGTCCAGGGGGCCCGGTCCGCCGGACACCCCCCGAACATCTGATGAGGAAATGGACGTCGGACCGTTCCTGTCTGCATCGCTCCGCAAGGAACGGGCTGCGGCGTCCAAACCAACAGAAAAGCCAAAGAAACCCGCTCCAAGAATACAAGCCCCGATAGACAAAACATGAACCCACACACACATTCCAGTAGCTCTTAAGGTACAGAATGGGAACAGAAAATATCATCCAGTGGAACTGTAGAGGCCTCCTTAACAATCTTGATGATGTCTACGAAATATTGCATTCCAATCAGCCAAGTGTGATGTGTCTACAAGAAACACATTTAAACTCCAAACACACAAATGTCTTGAATAGTTACATGGTATTTAGGAAGGACAGGGCTGGTGGTGGTACATCTTCAGGTGGTGTGGCCATCATTGCCCGAAAATCATTGGCATGCCACCCTATCCAATTACAGACTGTCCTTGAGGCTATTGCCATTAGAACCATAATTTTCAATAGGCTAATAACAGTGTGCTCCATCTACATCCCTCCTGATTTCCAGCTTTCAAGCTCCGATATCGAAGGTCTTGTAGATCAGCTACCAGAACCTTTCATTCTTATAGGTGACCTCAATGCACACAACACTCTTTGGGGCTCTCACCGCACAGATGCCCGAGGTCGCCTAATCGAAAAATTTCTAATATCTTCAGGAGCATGCCTATTTAACAAAAACAAGCCTACATACCATAATATAGCACACAACACTTATTCACACCTAGACTTGGCCATTGGCTCTGCAGTACTCTTTCCATCACTTGAGTGGGATGTTCGCACTAACCCATACGGTAGTGACCACTTCCCTACCTCACTAACATACATAGATAAAGGCCCTAGCAGTTCCCCTTCCCATTGCAAGTTTATAGAAGCAAGAGCAAACTGGAACACATTCACAGAGGCATCTCAACTACACTACACAGACATAACACCCTTACCTGTAGAGAAGGCAACCCAGCTCGTCACGGAGCACATTCTCGCCGCCGCCAAAAAGTCAATACCCCAGGCCTCTGGGGTCCCGCGCAACCCGAGAAGGCCCTGGTGGAATGACGACTGCAAGCGTGCGCGGGAGGCCCAGAACAAGGCGTGGGGCATCCTTCGTAGACACCCGACAAGTTTTAACCTTATTTCTTTCAAAAGAGCGAAGGCATTAGGTAAGCGTGTGCGCCGTGAGGCAAAAAGGGAGAGCTGGCGCGCCTTTCTCACATCCATAAATTCATACACGGACACCCACAAGGTATGGACCCGAATACGTAAACTAAAAGGACAACACACACATAGCCTGCCCCTGGTTAACACCACAGGGGACACTCTGGAAGATCAGGCTAACACACTTGCACAACACTTCCAACACGTCTCTAGTTCTGCGCACTATACAAACACTTTTATGCAACACAAAACATCTGCCGAAAAGAAGCCTATACGCGACAAGAACAAGTCAAAGTCTGGATACAACTGTGAATTTACACTCCATGAGCTGAAGATTGCTCTTGCCACTTGTAAACCTTCTGCTCCAGGTGCAGACAACATTACATACACTATGATTCAACACCTACACGCAGACACCCTTGAGACACTCCTGCACCTATACAACCAAATATGGCTATCGGGGCACCTTCCAAGGGTTTGGAGGGAGGCCATAGTTGTGGCTTTTCTGAAAGAAGGGAAGGACCCTTCTTCTCCCGCAAGCTATAGACCTATTGCCCTGACAAGCTGCCTGTGCAAGCTCTTCGAGAAGATGATTAACCGGAGGCTCATGTACTTTCTTGAGTACAATGGTCTTCTCGAGAGCTGCCAGGCAGGCTTCCGGGCAGGGCGATCCACAAACGATCAATTAGTTGCACTGGAATCTTACATTAAGGATGCCTTTATACACAAGCAGTACTGCATGACCGTATTTTTTGATATCGAAAAAGCATATGATACGGCATGGCGCTACGGCATCCTTGCAGACTTAAAATCGTATGGTGTAACAGGTAATATGTTGAACACTCTTGATAGTTACCTGTCCAAACGAACATTTCGTGTGAGAGTCGGGTCAGCACTGTCGAGAGTTCACATTCAAGAAAATGGCGTGCCTCAAGGCGGAGTTTTGAGCTGCACGCTTTTTATCGTCAAAATGAATTCGCTTCGGAAAGCATTGCCTCCATCGATCTCCTGTTTAGTATATGTGGATGATGTACAAATATCTTTTAAATCTTGTAACATATCCATATGTGAACGTCAAGTCCAGCTTGGGGTAAAGAAACTCTCTCGCTGGGCAGACGAAAATGGTTTCAAACTTAATCCCACAAAAAGTACCTGTGTCGTATTCTCAAGGAGACGTGGAGTAAGGCCCGACCCTGAAATAAACCTCAATGGTGACCCGATCCCTGTTAAAAAGGAACATAAGTTTTTGGGTGTGGTGATGGATGAAAAACTTACATTCATACCTCACATCAAACAACTCAAACAAAAATGTCTAAAAACAATGAATATTTTGAAAGTCCTGTCTCACCAATCATACGGTGCAGATAAACAACTCCTGCTGCGCCTTTATACCGCTTTGGTAGGGTCTCGTTTGGATTACGGTAGTGTTGTCTACGGGTCGGCCACAAAAACAGCGCTAAAAATGCTCGACCCAGTGCTGCACCTGGGGCTTCGCCTCTCGTGTGGTGCTTTTCGTACAAGCCCTGTCCAAAGCCTGTATGTGGAGTGTGACAAGTGGTGCCTGGAGTACCAGCGAATTTATGTTGATCTTTTATATGCTTGTAAAATATCATCAATCGACAACCATCCTTTTAAACCTGTTTTTATGGATACATCCACGTCACAGCTGTTTTTAAATCGTCCATCTCTGTCTCTACCTTTCTCACTTAGGGTGAGAAGGGAAGCTTCTGAACTGTCAAACTCCTTTTTGGACACATTCAGAACATCTACCATTGACTTTATAGCCCCCTGGCAATCTCGCCCTGTATTGTGTGACCTGTCCTTTACACAATTACAGAAAAGCAGGGTACCACAAATCGCGATTTCACAACATTTTCAGTATCTGCAGCAAAAATACCAGGCTGCCGAATTTTTTAGTGATGCATCCAAAACTGCCACCGCGGTGTCTTGTGCTGCGCACGGACCCAACTTTACGGCCTCTACATCGATGCATGTAAATTCAAGCATCTTCACGGCGGAAGCGTATGGCATTTTTCTTGTTGCTGGTCACATTGTTCAACATCACATTCAAAAATCCATCATCTACACAGATTCACTCAGCGTTGTACGAGCATTATCATCCCAAAAGCGTTCTAAAAATCACGTCATAAATCTAGTTTTTAAGACTTTAATGTCAGCGTATGTCAAAAATCTCGAAGTGATTGTATGTTGGGTACCGGGTCACTGTGGGATTGCGGGAAATGAGACCGCAGACCAAATGGCCGCTGCTGCGGCACACACGAACACAGTGGACATTACAAAAGTACCGTACACCGACCTCAAGCCATACATAAGAGAACACCTTCGCAGAACCTGGCAAGCCGACTGGAGCACACAGACAGACAACAAGTTACACCTAATTAAACCACACCTTGGACCATACACTACTGACTCACACAACAGATTCATTGAAGTTGCACTAGCTAGATTGCGGATAGGCCACACACACGCAACACACTCCCATCTGCTCACTAATTCTCGAAGACCCTTGTGTAGCAGGTGTGGGGAGGGCCTATCTGTAATTCACATTCTCATTACATGCAGAGCACTCCACAGAACAAGACGCAAATATTTCTCACGACTATACAGACAACACATCCCACTACATCCAGCACTGTTTTTAGCGGATGATCCCATAGTCCCCCTACAACGTACTTTTAGGTTTCTTAGCGAAATCAAATTTTTACAGCTTATTTCCTATCACGCGTAATTCTTGCACTTAGTTTCATGCCCTGCACTATCACACCCTGGCCTTTTACACCAGCCATCCTCATCGTCTCACTGATTTTACTATTTTAATCTCTGCTCTTATTGAGTAGTCTTAGGGATTACATCTTCAACCGTCATACATAACCATAGCTTTGGCGCTCTTTGCCCTAGTTGGCCTTGCGCCATAAACATCCAATCATCATCATCAATCCTGAAGAATCGCAAACTCTGCACGGCAAACAAACCTATCTATATAGTATTCAGAAATGTAGATGGGTGGAGATGTTTGATAAAAAAATATGCGACGTTAACTGAAAACTCTACGAAATGCGGAAAATACGCATGCTCTTTCATGCAACGTCACCCTGTCCAAGAGTATGCTGAGAGTTAGAACTCAAACATTGCGTATTCCACTTCTGGGGATTAAATATGGGAGGCAGCTTTGACTAGCTTGTCACCTCTAGATAGATCAACGTGGGCTGATTGAGAGAACAGGGAACAAGCTGCTGCATTAGGGGCTTTGGATTTCGTGCTCCTCTCTGCCCAAACTCCCAGTCTTTCTTACTGAACAAAGGTATTTGCTTTCTATCTCTCTCTCTCAGAAAAACCAAAACGCTTAGACCAGCCACGCCATGAGGGAATAAGCGCTTTGTACAGCAGATAGTGTCGCCTTGTCCCTGAAACTGACCAAACTCAAGCAACCGCAACCTTCACGCCCACATGTTCAGCCACACAAGCGTAGATGGCGTCTGTTATTTGTGTGTCAGGGCAATTTAAAACCATCTTAGCTAACCTTCGGTAGCTGGAAAGCAGAAATTGTAAACGCAGCAACTCCCTTCTAAAACGCTCATTCGGCGTAAAAGTAACGCTATCGCGTCCAACATGTCACTGCAACTTTTTCTGATGCAAAAAAAAACTGTCGGACGGTCTACTTTATCCTGATCGATAGCAACGTGATGTTGGAATTGCGCCTAACTCAATTAGCTTGGGCAGACGTTAGTGGAACTTCTTCTGTGGAAACAACAATGGGACACGCGGTGTTATCGCGCTCATTTGGAGGCTGCTGTGAGCGGCCTCTGAATCTGATGCGCATGCTTCCGTTCCATCCCGTATGTGACGCCCGGCCGCCGGTAATGGCCGCGTTTTTCAGTTTAGGTTCCCAAAACGGCAACCTTTACGAGCTGTTTGCGTCGCGCACATTCACGCTTGAAACGCAGTATATTTGCATGTCGCACTCTTTTTATTGGCATTCTTGGATGGCCTTATTTTTACGCCGTCGAAAATTTGAGTGCAGTTAGCCTTTAGGGAAAAGCTTCAGTATAACAAGCAGCGGGACTGCATGCTTGTTAGGCAAGCGGATGTTGGATTACCAGCAACGGTGTTGTTTTAGCCCACTCCCTCCTCTGCTTCGTTGTAAGTGGATTGTTTTCGTCTTACGGAATCCCAGTAGGCTACTTCTTCACTAAACGTCTAACGGGTAGTCAGCTCCCGAGCTAGTACTCTTTGTGATGAAAAAAGAAAAACCTGCGGTTGCCCCATAGTGTAACTTGTCACCGACCACCACCGAGTCAAAATGAAGATGCTGGACCAGGGCACTCTTGCGTTAGAAGTAGTACCCCCGGGCTACTCTAACATACCTGTATTCCTAAGTTTTGACTCCTGCGATGTGCTGAAGAACGCACGCTCATGACGTAGGACCTAAGGGAAAAATTTAGGTAACTTACCTAAAGTCTGTGTATGACCTGCAGGAGAACCTGATCGACGGTGAAACCGTTCCGTTATCTACACCGAAAGCCCGTCCATACGAATAATATCGAAAAGATGAACGTGAGAAGGACCATTCAAGTTCTGCCTCCGGCTGTGACCGCTGCCTTGGAACACCTAAAAGAACAAGCCAAACACACATGCAGCCCATCGTTCGCAACTGCAGGCCACACCATCACATTCATGAGGAACTTCTATCAGTGGTTCATACTTCTGGACATGAGCAATACAACCCGACACCTGCGCCAAAAGTTCCCCGATGTCCGGCACTACGGCGATGCTGACTATGACCGGCTTGAGTGGCTGGAGGTTACCATGCCTATGTACTTGGAAGATGTTAAAAGAAGTTGCGGCGATCCAAGCGAGTTCCTCACGAAAGAGACGTATGAGGAATTTTCTATCACCACCTACTCTAGTGTTTCCTGCATAAGGTACCTTCTGAAAACCGATAACTTCCTGTTCGTGCATGTACCGAATAGAGAAACTGAGCGAGAGCCCGTTGTCTTACCAATTGAGCTACGAGCACACGCAGATACAGGGGAGACAGACGGTGTATTCACCGAGTACAGCTGTGGGTTTACCCCCTGCGTTCTCGCTGAATGCCACGTGATAGCGTCACGCGACCTCTCGCGCCTCTGTGCGCTTCGTCCACGGCACGTGTGGCGGCCGTGTGCACCAGTGGTTTGTCCAGGTCGACCTCTAAAAGTTTGGACTCGTGTGCAATACCGATACCAAACAACCGACTACCATCCGTGGAATGTGCTTTGAGTTGATTGACTGTGGGGTTTAACGCGCCGACGCAACGCAGGCGATGAGGCGCGCCGTAGTGGAGGGCTCCGGATTAATTTTGACCACCTGGGGGTCTTTATCGTGCGCCGAAATCTCGTACACACGGGCGTTTTTGCTTTTCGCCTCCATCAGAAAAGCGGCCGCCGCGGCCGGGAATCGAACCCGCAACCTCGTGCTCAGCAGCGCAACGCCTTAGCCACTGAGCCACCGCGGCGGGTGAATGTGCTTTGAGTTAACTTTCACGAATAATATAACTGCGCTGAAAACGCAAAGTCTGAGTGCGTATCACACCGGTCATCTGTCCGTTCTGAACATTGTGCTGAAGTGAAATAATAAATAACGTGTTACAGGTAGAGTGTAACGTGTGAATAACGCAACCGGGCCGTAGGCACCCGTGGTAGGTGGTGTATAAAGCGTCGCTTTCGAAACGCCCTCCACAGGGTGAATTGGCCCGCACTTTTTTGGAACGCAGTGCATAACGCAGAAAAGTCTTGCGAAAAGAAATATGCTCGGTTGTGGAATGCAGGCACAGAATTGTTTACAAAATCCTGCAGTCTTGTCAGGACGTTGCATTGACGACCGCCTGCGTGACTACGAGAACTTTCTCAAAGGGTCATGCTGGCAGTCAGCTTGCTGTGCATTGGAAAAAAAAAAGAAGAAAGAACACGCGTGACCCACGAGGCTTTCTGTATCGCACAATGCTGCGACGAGTGTATTCGTATGCCGAGTGTCTCGCGTAAACGGAAAAGGGATCGCATATCTTTCGAATTGATACGGGTTTCCTACCATCATTGTGTGCTTTAAGAATTCGTACAGCACCGTCGCCTTCTTCTATTTGTTATTTATTGTTGCGTAGATTTGACTCTTTCGTACAAAGGTTGCGCCCTAATGCAATAAAAAAGATGTGGTTGATAGTCAGTGCACATGTTTGTCTCCTCCTTTCTCGTGTCCCGTCTTCGGGCTGTTGTAATCGCTTAGTTCGTTTTTTTTATTTTGCCACCCTCTCATTGGCTAGGTAGCGCACAAAATAGGCGTCGCTGAAGGAACGACGGGCATTGTGTTGCTGGAACTACGTGCGTCGCCTCCCTTCTTGGGCAAGCCGGCGGTCGTCCAGGCAGCTGGTGGCAGCGGTGGCGACGGAAGGGAGCGTATACGTCGGCGTTGGTCTTGGCGTCGGATTTGGTGAGAGCACGGTTTTATTATTATTATTATTAGAGTACCCTCAGGGCCTTTACGGCGTTACAGAGGGGGTGGGTACAGTGCATGAAAACAGGTAACAGTGTAGAAGTACAGGCAGTATGTAAACACAAGCATATTTCCGGAAACCAGGTTACTGCATTACATGTACAGAAAGTGCATTCTTGAATGATGCCGGATCTTCAATGGACACAATGTGGTGCGGAAGGTGGTTCCATTCCTCAGACATTTTGGGGAGAAATGAATCTGAGAATGCGTTGGTGCGGCCAGATGGAACGTTGTTGCCTTGAACGGATGGTCGATGCGGGATGATATGTACGTGGGCCGTGAGAAAAGGTCGCGTCTTATAGATGGGGTATGGAAATAGATTTTGTGAAACAGAGAGAGTCGTGAAATTTTTCTGCGATGGTGCAAGCTTGGTAGAACCAGGTTATTTTTCATTAGTGAAACACTGGAGGTACGGGAGTAGTCGGAAAGTATAAATCGAGCTGAGCGGTTTTGTACAGATTCCAGAAGAGAAATTAGGTTTTGTTGTGCAGGGTCCCAGATTGCCGAGGCATACTCTAGTTTAAGGCGAATTAGTGTCCGATAAAGTGTTAACCTGAGGGGGGATGGATCATGAGAGAAATTACGGCGAATATATCCTAAGGAACGGTTTGCGCTGCTGCAGACATAATTAATGTGTGTGTGCCATGTTAAGTCATTGCTGATATGAACACCAAGATACTTGTAGGATGTAACGTATTCGAGAGTGGCTCCAGTAATTTTGTAATTAAAGGGCTGCTGGGAATAACGTTTGCGCGTAATGGTCATGCTTTTGCATTTGTTTGTGTTAAGTATCATGTGCCATTTGCTGCACCATTTAGAGACAGTGTCGAGGTCGGCGTGTAAATTAAAGTTGTCCGTTCGGTCACAAATTTCGCAAAATTACGCAATCATCAGCGAATAGTTTTATGGAGGAATTTATACCATTAGGAAGGTCGTTAATAAATATTAAAAATAGCAGAGGACCTAACTCCGAACCCTGTGGTACACCGGATTTAACATCAGTAGGGGGAGAATTGTATTCGTTAGCAGTCACGAATTCGTTAGCAGTCACGTTAGCAGCCATTACTTGTGGTTGATAATTTTGCGTGGGCAGCCCTTCGGGGCAGCTGACATATTTTTCAACTTCCGAAAGCCTATTATCGAGATCTGTAATCTGTTGCTCAAGGGATGATTGCGCCTCTTTCACTTCATTAATAGACTCCATCAGTTCATCGTGCTTTACATCTATCTTGTTATGCAATGACTTAATAAGGGAAAGCAGCTCGTTGTAGTGTTTGTCAGGAACATCCTTTGGGGGGCCGGGGTTTGATTCAATATTGCCAGACATGATCAGCAGTTTTACAACATGAACACATTCGCTTGTCACAGCAATCATTACACAAGGGCATGGAAGCAGCAGCAAGCAAACATTGTTTGATCTTTTGCTATAAAGGGAAGGAGCAGAACCCACCTGCACAAGAAAAGCGGAAGGGTTGCTGTAGACTCGCATTGTTGCTGCACTTCCATGCCCACTGAAGGCAATCCTCGGGTCCCAGCTGTTTAAGTAGAGCTGCGGTGATGCGTCGGTCACTTTGGATGACGGCGGTGCGCAGTGGGCCGGGGAGTCGTTCCACAAAAACGGTTGCTGCGCTGGGCAGTCCGGAGTGTTTACTGCAGAATGCAACGCCTGGAAGCCTTGGCCGCCGAGTTGCGCAGTTGGCTGCAGTGTCTTAGCCGGGAGCGGAAGAATTTTCCACGAGGCAAGGAAGGTCAAAATCTGCACAACAAAAGCGAAAGGGTCGCTGTAGATGCGCATCGTTGCTGCACTTCCATGCCCACTGATATCGGCTTGTTTGAATTCATGTGAGCACTAACGCAATTTGCTTGGTAGTCGAGGATTTTTGACTTTTCTAGATATAAGCAGTATCTCTAAGAGTGGAACTTTTGTTATCTGCAGTCATGATGGAGACGTCGGTAACAAAACCCAACCTAATGTTGCTCACCGAAGGGCTAGGTATCACACGGAGAGAGCCCACGCGGGAGACAGACGGTGCACTCACCGAGCACATCTGCGGGTTTACCCCCTGCGTTCTCGCTGAATGCCATGTGATAGCGTCACGCTACCTTTCGCGACGCTGTGCACTCCGCTCACGGCACGTGTGGCGGCCGTGTGCGCTCCTTGTGCATGCGCTAGGATGCGGTTATATAAATATAAAAGGAATCTCACAACGCATGGCATCGCACTTCTCTTTCGTCTCTGCCAACGATCCCGTCGCCTCTGTCGGAAGCGACGGAAACAGAAGTGAGATCGTCTAACACCGGGTTTGAGTTTCCTTCATTTTGCAAAAAAAGTGTCCACTCATGTGCTACACCGATACAACTCAACCAACCACCGTTCATAAATCCTGCATTCATTTAACCTTAACAAAGAACATGCAAGAAAGGGTATGGTTAAGTGCATTTCACTTGTCTCTGGTTTCGTCTTTTGTAGAGCCACGTGTGTGAATTCAAGTGACGTTGCATGGGTAATCACTGTGGGTGTCGTTTACAGCTTCGTTTTCAAACCACCTTCGTAGGGTGGATTGGCGGGCATTTTTGCCCACAGGGATCGTTTTTGCTTACGTCGATGAAACCGTTGGGGGGGGGGGGTAGAGGTATACAGCTTTGCTGTAAAAAATGCCTGCAGTATGTGTTGTATTCCACTCCATGCCCATGATTCCACTCCATAGAGCCAGTAATGCGCAACGGCTCCTGGCCTCCCTGGAGGTGGTACCTACATTTATTAATTGGTCCTTTCTACAGTGATGTTCTTGTAACTATAATAGTATATCACGGCTGTGATAGTATTGTTTCGCGTGCAGAGTATGTTATCCCAACTACAAATTCAGGCCGACCGATTACAAGCAACTTCTGAATAGAGTAGTTCCATATGACAAGTCTCAAGCTATGAAAGCTTTGAATATGGGCCGTTTGATTATCCTTGCTCCTGATTTGTTCGTATGCGTGCCAGCACGAATCGCTGCGTAGTTTACGTAACTTTTGCTGTGCTCATTCATACCTGACTTACAGAAGCAATAGGTGCATGCGTCCTCCATTATGGCGCGGCCTTGATAGTTTCCGCGCCACAATACGTTTCCCCATTACATTTAGCACGCGCCTTCTTACAAGTGAAACTCATGGTGCATTAAAGTGAGGCGTCTTAAAGGGACAGACAACCGATTATTGTCGAGTATATATTCTCTATCCCAAATGAAAGGGCATCACTTAAAGCACCTTGACGAGAAACGGTTTTGCTGATAACGCCCTAGAACTTTTTAAATCGAAATTTTTAGATCTGCGAATTTTTAAAATGTTTAGAAATACATATACAATTTAACATTGTACAAATACTTGTGTTGAAAGGTTTTCAATACGTACATAAACGTTTCAGCAGTTACAGTAGCTGCTAGGTTTGCAGGTCTGCTACCGAGTCGGCTTTCTAAGTAGAAAGCCACAACGCATTCACAAGGCCCACCTTCACCTGGAACCATAAAACACACTGGCGACGGGGATGCGTACTGAGATGGCATTTTAGGCGTGTGTATTATTCCCATCCAATCCCGAATTTTAATTTTAAAAAATCTGAGAGCTGACACTATAGCTGATTAGCGATCGCAGTGACATAGTTTGTCTCGGGTGTCTGCTAGTTTCTGCATAGTGTGTCTACTAGTTTCTACCTTTAATTTTATGCGTGGTGAATAAAACTTCATGTAAAGGTCACTTCAATAGCCAACACGCCCCTTCACCAAGTGTGTAATCATTTCCTTAGCCGGTGCAGTATTGCATTCTGGGTCAATTTTCCTGCTTGGAACTTCTGATTATGCTAGGTGGCAAGTTGAAGGTGAACTTGAGTGAGTTTGTGTTGTGGGTGCCCAAGAGTTTTTGTGAGGGTGTTAAGGTGGGCATGTGAAGGGCCGTTTTGTAGGCTTTCCATGGAAACACTGGTTCCAGAAACATCTTTTTTTTTGCTTTCCAACCAATTCTGATGAAACTTCATAGGCTTGTTCAGTTGTTTTAGCTGATTTCAAATATCTAATTAGTTTTGATGTGAGGCAACTAGTTTCTGTGTTAATTTAAAAAAAATCCTTGGTTGTTTATGAGAACAGTAGAAAAAAAACTATTCAACAAGATTGCCAGCAAGACATGAATAGATACCAGAAGTTGTCGAGAATGAAACATGGGAAGCAGTTTATTGTTTTGCAATCACATACAAGGTTACACCAATTCTAACTTCTAGGTTTGAACTACTATTGCTAACCAATTAAAAATAATGCTAATTAAACAAATACTGAAATGCAAGATCTGCTTCCCATATCGCATGGTTTACACATTCAGCTTCACAGTGCAAAAGAAGTGATGATTTCTAGTTGCACTACATGCTGGGATGTACTGTCGGCATCAAATGAAACGCGAACATGAAAATATGGACTAGAAAGTGCATAACGAGAACGGGCTAGGGCAAAGGCCAGTTCTTCGTCCTCCTTCGGGTGTTTGGTTTGGGTGGAGCAGGGGTCAAGAACTTTGCTTGAGCAGTCGGTGGCGGCTGAAACCATAGCTCCACGTGGCTGTGTCAATACAAACAACGTGCAGATTTCCTCGAGTTCCTGGACTCGCAGCTCTCTCCGCAGGGGTGGAGATCTTGTCGAAGGCGGTCTGCTCATGTAAAATGCGGAGGCTGTCTAATAGGTGTCTGCTCGCGGTTATCTTGGTGAGGTGCTCCAGGTGCGCAGTGTGTTGCACGGCTTGCACCTTGATTTGTTCTTCGAAAATGTTGCGCGCACCCAACGCGTCATATTTTTCGTTTGGAGCGTGCATGGGTATTCCTAGGGCTTAGTAATGCTCATTTCTTGATGAAGCTGCTTGGCTTGCAGTCATTTTAAAATATTTACGGAATTGTGGAGTTGTTAGGGGTTTGTGTGAGGGAGAGGCTGGAAGATGGGTACTTGTTGTTAAGGGGGATATGGCGATCCACCCGCCCCAGTTGACTGAATATTGCTTCACTACAGTTCGCAAACTGGGGTCACTTCAAATGTAAGCTGAATAATCTTGCGCAAGCGCTGTTGGGTAATGAAATTGTAGGTGTAAAACTATATTATGACCATTGATCTAAATTCCTGCGTAGGCTAAATAAATGGTGGGAAGCGGCAGCGTCCCGCGGTGTCCTACGGCTGCGGGTCGAATATGACAAGCGTTAGGTCGGCGGGGGAGCGGGGGCGATGCTACGATACGAACTAGACATTCTAGCTTCACCGTACTATCAGATCCGTTCACCCCTAACGAGATCCGCGGCTTGTTTGGTTTAATAATCAGTATCCTGGAGTAGCTACCTAGCGATGATAAATAAGAGTATCTAAACAAATGGCGTAAACATGCACAAGCAAACCGCGGTATGTACGTGCGTTGCTTAAAATAAGCTTCCGACAGTTTTTACCTACGATTGCCTTTGTGCAGTCGCGCGGGCGCCGGCTGGCAGCTTGTTATGTAGCTTTGTGCTTTACACAAATATTGACGCCCAGGTGCAACATACGACGCGGGGCGCTGCGCGTTTCTCGCGCAAGCACGACCATTGCCCAGGTCAGGTTAGTTTTTCCAGACTGCTCTCACACTATAGTTCGCGTAAATCCATATCGCGGCCTCTCAACGCCGAAAGTGCACAACAAACGTCTTCGAATCGAGCACGCATTAATAAAAAAAAAAGTAAAAGCATTGCACGCACGGCATAGGACTCGCCGGCCAATAAGATGGCTCTAGCGGCGCCGGAGTGCGCGGTGTGCCGGAGCACGACCGGCTTTATGAATAGCGACCTGCGCACGCGCCCTTTTCCTACGGGGCTACGCGGTCCTGTTTTTTCCCGCCGTATACATTTTAGGGTTTGGACAATTCATTAGGCTTTGTTGACATTAACAGAGCGATGACAATGCTGACAACCTGGCAGTTGTCATTAGCATCGCGCCACAAAGGCGGTGCGTTCGCAGAGCTATTTTTCTGCCCTACACTGAAGGTGCGGGGAGTTTCTTTGTGCAGCTGAGTCACCCAGGCTTGGATCACATGATGGAGCGTGTTTATGCTGCTGACTACTGCGCCGGACGACGGGTCGTCTGCATCTGGCGAGCCTGCTGAAGCGGAGTGGTGCAGCCTGGCCGAGGGAGTTGGCAGTCTCTACTTTGCGGCCACGGGCCATCACGGATGCACCGCCACCTTAGCAACGCTTGCTTGGGCTGGCTGGTGCGATTCTTCACGGATCTACCTGCCTGCAGACATCAGCGGGTGATGACCGCGCCTGCTGGAACATTGCCAGCGGTGGCATTGGACAAGCGGAAGCCGGCGTAAGGAACGCTATGCAGTGACTAACGATTTAATCGACGAACGAACTTTCCATCGCCTCTAGTCCTGTAGTCAGCTCTCGCCGGCGTACGCAAGAAATTTAGGAGGGAGGGATGTGGGGATCGCGACTTTCACGCGAACCCCTTTCTGGCTAGCTTCCCATCGCGGCTGGCGTTGCACAATGCGCCTCGCTCGCGCGACGGGAACCATACGAGAGGGCGCCAGCGACCGGAGTCTTCGTTGTCGCCAGGGTGGAGGCGTTCACCCTTTTCCGCTCTGCCTTACCTGAGAACCAGTTCTTCCTCGGCACTAGCGCCACCAAATGGCGAGGTCTGGTGGGTTGTCGCATGACGAGAGGACGCTCTCTTGTCTTGGGGATGCGGTGGCGCGCGGACGTTTCGGCGGCCAGTTCGGACCTGGGAAACGCGCCACAATGGGACGTGTCCGGGCGAGCTGGGAGACTGCAACCGCGCTCGCACGCGCAGCGCTCCGCTGCTCCGGTATGCCATCGGTGATTCAAACCATCTCGATCTCTAGCGTTGTTTAATGCCACGCTCCCAGTGTTACCGTTATTGCCTACGACTAGTCTGTATGCAGTATATTTGATTTGCACTTTGCAATAAATGCTGCCATATGGTGTTTTGCCCTCTCCGCCTCCTGCCTTTGTCTGCCTCCGCAAACAACGGACCCGTACGCAGCCGGTGCTCGCAAGGCATGTTTGCTGAGCGCGGATGGCTGCGGGGTGGGAAATAACTAGTGTGTGAAATGTAGAATCCTACTATATATATATATATATATATATATATATATATATATATATATATATATATATATATATATATATATATATATATATATATATATATATATATATATATATATATATGTGTGTGTATGTGTATATGTATATATGTATATGTATATGTATATATATGTATATGTGTATGTATATATATATATATAACACCACGTCCGATTCTCAAGACGCCATGTTTGTTCTCCCCAGGACGGATTCCCCGCTTCTTCCTTCACTTCCACTCGGCGGCTGTCCTCCTCGGTTTGGTAGTGGATTGGCCGGTGACCTACGTCTCAGCTTTTTGCTTGATGTTTTACGTCTCTACACTCGGCCACACTGCAAAGTGGTGCACCACCGATCTGTTTGCGTGGGCCCCTGGCTCTGTCTCGACAGACCCACGAAAGGCTAAAGAGTCCGTTGCAGGTCTCTTCCCGTTGGTTATGTCTCGTGGTTCGGTTCTCTTTCTTTCTGGCCAGTGCTAGAGCAAAGCTTGTTTCCATTGAGGAATTCTTCACTGCATATTTCAGAAAGATCCTCTCCTTCGTTTCTAAGCGGCGTGTTCTGCTGTCAATGCTGTCCGTTTGTTTGAAGGTATTCCTCCCTCTCATGGTCATTTGGTTCTCGTTTTCATTTATGCGTAAGTCCGTCTTTTGTCCACGTGCTTGCCTTCAAGTTTTTTGTTGTCGGTATCGGTAATTGTCGCAAAAGCATCCTTGTCTGTAGCAGGTGTATCCTTGTGGTCGTCGTGCTTTTCATCTTTCGTTCGGGAGTTTGATGCTACCTCGCCGCTGGCTTCGGCCTCATCATTTTTAGCTGAAACGATGTCCTGATCCTCAGTGGATTCTTCATAAACGTTTGTGAATGAGTTTCCGAAGATGTTCGTATCGGTCGTCTTTTTGCCTTCTGGTCGGCACAAGATTCTCTTCCTGGGGTAGTTCATGTTACCCATCGTGGTAAGCGGAATGTGGTCTTTCACCGGCACCTTGGAGTTGTTGCAGGGCTCCATTCCAAGGCTCACGTTATCTTTGTTCAAGGATGTGGGCGTCGTGATGTCTGAAAAGTGATAATACCCGTCCTCACTTCGTTCTCTCGGCGGGGTAGGTGTGAGCGCCACCACATGCGGCTGCTGCTCCGCCAGACGTCTTGATAGCAACCGGGAGAGCGAAGAACGGTGAATGGTGCTCCTCACATTCATGTCGTCGAGCTGCTGAGCCGTGTCCTGGGGATGCTGCGCAAGGACCTCGTCGCCAACGCAGCTGTTGACCGACGGGGGACGGTGGCATTCCTGCAACTACAACTACAACTACAACTACAACTACAACTACCTTCGTGCCATCCTGCGGCTGGCACTGCGGCGTAGCTGTCTTACGGTGGGCTTGTTGAAAGACAGCTGCCGCCTTCGTGCCATCCTGCGGCTGGCACTGCGGCGTAGCTGTCTTACGGTGGGCTTGTTGAAAGACAGCTGCCGCCTTCGTGCCATCCTGCGGCTGGCACTGCGGCGTAGCTGTCTTACGGTGGGCTTGTTGAAAGACAGCTGCCGCCTTCGTGCCATCCTGCGGCTGGCACTGCGGCGTAGCTGTCTTACGGTGGGCTTGTTGAAAGACAGCTGCCGCCTTCGTGCCATCCTGCGGCTGGCACTGCGGCGTAGCTGTCTTACGGTGGGCTTGTTGAAAGACAGCTGCCGCCTTCGTGCCATCCTGCGGCTGGCACTGCGGCGTAGCTGTCTTACGGTGGGCTTGTTGAAAGACAGCTGCCGCCTTCGTGCCATCCTGCGGCTGGCACTGCGGCGCAGCTGTCTTACGGTGGGCTTGTTGAAAGACAGCTGCCGCCTTCGTGCCATCCTGCGGCTGGCACTGCGGCGTAGCTGTCTTACGGTGGGCTTGTTGAAAGACAGCTGCCGCCTTCGTGCCATCCTGCGGCTGGCACTGCGGCGTAGCTGTCTTACGGTGGGCTTGTTGAAAGACAGCTGCCGCCTTCGTGCCATCCTGCGGCTGGCACTGCGGCGTAGCTGTCTTACGGTGGGCTTGTTGAAAGACAGCTGCCGCCTTCGTGCCATCCTGCGGCTGGCACTGCGGCGTAGCTGTCTTACGGTGGGCTTGTTGAAAGACAGCTGCCGCCTTCGTGCCATCCTGCGGCTGGCACTGCGGCGTAGCTGTCTTACGGTGGGCTTGTTAAAAGACAGCTGCCGCCTTCGTGCCATCCTGCGGCTGGCACTGCGGCGTAGCTGTCTTACGGTGGGCTTGTTGAAAGACAGCTGCCGCCTTCGTGCCATCCTGCGGCTGGCACTGCGGCGTAGCTGTCTTACGGTGGGCTTGTTGAAAGACAGCTGCCGCCTTCGTGCCATCCTGCGGCTGGCACTGCGGCGTAGCTGTCTTACGGTGGGCTTGTTGAAAGACAGCTGCCGCCTTCGTGCCATCCTGCGGCTGGCACTGCGGCGTAGCTGTCTTACGGTGGGCTTGTTGAAAGACAGCTGCCGCCTTCGTGCCATCCTGCGGCTGGCACTGCGGCGTAGCTGTCTTACGGTGGGCTTGTTGAAAGACAGCTGCCGCCTTCGTGCCATCCTGCGGCTGGCACTGCGGCGTAGCTGTCTTACGGTGGGCTTGTTGAAAGACAGCTGCCGCCTTCGTGCCATCCTGCGGCTGGCACTGCGGCGTAGCTGTCTTACGGTGGGCTTGTTGAAAGACAGCTGCCGCCTTCGTGCCATCCTGCGGCTGGCACTGCGGCGTAGCTGTCTTACGGTGGGCTTGTTGAAAGACAGCTGCCGCCTTCGTGCCATCCTGTGGCTGGCACTGCGGCGTAGCTGTCTTACGGTGGGCTTGTTGAAAGACAGCTGCCGCCTTCGTGCCATGCTGCGGCTGGCACTGCGGCGTAGCTGTCTTACGGTGGGCTTGTTGAAAGACAGCTGCCGCCTTCGTGCCACCCTGCGGCTGGCACTGCGGCGTAGCTGTCTTACGATGGGCTTGTTGAAAGACAGCTGCCGCCTTCGTGCCATCCTGCGGCTGGCACTGCGGCGTAGCTGTCTTCCGAAGCATAATCGGTTCGCGCTTCATGAGCTGCGCTTTTTTTTCTCGACTATTGTGTTTCTATTTGCTTTCGTGTTTGTGTTCCTATTCTTGCCACTGTTAAGCCAGGTTTCCCGTTGTAAATTTGATGTGCATAATAAAAACAACTACACAGAGGGACCTGGTGATTTGTTTCTGAATTGTTTTGCAAGTCCCGTAATTGCTTCGCAAAATTGATGCATTTTGTTTATTGTGCCTCGCGGTCCGATTTCTGTTTTATAGATGCATTGTACAGGAAATTATTTAACGAGTGCGCATTAAATAAATGAGTACCGTTAAATAAATTCCTCCTAAAGGGCATGTATAAAGCAGAAATCGGGCAGCGAGGCATCCCATAAAATAGGCATTGGTCATAAAGACTGGCCACAAAGCCAAAAATGTGCATGAGAATTCAGGGGGTGCAGCCATAGACATTATCATGGCAACATACTTTGCCAAGATTTGTTCAATATTGGCCTTCCAGAGCTTGGCCATTTGTTGGCTTGTCAACTTTCCCAAGCGCCAGCCAATAATGGCGGCTGAAGTATTGCCAAGCTCGGACACATTGGCCAGGGCCGTACCCAGAAATTTTTTTCGGGGGGTGTTTTGAATTTTGGGAAGGGGGTAATTTGGCTGAAAGCAACAGTAAGTATTGTTTACGTGCTGCCTGGAACAGATTTCGGGAAGGGGTTCGAACCCCCAAACCCCCCTCTGGGTACGGCCCTGCATTGGCCACTGATGATTTGCCGTGCTTGGGCTTGGCAATTTCTGCTGCTTGGGAACGTCTTGTACACATTGAGGTTCGTATGTCTTCTAGTAATCTCAGTAAAGATGGCTTATCAACATCTCACGAAGCTCAAGACGTCGCAGATCTTGCACAGGTGTCCTGTAGATATCTCTCTTAAGACATCTTTGAGACATAAAAAATAGACGTCTCATAGCTAACTCGCTTAGCGCAAGATGTCTAAGACCTTGCGAGACCATGGTAGACATCTATAAGACGTTTTGTGTTCATTGGGGAAGCCTGGCGCGCCGTACGAGGCGCCCGCTCACGTACGCTCGGTATTCTTTCTTGATCTTTTTTTTTTTTGAGAGCTCCTTACGAGGCGCCAGCCCACGCGCGAGCCTGGACGACGCCGGGTGCTCCTCATGAGGCGCACGCTACGTGCGCTCAGATGGGCTGAGTTTTCTGGTAACTACCGATGGCGCAATTTTAAACAGCTTTGCTGTTAAACGGACGACTTTCATTTGCAGCAGCGAGTGTGTGCGCGAAAAGACAGGTTGTCGGTGTCTTAGCAGCGATGAAATTATAGTAACGTAGTGACGTTGAATGTCAGGTAGATGGCTAAACCATCACTTCGATGTGATAAAGGATATGCTCCTGATGGGATTGCTTCTGCGATATGGAGGGGATACCTAATGCACTAAAAACGAAAGACGGCAGCATTTACGTACACACAGAATCACAATATTCCCCTTACCCAATCCTACCGCCACTTATGGTAAAGGAGGCTGGCCCATGGATTTATACACCCCCCTAACATGTCCCCCAACGCCCCCCCCCCCCAAAAAAAAAGATTCCATGACCACGAGTACCCTCAGCCGACCCCCAACACCTCCCCGCCGCCCCACAGGATGATTTCGACACCCCCGAAATTGAAATTCCGGATAAACCCCTGGGCTGGCCAACTTCAGAGAGGCAGTGCAACGAGGGCTGGTTGAACTCCTCCTGGAGCTCCGGACAGGAGTGGTGATGGACGGCCGCCCAAAAAAGCGGTTCTCTCAAGAATAAAGTTAATGCCTTCTTCAACGCTGAGCCGGAGCCGGGGAAGTTTTAGCTTCCACCATCATCATCGTCAAGAGGCAAGCGCGAATGTCCAACTCTCGCTCTATGCAGTTTACACTTTGCTGCTGTAGTATTCGTCTAGCTGTATGTGCACTCCTCCTCCCCCTCTCAACATTAATGGCGTCGTATGAGCGTGGATAGACGACAAGTGCTACGTTGTGTTTTAGATAATCGCAGAAGGCCCTCATCATGGGAAACGGATACAACAACTACATGTGCAAAAAGCCGTTTCATCCGGCCTCGCGGGACAACATCAAGCGGGTAAGCAACAGCCGCTGTGTTTAGTCGTGAAGCTGCAGTCCCGCGCTGCTCAGGTGTTTTTGCGCCTAGCGCAGCATATTCCCTTCAACGGAAGTCTGACTGTTGAGCAGCAGAAGCCGTGGAACATTTACTTCCTTTGTTTTGCTTGGGGTCGTCTTGCAGTAACATGCAGTGTGACCGTGCAGCTTGACGCAATCGATCCCTAATCACCGGCGCGCACATCCTACGTGCGCATTGAACTACCCCGCATATAACCTCCATCTAGCATAAACTAGCGCAAGTTTCTTCGTCTAACGGGCGTTCTGTCCGCAGTTTTTGTGAAGTAAACTGGTTTTGATAACTTCTCGTTGCTTATTTGAGCAAGCGATCGTTCTTTTAGTAGAAAAATTACGCGCTTTTCGACGTACGAGGCAATAATAACGATGAAGGTATCACGTCTCAACTGCGAGCAGTTTTCTTTTGCTTCGTTAAACCCTTTCCTAGCCACTAAGTTACCGCGGTCGTGCCGTAACTTCGCTGATTGGTAGTGTAATGCTCATATCGCGCTTTAACGAGTCTGTTGGACGTGTTCGTAGCATTGGCTCCCTCTACGCGACATCGATGCTGCTTATTCTGTATACGTTCGTGACGGGGTTTGTTTGTTCATTTTTCCCAGACATGGATGGCTGAACAGAGGACCGAGAACGAAAAGAAGAAGCAGGAAGAGCTCAAATTGCAGTATGAAAAAGAACAAGATCTTTATAACAGGTAACCATCACTAGACATATGACAAGCAGACCGAGCAGCATTGTATTGCGTTCCTTGAGCTAGTGCCTGTGTTGGCGCTTTTCCGACAGTAGTAGCACTAGTTGGATCTAAACACTGTTCTCCGAAAAAGATGGCTTGTGTATATGGAAGTGTCGCATATATTTGCAATTGGGTTGCCCTAATTAAAAAACATTACGTTCTCGTACAACAGGCAGCACAATGCTACCTTTGAGAGGCATATGGCTATTATGTGAGAGCAAGGTATGCCTTGACAAATAGCAGTGAGGTGTGAATACCAGTACGTATGAGTTTGGCCCCAATTTTTGCCTTTGAAAGCAACATTATCAACTAGGTCACGCTAAAATACGCTGGAATTTTGTTAAGCCATATCTGGCAGGCAGGCAGAAGTAATTGTGTAGAAAATAGTGGCATAGCCTTGACATGGCTTTTTTTTTTACCATGCTCCAACCTAAATGCACATGCCAGTTAGGCGTTACTGTAACAGCAACCTACTAAAGGGGTTGAAATGGCTGTGGCTTGTTTCTGCTGGTGTCATAGCAGTCGTCCCATTTGAAAAAGAATACAACTGGTTTGATAATGTAAAAGCAAATGTTACATAAGTGCAAACGTTACATTTTGAATTTTCCCGCCTCGTCTCTGGGAGTGAGAAGTGCAAATTGACCTTGAGTATCCCCTTTCAATGTTGTGCTTCTTATTTTATTCCGTTGGGGAAGCGGGTTGGAGCGCTCACACTTAACACACTATTTGTTATCCCACAAGGCTATCTTTTGACTGAAGCAAATCTGTGTGTTGTGTTAATGGTCGATAGGACAAGCATAGCTACCAAAATCTGCTGGGCGATTTACGGTGGATGTCAATTCACTCGTACGGGGTGAGGACTGCGACGAGAAGGCGTTTTGCAGCAGAAAAGTGTGTTTAGTTTTGTGCCGGCATATTGCTAACATAAAGTGTCTAATTTTCTTCTCAGTGAACCCCTCATTCTTCAGCCAGTGTGTTTAAATACAGTTTTAATCGTATTTTTGGTAATGCATGTAGACAGTGAAATGATGTGTAGTTTGCACGTCATTGTATTGCTTAAAAAATCATAAATACTCTCATTTTATTTGTGGAAAGCGAAGAAGACTGGAAAGCCCCCGGGGGCACACAGCCTGAAGTATCATCATCAGTAGTGACTATTCCATTAGAGCAGGGGTCGGCAACCTGTGGCCTGCTGGGCAGTATTGTGCGGCCCCCAGCACTTCATCAGGACCTCCATGCCTCCCCCCGTCACTTCTTATCTGAAGGCCGACACGCCACCGTAAAGTTGAAACTCGGCACCATTTTCTATTACAGCTCCTATTACACAGCTTCCACAGCCGAGAAGTTTTCAGGGTTATCAAGTGCTGCATTCTGATTTGCATGCTAACAAATCCTTCCTACAGTTCTTGTCACGTTTTCCTTCTTGAAACTCGGGGTTTGCCTTCGATTAATTTCCGTGCCTGCTGTGCCCGCAATGCCTACAGGTAGGTTAAGTGACTCTTTCTTTCTCCTTTCATTTTGTTTCAGATCTCTTGTCAGCAAAGAGAGCAAGGAAAAGCTGTCACTGAACTTTATGTACGAGGCCCCACCGGGCGTCAAAAGAGGTGGGACTTGCCAAACCTGCCACTTCTTGCCACTTCTTTGCATTTTGTGGTTCTCAGCACTGTGTCGGCGGAAAAAAAATTAATGCTGTGCTGTTATAGAGAAATAGAATTCTGTAGTTCAACCTTTAGAAGACAACTCAACCTTCCATGTACTGTAAGCGTTACAGACGATATTGCAGCGAAACCTCGGTAAACAGTACCTGATGGGGACGCGAAGAGAGTACTTACTAACCGGCACTACGGTTTATCCAAATGCCTTCAGTTAAAGGGAAACCGAGTCGGAGAATCGGCTTAACTACGTTTAAAAAGAAATGCGGGTATGGTTTAATGAGATTCCACTGTTCTTGTCAGGTTCCCGTTGTCCCTTGCTTCATTCTGAACTGTCGATTTCAGCTTTTAAATATTGCCAGAAAAGAAAAAAAAACTTTTTATCTCCCAAGTACATGATTCAATTGAACTTGCAGCTTATATTGAAGGCTGGTTCTTTCTTCAGTTCAAGTTTTTAACACCTTCGTTGTTTTTTTTCCCCTCAGAACACCAGAAGGAGGATGAGGAACCGGAGTTCAGGTTCGAGTGGCAACGCAAGTACAACGCACCGAGAGAGGAGTGAGCGTGCTTTAGTATTTGAATTCTTGCATTTTTATAGTATTTCCCGGTATTTTGTCACTGCACCAGCCTTGTTAGTCTTTGGGTGTAGTGCCTTCAAGATAGCTGGCATTGCAAGCTTGTGGGCTCACTGAAGCTTCCGTATGCACTACAGGTGGTCACGGCCACACCTCTGTTACCGGAGGAGCTGTTTAGAGGGGCCATGCAGACAAAACACGTTTGGTTCGTTCAAAAGATTGCCTCGTTAGAACCATGCTGGAACCACTTTTAACTCACACTTTGCTCAAATAAGCTACATAATTAAGATAAAAGAGAATGACCATGCGACCCACAAGCTCATTTCCCACAACAGAACATGCGATGTCATATGCCCAGCTGTGCGATTGATTGGCTGGGGCTGGCAAAAGCAAACTCAAATTAGGCACGACTTATAAGCTTGCCGGAGGGGCTATTTGCGCTTACATGTAACATTCATTTTACAGCAGTAAGAATGGTGGGGTTAACAATGAAAGTTATAAAAATACACGTAAAAATAGAAGTGCCGATGCGCACTGCTGTTGGTACTGGGCGCACAATGCTTTTTTTTTAAACTGCACAGCTGCCCGCCGCTTTCGAGTTGTCTAACACGACACTGGCCGATTGGCGTAAGCAGCGTTGTCTTACGCGAACCTGCTTGTCGAGCATACCCGATATTTCACGAAATTATTACTGTATACCATAACAAAAACAAGCCAGGAGCAAATACGGTCATAAACAAAGCAACGGTGGACAATGGTCCGCGGCTGACTATGGTAGCGCCATCTGGGAGGACTGACGTCAAGCAAGGCTGCTGAGCCTAATGACGCACTGGATGTTCGTTTGAATACCCGCCCTCATGACTTCATGGCAGATGTCACGAAAACACACGATTTGGCGGGAGAGTTTAACCTAAATTGATTAATTTCTCGATGAATACGGCATCGTTTGCTGGTGGACAAGTGCTGGGGGCAATATAAAGCACAAAATCTTTCGAATAAAAGAAGCTTTTATTTTGTCTGCATGGCCCTTTTAAGCTTGAGCTCTGCCCGTGCGAATCGTTAGCTGAAAACTCCGCTCGGTGAAGTGTAGAGTGAGAAAATGCCAGGCCAAGAAGTGTGAGGGAAAGAGGCGACGAGGCAAGGAGCCCACGAACAAGTGTCAAAAGTGTGCGCTTTAAAAGTTAAAAGAAAAAAAACGTTTCCCATGGTCGGAATCGAATTTCTCGGTCTCTCGCGTTCTGAAACCAGCCTTTTATGAATGCGCTATCATCGCATTCGAGGCGTTCAGCATTTCCTTTGGGTTCGCAGCGTGTGCATTGGCTTTGGACTTTGTGGAAGTTTGGATTTTGGACCTTAGGAGGGTGGATTTCGGACATTGATTGAACTCGGTTTGCATAAACAAAAGCTTCGCTTTTTAACCATCTTTTTGTTAAGAAAGGGGCAGACCCTTAAAAAAGCCAAGTTAAAGCTTGTGAAGACGACGAGCAGCTCCGCTGTTTCCTCGGGCTTCGTATCTCAATTACAAAGGTGGCCAAATTTTTTTCACTTTTTGGGCTTGGCAAATAGAAACACACTTGAAATGTTGCGCTACCATCTGCTTTTCTGCTCACAAAAGTGCTTGTATGGGACAGGGAATGTTTTGTACAGTTAGGTGTAAGAAACACTAAACTGTGAAAACAGGTTGGCCTGTATCGGTACGTTTCAGTGCTCCACACAGCAGTGGAGTACGGGTGGATTTTTAGATATGCAGATAGGGAATATGGGTATTCTTCACTGCTGGAATAAACCGCCATTTTTGATAACAAGCAGTGAAAGTTAAGAGAAAAAAAATGTCTGCAAGTAAAAAGCAAGTGGGAAGAGAGCTAGTGCATGTTCTGAAAAGAACTTGATAAATCTTAAAAAATTATGCAGTTGCTAGGGCTGCATTTCTTTGCATTTCATAATGCCCTTGAATCTCAACTGGAGCCAGGCACAACTCTCTAGGACCAAGTATATACAGATTGCACTGTAGTTTCACTGAGCATAGCTGGAATGCGCAATTATCATGGGGCCCAGAGGTGGAGCTAAATCATACAGTAGCAGTTTTGCAACGAATCCTCGAAGCCTTGTGGTTCCTTTTCTTTTCTTTTTCTGTTTTTTAAGATTTGAATGAACTGCTGATCTTACAGAGGATTCCACTCTTCCATTCATTTGAGGCAGCACACATAGAAAGGGAGTTTTTTTTAATAATTTCCCTTCTGTGGGCTTTGTGCACCACCTGTGGTGTTTAAAAAGAAGCTGGGAGCCATAGATAAGCCGTTGTGGTGCTAGTGATGTGAAAACGGGTTGACGCGCATGTCCTTGAAAGTGCGTTCATCTTAAAATATCGTTACGCCGTATCAGCTGGTTGGTTTTAGAGAATTTTCAACGACTTCACGTCTCGGTACTTGCATGAAAGGACAGGCAAGCTCCTGTCAGTGCATCAACCCAATTCGCGTCACTCTGTCTTGCTGCTGCATTGTGGCACTGTGTGTAAACCCTGCGCGGTGGAAAATTGTTCGAAAATTTCAGAAACAAAGAACTGCAATCGGTCTATGTCATAAGCCAGCTTCACAGCGCTTGCCTGTAGCACACACCCGTCGTGTAGGCTGACTGCGCGGCCCCGTGCTGGATTTGTTTCGGCTGTAATTGCGCCCTTAAGTGCCTTCTCCTTTGAACACTGTCTGTGTATAAAGTAACTCCAGTGTGCACTGGCGAATAATGACAACGGTGAACTTTGGCCATAGTGGCGCCTGCAATGCAAAGCAGCCAGGGCGTCCGGCAGATGCTTAATCTGCTGGTGACTTTCAGTGGTGTACCTGCAGGTTCCACTTGTGGCAACAGTTTTGCCATGTGTCCGGGAACGCTTTGCCGACATAGCGAGCAAAAAGGACACTCACAGACGCTGTGTCCGCATATTTAATACCACAACTATTATCTCGCTTCCAGCCTTTTTTTCTGATGTCGACAAACAGCAGATGACTATTCTAAACTACTACTGGTTGGCTTGGGCTATGTCTCTGTCGTCCGGAAAGCTTGAGAAATGGGCATTGCCTGTCGTTATTTGAGCCCTCACATTGGTATCTTAATTGTCCCTGAAGAAGAAAGTGTATGACAAACTGCATCTTACCGGTACTCACCTTGGGGCAGAAACTTGGAGGCTAACTAAAAGGGTTCAACTTAATTTGAGGACGACTCAGCGAGTGAGGTAACAAGATGATTGGTGTAACATTGAGGAACAAGAAGAGAGCGGGGCGGGTCAGGAAAAAAACGCGTGTTAAGAGCATATTTGTAGAAAGTAGGAAGAAGAAATGGGCGTGGGCAGTGCATGTAATGCGAAGGCAAGATAACCGCTGGTCATTAAGGGTAACGGAGTGGATCCCTAGAGAAGGCAAGCATGGAGGGGGCGGCAGAAGGTTAGATGGGCAGATGAGATCAAGAAGTTTGCGGGGATCAATTGGTCGCAGTTAGCACAGGACCGGGATAATTGGAGATCCATGGGAAAGGCCTTTGCCCTGCAGTGGGTGTAGATAGGCTGATGATGATGGTGATTTGTATCTTCAACCCAGTCGATGATTGCAAACTATTTAGTATGTGTGGCGACAGCACGATAGTTACTTGGCCCCTGTGTTTTGCAGCTTTTCCAAGGACAACAAGGAGATCCGGGACCAGCCGTTTGGCATTCCCGTGCGCAATGTGCGCTGCATCAAATGCCACACCTGGGGCCACATCAACACGGACCGGGAGTGCCCCCTCTTCAACCAGGCGTCCACCTCCTCAGGTGAGGCACTGCTTCCTTCTTTCGACCTCACATGGATGCTTTGCCAGATGGTCTCTTTCTCTCTAGATATTGGCATTCGGAGACTGCTGTAAGATACTGTATCTGCACGATTCTAACGCGCTCCCGACTGTAATGCGCAGGTGCCTTTCCTCATGAAAATGTCAAAAAATCACTTAGATTGAAAGAATAAACAAAAAATATACATGGTTACCTTCCCCTTGCCTGGAAGAAATCAGTGGTGATACCAATTCCTAAATCTGGCAGGCCGAGTCGGACATTACAAGACCTCCAGCCGATATCCCTGGCGTCCAGCCTTTGTAAGGTCATGGAACGCAGGGCTCTAAGAAATCTAAAATGCTGCTTAGACAGGTATAGTGTCCTGTCTCCTATGCAAGTGTGTTTTCATCGAGGGCTTTGTGCGCAAGATATTCTCAGCAGGCTTTGCAACGATATTCTTGCGTATCCTAGCAGAGCACAGCTTTGAGTGGTTTTGGGGTAGACGTCAAAAAGGCATTTGTCTCCGTGCCCCACTCTGCCATACTTAACTGGCTCCAGGTCGTAGGCATAGGCAGAAACCTCTATCGCTTTGTAAAGGCCTTTCTTGCTAATGGAACTTCCTCAGTAATGGTTGGAGATGCCCAGGGTGACTGGCAGAGGAACCAAACCGGCATCCCTTAAGACGTTGTCATATCCCAGGCTTTGTCATGTCACATCTCCCATCCAGGTTTGCGTCAATGGCCCGTCGTAATTATGCCGTGTATGCAGACATAACGCTGTGGACCAATTCGGGGTCAGCTGGGGAGCAAGAAATGGTCCTGGAGACAGGTCTCAATGTCGTCCATGGATGCATCCATGAAAACCTCTCCAGAGAAAACGGAGTACACAGTCGTCATAAACACTCCACCACTCCAAGCTGACTCCGAACGCAACCTCATCTGCTTTCGTTTAGGGGACTCAGTCATTTGCCGGAAACAAACATTTCATACACTGGGCATGCTTATTGACAAAGATAGAGGAACTAAAAGCTAACTTCATAGCACGGTGCACGATTGCCATCAGGCCTTGCGCCTTATGCATCGCGTCTCCGCCCGTGGATGGGGAATAAAAGAGGTTGGGCTTCGGCTGATAGCCCTAACAATCATATCTTCAAAAACTCTCTATGGGTATTCATATATGCCACTTAACGTGACTAGCGCCTTCAGTTTGAGCGAATCAATCACAGAGCAGTGCGCTTGGTTACTGGTTTACCGCAGTACTGCCCAGTAGCAAATCTACACGCGTGCAGCAAAATCAGTGCCCTGTAGGATGTTGCCGAGCAGAACTCGCAAGCCCAGCATGTCCATCTCTCCACAACAATGGCTGGCTGTCATATCCTGCAGGCACTAAACTACAACATGGACAACCTAGAGCGGCTCTCATCTCTGGCCGCATTATAGGAACCTATCGACTTTGTAGATGGCATGCCATTACAGTCTAATCCCGCTACAAGAAAGTCCGCTTCAACGAAATACTTCCAAGTCCCCGTCAGCTAGCCATAGAAGTCAATGCAACAAAGTCTTCGCCACAACGAACCATTTTGTCTGGCTTGCTTTCTCTTCAACAAAATTTTTGATGATTTTCGCTGGGTTTGAACAATTAATTTACAATAAAATAAGCATAGCGCAAGCTATCTGTAACTTTTTATACGTATGTTCAGGACGCTTAGTTTCACCGAAAACATGCGCGGTGCGCCCAAACTGCCACCCAAAACAAAAAAAAAACTCATAGGTGGACGCCATTGTGTGATGGTGATAACGATGCGGCGGGCCGTCTTTACACGAGGCGCAAGCCAGGTTCGCCAAGCCGGAGCTATAGCCAATCCGTATCCAGTTTAAATCGCGCGAATGTGCGCTGCTGCTGACATGGCTGCTGGCGCAGCGCCGTCATGTATGTGTTGTCAGCAGCTGCCCTTGCAGTTTTCCTGCTACAGTTCTTCAAATTCAAGAGCAAAAATAATGTTTTCATGTTTAGTCTTGAACCCGTGTCACCCTATCTTAGTCGCGAGCGGGTGATCGCGATAAATGCAAGCGCACACGGCTTGCCTGCCAAGGTCAGTTGCTGCCGTGCCTAGTCAGAGGATAATTAAGATAACGGCGCCGTTCCTGCCACAAGCGAGAGGGGGGCTTCCAACCGCGTAGCAGCTATCTGCAAGTAATCAGCTCGGTGGAAACGCCTTGTTGTACAGCAATACGCTTTGCGCCTGCATTTCCTCATTTCTTCACCTCTCCCCTTCTCCTCAGTATCGCGCTCTTTGCGTGCTGGTAAAAAAACAGATAACCATTGGTATGTTTGTTATCTGACTAAACACGACGTTACTGCGCGTCACTCTTTTTTCTAAACATTGTATTATGCTGCCAATGATGCGGAAATATACCGTGCTATTTTTCCTGCCCTTCCGTGCTGTGTTGGGGCAGATTTCGCCGCAACGAATTTTCGCTTCAACGAAATTTTTTGCACGTCCCGTCAATTTCGTTGTAACGGGATTCGACTGTACTTACTAAAGAACTCAGCTAATCCACAAAGCCGCAAAGTTGCTGCTAGACATCACAGAAAGCCGTCATACAAGCTATCTTAAGAAGGGATCATCCGACTGTACACAGATGCCGCTCAACAAGCTATCTTAAGAAGGGATCATCTGACTGTACACAGATGCCGCCCAGTTTCAGCAAGGCGCTGCCATACCTTGCCGTAATTCCAAGTCCGACATCACCCTAGTTCAACGGCTTTCCTCTGATGGAGGAGAAAAGCAAAAACGCCCGTGTGTACGAGATTTCGGCGCACGATAAAGATCCCCAGGTGGTCAAAATTAATCCGGAGCCCTCCACTACGGCGCGCCTCATCGCCTGCGTTGCGTCGGCGCGTTAAACCCCACAATCAATCAATCAATCAATCAATCAATCAACGGCTTTCCGAGGAGCACACTGTCACTAACCTCGAGCTCATTGCCTCACGCCTTGCCATCAGTCGGATAGGAGAAAGACAAGATCCGCCTTGCACCTACCATGTTTGCACTGACCCATAAGCAGCGTACACCGCTTGCTGTGCAGGGGGAGCAGACTACACCATTCTTGGCTCTATTAGGAAAGAAGTCCATCGTCTGCGCGAAGAAGGCTACGAAGTCGTCATAAAATGGATTCCTGAACATCAAGGAATTACTGGAAACGAAAAAGGACACGAGACAGCGTAGCTGCAGCTCTTTCCGCGCCTTCGCCTAGATGCGCTGTCATTTCTACTTCTTGAGACCCTGCCGACGTTTCACATCCACCATCGCCTCTTATGAATAGGGCTGAGCCATGACATCGCGCACAAAGATATCGCCTCAGCATTCTTCGGCTAACCCTGAGGAACTACGGTCGCCGACCGTTTATTCGGACGCTGAAAATTTGGACCTGTTTGTTTATTCGGACACCTTTGCGGCTCGGCCACTTGTCCCATTGAAGTACATGTATATCCACAACTGATAGTTTGGACGCCGTGCAGCACGCCGTTCGATTTTTCAGACTCCAGCTTCGGTGCTCTTGGAATTTTTACCGCCGAATACCACCAGTGCACCAAGGTGTCATCAAGAACTTGAAGCTGCACTACCGATCGCGTTTTCTGAATCGTGTGCTGTTCTGTGTGGACAGTGACAAAAGCTACAATGTCGATGTGCTGTCGGCTATCGGCATCCTGTCTGATGCCTGGAGGGCAATGACACAGGACACGATCCACAACTGCTTTCGGCATGTGAGATTTGTGATTGGCAGTGAGGGTGAGGATAGTGACACAGTCCAGAACCCTACAACTGAGATTCCGCCTGCCGCAGCATCCAACATTTTCGATGGCCTCCGTGCTAGCGGTGTTGATGTTGGAGCAACTACGTTTTGAAGATTTCACCCACATCGATAGTGCCATCCTTCCGTGTGCCAAGTCGGGTGACGAAATCGTACACCGGGTCCTCAAACCAGCGCAGCAGGTTGACAGCGACTCCAATGATGACATGCCACCAACACCAGAGGCATCAAATACTTATCTAGCGCGAGCCCTTACAGTGCTATTGTCTGCCTACAGTGACAGTCAAAAATGCTGGCGGAAGTACAGGTGGACTTTGTAGCGCGTGGGTATGCGTGTGTGCAGATGCGCATACATGCGTTTATCTAGCCGTTGGGCTAATAAAGGCTTTTTTTCCCCTCCAATAAAGTTTATTTATCATCATCCCAGTGAATCCTTTTTTTCGGACTCCCGATTGTTTGGACTTGTCAGCGGTTGTTGTCGAGTCCGAAAAATCGGTCGGCGACTGTATATCGCCATCCGCCCAGTACACCTTGGAGGGTAGAGGCGGTACTTCAATGAGGCCAGACTTGGTGAACTTCTCTCACCAGGACGGTTGCACCCCATTAACCCGCACTCATACATGACCCCACACTGCCCAACATGCCCTGCAAAAGGCATGACCGAGCATCTTCTGGGGTGGAGTTACCCTGCTTTTACAGCGCCACGGGAGAGGGCACTTCAGTCCCTCGGCAGACATCGACCTTGCACCTTGCAAGAGGGGATCGATCCGCCATCGCACATTGGCCCATCGGACGCACTTCACCACTGGCAGGCCTTTCTTCAATACTTTTAGGTAAAAGAAGGACCTGGCCATTTCTTCGCAGAGTTGGCCTCTGGGCCAGCCCATCTTGAAGAAGTGTAGATACGGATCCTCCTCCTCCTCCACAACCTTAAATCACCCTAGTTCGGCCGCAACGGCTTTAACAAATTATATGAAGAAATAAAGATGTACAAAAAAATATGTGCAACGGCAAGTGGAGGTATGCCCATCGGGGAATGGGCACACCAAAATTTACTTGCGTGACGTTGACGGATTATTCTGGATTGGATTGAGTTGGATTTTGGAAGGGGTCTGTGCCCATGGCGATGCCGTTGGACGCTTTGAAGCTGATTTCGGTTTTGTTCCCTATTGTAATGCGCACACAAATTTGACGGCTACTTTTAGCGAAAAAAAGGTGCGCGTTAGATTCATGCAAATGCGGTAGTGGGGTGTTTGTGTGGTCTGACTTGTAATGGCAACCTATTCCAGCGTACTGGTTTTGAGGACCAGTTTCCTTCTTTGGGTAACCTTGATTGAAGACATAGGAGCTCGGACTCTTATTTAAATAAGCTGGAATGTTTGATCCTCCAGGTTTGCTCTTTGCACATAAATGCTGATAGACTTCTGCTTTGGAAGCATCTGCACAAACAAATTGGCTCTCAGGAGGGCTTAGTTGGTATTTAGAGCTCGAATACTGCAAGCTAACTGCAACAGTTGAGTGTGTGATCCTTTTGGAAATTGACCGACCAACCGGGATTCCAGGCATTGTTCTGAAGTCCTACAGAAACGCAGCCTGTAGATTCAAAATGTAATAATGCATCAGTTATAAATAAAAATTTCAACAGAGGTTCTAGGTCAAAGGGGCACAGAAGTTGGTTGACACAATTGTGGAAAGTATCTTAGTCGATTAAAGTCTAGAATGTGTAGGTCATGTCCTGGGATTTTTGTTTTTTCAGTTAATTTGTGGAAGTTTCTTTTTTTTTTTTCCTGAGAAAAATACTTTCCAAAGTGCCGTCTTTTGCTCACCATCCTCCCTGCCAATATGCTTATGTTCTCTATGATGATACAGCCAACTTTTATGTAAGTTTAATAAATTGCTAGCATCTTTATAGTGGGCAGCCAGCACGTGAACAAACAAAAAGCCAATATTAACTGCAAAATGGCTGAAGATAAAAATCTTGAAGAGCTGAGATAGCATGACACATGGCAGTTCATTGGGACGTCAGTATTGTAATTGGTGTGGCAGCCACAAACAGCGCATGGTGTTTTTCTCTTCTGCCACCCATTACCGATAAAATGAGGTTCTAGGCTTCTCCTAAACAATCAAATAATGGATTTTTTGAGATAAACTGTACAATGCATCCACAGGTAAGACACGTCCGCTTCATTGTCCTGTCTCTTTAAGCTGCAAGGTCATACACACAGTCCGACACCAATTTTGAATGGCCAGCCCTGTCTGGGGTAGTGAAGTACCTGTGGCAGTGTTTCTGATTATGCAGTTGGTTTGTTCAGCCTTTGTGCTCAAGAACTCTCAGATTGTGAAGCACACACCTTTTTAGTTTGTGTTTCCAACTTGGCCTGAAGAGTATGTATGAAACGTGAAACTTAACTTAAAAGAGAACAGTGGGTGGCAAAAAGAAGACAAAAACACATCAGGCAAGAATAGCCAATTATAGTGTGCTCACTAAACACACTGGAAGGGAATGTCAAACAAATGCACGCAGAAAAAGGTGTACAGGCTGTAAATGTTGAGTGATGAATTTTTTTATAAGATTGGGGACTGTTGGTCGAATGTGTAGGTCAACAGGGAGTGATGAAATTCATTTCTGGTGTGCTCATTTCATGACCGATATGTGTGGCCTTATTCCACACTTTTAAAGCAATGCCTTGGGCCATTTTACACAGATAAAGAGTGGTATAGCAACTTTTGCTGCGTTAAAGATGTAATGGAATTGGCGCACATGTTCCGCCAACTTGCTGCCCCTTAAATTCTTGAGGTTTGCGCGGTGAGCCAAACTGCAGACAGACGCGAAAGACATGATGGTTAGTGTTAGGGAAGAGTACACCCCCATTAACCTTCGAGGCTTTTGTGCTCCAAGTTATCGGCAGGCCATTCTAATAACAGCCCTTCTTAATCACTCAAGGCCATGTATGAGTCACTGATGCGTAAGCAGAATACAAACTTGGGCTAGTTGGTGCATTACGAACAGAAAATTGCGCATCAATCGAGAACAGAACAGACGCACCATGTGTGTCTAGTCGTCCTCTCTTGTGTCCTCGTTTTATGCGCAGTTTTTTTTTTCACTTATACTTGATTCCTTTACTGATGTGAACAGCCCCTATTATTTCTCTGGTTACTCGTCGAAGCGCCGTTAATAAATAATGGTGTCCTGAAAAGCTGGACTGCACTCGCACTTGAGGCAATGAACTTAGCAATGCTCATGAAAGTCACCACAGGCCGAAAAAGAGGGTTAGTGGTTTCTGAACCGAGTGCTAACACAACGCCCACTTTTCGAGATATACACCTTTTCACAAACCAGGGCAACTCGTAAATTATACCAGCCGAACAGGGGACACATTTTATGACGTTCTTAGCCGTGCATCGAACCAAGCGCATGTATTTCAATCCTTCTTTGAAAGACTTCACAAATGTTAGGTAGGTTACGCGGCGCGGAGGCAACATCAATTTCATATGGCTTGGTCCGCCTATTTAAAGCCGTGAGACAGCGCGTGGAAGTACGATACTACCGCGGACTTCATCGGTCTTCTTTTTTCTGTGTCCATTTCTTCATACCAGCTCTGAGTCCTAAACTGCGCCAGAGCATCGCAGTTGAACTAATAATGGTATGCATCCTGTAAACGGCGTTATGGCACCTTCCCACCTGGTTACACAAGCTTGAACCCATGGCTCTATGGCATTTCTAAACGCGCGAGTACATTTTAAACAATGCCACAGAGGGTGCTAAAGGGTGAGCAAAGATGAAATAATGAATTGTGATTTCATACAATCTTCTGTACCAAACAACGCAAGTTTCAACTTGAGAAGTGTTCTCGGCGTTTCGAGTGCTGGGCCATGAGGAGACATTCCTAGGTGAGCCTTATTACTTTGTCGCAATAAAAGCGCGTTTCTTTTCAATTCAACGAACTGTTACTGTATTTACATATTACTAACGTATTGTTGTATACGCAGAAGCGTATGCTGATTTCTTGTTTGACTTTTTGTGCGCTCCGACAACCCGTTACTGGCCGAAGTCAATTGCTTTCGAAGTCATTTTTCTACGACCCATTGTATCCTAGGTAGAGGGAACACACAACTGCTATTGTGGTTGAAATAGTGTTGTCTCGCGATGCTATGCTGCAGAGCTCACGCAGAAAGAGCAGATTTCGCTGGCCGCATAGACGGTGGTTAAAAACCGCTCCCTTCCGAGATGAAGGCCCCAGCAGTACATGTGGCGCCATCTTGAGGTTGGCTTGGGAATCATTTAGGCTGCCTTCAGTTTGCGGAGTGAGCACGCAGCGTCATCTATGAGTGTGCTACAACGACACACAAACCTTGGCCTCCGAGGCCTCAGAATGACAACCCTTTCCCTTGCCTTCGTTTTCCCCGCTTCCTGCCGGCGTGGCGGCGTTGCCAAACTGTGGCAAGCAGTATACGAAAACCCAAAAAAGTTTTATTTTTGAAATAAGAACTCACATCAAGTCTCAGAGGGTGCCTGCTATAGAGATATAGAGGGAGAGAGAGAAACAAATAATAAACAACCCATTTCCAGCATTCCGAAATAAATTACTGATGGGCCGGACAATAGCCTAGCGCGTGTTGCGAATATGTAACGTTGCCGTAACTAGACAATGCGCAGGAGGAGGCAAAGGACAGGTCGAAGGCCCGAAAGTCCGCCGTTCTCCCATCGGACCTTCGACAGGTGGAAGGTCCAATGGAAGAATGGCGCTGCTTTACCACGTTGTGTGCACAGTGGATGGTAGAAGGAGTGCTACCGCGGTGCGGGTGTAGAAAGTGGGATGATTGTCTGTTGCATGAAGAGTAAATGTGTTCTATGTCAGGATGGAGGACATGTACTTGACGGCCTGATATACCATGCCGTATCCCAGTGAAGTTGGAATGACGTCGCACGGGAAGGAGAGTTTTCTGGGCAAGGGAAATTAAATTTACGTCACCGGCGTGGCCCCAAAATGAGAAGATAGAAATTACTGGAAGTAATATGAGGTCTGCTTAGTTAAACACTACGAAAAAATCGCTGCAAATACGTAACCAAATTAAAAGACAAAGGCTTTACGCACGATTCTGTTGTAAAATTAAGTGTATGACCAAATCGATGGTATCTAACAATATGACAATGCTTGCACGTGGTTATAAGAGGCAGTAAAGATTAGCATAGTACTCATAGCACTATTTGAACAGGCTCCTCTCTTTAGTCAATGTTTGCTATTTGCATACAGCTTAAAATGCAAAATCAGATTGGTTCACTTACAGTCGCAGCAGGGTGTACGAGCTTTCGCACAGCACCAGTGTGAAAGAAAATTAGGTTCGTCGGCTGGTAGCACATCTGTACTGTCCTGTTCCGCTTCACCTATTCCCCAGGGCTCAGTGCGGCTGTAGTTCCACATTGGTGGCGGCTATATATACATAACAAAATTTTGAGCGTATTCTCAATGTTTATATACTTTTAGAGTGTAATTCATACAATTTTACCGCTTGCTTGGTAGATAATTGCCACATCGGGTTTGTACTGGTTAGACTTCAGTTCAACCTTTAACAAGTGCGTTCTGCGATTTCTGCCTCTATTGTTCCGGGATTCGTTGCAACAGATTGCCTCTCGAGAAGCACTCCGGACGCATTAATTAAGTTAGAACTAAGAATCATAAACACGGAAATGGCAGAATATTTTGGTAAATACCCCTAGCGAGAACTGCAACATACAATCCTGTCAATTCTCTATAAAGTTCCTGCACTAGTTTCTCAAAAGTTTATAGGTAGTTAAGCAGTACGTTGATGCGCTGCTATAGGAGCGTGCAGGTACTGTATCAAAAAGTGTGATACTAGGTGAACAGAAACACTGGAAAAAAACGTTTTTAGATAATTATGTATTATCCTCTAAGACACATAAAGGGTAGTCCTAGAGAAAATGCAAGAAATCTTTGAAGTACATTTGTATACAAATTTAATGTACAATCCATCTCCTCACTCAATCTGAAATGGCTTGTAGGCTCCCATAGGTATGTGGATAAGCTCTTTACTCAATTTATTTCAACTTTGCACTTGATTACACATAAACTAACCCTCTCACCAAAGTCCAGTTAACTAGTCGAACGTATCTGCATCATAACCACTTTTTACACCTGTATTTTGCATATGACTGAAGACCACTGCAATTCGGTACATTCAGACACTTCAACGGTCGTTTTGATGCACTGGGTAAATACAGATGAATGCAGGCTCCCAACAAACAGCGTACTGTTTGGCAAATGCGGTGTCACGTTTGTTTGGCTTTGATCCAGTGGCCTACAGTGTGGCAGTAAGTGATTGAAGGGTCTCACCACACCAAGCCGGCAGCGGCGTTTAGGCGAACCAAGGGGCAGTGCTAACAGTTATACAGGAGAGGAAAAGGCACAAACACGCGTCTTTTTACAATTTTGTCTTTGTTAGGCAATGTTTTTTCAATAAGAATTTGTTCCAACTCGGTTACAGTTTTTATTTTAACACTGCAATAATAAAGAAAGGACCACCGTTTTCGTTTTCAGCAGCCAAAAAGACCTTTTTTGGGATGCGCTACAAACATGTTCTTTGGGATTAATAATACCACAGTAGTTTGGGTAGGTTGGCCCTATATAACGCAAAATGAATTGCCCTTTTTTTATACTAAATGCTACTTGAAGCTCCAAAAAGAATCATGACAATAAAACCCCAAAGTTTACAGTGGAAGGACGAATGTTCAGGCCGGCCAATTGTCGACACAAACATCAATGCGTGTGCATCTCAGTCATTTAAAAAATTACGCCTCGAGCAATTAGCGTTTCCAGTCAGTGCTGCTTGTAATAATACTTCAGGCGTGCAATCCCTGCCACCTCCACCTGCCTTTAGCGATGCTTATTTAGTGTCACTGTGTTGGATTTATCACAAGGGTCTCTAAGTAGCTGAAGTCAAGATTCCAGAATGAGTGACACTACCTCGAGTATACAGCGTTTGGTTGTAAGGATAGTTTGGGGGCTCGTTCTGCGGGTCTGTTTTGGGCCATTTTTATGCGTTGTTCCATACTGGCTTTCTGAAGCCATTTTGGAAATGGCTTTATAAATGACGCCTGCCATCAATGCGATGGCAGGCATCATTGCTCGCCTCCTGCCATTTTCACTCTGATGGAGGCAGCTTGAGAGCAAAATTGGTCAGGATTTGTGTCCGGCAGCTCGTGGCGGCGGCGACGCCTTGCTGCTTCTCTCTCTGTTCTTGTTGCCCAATGAGGACGAAAGCCCCTGGGCGGCGAAATAATAAAAAAATTAAAGCCATTCCACTCAATGCGAAAGCTATCCTAAGTGCAGAGCAATGATTCTCCATAATGGGCGGTGGCGCCCTTATCCCCTCAATGCTACCACCCAATTTAATTCAAATTTCATATCTTCGCAGTGTTCGCGCGCTCCCTTCCTGAACTGCACCAGCGGAAGTTCTGTTCTTTTTGTGCTTGCTTTTCCTCCCACACGTGCCGGCGTTGCACTGCCACTTTTTTTCGCTTGCTACCCTAAAAACCAACCCAACGAGCGCTCCTAACTAAATGAAAGCTGGCGCTGCCGGTTAATTACGTAGATTTTGCCTCAAATGTACCTGCAGTTTTCCTTGCGCTACACAACGGGGAAACGTACGACAAGCGCCAGCGGTTTACGAGTTTCGAACGCTTATGACTATATCAATCGCTTGGCTTTCGAAGCTTTCGATCACAGGCCGATCAACTTACTGTCAGTCGTCTACAAGGCACTTACCAAGGTAATCGCTAACTGAATTTCGGCCACATTAGATTTCAGTCAACCTAATGAACAAGCAGGGTTTTGTAAAGCTATTCATAAATAGACCATACTCACATGACCAATCAGGTGATACTAAAATGCGCGGAATATACTCAGCCCTTATATATGGTCTTCATTGATCATGAGAAAGCATTTGACTCGGTCGAAACCTCAGCAGTCATTCAGGCATTGCGTGATCATGGTGTAGATGAGCATTACATCAGAATATAGAGGATATCTACGATAGGTCCACAGCTACCATCATACTCCATAAGGAGAGCAGTAAAATATCGGTAAGGAAGGGCGTAAAACAACGAGACACAATCTATCCAATATTATTCACAGCATGTTTACAACAGGTATTCAGAACATTGAATTCGGAACAGATGGGCGCGAAGCTTAAAGCTTAATGGACAATACATCAGTAACTTCAGATTTGCTGATCACGTTGGCCTGCTAAGTAACTCGGGGGACGAATTGCAAAGCGTGCTTACAGCCCCGGACAAGCAGAGTAGAACCGTGGGTGTGAAAATTAATATGCGGAAAACTAAAGAAACTCTCAATAACCTCGGGAGAGCTCAGCGGTTTCAGATAGGTGGCGCGGCAGTGGAAGTGGTAAGCGAATATATCTACTTAGGGCAAGTTGTGACCCCGGACCCCAACCATGAGGCATGGATAATTAGAAAAATAAGGATGACGTGGAGTGAATTCGGCAGGCATTCTCCGATAAGCAATGCAGCCTGCTATTGTCCGTGAAGAAGAAATTGTATGACAGCTGTATCTTACCTATACTTACCTACGGGGCAGAAACTTCGAGGATCACTAAAAGGGTTACTCAGCGAGCAATAGGACGGAAGACGGTAGGTGTAACATTAAGGGACAACAAGAGAGTGGAGTGGGTTAAGGAACAAACGCGTGTGAAGGACATATTTGTGGAAATTAAAAAGGCGAAATGGACGTGGGCAGGGCATGCAATGCGAAGGCAAGATAAGCGTTGGTTATTAAGGGTAACAGAGTGGATCCCTAGGGAAGGCAAGCGTGGCGGGGGGTGGCCGGAAGTTAGATGGGCACAAGAGATCCAGACGTTTTCGGCAATAAATTGGCGCCGTTAGCATAGGACCGGTATAATTGGAGATTGATGGGAGAGGCCTTTGCCCTGCAGTGGGCGTAGATAGGCTGGCGGAATTGATGATGATGATGATGATGACGACGACGATGCAATCCTGTCATATAGCTTTACTACAGTGCACTTAGTGACTAACTCATGCCCCCAACCCAGAACATTTAGCGAAGGCAATACCATGCATAATGTTTGACTAAATAAGTGTAGTCTGTGCTGCTGCAGTGAGCAATGCAGATATCATGATTGCATTTCGTGATGCCCCAGGGCACACAGAACGTTTGAGTCAAATCTAATGCTCGGAATCGTGATTCGCTCACATCTCAATGTTGGCTGCAGAGATTAGTCAATCGACTGTGTTGTGAAGAGCTCCACCACGAAACTGTCTTATTTGTGGGCTACACGGCCACTTTCAATTGACAGTTGAACGCTCACTGACAAGCGCGCCCTATGTATTTCCAATGGGGTTCTCTACAGGAATTTGTTCGAACGCCTTTGGAACGGTCGAGTCGAGTAACAGGGGAATTATCGAGTAGTCATGGTTATTTCACTTCTTGAGCTGCTTCCGTGTTGTGTTCTTGGGCACTTTGGAGATTTATCACTATTGTTAGCCTGACCCAGCAGTAGAAAGCAATAAAATCCAATCCAATTCAATCCAATAAAAGCAAATAAAAGGAAGCAATAGGTAATGGTCCTAATGTAAGTACGTGAGCATGATCGCGTTGGAGTATGACTGACATGGTATAGCCAACTCGCAACTTTGGGGGTTGAAATGCTTCCATTTTTTTCACATATTTTGCGGCTCGTTTCAAAAGAAAGATGTTTTATTTTCTGTGCATTATAGAAATCGCTGAAAGTCAAAAAAGTTGACACAAAAGGTATCGGTCCCCTTTTAATGACGGCTGACTTTTGTGGCCACGCTACATCAGCTTCACGTCTTCATCGCCACAGGTCGTCTCTTGAAATTGCTGCAAAAAGAATCGCATTCCATGCCTTCTTGTTTCAAGTCTAAGTCTCCTCATATGGTAAAGTCGAGGTGGACCTCTCCAAACCGCAACCCTATAAAATTTCCCACCACGGTGCGGTTCCCAAAGCGTTGACAGAGAAAATGTTACGGAAACTCCTCTTCAGGGCTTTGAGCATAGTGGGGAGAAATGTTCGCAGACTTCACATACGCACATTCGCCTTACGGCATTAAAAAAGCGATTACCTAACGTGAGCGCTACAACATTCACACACGCCTCGCAATTCGCTGGTGACTGCGACTTTGCTGCGAATTCATGCAACAGTGGTCCAACCTTAGGACCATTTTCGCAATTTCTTTGTGTCACGCTTGCATTGTACTCGTTGAAAACAACACAGCCACAGCCAGGCTCTAAAGGTGCGCTGTCGTTTACGTGAGGTCTAAAACATGCCGTCACCTTCCGCCAATTAGAGCCCTCCTTAAAAGTTCCGCGACGGTGGCAGTGCCTGTCACGACCTCCCGTCGTTCGGTCTCCGCCATCAGCCTGTTCGCTTTTCTAGTGATCGTATTGTCAATAGGCAACTGCAGCGGCATTTCAGAAGACATGACCCAAGGGGCCCGGACTCGGCTCTTGACTAATGCAACAAACAGGCCAGAAAGGAGCGACCATCCTACAGAATATAGGCACTCCCGCATCTTCGGTGAGGTACGAATGCTTTTCGGTCCACACCATGCACCGGAATCTTCTGGTTGATTCCGAGCAATTTTATCGTTTGTATGTATATAGGGTGTCATGAATCTGTGTGCTATTTCTCGGGAAAAGTGTGTTTTCAGAAAAATTGGGCCTTAATAAATGCAGCTATTTTGTTCGCTTCTAGAGTATACTCTCGTTATTAAAATATAGGAAACAAAATTAGCTTCACCCTAGCACTATGCGGTCCGTCTTTTGGCTTATAAAGTGTTGTAAGCTGCGCTAGGTGGTACTGATCTATTAGAAATAACAACGCAAAAAGAGGACAAAGACACGAAAGGGGAGTACACAAACAACCCTTGTTTGTGTCCTCCCCTTGCGTGTTGTCGGTCCAGTTTTTGCTCTGTTATTTATTGTGGCTTATGACGTTCCGCCTACTTTACTTCTGTGGAGGAAAAGGCTGCATGCGCATGGGCGGCTGCTGCGTTTGTAGAAAATGTAAGATCAATTATTGGAAGGAGAAGAGTTACCAAAGTTAGCCTACGTAACAAACAACAGGAAGCAACTAAAGTTTTTATCGTAAAACGTAAATGTAACGTACAAGAAGCACGTTTTCCGCAGGGTGAACACGCACACCACCGGGTGATCGCAAGATCGCTTTTCTGCCCTTAGATAATCCAGTCGCTTTTGGTCAGATATGTGTGTGTGTGTTGGGGGGAAGGCGGGGAGGGCAGGTGAAAGCTACGTGGACAAACGTTATAAAAACGTTCTTAGCTTGGACGCGCGGGATGCTGAAATTGAACTAGTTGGAAGCAATCCGCCATATAAAGCAGTAGTCCTCTGCTTGGCGCGCGCTTAATGCTGCAGAAACTGCTGTTCGGTTCCGTAGATCAGTGGACCGCACGTTGACCGTGTACATCGGATATTGGTGGTTCGAATCCAGCTAAGTGCATAAATTTCGGCTTGTCTGTCATTCTGCTGTGTTTAATTCTCAATTCAGCCGCCCTGCCAAAGTGAAAGAAAGAGGGAAACAGAAGTTTTTATACAAAGGGCGGCTCCAAATTACTAAAACAGCTGGCGTGGCTTACAAATGTCCACATTATTCAGCGCAAAAAATAAACTTGGGCATATTTGAGGCAGGATTCAAGTACACAACCGGTTGTACCGCTGCTGATTTAACTGCAATACAGGTTGAATTTGTTTTTACGTCAGGAAGTAAGAAAGAAAAAAAAAAACCCTGTTCAGCTCATTTCGAAGATACACGAGAAAATGCAACACTCGAACAATCCCTGTCTCCTCGTGCTGTTCCAAGGATAGATAAAGCTAAATAAAATAAGGACGCGCTGTCCTGACAGATGGTGTCAGAGGTGAACGAACGTAGGATAATTGAATTGAGGTAGAGCGCGAAGTGTGAGAGGGGAAGAAAGGAAGGAGAGGTACGCTACCGCGGCGGCAAGACAATCGTCTTTCGGCAGTTGCTGGGACAGAACCAGGCACGCAGGGCAAATTTCTTTACTTTTTTGGCATTTTAACATGTGCGGCACATTATATTAGTGAGTTCTTTGCTTTCTTTGTGCGATTCTGCGCCGCGACCAGCATTGTTCAGAAAAATGTTTTCGTGAGAACAGTCAGTCGCTTCCGTTCCTCGGTAAAACCGCGAGGAAGGTATTTCGGCATCTTGTCATTGGTTCTGCAAATAAGTTTAATGAATGTCACGCGGCGAGCGAATTTAAATGCGGAAACATGGTTTGGAGAGCACAGCCGTTTAATATGTTGGTAAAAAAAATGCGTGACGAATAACATACCGTATAAGCAAAATAAATGCGTAATTCATCCATTTCACGCATGTGACGGTTAATAGTGCTAAAGTAGATTATTGTTACGATCAAAGTCGATAAAGAAGAATTGAAAGAAGTAAAAACTACTGACACGACGCCTGAGGAATGCACTTACGTATACTACTTGTAATGTCAGAAGGACTTGGTGCGCAGCCGCTCCTGGTGATGCACTGCGCCTTCATGCTTTGATATCGGATTGCTTATTTTGCCCGAAATTGTCTTCCCATCCTGCATTTTTGTATAAAAGTAAACAAAACTTTAAAGGGCCCATGTACGGCGAAGTGGTTGGAAAGATGTTCATTACAATGTTCATAGACAATCTGCGCAATAGTCTTATACACTCACAACCAAATCTAAAAGTCTAAGTCCGGTTTACATGTTCATCATTGTCAACATTGTTGAACAAGAACAAGGCATTACGCATATATAAGACAGAAAATTAATACACAAGGGATATCTCCAGTGCTTCTTTATAAAAAAAACGTAGATGCTTGATTTTCGCGAAATGAAATACTACATCAACTACACAAAAAAAATTCAAACTGTCGCCTGCTGCCGCCCGCCCCACTGCAGCTTCTGGCGGAATTTTCAGAAATCAAGCGGAAACTGTTACGAAAGTTCCATTAGATAGGTTCCACGCTCTGATTCGAACGCACGTGGACTAGGCAACAAGGTACAGTCCGCAAAAGGCTTGTCCATAACGCACGAGCTCCGTGCTACGGACTGCGCTGGAGACATCTAGTGTTAACGCCTGGTTTGAGACCGGCAGATGGGAAGCATGCGCGACACGCAGCGGCGTGATGGCTGTTTCCCTTGTCGCTGTGCCCGTCGCCCTGGCTTCCGTACCTTCTTTCGCCGTGAGAAGCGCTGCCTTCACTGCAGGGCGAGGAAACAACTCCTCTGTCCTTTATAGTTCACGGAGTATATATGCGCGGCACTGTTGCCAAACATCGTCTATATGTTCGCCCTTGCTTCGTTTCACTTGCGCAATGTATTCGTAGAGGACGTGAAGATATCCTCCCGTCCCGCCCAATCAGACTACGGCAAAAAGTTCCGCAATCGAGTTCCTGTCACTACTCGCCATTTTTCTCTATTTCCTTCTTCCGGTACGCCTATCGAGCTGTCGGTAATGCAGAGCAGCCGCTGCGCGAGCATTGCCGAACATGGCCGAAGAGGAAAGCACTCCGCTGGTGACAACAACGACTAACGGGCAAGAAACGAGAACCGGCCCTACAAGACTTCACCGCACCCTTGACTACCTCCAGGTACTGCTGCTTCTGGGTTCACAGCATGTGGCAGTATCCTTCATTTGAGCCACAGCTGTTTTAGTGCTCGCATATATGTATATCTGGCATAGTGAATTGGCAGCGACTTCCTCAAAAACGCTGGTGCACCCGGGTCCGTCGTTAACGAGGGCGACTTTAACATTTTTTTCTAAGTACATTGCAGTGCTCCTCTGTCCGGTAATATTGCGGTTGAAATAACTAACCATGATGTGTTTTGCATTTGACAGATGTTTGAGGCCGAATGAAAGCTTCATTAATTTTTCCTGGTCTATAAAATACAGATTTGTCTGGAGCATCGATATTTGCACGCGCTAGAGCAGAGGAGCGCAAACCAGGAAGGTGAAGAATCCGAGGCTAAATGAACGCCGCGTGCAGCTTGCGATAACCGATGTCGGTGGCTTAACAACATCATGGCATATCGAAGGGCAAAGGGCATGCATTCTCGCTTCTTTCTTTGAGAAGCCTAGCAAGACGCAAAGGTACAGTTCGAAGTAATCGCAAAACGGGCGCGCTGAAAGGCAGGTATCCCTGCTCCGCTTAGACAGCAATGTTTCTAATGAAACAGATGTGCCGAAATATTGATATTATCAGTAGTGCGCAAACATCCCTACGCCAATTCTCTTTATGTTGAGTTTTCCCTTCGTTTAATTACCTCCATTTACACTATTATAACTGTTACATTTGTTCCCTTCATAACTTACGCATACCGTAATTGCATGATTCTAAAGGGCCCCAATTGTAACGCGCCGGTAAGTTTACTTAGGAAAATTAAAAATAAGAAAAGTTTCACGCCGATTCCACAGCCCAGATGCCAACGGCAGAACACCACGTGCCACATACGAAACGTTTTAGTTGACGGACAAAACTTCGGTAGCGATACGACCTTGGGCTTGGAATGTATTTAGGTATTTTCCAGGTGTAGTTAATAGAGAGTTTTAGCTAACTGTTTTCGACGGTCCGCTCCGGTATCGGCGGCCCGCTCAGCGCAACCGGAACCAATGCCGTTCGCGGCCAAGCGTGCCACGCATGCGCAATGGCTCTTCCGTTTGTTATCGGAGCGGAGCGGACCGTGAAACACGGTCAGCTAAAACTCCCTAATGTCAATGGTGAGCTGCTGGCCGCATTAAACCGACATCTGTGTGTAGCCCAACTGTAAGACGCACGTAAATTTGAAGGCTACTTTTATCGAAAAAAGGTGCGCGTTAGAACCTCGCCAATAGGGTATTTGTGCAAATATAGTGCCTTAGAGAACGGTTGCTGCTTTTCCGCGGTTTTATTTGTGTTGCGGTTTGTGCGTTTGTAATTTTTTTCGTCTTGTGACTTCAGTGTTTAAGATAAATAGCTTGATTCAGTTACTTCTTTTTTTTCATACACCCTTATTTTTTGCTTAAATTGTTTTCAACCAATTTTCTATACTTACGCTACTAGAAAGATTACGTGTGCTAAGGTCACAATTTATTTATTTTGTAGAAATGCAGGCGTTACACATTTGGTGTTCTCCTCAACTTTTATTTGGTGGTCAAACTTGTGCTTCCGGTAGTTTTTAATTTTGATTACGCCTTGTGAAAGCGGTTTATAAGATACACATTTATAATTCTGTTGGTTTCTTCTTCAATACGTTTTTTACTGTTTCATTTTTTCTTTTATGGTTTTCTTAATTTTCTTCGACCAATTATCTCTCACTATGCTATTATGGGACAACAACAGTTAGGGTTGCCCTTTATTTAGTTTCCAGTTGCGCAGGGCCTACACAATGGGTGCTCTTTTCAAATTTTTGCTTACGTATTTTGGTTTGTGGTCTCGGGGTTTGTCTGCCCTCGTCTAGTTAAGGGATTGGACAAGTTATAATATAATCAATTTTGGTTTCTACGTTTATAGTTACACAGTCGAACAGACTTATACCGATCACATATATAACGATCTATCGGTTATAACAACCATATATCGGTGCACTTTCGACTTTCCTATGCAACCCATTGAAACTGTGTCCAGATATGCCGAACAATTTTCAAAGCGTCCTCCTTTTGCAACGAACACTGCCGTCACGATCACTGTAAAAAGCATACGAAGTAAAAAAAATCAAAGCAGTCCGTAAGCCATGATAAAGGCGGCGTTCTGGTTTGTTCACCGCTGTAGTTTAATCGCGACGAAGATAGCCCATCGGTGAGCACCGCCCCAGATTTCGGATGCCGCGAACGAGGTCACTCACTTTCCAGGCATTTGCCCAGAGGCAGAATGACAGTGACGAACAAAAAATGGTTGATTCCTGTGTCATAAGAATCGGTAAAGCACGACAGTGAATTGTGCATTGAAATCTGCAGCTGAGCATGATTTGCGGCTCGGCGGCTGTCTTGTGGGTGCGCTTGAGTGCGGAGTCCTGCTAGCGGGTCGCTTCGGCAAAGGTATACTGGCGTCATTTCCGTGACGGATATGACATCAGTGAAATCTTGGTGCACCCCGGTATAAAACACTTTCGTGTTTGAATATAAAACCTGAAAACGTACAACCCGAAGCATAACGTACTCTCTAGTACTAGAGGTTGCTTCCCCGCAGAGAGACTCTGTGCTGTGCAGTGGTTCACCTTTACAGGCCGCTGGCTTCCTTGTACAGGCGCCACTTCCGTGACGGATATGACGTCAGCGAAATCTTCGTGTATCCTGGAATAAAACACTCTCGTGTTAGAATAAAGGAAGGAGCCTGGAGTCTGGCGGTCAGCTTGCGGTCAACCAGTGAAAGCATAGCTTATAAATTCCGCACTCCGTATCAACTGCCGCTCAAGCGTTGCTATCGCCGGTGTCGATCTTCACGCCCCCGGAGTCGACGCGAACGCGGCACCGCGCGCTGCAAACAGTGCCGGTGGTTATTAGCTGCAATCTAGAGATCTCGGCTCGCCGACACTTCGTTTGCACAGCTGGTGATGAGGAATCGTGAGGACATTCAAACTTTCCAACTTCGCTCTTCTCGGGCCGAAACGACGCACCTCCCGGTGCGCTCAGCCTGGCGCGGCTGATAACTATCGAAGCCATTACGGCGAGTGGAGATTTTGAAGACGTCCGAAAGAATTTGTTCGCGGGCATTGTGCCGGTAGCGGCAGGATCGACGCAAACAGAGTTTAGTTCGTTCGCAAACAAGCAGCGGGCGTCGTTTCATAAAGCGAAAGGCTAGACTTCTCACCGAACAGGTTGTTAGACTCCATGTTCGCAAATTTGCGCGCGTTTACAGGGCGAGTCCACATACAACGAACTACTGATAAAACGACCACTTTTCGCGGCATTTTCGAGTTCGTTGTAAGCGGGTGTTACTGTATTTTTTTTGTTTTTGAACTCGCCTTCCTCAGTATACTCTAACTACGCTATTATGACCGGTACATGGGTTAAGTTTGCAAATTATTTCTTTATGTAAAAATGCAAGACATTACCAGTTTGGTGTTTTTTCTCGACTTAGCACATCGTGTTTCCGTTTCTGTTTCGGGTTTTTTTGCCATTGTTTCTTGGGAGAGCGCATAAGCAGCAATTTTCTTGAATTTGTTAATATAGTCTGTAAATTTTCTGTTTGGCATTTTTGAGTTTCTCAAAATTTCCTTCGCGCGATTACCTGTATTTACGCTATAATATCAATTGCATGTGCAAGGTTCACCGGTTATGCATGTTTCGGCAAGTGTAGAACTCCCCACGGTTGGGGTAGTGGGGAACTCGGCAAAGAAGACTCACACGTAAAAAACTGCATAAATTCAGAAAACTACGCTAATGGCTAGCATTCTTGTGCCGCTCGTATTCTTGGAGAGTTATTTACAGCCACGTTGGGCTATGAATGTCAAATACGTGGGGTTATTTTGTTATTCTTAAGTTTTCATTTGTTTATTTTATCCAACGATGTAAATTTACACTATTATACCTAATAGGTGCCTTTGCTGTGCTAATTATGTATTTTTCTCTTGAGGCAAAGTGTAGTGCAAGGCTGGCCTGTTGTGGCTATTTTTCCATTTGTATTTCCAATGTTTTTTCCCAGAATTTCCTAGTTCAGTCTTTGTTTCTGGGAGGAAATTCATATAATGCATGTCTTTGTATTCCGCCAGTTCATTTTTGTAAAATTTTTATTTTCCCACGTTTTTGTATTTCTTGGTTTTTAAAAGTTGTGTTAGCACTTACCTACAGTTATGCTATTATAACTATTAAATGTGTAGCTTCGGCCAATTATGCATTTTTGTGCAATGCACGTCGCTACACGGTTGGCTCATTCTCACTAGTTTACATTCATTTATCGACTTTTTTTTCTTTCGGGCTTTTAATACGTAGCATTCTTTGCCGGGTGTGCCCCCACCACCGAGACTGTGTACCAACCTGCATTTTCACAATATTGCAGATTTCGCTGAAGTTCAACCTTTAATCGTTACAATAGCGTAAATGAAGATAAATGGTCGAGTAGAATTTCTGAAAACAAACAAAAAATTCCAAGAAATAGCGAAAATCGGGCGGGAATCGGGCGGCCAGGCGGCCAGGAATCGGGCGGGCGGGAATCGGGCGGCCAGGAATCGGGCGTGAGAAGGGCTAATGCACCCGCTTAAAGGAATACTGACACGAAATTTCAAAGCTGAGATTCGCTCTAGCAATGAAGTCCAACGACAACAAAAATAGGTGTCTGTGCATGGCACATACCCACGTGGGGGATTGGCCAGGAATCGGGCGTGAGAAGGGCTAATGCACCCGCTTAAAGGAGTACTGACACGAAATTTCAAAGCTGAGATACGCTCTAGCAGTCAAGTACAACGACAACACAAATAGGTGTCTGTGAATAAATGCATCTTTCTTTCTTTGTAGTTGTGTGTGTGTGTGTGTGTGATCTCTCTTTCGCGAACATTACCGAACCGCGCAAATTCAACTCCTGCATTCGCACTTTCACATTCTTCCCCTCGGGTAAATGAGGGAAATTTTTTTTAGTTGTCCTCGTTTTTCGTAGATGTGCAAGATGGATATTTCTGTTTTCGCATTGCATTTCTGTAACATTTGTATTTGTTATTCCTGCTTTTGCTTTTTTTCTAATTCTTTTCAGGACATTATATCTATTTACGTTATTATAACATTTAGATGTGTCATAGTTACTGCCAAATCTGCATTTTGTGGAAATTTGGGGCAATGCACGGTTGGCTCAATTTCTATATTTTTTAATTTGTATTTCTGAACCTTTTCGAAGCTTCTAGTTTAGCCTTCTAGATGCGACGCTGAGAGGAGCATCTCTTGCCTGCGGCCATGTCCTGCGTGCGTCCGTCGTCCGCGTCCGCACAGCTGCGTCTCTCCTCCGCTCACCTCCTCTCCTCTCTCCGATAGCAAACACTCTCTCCCAACATCTGCGGTCGCGCTGCGCGCGGCGCCGCGCGCACCTGCGCACTGTGCGCATGTGCAGTACTTTCTCTCTCTCCGCGGTCTCCTCTCCTTCGGGCGCGCTGCGCATAGAAGCGGAGTGCCGCGCTCCGGCCGGTCTCTCAGTCGACGGTCGTCCGCGCTTGCGCCTGCGCTTGCTCTCTTGCCGTACCCGATGATTGCTTGATGCGACGCCAATGGAACCCCCTTCAGCGTCGCATCACACCAGGGTTCCCGCGAGGGGAGGTGGGCGTAATTTTTTACCGGAGGTGTCTAAGATGCATATTTTTAATTTCATTAGTTCATTTTTGTGACACATTTATTTCTCAATTTATTTGCAGTTCTTGGTTTTCAAAATTTCGTTCGACCACTTAACATTTTTTGCGCTATTGCAATGCGTAAAGATGTTCCGTTCGCCAATTACGTACTTTTGTGACGATGCAGGGCGTTACAGTGTTGGCTGCTTTTCACTACGTGTCTCTGCCTATTTATGACGTTCTTTTTCTGCTTTTTTAGTTGTCTTGGTTTTCGGATGTGTGAGAGGGGTATTTGTACTTCGCTGTCCATTTAGGTAAAATGTTTATTTTTCTTATTTTTTATGTTTGGCTTCTCAATGTTCCGTTCAACCACTTATCTCCATTTAGTACAATATAAGAAATAATGTGTTAGTGTCTGTCAAATATGGAGTTTTATGGAAATGCATGGTGTTACACGGTTGTATATTTTCACTATTTTGATATCTATTTCTGCCTCCCTTTCCAAGGATTTTTCGTTTAGTCTTCGTTTTTCGGAGACACGTAAGAGGAATATATTTTATTTATTTTGTTCTGATTTGCAATTTTTATTATATTGTATTTGTGGATTTCTGGTTTCCCAAAACTCTGTTCGACCAATTATCTCTATTTACGCAATTATAACGAATATGTGTGTTAGTTACGTCAATTAGGCATTGCTCGCCCCTTTCCGGGATTTTTTAGTTTAATCTTCGTTTCTCGGTGATTTACAAGATCCACATTTTTTATTTATGTGAATGCTCTTTTTGCATTCCTGGTTTTCCAAAATTCTATTCCCCCAATTATTCCGTTTACACGAATATAAGATTAAAATGTTTTACTGCAGCCATTTATGAATTTTTGTGGAAACGCAGGGCGTTAGACGATTGGCCAATTTTAGCTTTTTTGTAATTCCAACGATCTTATCCGTATTTTTTAGTTTAGTCCTGGTTTTTCGTAAATTTATCGTATATGCATATTTTTTTTTATTGCAACAGCTCATTCGTGCACAGTTCTTTTACTATTTTTTTGTCGTTTCGAATTTTACAAAATTACGTTCTACCACTTATCTTTATCTGCGTAGTTATAAAGAATAAATGTGCTCCTTCCACCAATTAGGCATATTTGTGGAAATTCCGGCGTTACATTGTCCCTTCAGGGGTGGTAGTCGACAAGGAATGCTACGAAAAGTGTTCCCTTTAAATTTGTATTGATCCATATCTTTCTCTCTTTAAAGCAACTTTATTTTCTGCTCATTCATTCCGTATTTTTAGTTTTTCGCCTTGTCCCCCGCCCCCCCCCCCCCCCCCGTACTTTTTTCTCGGGCACAAATCACTTGTTTGTCAGGTTATCTTTTATATCTAGCGCACTTTTACCTGTGGACTTTTTTTATTGTGAGAGCTCATCCCTCATGTAATGCCTGTTGCCCGTGGCTTTGATGGAATGTAATAAATAAATATATTATTAATATATATTGTTTATTTATAAACGGTGGCTCACGGTCTAGTCAAGGTTGGCGAAGGTGGTAAAGGAGGTGATAGCGCCTATACTATCTCGTGTATCCCCGTGGTACTTGCGAAAGTCTACAGGGACATCACAGTCCCTTTCGCAACCGCCAGCCTCAGAAGAGTAGATGCCCACTCATTAAGGTTCTTTATGTTCGGCGGAAGATCATTGGTTTTCTCCGCCGTGAGCATTGCGCACTACCGCAGCATTAAGCGCATTGGGAGCCTAGTTGGCGCGTTACACGAGGCGCAGGTCAGGATGGTGGTCTCCGCGTGGTTGTCGGGGGTATAAATATATAAAAATTATTATTACAACTTTTTTCACTTGAAGGTAAAAATAAAACTCCGGCTTTGATAAAATAAGTATTTAACTGCATTTAACTGAACAGTGTCTAAGATCGCAAACACTTAAAAATTGAAATCGCCCGTGTCGCCGTAACAAAGATAGTGTACAGAATTTTATACACACGTGGAATTATGTTGCGTGCCTGTTTATGGTTCTTGCTGAGTAAAAAAATGGTGACCTGCCACGAACTCTTATGATTGCTTGCTACATTGACAGCCGTCTTTGACATCCACCCAAGAAGGACTTGTCGGCTAGCTGTAGACAAAATTAGAACCCGCCCTTGACGGGTTCTTTACGACGACGAGGTGCAGGCAGCTCAATGCCGAATATTGCAACAACCGCAACGAGTTTCCCATGCTTTGCCCCTGTTGGTGATACTGTCTAAGTAGCAGGGACTATTTCAGGCTCCACTACAGTGCTTTGTTTATTGCTTCTGACTGTTCCTGCAGACGCTGAGGACTCTCTTATCATTTCTGTGTGACAAGAGAAACCGTGCGCTGTCTGCACCAGATGCGCATCTTCCGGGCCTCTTCTCCAACCTATAACATGTCAACAGAATAGGGAATGTCTGTAAAGCGGTAAAACTCATGTAATGATAAGGCACCAATCAAATAACTCTGATTTTCTTATCCTGCAGTACCGATACTACGAAGATTTCTCATCTACCGAAAAGTGTTTTTATGCATCTTCACTACTTTTCCGGCTGATTTCGGTGGGCTCCACCATTAAAGATCTGGCAACATTGCCCACACATCTGGACGATTACACCTTCACCATCATCGTGCTTGTCACAGAACGTAAGTTGGAAACTTTATTCACGTTTATACCACTATGCCGTGCAGGACGTATTGCCATTTACAGCATATAACTGGTGGGTCTTGAGTTATGCTAAGAAAAAAAAATAGTTTCGCCCCTCAGTAGCACGCTTCACGTAAAATTGCATGAAATATTGACACGCATGATTTCGCCCTTAGAAATGTTTTCTTGCGGTGGCGGTTAGTGTACACTACAAGTCCTCTGCGCATTCTTTCTTGTCATGTGGTGCGCTGTTATCCTGGGATAAACGCAGAGAAGTAAAATAAGAACGATAAAGACCCATTGATGACATTCGAAGCTTAATATTGTAATCCCATATGCCAGAATAGAATAGTGGGGCATATTGTGTGCATTCGGAAAGCGCTATAATAACACATTGTTCCGGCAAGAAAGGGGTCTAGTTGGTCTGGTAATTAATGACACCAAATCTGGAAATATCTTATATATTTACGTGTAGTTCCTTATCGACGTTCTCTGGGATTAACAAGAACATAAATAGCTACAGGTGGTGCTTGAGAATTGTAAGCTTTTGACAAATATTTTAGGTTTAGAATAAGAGTTACTTCATAGTTGAATTGTAAACGTAACCTTGCTTTTAAGAAAAGTAATCGTCTTTGCTTCAAATTGATGCAATCAAGGTTTCAGGAATTTATACCTCGATTGGCTCGTGCTCTATTTTTCTTACGGTTAGCTGCTGCATGCTGCCTACATCCTACCTCCAGAATTAACTTCCAGGTTGGATTCTTTTTAAAGACAATAGCCTTTCTTGGGCTACTTAAACCCCAAACTTTTGGTCTGTCTGTATGTCGGTTTGTCTGTCTGTCTGTGACTCGATTCAGCTCCCCGGCCAAAGTAAAATTGATACTGCGCAATAGTCTTATTTACTCACAGCCAAACGTAAGCGTCTAGTCCCGCTTTATATGTCCATACTTGTCAACTAGGTGAACAAGAACAAGACATTACGCAAATATAAGACAGGAAATTAGCACACAAGGGATATTTACAGTGTTCCTTTAATAAAAAAAATGGATGCTTGGTTTTTCCATAGAAAATGATATTCTACATGTCCTACAGAAAACCGCCGCCTGCTGCTGCCAGAGCCACCTCCTGGCGGCATATGAAAAATCACGCGGCAACAGCAACGAAAGGTGTTTGATCAGCTAGGTTCCACGTTCTGCTTGGAACGCATTTGGAGCACGGCGACGCGGTTCTATAAACCTTGTAGTCGGCCGCTTCCATTCACGCGCGTCTCCGCCGTACTGCAGCGCTGGCATCGAGGAACCCGGCCTGTAGCAGTGGAACGCGGTAAATTCAAATCCCTGAGAACGAACCTTCAGTGTGTTTACCTTGGGATGAGCGCGACGGTACAGGAACAGCATAAGAGGTGAGCGGGAAAGCAAAGGCGGGCATTTCCTTGCAAATGTCTTCTAGACTGTCGTCTTTTGACGACATTTGCAACAAAAGGAGCAGATATGCGGACAATTTTTTCTGCTATTTCTTCTGTTACTGAAAAATTTTACATGACGAGAGAGCTGGCACTGCTGTGAATGTCATCATCTACCCCTCTGTCGTTTTGGTTCTCATAGAATTACAGGTTTGCCAGTAGATGTTGACTAATTTGATGCACGCGTACGCAGCTGCTGAGTCTCCAATCACGCCATCGCGTACACCTCCGTGTCGAATTAGCAGCAGAAATATGTCCCGCTCCCTTTTCGTTTCCTCACACTTGTGAAACGCCTGGTGAAACCGCACTTGTTGCCACACTGAAAGAAAGTCGTTCCTTGATTTAAAACACGCCGCTGCAACGCGCACAACATGGGGTAGCCGACGTGCCTTGAGGGTTTTAGAGATATGAAGGTTGATATAAAGCAGGGGTAGGCAACCTTTCGAGGTGGAGGGCCGAGTTTCATGAAGCCGATACGGCGGATGGCCGGATGGCAAATCGGGTGTGGGTGGGGAGACAGGGGCTTTTACGGGTAAAGAGAAAAAAATAATCGTACAAACAATACTATTTGACAACAGTTAACAATTGTCCGGCTATGTGTGAAGATCGGCGACAATGCCAACGGGAAGCGCTCACTTCTTAGTTCTTGTGTCCCATATAACCCCATTTGAGGTCGAAACAGGCGCGCCGGCCTGCAAATAGGAAGTGACCGGTGGAGGGGTCGGGGTTCTGACTACGTGCTGGGGCCGCATAGTACTGCCCTGGGGGCCGCGTAGTGCTGCCCCGCGTGCCTCATGCGGCCCGCAGGCCGCAGGCTGCAGACCCTGTTGTAGACTATGCTCTGGGAATGTATCCGATCAAAAATTACCCTCACACGTAGGCGTGCACGTCAGAGATCCATCGCACCATCGCCATCATTGCCATCTCGTCACAAAAAAGAGGATAGTTCGCTCTTTACGCTTCTTAATAGCCAAGTAAGAATCATGATAGTGTTTCAGCTAATCATATCAGACAGATGCGGGTCACGTCCCTTCTAACTCACGTGAGCACAAGGATGATTCCTCATACTAGAGGAAAGGTAATATCCGAACGAATTAACTCGTGTTAATTAGCTCACACATTATGGAAGGCCGCGGTACAAGAGCGAACAAGCATTGCTTTCCGAAGGGGATACTGATCGGTTGTGGCTATGATCAGTTCCTCTCATCATACGTCACACTCTTCCCCATTCCGAAAAAAAAACTATTCAACCTAAAGTGTTTTTTACTTTGTAAACCTTATTGCCTGAAACACATGTCCGCTGGATATATTGTTTCACTGCTGCGATGGTGACGTGTTTGCAGCTTCCTGTTGCGCTGAGGGTTCCCAGACTGCAAGCTTCAATGCCCTAACCTGTCAGTTCCGCTTGCGTTCTTGATGTGCTTGTTCTGTCCAACACCATAAACCGAAGGCAGTGATCAGTTGTGCATAATAAAGAGATCACGGACAGCATTTTGAGTGGAGTTGTCTGCGGAATCGTCAATTTTTTTGTGCGTTTCAATGTTTACGAATCTCCAGTTGGCATCCCTGCCACTCAGAGACCAACATTCCGCCTTCCTTGTTTTCGTAAAATCCTGTCTTTTGTCTTGAGCTTTTCCGCTAATAAAGAGCTTGAAATAGACACTCAAGACGTAAAGTAAAGTCTACAAGACAAACAATAAACATAAAAATTTTCGTTACTCTGATAAGGTCCAACAAAGAACAAAAACGGGGTAGGTAGGCAGGTAGGTAGGAATAACTTTATTAATGCCGGCAACCGACGGTTTAACGCGACGTGACGTTTGCCAAGCGTCGCCCCGGGGTTATGCCCTACTCTGCCATAACATAGTTCGGCGCGTTTGTGGCGGGTCGTGAGGCTTGTGCTTTTCCAGCGCACCCCGGGCATGCTGGACGGCCCATAGTTGAGTGTCCTTGTCTTTAGACTGCACTGGCGGGTATGTCCTGGAGGTAGTTTCGGTCGGGAACCTGGCGCAGTCCCAAATGATGTGCAATTGATCCGCCAAACCCACTGCACAAACACTGCAGATACCACTCGGATAGAGTTCTGGGTAAAGTACGTGTAGCACTGCCGGGGCGGCGAGTGACCTGGTCTGTATCTGCCTTAAGATGACGGCCTCCTCCCGACAGAGTGCCGGGTGGGGAGGCGCATTGTCCGTCGAGCTAGACGATAACACATGGTAAGTTCGCTATAACTGGTCATTCGGTCCTTGGTTTCGAACAACCACACTTCACGGTCACTAAGTTAAGTTCCGTGCCGGGACTTCTCCTCTGAGCAGCAGCAGCATCTCAAACATGAACTGCAGAAAACCCATGCAACGAATGATGTAGGACTAGAAACTGAACGGTTACTTACAAAAATTATCCAAAGATATATGGTGGATCTTTGAGAATGCTTCAGCAGCTCGTTCGTCTCCGTTGCGAACTGGCAGCCCTGAGGAAAAAGCTAGTGTTACTAAATAAGATAGAGCACCATCACTGACGCACGCGAGTCAGCAACGGCGGCAATTTCGGTGTTTATCAGTTTTGTCAGATTGCCGCTTCTGCGGCTTTACCGGTAACATTGGCGAGGTCATTTGTAAACACTGCCGAAGACGACGCAAAGCGGCATAATTGGACACCCTTCTGCAGCAGAACTGCTGCAAAACGCTGTATCATTCATTCACGTTCGGAACGACGCCGCGCGCAGCCGCAGAACAGGGAACCTGCCAGAGTTGACCGACCAAAAACGCATAAGCAAAATGGCGGCGCCCATGTACCGTTGCAGTGTATACGAATGCCACGTGATGCGAACTAGCCAATGATCATGGCGACGGCTCGCCATAATAAGAAAAAGGAAGTTGATACTCTCAAACCTTATCTAGTGACACTAATGCAAATGTCTAACAATTGGTGTGACCAGAAAAATCGGCGTTGCTGCTTCCCAAGCGGGTCCCTCCAGCGGCATTGATTGTCTTTTGTGCGCTGTTCCCGTCGGCTTGGGCTTGACCCACAGGTGACCGTTCAGTTCGTTGCAAGGGGCTTGTTTACAATCACTCTTTGAAGCATTGCACCCATCGGTCACACAGGGTCCTTCTGCCAGGCATGAATATATGTCTATATCTATACCTATAAAAAGAAGTGCCCGACTGACTGACTGACTGACTGACTGACTGACTGACTGACTGACTGACTCATCAACGCCCAGCCAAAACTGTTAGACCTAGAGACTTGAAATTTCACGAGTTTATTTGCGTCATTGAGTAGGGGCTCACTAAGGCGGGTTTTTCAGAAATTGCCCTCCTAACCGAAGAAAAGGGCGAAATTGTGGTTTCGCGAATTTGTGATTTTCTCGGAAACCCATTCACATAGCGAAGTGCTTTTTGCTGATATATGTGGCCCTTAAGAATACCTAAAAAGTAGTTTTGGATTTCGCCCTAACCTGCACCAGCGACGTGATTCCGCATTCCGGAACTAAAACGGTGTTCCTAAAGATTCTCAAATAAATCTTTCAACGATTCAGTAATCCAACTGATTTTTGTTCGAATACGTTACTCATACAAATGCACAGAACCGTTTTTAAGGATTTCGCTCTGCGACGACGCTAAAAGGGTCAAATTGTTTTTTACAAATGATACGGCTGATGAGCCAAAAAGGCCTGACAGGTTATGTACACGTCTAGCCAAACTGCTCTTTCAAACGGCTACAGATTGCAAGGGCACATTCTGATTACGGTGTTGGAGGTCAATATTTCCTAAAATTTTAAAAATTCGTTGCGCTGCTGAGCACGAGTTCGCGGGTTCGATTCCCGGCCGCGGCGGTCGCTTTTCTGATGGAGGCGAAAAGCAAAAATGCCCGTGTGTACGAGATTTCGGCGCACGATAAAGATCCCCAGGTGGTCAAAATTAATCCGGAGCCCTCCACTACGGCGCGCCTCATCGCCTGCGTTGCGTCGGCGCGTTAAACCCTGCAATCAATCAATCAAAATTTTAAAAATTCCACCATGGAGAGAGTGAAAAGCGGTAAAATAGTTTTTCACATATTAGTTTTTTACCGCCCGCCATCTGAGATATCGAACTGGTTTTTGTTGACATAAGCAACTTACAAACGTATCTCAACACTGTTATACAACATTTTTCAATGACACCCTCACAGTAGAGGCAAGCGGGATTTCGGGAAAACATCGTGTTTTTACACTTTCGTAAATAGCCACCCAGCCAGTTGATATCTCCCATTCGTTTTTTCTTGAAAATGTTGCCCATTTAATTGCCCGAAAACCACTTTAAGGATTTTGTCCTAACATACGGATAAGAAGGCCAGCGAGATTTTTTATTCTGGATCCTTTTGGACGTAAAACTCAGTTGAGTTCTCCCGCGTTCGCTTAGCAGTCGCCATCTGTTGACACTTTCTGCAACTACGCGTCTCCTGTAGCAGCAGGTGTCATCTATACCTATAAAAAGAAGTGCCCGACTGACTGACTCATCAACGCCCAGCCAAAACTGTTAGACCTAGAGACTTGAAATTGCACGAGTTTATTTGCGTCATTCAGTAGGTGCTCACTAAGGCGGGTTTTTCAGAAATTGCCCTCCTAACCGAAGAAAAGGGCGAAATTGTGGTTTCGCAAATTCGTGATTTTCTCGGAAACCCATTCACATAGCGAAGCGCTTTTTGCTGATATAATAGCCCTTAAGAATAACTAAAAAGTAGTTTTTGGAATTTGCCCTAACCTACACCAGCGAGGTGATTCCGCAGTCCGGAACTAAAACGGTGTTCCTAAAGATTCTCAAATAAATCTTTCACCGATTCATTAATCCAACTGATTTTTTCTAGATATGTTACTCATTCAAATGCACATAACCGTATTTAATGATTTTGCTCTGCGACGCCGCTAAAAGGGTCAAATTGTTTTTTACAAATGACACGGCTGATGAGCCAAAAAGGCCTGACAGGTTATGTGCACGTCTAGCCAAACTGCTCTTTCAAACGGCTACAGATTCCAAGGGCACGTTCTGATTACGGTGTTGGAGGTCAATATTTCTTAAAATTTTAAAAATTCCACCATAGAGAGAATGAAAAGCGGTAAAATAGTTTTTCAGATATTAATTTTTTTACCGCCCGCCATCTGAAATATCGAACTGATTTTCGTTGGGATAGGCAACTTACTCACGTATCTCAACACTGTTATACAAGATTTTTCAAAGACACCCTCCCGATAGAGGAAAGCGAGGTTTCGGGAAAACACTGTGGTTTTACACTTTCGTAAATAACCACCCAGCCAGTCTATATCTCCCATTCGTTTTTTTCTTCAAAATGCTGCCCATTTAATTGCGCAAAAACCACTTTCAGGATTTTGTCCTAACATGCGGATAAGAAGGCCAGCGAGATTTTTTAATCTGCATTCTTTTGGACGTAAAATTCAGTTGAGTTTTCCCGCGTTCGCTTAGCGGTCGCCCTCTGTTGACACCTTCGGCAACTACGCGTCTCCTGTAGCAGCAGGTGTCATATATCATAAATGTAAAACAGATTATGTACCAATAAAAAGCGCAAAGGCTAGCCCTCGGCATCTGCTAGTACTTCCTGCAATCTCGCGCCTCCCGTAGGAAGCCCATGTTACTTATGATAAAACTGTACCGATGACCATCGTTCATATCGTCTGAGATAGCACTTCCTACGAGGAAGAATACCCCTCACCCAGACGGCCTCCATCATGTGTTCCCAGCGCAACCTCCTGCCGAATTCAAGTTGTGTTGGCAACCTGGCACTCTTCCTCACATCATATTAAGAGTGCAAGCAGACCAAGCTCCTTCTTCCATCCACTTTTCCAAACCTTGAGCTGTGGGAGAACCTGCAGGTGACTAACAGCGATCTGGATGTCCAGACAATACTTCCTCCAGAGCGAAGGCTGCCCAATCATCACTTGGCTTTCTGAAATTGGGAACCACTCCCACTTCGCCGGCTCAATAAATCCTTTTTCACTCACTGACTCATTCGCTCAAACGTTTCATCTTGGCGCAATTTGTTTACCGAGAGTTGGAGTAAAACACGAGTACCAGTCGTTTCACATTACCACGACGCGCCGGCAGTAGGAGCCTATGTAGTAGGAGCCAGACGCTCCCGAAAGTGTACAGCTTCCCACTGAAGTAGCCTAATATGGCGACCAACAAATACCAATTGCTGTCCCTAATATAACGGCCCACCCGGGCACCGCCGGGTACTACCGCTAGTATATATATATATATAGAATAAGGTTTAGCAGTCAAGAAAACCTCAGACAGCAAAGGGGGGAATGCGGTAGGTCATAGAAACAGATGAAGAATTTTTTGAGTGGAAAAGAAAGTGGTGAAAAAATGCCCGCCGGGTGGGATCCGAGCCCATGACCTCCAGAATACCGGTCTGGTGCGATAACCACTACGCTACCGGCGGGGCTATTACCCCACCACTTTCTTGGGTGTTTATGTTAAGGTATTTTTTGTTTCCTGCACTTGGGTGTGGTAGCCAGCGCCAGTCGGATTATTGGGGGTGAAGGGGACCTTCTTTTTAACTTTCGGGCCGTGACTCGAGGGTCTACGACTCGTCGAGAGTGGTCGACCAGCGTTGAACCCTCTTAAGCTACCTTTGGCACCAAGACTGCCAGAACAGAGGCCCTCGCATTGCTTGTAGCGAATCAGAAATGGGACATGAAGGGCTCAGTGAATTAAGACAGAATAAGGTTTGGCAGTCAAGAAAACGTCGGAAAGCAAAGGGGGGAATGCGGTAGGTCATAGAAACAGAGGAATAATTTTTTGAGTCGAAAAGAAAGTGGTGAAAAAATGCCCGCCGGGTGGGATGCGAATCCACGACCAGACCAGGTTATCGCACCAGACCGGTATTCTGGAGGTCGTGGGTTCGGGTCCCACCCGGCGGGCATTTTTTCACGACTTTCTTTTCGACTCAAAAAATTCTTCATCTGTTTCTATGACCTACCGCATTCCCCCCTTTGCTTTCCGACGTTTTCTTGACTGCCAAACCTTATTCTTTCTTAATTCACTGAGCCCTTCATGTCCCATTTCTGATTCGCTACATGCATAGCGAGGGCCTCGGTTCTGGCAGTCTTGGTGTCAAAGGTAGCTTAAGAGGGTTCAACGCTGGTCGCCCACTCTCGACGAGTCGTAGACACGCGAGTCACGGCCCGGGGGTTAAAAAGAAGATCCCCTTCACCCCGAGTAGTCCGAGTGGCGCTGGCGACCACCCCCAAGTGCAGGAAACAAAAAATACCTTAACATAAATACCCAAGAAAGTGGTGGGGAAATAGCCCCGCCGGTAGCGTAGTCCTTATCGCACCAGACCGGTATTCTGAAGGTCGTGGATTCGTATCCCACCTGGCGGGAATTTTTTCAAGACTTTCTTTTCGACTCAAAAAATTCTTCATCTGTTTCTATGACCTACCGCATTCCCCCCTTTGCTTTCCGACGTTTTCTTGAGTGCCAAACCTTATTCTGTCTTAATTCACTGAGCCCCTCATAACCCATTTCTGATTCGCTACATGCATAGCGAGGGCCTTTGTTCTGGCAGTCTTGGTGCCAAAGGTAGCTTAAGAGGGTTCAACGCTGGTCGCCCACTCTCGACGAGTCGTAGACACGCGAGTCACGGCCCGGGGGTTAAAAAGAAGATCCCCTTCACCCCGAGTAGTCCGAGTGGCGCTGGCTACCACCCCCAAGTGCTGGAAACAAAAAATACCGTAACATAAATACCCAAGAAAGTGGGGGGGAAATAGACCCGCCAGCAGCGTAGTCCTTATCGCACCAGACCGGTATTCTGGAGGTCGTGGGTTCGGGTCCCACCCGGCGGGCATTTTTGCACCACTTTCTTTTCTACTCAAAAAATTCTTCATCTGTTTCTATGACCTACCGCATTCTCCCCTTTGCTTTCCAACGTTTTCTTGACTGCCAAACCTTATTCTGTCTTAATTCACTGAGCCCCTCATGTCCCATTTCTGATTCGCTACATGCATAGCGAGGGCCTCGGTTCTGGCAGTCTTGGTGCCAAAGGTAGCTTAAGAGGGTTCAACGCTGGTCGCCCACTCTCGACGAGTCGTAGACACGCGATTCACGGCCCGGGAGTTAAAAAGAAGATCCCCTTCACCCCGAGTAGTCCGAGTGGCGCTGGCTACCACCCCCAAGTGCAGGAAACAAAAAATACATTAACATAAATACCCAAGAAAGTGGTGGGGAAATAGCCCCGCCGGTAGCCTAGTCCTTATCGCACCAGACCGGTATTCTGGAGGTCGTGGATTCGGATCCCACCCGGCGGGCATTTTTTCACGACTTTCTTTTCGACTCAAAAAATTCTTCATCTGTTTCTATGACCTACCGCATTCCCCCCTTTGCTTTCCGACGTTTTCTTGACTGCCAAACCTTATTCTTTCTTAATTCACTGAGCCCTTCATGTCCCATTTCTGATTCGCTACATGCATAGCGAGGGCCTCGGTTCTGGCAGTCTTGGTGCCAAAGGTAGCTTAAGAGGGTTCAACGCTGGTCGCCCACTCTCGACGAGTCGTAGACACGCGAGTCACGGCCCGGGGGTTAAAAAGAAGATCCCCTTCACCCCGAGTAGTCCGAGTGGCGCTGGCGACCACCCCCAAGTGCAGGAAACAAAAAATACCTTAACATAAATACCCAAGAAAGTGGTGGGGAAATAGCCCCGCCGGTAGCGTAGTCCTTATCGCACCAGACCGGTATTCTGAAGGTCGTGGATTCGTATCCCACCTGGCGGGAATTTTTTCACGACTTTCTTTTCGACTCAAAAAATTCTTCATCTGTTTCTATGACCTACCGCATTCCCCCCTTTGCTTTCCGACGTTTTCTTGAGTGCCAAACGTTATTCTGTCTTAATTCACTGAGCCCCTCATAACCCATTTCTGATTCGCTACATGCATAGCGAGGGCCTCTGTTCTGGCAGTCTTGGTGCCAAAGGTAGCTTAAGAGGGTTCAACGCTGGTCGCCCACTCTCGACGAGTCGTAGACACGCGAGTCACGGCCCGGGGGTTAAAAAGAAGATCCCCTTCACCCCGAGTAGTCCGAGTGGCGCTGGCTACCACCCCCAAGTGCTGGAAACAAAAAATACCGTAACATAAATACCCAAGAAAGTGGGGGGGAAATAGACCCGCCAGCAGCGTAGTCCTTATCGCACCAGACCGGTATTCTGGAGGTCGTGGGTTCGGGTCCCACCCGGCGGGCATTTTTGCACCACTTTCTTTTCTACTCAAAAAATTCTTCATCTGTTTCTATGACCTACCGCATTCTCCCCTTTGCTTTCCAACGTTTTCTTGACTGCCAAACCTTATTCTGTCTTAATTCACTGAGCCCCTCATGTCCCATTTCTGATTCGCTACATGCATAGCGAGGGCCTCGGTTCTGGCAGTCTTGGTGCCAAAGGTAGCTTAAGAGGGTTCAACGCTGGTCGCCCACTCTCGACGAGTCGTAGACACGCGATTCACGGCCCGGGAGTTAAAAAGAAGATCCCCTTCACCCCGAGTAGTCCGAGTGGCGCTGGCTACCACCCCCAAGTGCAGGAAACAAAAAATACATTAACATAAATACCCAAGAAAGTGGTGGGGAAATAGCCCCGCCGGTAGCCTAGTCCTTATCGCACCAGACCGGTATTCTGGAGGTCGTGGATTCGGATCCCACCCGGCGGGCATTTTTTCACGACTTTCTTTTCGACTCAAAAAATTCTTCATCTGTTTCTATGACCTACCGCATTTCCCCCTTTGCTTTCCGACGTTTTCTTGAGTGCCAAACCTTATTCTGTCTTAATTCATTGAGCCCCTCATAACCCATTTCTGATTCGCTACATGCATAGCGAGGGCCGCTGTTCTGGCAGTCTTGGTGCCAAAGGTAGCTTAAGAGGGTTCAACGCTGGTCGCCCACTCTCGACGAGTCGTAGACACTCGAGTCACGGCCCGGGGGTTAAAAAGAAGATCCCCTTCACCCCGAGTAGTCCGAGTGGCGCTGGCTACCACCCCCAAGTGCTGGAAACAAAAAATACCGTAACATAAATACCCAAGAAAGTGGTGGGGAAATAGACCCGCCAGTAGCGTAGTCCTTATCGCACCAGACCGGTATTCTGGAGGTCGTGGGTTCGGGTCCCACCCGGCGGGCATTTTTGCACCACTTTCTTTTCTACTCAAAAAATTCTTCATCTGTTTCTATGACCTACCGCATTCTCCCTTTTGCTTTCCAACGTTTTCTTGACTGCCAAACCTTATTCTGTCTTAATTCTCTGAGCCCCTCATGTCCCATTTCTGATTCGCTACATGCATAGCGAGGGCCTCTGTTCTGGCAGTCTTGGTGCCTCAGGAAACTTAAGAGGGTTCAACGCTGGTCGACCACTCTGGACATGTCGTAGACACTCGAGTCACGGCCCGGGGGTTAAAAAGAAGGTCCCCTTCACCCCGACTAGTCCGAGTGGCGCTGGCTACCTCCCCCAAGCACAGGAAACAAAAATACCTTAACACAAATACCCCAGAAAGTGGAGGGGAAAATCGGCCCTCCGGTAGCGTAGTGGTTATCGCACCAGACCGGGATATTCTGGAAGTCGTTGGTTCGGATCCCACCTGGCGGGCATTTTTTCTCCACTTTCTTTCTTTATTTTCAAATTCTTTATCTTTTTCAATGACCTGCAACATCCTCCCCTTTGCTTTCCGAGGTTTTCTTCACTGCCAACTCTTATTTCTGTCTTATTTTCAACGAGCCCCTCATTTCCTATTCTGATTCGATATATATATATATATATATATATATATATATATATATATATATATATATATATATATATATATATATATATATATACTTTGATTGCGCGAAGGGCTGTCTTTGGTTGCCGTAGCAAATAGTAAAAAATGGGTATAGCTTCTAACAAAACTGTATATTGGTCGACGTTTCGATCGGATGCTGATCTTTCTCAAGGCAACATTTCGTATTTCTGTGCACGTATTTATAAGCTCGTCGTCCAACGACGCCGAAAAAAGAGAGAGGGGGGATTTGGGGAGAAAGGTAGCAACAAACACGCTCTCGGCGAGGTGAGTCTTCAGCTAACTAAAATCGTAGTGGATCATTGTGATAATACACTCGCGTCTCTGAGGGCGGAGGAGCTTCGTGCTAGAAATAATATTGTCCTGTCTGCGCTGGGGGCCAGCGAACTGGAACTTTTCGAGAAAAAGAAGACAGATGAAATAATGAGAATCAAAATTAAAAAATTGTCAAGGGATAAAGTTCCATACTCAAACGAGTTTTCTGTTCCATACTCAAACGAGTTTTCTCAAATCAATTCAGCTCCGCACCACACAGACATTGGAAATTCCAAAATTACACCCCCAATTCCACCCTGCAAGTCGAAAGAAATGTCAAAAACTCAAAAGAACATAGATGAAAACATAATTAACCTCTCCGGGGTACAGCTTACTATTCATGAGCGGTCGCTAATCTCGCGCGGGTTGACATTTTGCCCAAGTACCGGCCGATACAATGAGTTTAGCTTGCTGAAAGATCTGGACAATTTTTCACAAAATTTACGCCTAGAAGAATATTTTTTTGATAAGCCGGACAAAGAGCGCACTGCCCCAACCTCCGTCAATGTAGGGCGGCAGCGGACACCGAAATCAGAGCGGGAAAAACACTTGGACTCGTACATTGAGGCCGTTCAACGAGACGTCCTGCGGGCTTATAACGCTCGCAAACCAGGGGCCCAGAACCTTTCTAAAGAGGAGCGCGAGGCACTTAAGGCACTGGGTGATCGAACAGACATTGTCATAAAACCGGCCGATAAAGGTGGAGGTATTGTAATACTTAGTAAACCAGACTACATTCAAGAAGGCCACCGTCAGTTAAATAACAAATTTTTCTACCAAAATCTTGACGCGGATCCAACTGTTTAACATCAGGAATTAATAACTACAACACTAAATAATCTTGTCAAAATTGGGGAAATAGAGCCACGCTTCTGTAAAGCACGTACAGCAGCACACGCAACGCCACGAAGGTTTTACATGCTGCCTAAAGTTCATAAAGAAGGGAACCAATAAAGAAGGGAATCAAGCTACATAGACTCCCTGATTAAGCAAATACCCGCTACCCATTCGTCGTATCTTCGTGATACTAACCACTTCCTACGGGAAATCGACAACATAAAAATCCCTGATGGCGCGTTCCTTCTAACTCTAGATGTAACTTCTCTGTACACAAATATACCTCACCGAGATGGGATTGAAGCCCTGGTTGAATCGTATAGCATACATCGGGACCATGAGTCGCCAAGCCCACAAGTCATTGAAACTTTGACCAAGCTAGTGCTGGAATTAAATAGCTTTGAATTCCACAATCAGTATTACCTACAAATAAACGGCACTGCGATGGGTACTCGAATGGCACCGAACTACGCTAATATATTCATGAACGATCTCGAAACAAAATTTCTATCAACCCGTGAAATGAAGCCATTCTTTTACAAACGCATTCTAGACGATGTATTCCTTATTTGGACCGGTACGGAGGATGACTTAATCGACTTCATCGAGTGTTTCAACAAGGCCCATCCAAGCATCGCATTCACTTATACCTATTCAACCACGGAAATCAATTTCCTTGACGTGCATATAAATACAGACAAAGGAGTACTGATCACTACCTTGTACAAAAAACCTACCGATAGGCAGCAGTATCTGCACTTCGACAGTTGTCATCCGCGCCACTGCAAAACGAGTATCCCATACTCGCAGGCCCACCGATTTAGGAGAATTTGTTCCCGCACCGAGGACTTCGAGGCAAACGAAGAAAACTTGCGCAATGTACTCGCGAAGCAACAATACCCACCACCCATAGTCAACGACGCTATTTGCAAAGCGGTCAACCTTGATCGCCAAGAGTTGCTGCACCATGAAAAGGAACTAAACCAGAAGGGGAGAGGAAACCTAGTTTTGACGTTCGGGGGCAACTCCCCAAACATAAACAAAATCTTGAAAAAGCACTTCAACATGCTACAACAGAGTGAACGGCTTTCGAAAATCTTCCCCACCCCTCCTCGGGTCGTATACAGGCGCCCCAAAAATATTAAAGATTACCTTGTACACGCCAAAACTGAGAGGGCACCCAAGGGTGGGTGTCGACCATGCGGAAAGGCACGGTGCCGCGTATGTAAACACATGCAGACAACTACGGTGGCAGAAAGCACCAACTCAAATTTCAAGCATCTAATTCACGCGACACTCGACTGCGACTCTTCTAATGTGGTGTACCTTCTGGAGTGCGGTGTTTGTGGCATCCAATACATTGGCCAGACGGACACGGCATTCCGCATGCGCTTCAACAACCATCGCGCACATGTTCGTTCACTCCCGGATCTACCCTTATCACGACATATTAACTCCGAAAACCACCCGTTCGATTCCATCAGGGTCACACTCTTACAGAGTGGATTTTCTACTACAAGAGAACGCGAACAACGTGAATCTTACATTATTTACAAATTCAACACCGTAAAGGCAGGAATGAATGTTAGCCCGGGCATTATGTCGTCTATACATGCTGTTGATAATCTGGCTGCAGAATATTCCCCTATCTAAATTGTAAGTCTCTGTGTTGTTTAAACAAGTAATCAAGCTATTCTTTTTTTATTTATTCCCTTCCTGGGGTGTCCGCACAGGCGGCATATGCCACAAACAACATCGAGGCGCCCGCCGCCGTTTACTACAACAAAGGACCCGCGCGACTCCCGCGTGCGGTTAGAGGATTAGTTAAGCTCCTTCTCCCTGGTTCATGGTAAGAGACGACCCTGTCGGCTGCCCGGGCAGGGCAGGCGAATAGAGCTAAGAATGATGAATGGCGCTCGCCCATCCTGCCGGTAGGCGGAATCGTGCATGCTTTGAGCCACTGTGCGGAGATCGTACCTACACTCTTAACGAGCCTGCCTGTTTATTTTGTAGGGTTGGAGTCACTGAGATATGTGTGCGGCTGCGACCGCTTCCTGTAAACTCTTCCCGTAAGGTCAGTGACCATTAGAATTCTGTGCCTCCCAGTGATGGTGTGAGAGCGTCCGTGTTACTGCTTTGCACTTTCGTTTCTTAAGCAGAGCGGCCCCTCTCTGAAGCGGGCGCTACCTGTCACTCGTTCTACAAGCTGACGAACGATGGAGGACAGTGTTTTTGAAAGAGTTGTGTACTCCTCTCTCTTTTCTGCATGTTTAGGTTTGTTTTTGTTTTGCGTTTTCTTTCTTTTTCTTTATTTTCCTTTTTTTTGCTCTCTCTCTCTTTGTTGCAAACCTTCACCTCACCTCGCCGAAAGCGTGTTTGTTGCTACGTTTCTCCCCAAATCCCCCCACTCTCTTTTTTCGGCGTCGTTGGACGACGAGCTTATAAATACGTGCACAGAAATACGAAATGTTGTCTTGAGAAAGATCGGCATCCGATCGAAACGTCGACCAATAAACAGTTTTGTTAGAAGCTATACCCATTTTTTACTATATATATATAAATATATATATATATATATATATATATATATATATCCCATCACGTGACCTTGCAACGATCACCTTTATATACTGTGTGACTACAGCCACTGCTGTTATTCTGACGAAGGCCGGTCCCTCCGCCGAAACATTAAACCTTTTATTTTTTCGACGGGTGTCTTTATTTTTTTGCTACGACTTGCCGGTGTCCAGGAAATATTTTCCTGCAATATATATGTATAGTTAAAAATAGGTATAGCTTCTAACAAAACTGTTCATTCGTCGACGTTTCGGTCGGATCCGGCCGAAACGTCGCCGCATAAACAGTTTTGTTAGAAGCTATACCATTTTTACTACTTTTTACGGCAACCTAAGACAGCCCTACTCGCAATCTCTCTTTCTCTCTCTCTATATATATATATGAATATATATATATATATATGTATATATATATATATATATATATATATATATATATATATATATATATATATATATATATATATATATATATATATATATATATATATCAAGGTTGCAGTCGTCATTGCCAGTGCTATTCGGCTTTTTTTTTTTTTTTTTTTCGAAATATGTAATAGGGCCGAATGACGTGTGCTTGTCACGTTTCTTTGATTCATTGATAAATAAGCGAAAATATAAGTCGAGAAAAAATCCGCCGTTTTCCGGGAGCGGGACACGAACCCACATCTCCGCATAACCGGTGCGGTGCGTTAACCAATTACGCTATCCCCACAGCGGCTATCCCCACAGCGACAAAAAACGGCGGATTTTTTCTCGACTTATATTTTCGCTTATTTATCAATGAATCAAAGAAACGTGACAAGCACACGTCATTCGGCCCTATTACATATTTCGAAAAAAAAAAAAAAAAAAAGCCGAATAGCACTGGCAATGACGACTGCAACCTTGATATGTATCTTTACCGAGTCCCTCGTCCCGTATCTCTCTGTTCTGCTATATATATATATATATATATATATATATATATATATATATATATATATATATATATATATATATATATATATATATAGATATAGATATATATATATATATATATAGATATAGATATATATATATATATATATATATATATATATATATATATATATATATATATATATATATATATATATATATATATATATATATATATTTCTGTGTACTTATACCATATACATACATATAATTGGACAGTTCTGGAATGGTCAGTGTTTTGAGATAACTGCCTGCTGAGCAAACGCCGCGAAATTCCATTCAGCAATGTTCGATTGCGCAGTTTACTTAGTGATTTCTGCTTTCACGTTTCCTTTTGTTTTCTTCTAGTTTCTTGTGGCGCAATATTTTGCTCGAACAAATCGTGATTATTACCAGGACCTTGCTTCGTTCCTGGCGACATAAAAATATACTGCTTTTATCTCTTTTTAATAATTCCTGTTTCCTTTGGCTTTTCAGTATTTTCCATATACCACATTATCCATGGCGTGCACAGGAAGAGCTGGGCTCACATATTGGTCAACTGTGCCACCGGCACCGTTCTTGTGATTTATTCGTCCATGCAGATGTCATGGACGACCAGATACTTCATAGAGGAAGAATGTGGAATCAAGGTAAGGGGGCGTATCCTGAGAGCTACAGCTACGGTTATTTGAATGTCTCTTTAAGAGGAGGGGCGATCATTTTATTAGAGCGTACCGCGAAGAACCCCACTTCCCACACGTTCTGAGTTCAAGCAAGAAGCCATTGCCTTGCTTGAACTTAATAAAATCTTCAAGGTATATATTCCATGCCTTAGAGGTGTCGGGATAAGCTGAACTTGTTAGAACTATAGTTGTGCCAAAGTGGACAAACGTAAAAAAATGATGTGGTACTCCTAGAACCATCCGTCTTGTGCTCTGCACAACATATAATTACAAAATGTGGTTCTGAGATGTAGTTGGCAAAAACGAAAATTGGCAGACCATTTAGTTGATAGCAAGCGTCGGATTCTTTCCGAGCAATGTGCAAGACACGCCTTCTCAGACATTATTTATTGTGACTCCGAACATATCTTAAGGGGTTTTTAGAGGTTACTTCGCCATGCAAAAAAACATAAGATGGCTTGAATCATTCTGAACCATTGAACACGCTGTAAAAAGGCTTACCTACCAAAATCTGATTGTTTTAACACGCTAACCCACCCTCTCAGAACTACTCTTGTGTGTTTGTACCTCTGTGCTGGTAGGGGGGGGGGGATTCCAGAGGCAGTTTTCCTATTAATCGTCTCTACTTTCCGAATCTGTTCAATTTTGTCCAAATTTGATGTTTATACGTTGTTCAAGCTAGTAAAATCAGCATAACCAGTTCTGTGCATTGTACTCCCATAACAATTGAACTGCAAACGTTCTAAGTGGCCCTATAGCAGATTACAGTACACGTTCCGGAAAGTCTCTGAAACAAGTCATGGGAAGGCCAGTGACGGAGAAGGCGAACCAGTCCCTGCAGCTCGCGATTCTCCGGCGACAGGCCAGACTTACTGCACGACACAGGAAAGCTTACGCCAGGAGTTTCGCTGTTGCACCGCCACGCTGTTGCGTCCTCTGTATGTACATAATGTACACCTCGTATTTTCCTGCATTGGTGGAGATGCAACGCAAGTTCTTGGTTGTAGCTCTTCTTAGGTGCTATATTACATGACAGTATTTTTTTCGCCGTCAGTTTATTGTCAGTGAGGGCTCTTAGCATTTAAAGATTGCTACTTGTGTGGTTGTTGCAAAGCGTTTCACGGTACCATTCCGCTATCATTGACTGCTAGAATTTTCATAGTCGCTTAATTAATACCATAAATCGCGAGCAAATATTTGGAGCTTCTGAACCAAGTCAGTAATGGGGCGTGGGCAAACGTGTCTCGCAGGTTCGGCTGGTAGTTTCAGTAGTAGTTGTACTCTTCTCTGCTTGGAGGTTGTGGCCCATGGTGAAGGAATATTGCCGAAAAAGCCGGAGCATCCACGCCGCTGGAAGCAGCGGAGCAAATGCTGCTGAAAAAACTAGTATATTGGACACCATCTGCCGTTCCTTGATCATCTTCGAACTTCAGTTACAGGTGCGTGGGGTTCAAATTTCTTGGACACGCAGCTAACGGGTGTTGGTTAAAACCCAGTGAAAATATCATTTTAGGCCGACGATTGGTAGCGACGGCATGTTGCCTGCCGCGGTAATTACCTGCTTACCATCGTGTCGGCAACATACATCATTTGGCCAGGCATGGTGCGACTTTGTACGACCACCACCTTCTCTGGCTTAAGTGCACTCAATGAATAGGGGTTGCAGAATCTGAACGACACAGAAAATGCTGCGTTTGCCTAAATACCCAAATAGGGGAAAAGGCGCTAATAGCCACAAACACATTTTAATCTCCCTTTGGGGAACTTATTTTTCGGATAAAAATCGGATACCGTAACTAGCACCACGAATACGAACGCTGCTTGTGACGCCGTTCTAACGCTGTTTATATCAGCCTACTACATGTTTCCCGCTTAAACCACTAAAAAACACACGAAAATGCGTAAACCATGCATATCTTCAGAATTATGTGACAGGATACGACATAAAAATAAGGCTATTTGAGGCATTTTTGAGCGTATTTCGAAACTAAGAGGGAGAGCCACCTTTGGACGTAGAAGCTAGTACGTTACAAGTTGGGGTGTGATCTTAAAAGGGCAAACGCGAGTACTATTTACAGGAATTTCATCAAAGGAAAATAAATCCTCGTATAGTACGACAGGCCGTTAAGCAAATAATCAGTGCAGATCTTTCCAGGAAGATAGTTCAATTTCATAGGAATGGTTTTTCGCGTGTCGCAGTAGCAAACATATAATTCTCACTGTACTGCTATTGGCAGACCGCCAAACAATACTTCTGAAGTACCATGCGAAAGGTAGCTCACTGAAACTGTCCTACTATAATATGTTTACACCCCACCGACGACAATGACAATAAAAGACGAAATTGTGTTCTCAGAAGACACGTGTGCCGTCGGAGCAGATGACATCAAAGCACGGTCACTTAAAGCAGTTAATGACATAGTATGCATACCAATGGCATATACCATAGACATGCCATTACATGCCATTAGCATGCTTGCAAGATTACATGCCATTGGCATGCTTACATGTCATGGTTACACGCCATTGACATGCCAATGCAAGCCAATGGCATATAATCTTGTCTTATCATCCGGCACATTTCCAGACAAACTGAAACCAGCCCGAGTGATGGCTGGTTCATCCAAGAGTGGTTGACCTATCGAATTGGGAAACAATAAACCGATCTCTGTGCTATAAATATTTGCGGAAATATTTGAACAATTGTAAACAAAAGGTTTATTGGATTTTGGAGTTGTAACAACATAAATAGAAATGAACAATTGGTTTGGATTAGCTTAGATTAAGTCAACAGGAACAGCACTAATAGAAATACCGAAAGAACTTGTAAATATCGAAAAAAAATAACACTGGGTATGATCCTCGTCTTTAAGAAGGCGTTTGACGGTGTTTAACATGATGTGATTTCAAAAAAAGGACTGCGAAGCTGTGAACGACACACACGATTAACCATGCGGCGTCACTTGAATTCACACACGTTGCTCGCGTTCACACACATAGAGCGAAACTACACACTCTGCCAGCCGTTACCTGGGATACGCGGGGCCGGCGTCCCAAACGCAGCAGCGCCGGCAGAAACAAAACGAGATGAGCGTCTTTCGAAGATTGAGGAAGAGGGCGTTACACGCAGCTATGGCGTCATTTCTCTCACTACCTTCACTGTTTCATGCGTCGCCTCCAAAAAGCGCCCTCGCCCTCCCGAGACGCTGAATCCAAACCACCGCCTGCCTTCCCGTCTCCACCTGTGGAGCGTAGCTTAGTCGGCAAAACGACGGGCTCTTTCTCCGCTTCTCTATTCGGGCGCAGGTGCGATCTCTCGTGGGACCAGTAGTTTATTCGTTTAGGCTAGTTCTAGCCAGTAGCCAGTAGAAGCCTGCGATGTTTGTTTCGCATAGCCAGTAGTAACCTGGGAGATTTCTGCTGACGTGGACACGAAACTATGCTTCGCTGGTTAGAGGCATACTGCATCGCAAAAGATTACAGTCTGTGGCACCCGTTACACAGCATGCTCACTTCAACAAATCTATTTTGCAAACTAGAACCCAATGTACAGTAATCAATGATGCAAATTCAGACACCAAAATATTGAATGCGGTGTTCCTTAAAGGAGTGATGAAGACAAAATATAAGTTTGTTTTATTTGAAAAATTTCGTGTTTTATAGTGCCCCCAGTGCTTGTCCGGATACAAACGATGCTTTATTCACTGAGAAATCAACCAATTTAAGTTAAAATTTTGATTTTCCCGCTAAATCGTGTGTTTTCATTGTCTGCAATGACATCACAGGAACCGACCGCTCTGCAGTGTAGGGTCCCTTGATTCACGCGTCCGCCGTACAGGGTGGAAACACGTATACGCTGGCGCCGCCATTTTGGGTCACTCGCGCGCCGCTGAAGCAAGTCATTGTATCAAAACCACGGTAAAATTATCGCCGCAACGCGGTTTACTGGCGAAGTTTGAACCATCTTATATGTTTCGCGTTGCTGAACCTCGTGGAAAACGAAAAGAACAATGCGTTGAGCACGTTGGCCCAATTGCCGCTGCACAGCACCGTTCAAAGGGTGTCTCCACCCTGTACGGCGGCGCTGGTATTAAGGCACTCGCGCGTTTGTTTACGTTACTGAACCTAGATGGTGCCACCATACCACGGCAAGTCGTTTTCTATTTTTCAAGGACGTAGAATGGGGCAATTTAGTATGATTCCCCCTTTGGTTTGTTTTTGACCGTATTTAAACCTGGCTTTTGTTTGATCTGGGAGAAAATAATCGTTTCGTGAAACACAGTGCTCTCTCGACAAATATGGTAACGTAAGACACCGTTGCTTGCATCAATCGGCCAGTGTCGCCTGAGACAACCCCGATGCCCCGCAGTGCTCTGCAGCTAAACCAAGCATAGTTCGCGCAGTACCAAGAGCACTACGCATCAGTACTTCTATGCTTATATGTGCTTTCGTACCTTCCACTGTTTGTCCCATTGCTTTAAAAAGAATGTGCCCTAAATTAGCACAAATAGCTCGTTCTACAAGCTTATCAGCTCAGCCTAATTTGCTTTTGCTTTTGCCGGCCTCCGCCAATCGCAGAGCAGGCTGGTATGGCATCATAGGTTCTGTTGCGGGAAATGAGTGAGTGGGTCGCATAGCCATTCCATTTTTTCCTAATTATATATATTTTTGAGCGAAGTTTACGTTAAAACGGGAAGCCAGTGTGATTCTAACGAGGCCATCTTTTCAATGAACCAAACTTGTGTTTTATCTTCATGGCTTTTTCAGGATCAATTTTAGGGCGTATAATATTTGAGTATATGTAAATTGTTTAGTAAATATATAGGTTTACTAGAGAATTGCTTTGTATGCTGTATGTATATTTGCATTTTTTTTAGGGTAAACACAATGACAATTTTTCGACCAAGCGAATATCTGGATGGAGGGCTTAAGTATATAGCTTACTGCTAATAAATTAAATCTGAGCACTACCAAAACTACGTACATGCTTTTTTTAATAGGAAAATATAATATTACTGCAAACAACTGCACGAGGTTCAATAACAAATGTATTAGTCAATCATAAACTGTTCGTTTTTTGGGTGTCTTGTTCAACGAGTCATGGGAACCACACGGCGGCTCGCTACGAAAGCCCCTTTACAGGGCAGTAGGGGCTTTAAATAGGTTATGGCTTTATGCTTCAACAACAACTAAACTGCAATTTTTTTCTGCACTCCTGCAGTCCAGGTTAAGCTACTGTAGTTTAGTATGGTCCACAACTACGCAAATAAATCTAAACCTTATCATGCTTTACAAAAAAAAAGGGTTCTGTAGGGCGTTACTAACGTTTTTATCGGCGAAAGTTGTATGCCGTACTTTAGGAAGTATAGAATTTTAGATGTATGCAAGTTACGACACTACATGTTGTTATTAGAAATTATTGCCAATACAAAACAAGCAACGACATATTTATAATAAAATATTACGAAAAGGCAAGTCCCTACCAACTAAGAAAGCAACTGATAGCAAAAACTAGCGTTAGGACAACTTACCGGGACCAGCTGTTGATTTCACAAATACCAGATAGTCAATCAGTACCCTACAATATGTGGTATACTTAAAATGACTATCTCGCTGCACGGGTTTAAGCTGAAACAAAAAAAAAATTTTTGTTCCTCGTGCGAAGCACGCGTTGTGTTTGTTAGCACTGGACGATTGTTTTGTTATTTTTGTTTTGAAAGGCAAAAATGTTTCATTACTTCAATTGGAACTACAAGAGAAAACTTTATTGGGTATTTACTTTCGTTTGGTTATTTTGCATGCAATCGTTTTTATATCTGAAAATATTTGTTATGTATCCAGTTGGCTGATGAAAATCATTAATGTGTAAGGTGTTTGAATTGTTTGCCAAACGTGCTTCTTACATCACAATAATTGTCCTGCTGTACCCATTGCTTAATTTGTATGTTCATTTTCTTGGTTTTCCTATGCCTTGTAAGGGTGGCATGGCCTTGTAGGGCATTCCCTTTCCTTTAGTCTTGTCATTCGGGACAGTATTTTTCAAGAATTGTCTCCAACAAATACAGACAAAAAAAACTTAGCTAATCTGGTGTATAAAATTTTTCTTATCGGTTTTATCATACTTACGATACTTACGTATAAAGCATCGCTGTATCAAAGACGTCAAAATAAATAACAACTTTAACCCTAAACAAAGCAGATAAATGAATAAACGATCAGTGAAATGAGTGCACGTCTGCACATGACTCGTCATCATGCAAAATAAGAGATACGGCGAAAGGGATATCGTGTTTGTACGTTTGTATGCGCATTCGTACTTGCCTGCTGGCGTATAACTTAGACCATAGCTTGATGGCTAAGCTACTCCGACTCTGAACACTAGGTTAAGGAATTGATACCCGAGCACTGCTAGGGTATCCAATGGAGACGATCAGCAAAAGCTCCTTTTTATCGTCCTCTCCTGCAGTACCGCGTGGAACAGTTATCCCGAACTAGCAATATCACGTAACGCACCCCTTCAAGAAAAATTCTGCCCACCTTCAAAAAATCATACATGTATGTATGCAGAAAAAAAGATATGAAGTCACGGGTCTCCCTCACGATGAATTAAGATGATGAGATAAAACTAAAATAAAAATAAAGGCAAGATAAGATAAAGAGAAAGGTAAAGATAAGGTCAGTGAAATAATTCGCTTGACAAAGCCAGAGCCCCGTTAAAGACAGCGACGGGCATCACAAAGTACATCAGAAAGCTCAACGCATATGAACATACTATGTCTACGCATGCTTAAACCATGCACCATGCACGCGATGAATTCGTTTGTTGAAGAGATTTAGCAGGCGCATCTTTTTTTTTTTTTTTTGGAATGGATCATTTTGTCGGGTGGTTCCGGGTTGTTTTAGCACGTGGAAGTTTTTTTTTCTCCCATTTTCTACAGATCACCATCCTATTCTTTGTGCTGGAGACTGGCCTGGACATGACCAAGAAAGAGGGCGCCATTCTTGCCATTGGTCTTTTTGGTACTGTTCTTTGGACCATAGCGGGATTTCGGACGGTGAGTATTTTTCGAGCGTCGTGTCGTAACCTGTTCAAGGAAGTGCACATAGAGAGCACTGCTGAACTACATATGTAGCGCGGTAATTTTGATCATCGGAGGAGCTACATTAGCATAGAGACGCGTTAAATTCATAACCTCACGTTCATAACCTACGATTCCATACCTTGTTATTATTAATAATATTATTGCCCGCTTGCCCCACTCAACTGTCTCTAGGTAAAGAGGTAACGATAAATTCTCAGAAGTGTTGGTTTCCGAAAGTCTCGTTTCGAAAGATGCAACACAAAATCGTCATTTTAGTGCGGCCCTGGCGGCATTACTTCTGCAGTACTGAAAGCGTTTGGGGATATACTTGTTCCAGTCTTGACATGTATATTTCAAACTTCTCTCAAGACTGGCAAGTTCCCCGCTCGTTCCCCGCAAGTTCCCTGTGTTCATAAACTTGATTGTCTTTCATTCCGGGACTTCAGCATAAGCCATCATTTCGTTTTCAGGTGCGCTTTCTACGTCGACCAGCCAATGGAACCGTTCTTCCGTGGCGTGCGCAGCAAGAAACTCCTAACGCGGCTGCGGAGGCAGAGGGCGGTTTTCACTGACGGAGCACAGTGTAGATTGTTTGACGAATGGTTACCCAGCGTTCCCTTCGCACAGGCGCCTGCTCACACCTGCGGGTGCATCGGCGGGACGGCTTTGTGGTCTGCTTTAACGATGGTTGTTTTTGGCTTTTTTTGTCATGGCTTCGCGTCCATTGCGCACTTCTTTCGCATGGCTTGATTAAGTTCTTCAACGGCACATTTTGGGTAACTCGAACCCGATGGAAGTATGTGCTCGTACGGCAAATATGCGCTAAGTATTAGTTTGCAGGTCATTAAAACAGACTACGTAAAGACGTCTGGCAGCCAGAGAAACGCTGTCTTTTGCTCACTGTTTGCCACGAATGGCACTCTGTTTTCTAGATTGGTTAAGACCAATTCGGTTGTGTTTTAACAGGAATTACGAAAGACGAAAGGTTAACTGGTTCGGCAAAATAGCGATTATAAAAGTTTCCTCAGCTTTCTCGCAGTTCTGAAACTTACTAAACTAACTAGTTTAAATCGGTATAAATGCGAATCCCTAAGCTCACGTGCCTAATTGTTTCGGTGTCTGCGCTTGTGTCACGCGGTAGTGTAAGCCCGAGGTAGCCCGTCAGAATGGCAAGGTTCCGCTATCTCAACCTTTGAAAGGCGCTCCTCTCCGTTTTCTTTCTGCCGACGCACGGCCGGGCTAAAGCGGTGGCGTCCACTGCTCTAGACCGGCCGTGGCGGACGCTGCTGCGTTCGGGGCAGCGCTCCCGGGAATTCCAGGCAACGGCTAGCAGAATCTTTGGTTTCACTCTCTGTAGAGTCACGTGTGTGAATTCAAGTGACGTCGCATGGGCAATTGTTGTGGGTGTCATTTAAAGCTTTGCTTTCCGAGCACCTTCACAGCATAGATTGGAGCCAATTTTTTCGCTACTTCAACGGTCGGGTGCTACAGATTCGCGTGAAAATTTTGAGCCGCCACTACTTTGAGGGCAGTCTTTAGTAGAGCCATTATGCATTGGCTCCACCTTTGCAACCGCCAGTTATTTTAACGGCAGTGGTTACCATAGCCTGGGCAAACGCATCCATAGGACGTCCGGCTGAAGTGAACCAGATGGCTGTGGTCTCGATGGTGGAGTTGCTTGTACGACAAGGGGCGGCTGTTTCCGACCATGGGCATATAGAACCGCTGTTTAACTAACATACATAATCAAAATAGGGAATTTTTGGCAGCCCCAGAGGCGAGATATTCTGGAAAGAAACAGCAGTTTTTTTTAAGCACCGAACAGCGTGAAGACCTAGAAAAGCGTGTCAGTATACTACGCTCCACCGCTTTTTTCATAGAAAATACTTTGACAAGATATCAATCAATCAATCAACCTTTATTTTCAGTGCCCAGGAACAACCCTAAGGTCTTGGTGCTGGCACACCATATACAACACATTATTAAAAGAAATGTCAGACAGCACGGCACAACACACAAAATCCCCGATATGACAGAAAAGCAAAAAAAAAAAAACAGCGTTGCAAGCTATGGCACTCGGCCAGCGAGACTTTCAAGGCACTTGAACAAAGGAAATATACAACAACATACACAGTGCACATGATAGAGACAGAGTGTGCATATAAAACGAGAGTTTTGAGTTTTGAAAAGTCACACTGCAATAAAGTATTACCCTAAAACGAGCGATGCATTTTAATAATAATAGTAATAATAGTAATAATAATAATCAATCAATCAACCTTTATTAGCTTTATCAACCTTTATAATAATAATAATAATAATAATAATAATAATAATAATAATAATAATAATAATCAATCAATCAATCAATCAATCAATCAACCTTTATTATAGTGCCCAGGAACAGCCGAAGCCTTGGTGCTGGCGCACTGAGAAAAAAAAAAGAAAAAAATGCCGCATTGAAATACATCAGCGGCTGACACATATAAAACCAGGAAAAAATGTGGGTGAATGAAATACCACAGAGAAAAAATTAAAAGTGGCATCCAAACTACATTATACGAAGTTATGGTACATTGCACAAACACAGCGTACAATGACCATAGCAATCGGCTGAAGCATCAATTACACAAAAACGTATGAAACAAAGTACAGGAAATGTTTGTAACTATTCACATAAACTGATAAGTTATAGAAACATTTGTTTCTATAACGTTTGGTTCACCCGGGCCACTTAAACGTATGTATAAGGAGTTGACTACACAAGTGTAGCATAGTACATACAACGATTACGCCCGCAGCACTAACATATATGAACATATGAACAACATATGAACACTAACATATATGAACATATATGAACAACATATATGAACAAATGAGAACAGACTCTGTGAAAACAACATACACATGCGGAAAATAACTGAAGAACACGAGAACTGTCGAAATGAAGTTAGTGCGCCACGGCTAACAGCCCGGACAAAAACCCCCCAAGGGGACGGCAAAAAATATCAAGTTCCCCTGAGTGAAGGTTATATAGGCGTTGCAGTCTATCAAGAGGAGAACATCTGCTAAGTTGAGCAGCTGTGTGGAAAGGATGGTTAAGCCTTGTTGCTTTTTTCGGAACACGAAACCCGATTGCTGCAAGCAGTTCCGGGCATGAAATTGTACCATGAAGCAGTTTATATAAGAAAACAAGATCTGAACGGGTTCGCCGGTAACTTAAAGAGACAGTTATCGGGAGAGGCTCAGAGGGAAAACGATGCATAAATATGGATAAAAATTTGGTTTGTACACGCTCTACACGTTGACAATTAGATGTGCAGGTTCCATTCCAAATGACAGAGGCATATTCAAGTTGAGGAATACAAAGTGCCATAAAAAGTTTTAGGAACGAATGAGGAGACCGGAAGTCTCTTGAAAACCTACACACAGCACCAAGCGAGCGGAGCGCCCGCCGAGTCAGTTGAGTGACATGAGGCGAGAAAGTTAAGGCGCTGTAGAAGAGCAGTCCGAGGTCTTTGATCTCGTCGACTCTAGACAGAAAACCGTCATCAATACTGTAGCGAAAGAAAATGGGGTTCGTTTTTCGGGTATAAGACATGACCTTTGTTTTCGCCGGGTTAAGATTTAGTCTGTTATCTGAGCACCAGTTAGCAAAGGAGAATATATCTTGCTGCAGGGCATCACAGTCTTCGATGGACTTTATACGTCTGAAAATTTTGATGTCGTCAGCATAGAGAAGAAAAGAAGACTTTCTAATTGCGACTGACACGTCATTCACAAAAATGGAGATCAAGAGAGGGCCCAACACGGAGCCCTGGGGCACACCGCTTGTTGATCTATACATAGAGGATGTCTGCCCATTAACACTAACGAAACTGAACCGATTGCTTAGATAGCTACCCAGCAACGCCACGAGTGGTGTATCAATGCCCGACAGCAAAAGCTTATCAAGTAACAACGCGTGGCAGACAACATCAAATGCTTTGCTCAGGTCACAGTAGACGACGTCCAACTGGCCTCGCTCAGAAAGTGCAGCGGAGGCCTGCTCCATGAAGCAGGCGAGATTAGTCGTTGTCGACCTTCCTGACATAAAACCATGCTGTTTACTTGTGAGAAACTGCTGTACAGAACTTGACAATACCTTGTGCATCGCTGTCTCAAAAAGCTTGGAGGCAGCACAAAGTAGAGAAACTGCCCTATAGTTTTTTGCATCAGATTTGGTGCCCGATTTGAAGATGGGGCGCACTCGAGAAATTTTCCACTTACGAGGAAATGTGTTTGTGTTTAGACAGTGATTGAATACCGCAGTTAAAACAGGAACAAAAATGCTACTGAATGTTTTTAAAATAGCGGGAGGTATTCCGTCAGGGCCACACGAAAGCGACGGTTTCATGCGCCTTAGACTCTGGAGCACCAACTGCTCGTCCAATTGTACTAAGCTAGGACCCTGTACATTATTTAACATTAGGTTTATTTCGCTGTCATCGCGCTGGCCATATGTAGTACTAAATTGCTGAGCAAAATGGTTTGCAACATCAAGAACTTCTTCCCCAGAGGAATCAACGAGACGGATTTGCTCATGACAGTTATTTTTATGGGATCGAATATATTTCCAGAATGTTGCAGGCTGGGAATTAACGCTGCTCTCTACAGAATCGAGATAAGAGCGCTGGTCCCGCTCATAAAGACTTTTACACGTTTTACGGTAGGAGCGGAAGTCCTCTTTCCATTCATCAAGCCCGGTTTTCTTATATTTTCTGTGGCTGCAGTCTTTTGACTTAAGGGCGGTACGAAGTTCATTAGAGAACCAAAAGGGGTGTTTGGAACGGCATGGTTTACACTTGGGTATAAACTGATTCATGCCACTTTTGACTATTTCAGTGAACAGCTCGACCTGCGCATCGCAATCTGGGAGTTCTTGAATTAGCAACCAATCGACCGAAGAAAAAAAGTTACACAAACCAATGTAATCACCACGGGCATAACAGTAGGGAGCGAATTCATTATTCTTCAGTGTAGCACTGCAGCGCTGAATCAAGACGTGAGCAGACACTAGAAAAGGAGGATGATGCTTGTCGGGCTTGACAAAAGAGATGTCAGACAACGATACACGCGCGCTTTGAATGTCTGAAAAGCAAAGATCCAAGATATGTTGAGAGCTGTTTTCGATATTATTAAGTTGCACCAAGGATGTGAAATCCACGAAGTCTAAAATCATGCTGGATTTTTGCTGTACGTAATAATTGTAGTGTTGATGGGTAAGATGTTCCCATTGTACGCCCGGTGTATTGAAGTCGCCCAGAATGATATGCTGGTGATTCGGGTGTGATGAGCAGACTTCTTCTACAGATGTAAGGAGCTTTTTAAACGACAATATAGGAACATCAGGTGGAATGTAAAACGCCCCTAATAAAAGCTTCTCACCGCCAGTCAGACGAATGTCCAGCCATACAGACTCGGTGTCGCCTTCCAGTTCATGACGCCGCATTGATAGAAACGCGCTATCGACCGCAACTAACACCCCCCCCCCTCCCTTTTGTTTCACCCCAGAAAAGTCCATATCTTTACGGAAAACTTGGTAATTTTTTGGAAAATAATCGTGAGAGCTAATGTCATCAGAAAGCCAGGTTTCAGTAATAACAATAATCGGAAAATTTGAAGAAATCGCCTTTGAAAAGAATTCAGTCGGTTTAGTGCGAAGGCCGCGCGCATTCTGATAATAGATTTCCACCCTTTCGCATCTTTTAGTCGTCATTTCGAACATCGGTGGGACAGAACATGTCGGCATGCAGCTTGCCACGGAAGGGTTTGTAAAGACAGCCCTTGGGCCACAAGAAAGGATCACGGAGACGCTGGAAGGTGACCTCGTCGACAGTCACACAGAAAGAGGAGTACGAGGTATACTTAGTTTTAAGCCGCTGGCAAGCCAGGGGTACGACATCCACTGTTGACAGGTGCTCCGTCAGTTGCTCTGAGGTGGTGCAAGGGGACAGTTTTGATACAAAGATGCGCCGAGGGCGTTTCGAGCGCTCGACCACAGAGATGCGACACGAATCAGACGCACCCACACACGCCGCACGTCCGCTCCCTTTGTTGGTCAGGGCGGAGGCGTCGCAAAGTTCCTCGGGAGACACAGCAGAGGTTGCCGGTGCTGAGGTCAGCTGCTCCGGCGTTGAAGGTGTTCCATCTGATTTCACCACAGCAGCGGCGAACGATGCATGCAGCCCAAGATGCGGGGTAGGTGTCGGCGGCGCCCCGTCAAGCTCAGGTGTCGGAGGGGAGGCAGGCGGCAGGTGGCCGGCGGGGGGAAGGCGGAGGGGACGACGATCGGGAGGGAAGGGCTCGGCTCGTGGTAGCCGGTCCCCTCGAAGTCTGCGAACTTCCGCCCGCAGCGAAGCAATTACGCCTGCCTGCTGGGCGAAAGCACGTGCGTTCTCCCTACACAGGCGGTCGTTGGCCTCTCTCAACTTGGCTACCTCGTCGGTCAAGAAAGATAGTCCCTCGAGGGCGTTGAAAAGCATTTCTCGGAGTTCGGCTGCGTCTCCGACAAGGTCGCCCGGTCGGGGAGCGCCGTCCTGGGAAATGCGCTGGCTCTCCGGCACGGACTCGTCGCTAGGACTAACCACAGCCTCCGTCGCCGAGGACGCGCAGAAGTTGCAGAGAAAGGGCCGCTCACCCGTCTTCAAAGCTTGCAGCTCCGTGTCGGGCAGCTGAATACATTTCGAGTGCGCACGTTTTTTGCACGACGTGCAGCGAAAAAACTCCTGTCTGCCGTAAAAAACGGCGGAGCACAGCACACAGACATCTGCACTGGGCGCCATCTTGTGCAGTACTATAATAATAATAATAGTAATAATAATAATAATAATAATAATAATAATAATAATAATAATAATAATAATAATAATCTATTTCCGTGCCCAAAAACAGCCATGGGGGGGGGGGGGGGGGCTTTGTGCTGCCGCACGGAAACAAAAACTCACGAAACACGATGTACATATCTCGCAAAGAAACATTCCCGGGCCATTCCCACTAACGTGAAAGCTGGAGACGGCCGAAACATGCAGTGTAAAAGTGTATTCTTGGCGCCTTAGCGTTTTTTTCCAACGGATATTAAACGGTTGGGGATAAAGGTGTGCAGCTTGGCTGTTAAACTCTCTTGTGTTTGGAGCACGAAGATCTTTAACCAGAGGCGTAAACCAGTATCCCGGTGTTTTTTATTACGTGTTGCGAAGCACTCCAGCGGCAGGGGTAAATGAGTGTCCCGGTGTTTTTTTGGTACGCGTTATGTTCTAGCGCGAGGCGTAAGCGAGTTTCCCGGTGTTTTAGTACCGTGAGTACATGAGGAGAACGACTATTACGACGACAATGACGACGAAAGGAGACGCCAACAGCCCCAGTGCCTAAGTGCTAAGGCCCTAACAATATGACGCTAACAGTAGTCGTTACAGAGGAAGAAAACTACAGATTTTGACATAGACATACAGAAACACACGCAACCAACCACTCATACACACAGGAAGTGCCTAACAGTGAGGAATATCTTACTGAAGTAAGACGAGCCAATAAAAAAAGTTGGCTTCCAAGGTGGCTGGAAATCAAAGCTTTAAATTACGCCCACAACAATTGCCCACGCGACGTCCCTTGAATCGACAAAAGTGGCTCTACAAAGAGTGAAACCAGATATTTTGCCAGCCGTTCCCTGGAATTCGGGGGGGGGGGGGGGGGGGGGTGGCGTCCCGAACGCCGCAGCGTCGGCCACGGCAGGGCTAGAGCAGCGGACGCCTTTGCTGTAGCCCCGCTGTGCGTCGGCGGAAAGAAAACGGAGAGGACTTTCTTTCGAACGGTGAATCAGCGGAACCTAACCATCCTGATGTGCTAGGTCGGGGCTACACCACTGCGCAACAGAAGCGCAGACACCGAAACGTTACGGCATATGAGCTTGGTGATTCCAAGTTATACCAATTTAAACTAGTTAGTTTAGTAAGTTGGAGAGTTGAGAGAAAGCTGAGGGAAGTTCTATAATCGCTATTTATCAGGACCAGTTGCTGCTTTAGCCTTTTGTAATACCCCTTAAAACACAACCGAGTCGGTATTCATCAATTCAGAAAACAGAGTCCATTCGTGGCCCGCAGTGCGCTAAAGGTAGTGCTTCTCTAGCGGCCGGATGTCTGTATGTGTCTGTTTTCCCGCCCTGGAAATCAATCCTTAGCGTAGCTTTCCCGTACGACCACTTAATTCCGTCGGGTCCGAATTACCCAGGATGTGCTGTGAACAAGTTAAGCAAGCAGGGCGAAAGAAGCGTGCAATGAACGCGAAGCTGCGCCAGAAGAGGCCCAACACAACCGTCGCTAAATAAGACAAGGCCGTCCCGCCGACGCGGCCGCCGGTATGAGCAGGCGCATGCGCACCGGGGACGCTGGGTAACCATTCGCTGAGCCATCTACACTATGCTCCGTGAGTGAAAATTGCGCTCTCCTTCCCCAGTTGCGTTGGGAGTTTCTTATCGAGCATGCCAAGAAGGAATCGTTGGCTTGTAGAGGTAGAAAGCTGTGCTTTAATAGACGGTGTGGACGATGCATTGTAAAAGTCGTCAATACGGTTTCCCCTCTTATTTTCGATCTTGAAAAGTCAACTGCCGGCTAATGATTACATGTTCCCTTGGGGTAAGGTATGAGCCGTCCTTTTGCCTTTATGAATTCTTGCTCTGTTCATTGCAGATACGGACAAAAAACGCCTGCTGGCTATTTGTGTTTCTCTTGCTGTGGCTTTACAGCTTTGCCTACATCGTGTACAAACTCCACAGGCTGCCCTACGTGAGTCACCTTCGGCAGCGTCATATAGGGTTTGGGGCACGAGCGTTGTTATTTTAGCCGTGGACAATACAGGGTGGGAGCGGAGGGCTGAGGGTGGGGGGGTGTCTGATTTTGGAACTTATTGTCGGTTCCAGCCTGGCACTTCTGCGTGGGCAGTCTTCGGGTTACGCCGTTTTCAAACGGCTAAGAGGTTACCTTGCTTGAAAAAAAATTGCTACAATCAACATAAATTACAGAGAAGAGATCAAACAATATGAAAATGCGCTTGATCGCTTAGACTCACGCAAGCAAAAACGCCCGTGTGTACGAGATTTCAGCGCACGATGAAGATCCCCAGGTGGTCAAAATTAATCCGGAGCCCTCCACTACGGCGCGCCTCATCGCCTGCGTTGCGTCGGCGCGTTAAACCCCACAATCAAGATCAAGATCATCACATAGACTCACGCCATTTGACTCAGGGGCATAGCGTGATTGTCCATCCACGAGGCCTATTGTACCGCCTCCTGCGAGAGATACGAAATCCTCCAATATGTTTCTCATAATTCTAAGCTCCCTCGTGGAATCAGATGATCCCTCGTTTTCCGGGTGAATGGGGAGACGCCAAGGTTATCTCTTGGATAGTGTGCATCCAATGCCATAAGTGGGAAGTGACGCGTTCGCTTAGTCGTGGCACGCGGACACAGTTCACTGAGCGAACTATCCGTTTATTGTTGCCCTCGCCGTGACACGAGCTAAAGGAACACGCGGAGGCATGCTGCTAGTTACTTTCGCGTTGCGCATCGGTAGCCGCTGATTGGTACCGCGAGAACTGAGCGCGGCCACCTTTATTGCTGACGGTGTTTTTAAAGCAAACATTTACTAATCTCGTTGAGCGCTTTCACCGTTACGGTAAATTTGGCCCTTCATCTGACCGCAGCTGCGCCGTATCGTCGACGTGACTCGCCGAGCCGAGCTCCGCAGACGGTCGCCCTCGCTGTTGCGTTCGCTGCTGCCGGATTGGCTCTGCGCAGCTGGTTAGCGCTTGACTACGTGATTCTCCGAGTGCATGCGAGCTTGGAAATGAATGAGAGTGAGACCGTGTGGTCTTGTGTGAACGTTGCGCGGTAGCTGGAGGCTTTGAGCCATCGTCGGTAAAGCGGGATTCACACGACGGAGAAACCCTCTCTTTTTGGCCCGCGGGACCCGCTCACGTGACCGGTTTTAGGCTCCGCCCCTCGGTGGGGATAGCCCGCCGTGGCTCCGCGAAAGAAAATGCCTCCGCATGTTTTCGCTCGACGGCGATGGCCCTCGGCGGGGAATGGAACCTGTTCCTCGGCGCTGTCTGCTAGTCACTCCGCGTAGCTCCGCTCGTGTGGATGCGCCGCCAGGCCGGATAATCCGGTCACGTGCTGTTGACGTCACATATCCGTCCGCCTCCGTGAGAGGGTTTCTCCGTCGTGTGAATCCCGCTTAAGCGACGCCTAACCGCTCCGCGGATATCGCCTGGCGAAGCGTTCCGCTCGGAAAGCGCTAGAAGGGGGACCACAACCGTAGAAAAAGGGAGGCTTTGGACGGATAGTAGAATAATCACAGCTAAATCAAAGGTTAACCAAGTGAAACCGATACTTCAGCAGGTTCAGCCAAGCTCGCTTTTCATATCCAGAGTTACGTGAGCTACGTAAGCCGCAGCCATTTTTTTTATTGCGTCGGGGCATGTGATTCTCACACCCTCCAGATTGGGAAAAAAGAACCCCTCAAAGGGTACGAAATAAATTACTGTAGTTAATTTGTCCTTTTTGCTGTCTCCGTGTTTTATGCCCTCTGTTCCGTTCAGCTTTCCCGGATTTCGCTGGTATGAAGGTGGTCACCCTTATCGAGGGCATGTTTTTGGAACTATAGCTTTGCTTCCATGCCAAGGGGTAGTCAAATTCACCATAAAATTAGGATATCGAAGGATAGAACACGTTGCAGAATTTGTGCCGCTTACTCCAAATGAATAAGTCCGGTTATCTGCATTCCGTCGCGCATTGCTGCTGTAGCTAGGTCGCACTTTCGATGCCATGCCGCGAAAAGTTTATTCCTGGTCGATGCGCATGGGCTACATATTTTATGTCAGATCAAAAATCTCAGACTCGATTTGATTGCAGGGTATAACGCGCCGACGCAACACAGGCGATGAGGCGCGCCGTAGCGGGGGGCTCCGGATTAATTACGACCCGCTGGGTATCTTTAACGTGCGCCCAAATCTCGTACACACGGGCGTTTTCGCTTTTCGCCTCCATCAGAAAAGCGGACGCCGCGGCCGGTAATCGAACCCGCGACCTCGTGCTCAGCAGCGCAACACCTTAGCCACTAAACCATCACGGCGGTTTAAAAATCTCAGACAGTCCGACATAATTCGTATCCCCCTATCCCTTTGTCTGGGGAGCCTCGTAACGCTGGCTTGAATCGGGGCTCTTCCCGTTGACTGTCAAAGCGCTACGTCCGGTGAATAGGGTATAAAAATTTCAACAACATATAGTGGTATTGCCTGCTAAACATGATGTCATTTCGCGTGGGAATACGGGGCTACCTGGCGGTGAGTACACTGATATGCGAAATGTGAGGGGGTCCAGGTTTCAAGAAACGTTACATTTTATTGCACATATAATATAGGCGCTAATATTCTTTTGCAGCTGTTCCCGACAGAAAGGTGGACGCCCTTGTACAAAGCGACGTTGGCGTGTCTGATAATCAACATCTTCTCTAAGCTGGGGCTGACAATCTCCCTATCGTTGGTAGTGTGCTGCTTCAGTAAAGTCGTCGACGATACACGTATGTCTTCCTTATTCCGTTTGCTTCGTGTTGCTATTCCCGGCACCCAGAACATGCCTAGACACGCTTCACCAAACGATGCGAAATTTATTAGTCTACCGGTTACACCGTACTTGCAGCCGTGGACAATTATGTAGCTACCGTTGTAACACCTTTTGCCACAGTTGCGGGGAAAATAGGGAAAACAAGACTTACCAAACGTCTCAAATATGACTGCGCTCATCGAGGCAATACTTAGCACACGTTTTTGCGCCTGGCGTCTACGGCAATGGTTGCGAAGAATTATTCAGCTTTTATCGATATTGCTTACCCATAGAACTAAACCGGGCAAAGTACACCTACCTTGCACTATAAATTTAAATGTGTTTGGGTATAAAATATCTATCTCTTAGACCTTACTTATAAACCAATGTGTCTTCATCAAGGACTCTAGACTTACAATACGGTTGAAGGCAGCGTTAGCATGATGCTTCCACGTGGCGAAGGACGACGCAGGGTTCTTGATAGAATAAAGTTTACTGGAGCGAACTTACTTTCTGCTACAAAGAAGATACAACCGGCGAAGCAGCAGCCAGCAAAGTGACGACGCGCATAACAAAGCGTCGGCGAATTTAATGTCGCGATGTTTGCTTTCGGCGCCTGTATTTGTTGTGGTCTCGGCGGTACTGTAAACACCGAGTTAGATCGAGAACATCTATTATTCAATAAGAGCAGTATAGGCAACGCCGCCTGTATAAACAGTGCCTAACGCGTGAGCGAAAAATGGCCAAACAGCCACTCTCCTGTTGCTCTCTCCTACCCTTCCCCGCTCGGTAGCCTTCCAGCGTGCTTTCGTGTCCGCCAGCCAGCGCCGCTTCTTGGAAACTATGCAAAATAGTGGAAAGTTTGTTTAGCGTTCCCGAGGCGGCGCTCCTACGCCTTCTTGTTTTTCACCATGCCTGTCTGTCTTGGTCTGTCACTGATAAAAGTTCCTTTGTCACGAAGCAAAATCCCTTGCGCTGCCGCAGGCTGATGCCGGCTTTGCGCGCTTATCTACTCGGATCACAGGCCCTGAAATTTTCGGAGTGGGGCATCCCCCCTCTATCCCCTCCGCATTTAGGTATTGTTTTGACCCCGCTGTTCGCACTCCGCATCGGTACGCACTTCTGAAATTGAGGACTATACTGTAGAAGCGCCCGGACAGCGTGGCGGGATCGCAGCTGCTTATCCTTTTGTTTCCTATAATTTTCTGAAGTTTACAAGCACGTGAGATTATTGGAAAGTAATCGTAGAAGTAAGTGCCTGAACAAAAAACGTGCACGCAATTTTTTCTTCTCTAAATACTCCAGAAAGAAAAATATCAGTAAAATAATGGCTGCCCCATCCGAAAATATCGTTTTTCTGTTAGCTATATGTCTACCCGACAATCAGTATGTTCTTAGACTATTTCAGTCCGCCTCCGTCTTTATCTTTGGAAAAATGCAGCAAGTATGAAGCGAGCGACACGTTGAACGAGATCCCCAGTGCGCCACAGAACTAGCGCCCCGTCACGGCTAAGATGTAAGCGAAACGGCCCTTGAAGCCCAACAGGCAAGCTGACAGACACACGTCGTAGAAGTGGGTGCAGCGTTCGCGACTCGCGAGCAGTGACGTAAGGCGAAATGTCCGCCGGCACGCGCCACATAGCGGATCAGTGCCTGAACTAAGCGTCCCTACCCTTCCCATTGAAAAGCGCGCGACGCGTCAGGCAATGTTAATACAGGCGGCGTTGGTATAGGATTGTCAACACCAAGCGACACCTTTTCCATTCACCGGCAATCTACTTTTGCCGACGCACCGGCAAAACGAGACTGCCGGTGCGTCATAGAAAAGAGGAAAGAAGCGCTTGATTCGCTTAAAACAGGAGATAACCGGGTGTGGCCCGACGCTGGTAACCAAAAATAAGTAAGCAATTGAAAAGGCGAAATTCGGCACTACTTCGCGTTTGACGACAAAAAAGCCGTAAGTGTAGAGCTTATGTACAGCGAGCGTCGAATACGTTACCGTATTAAAAAAAACTACAATATCCATGAGCAAATGCTACATGCAAAGAACGAAATACAATTAAGCCAGCTGCGCCGACATACCTGGCAATTGGCAAAGACGCACCCAATGCATAATCAAGCTAAGAAGCGCTTCTAAGGACGTTTTGACGTTTATGATAGCTCTAGAACCACACCCGAGGTGTTATTCAACCTTTATGTGCCTTTTTAGATTATAGAGAGTTTTAGCTCACCGTTTTCGACGGTCCGCTCCGGTGTTGGCGGCCCACTCAGCGGAACCGGAGCCAATGCCGTTCGCGGCCAAGCGCGCCACGCATGCGCAGTGGCGTTCCCGCTTGCTATCAGAGCGAAGCGGACCGTGAAAAACGGTGACCCAAAATTCGCTAATGAAGCTTCCCTGGATATGTCATGGTGACGCGATGTCGGCCTTACACTGTAATGGTGTTAAGCCTGTAATGTTTTTGCCCCAGAGTTGATGACAAAAAACGTTTGTTGAGAGAGCGCACTCACATGCGCCCTCACTGCCTCCTCAGTTCGTCTTGGAGGTAAATTACCGAAAACCACCCCGCTAAGGCTGACCATTTGCGTTGGTCGTGGTTTTTACCCTGTTTATGGACCGGGAATCCACTTTCTCGTAAAGTGGGATATACGGGAATTATTGTCTTCTCTCTCTCTCTCGATTTCACAATGTTAGAACAGGCACGGCGCAATTGTGGCTGGCTGCATTTGGGTGCTCAGTTCTTTGAATCTCAAAGCAATTTATCTAAACTTTTGAACTTTTTCACGAGAAATTTACCGGCAAATTTGATAATATTGCAGTGCGCATAGTGTGTTTTCATTGTTCGGTCCGGAACATCTGACAAATGAAATTTTTTGTGCAGAGCAACAGCGGAATGATCCGGTTGGGGAGTCCCCATCACCCTCCTCACCGGCAGAAGCATCCTCGTCAAAACAATCGCGCGACGCAGATGACCAACCGCTGAGGGTTATACAGCAAGAAGAAACTGCTGTGCGCTACAGCGAGCAGTGTGTCTGAGGCTATGCTACATAGCATACGCTATGCTATGTTCCAACAAAGTCTGTTCACATGAAGAACCCATAATGCATGCATGTCTGCGGCTTTAGTTTATTCTGGGTGTGACGAAAAACACCGAACCGCTGTAATATCTCATAAGAGGTATACCGGCGCGTACAATTCTTTGTTTTTTGTTGTGTTGCGGCACAGTTTAAGAGCCGTGCAAAAAGAAGTAGTCTTTTTTTGCTTGAACTTGGCCGTCACGTTTTTACGTTAGTGTTTCATTCACACCTGTTCGCGCGTAAAGGTCAGAGCCGTAATTTGTCGTTGGCTCTTTTTGCAACTAGTCACTTTTTACTGCCCATGCTACGTGAAGTGTGTGCCGGCACCTTCCCGACACTGAAAATCTATTCAACATTCGTCATATCTATATTTTCCATTCGGCCCACAAAAATATTGCTGGCTTGTCTGACGGGACGTACTCAATCCAGTCGTAAAGCAGGAAAGGGTGACATACTCATCCTTCTTTCAGCAGGGGGTGGGAGCGGTACGGTTACGAGGGTGAACATACAGCAGTGGGATCAGGTGCGCATTATTGGAGGGCTGCGGTTTAATTCGAGTCGTTTCACGGCCACCGATATCTGGACACAGCGGAATATTTTATTCTCGCCTTGACCAGAAAAAAAAAATTGCCCGCGTATCTGACGGCTTTGTTGCAAATGCCATCGAAAGACGAGGGTTTTGGCCTGCATTGCAGAATAAGACCCTCCTCTCAACCCCCCCCCTCCCCCTCCCAGCACTCCTTATGTTGTACTGCTCCCCTCTAGCATTATTTCGCTACTATCGTGTTTTTTTTCGCGGTGACGTTTCTATTTCCTTGGGTTTCAGAACCCGTGCTGTTTTTTACCGTTCTTTTCACCCTTTAGTTATATATACTTTCGCGTGAACGTAACTAGTGTAAAATTGCACTTGTCTTGCCATTCATCCTTGGGCTTTGTAAACCTCCAGTATTGAATAAATGAAATGAAATGCGATTCATGTTTTCTCAGTTCAATTCACATTTTCTGCGTCTCCACTACCTGTTCGCCATCTATTCCTAGCTTTTGCTCCCTTGGCTCAGTCGGCCCAAGTTCTTTTGTTTTAAAGTTCACATTTATCTCGCCTTGTTTCGAGACAAGTTTTAACTGGTTGTGTTTTCATTTGCTGTCGTACAAACCAATTTGACATGCAATCCTTGTTAAAGAACGTTATTTCTCGCGTTTATATGGCTTTTATTTTGCTCAGATATGCCTAATGTTCCCTTTGCGCTGAATAATGAGGTATGTAGGAGCCACGGAGGCAGTTTTTGTTCTTTCAGACAGTCCCGCCTATGCGATTGGTGTTCAAACGTGCTTCCAACGATTTTTTGGTAGGTTGATTGAATTGAGTGGCTGTCACAAACTCGGATGTGCAGCGTCTAAAAATATCGTACAGCTTTTTCATATTGTCCCGGGCTCTTGTACTTTGTCAAAGGGCTTCAACGACTGGGCCTAGATTAGGCAGGTGTTCAGTTATGTCAGTTCTTGAATGCGGGGTAGTTAATGGGAGCAAGGAAACATGGTAAAAACAGCGCAGCTAAGGACATGATGCAAAGGACGAAAAACACAGGAGTTGATGTCCAGTGCCAGTCGAGTGTATTTCTTCCAGTTGATGTCCAACGCTAGACCTGTGTCTTTTTTCCTTTGCGTCCTGTCCTTAGCTGCGCTGTTTTTACCATCTTTCATTGTTCAGTTATGGCCAACCTCTTCTCTCCTCCAGAGATACGCGCCGCGGCACTGATCAGACTTCTTATCACTGCCTTGGAGCGTGTTCCTGGAGGAGAGGTAGGCCGTAACTGAACAATGAAACATGGTAAAACAGCGCAGCTAAGGACTGGATGCAAAGGAAAAAAGCCAAGCTGGTACATAGCATTGAAAAGAAAAGACGACGAGGCTGAGAACTGGGCTGTCGGCTACCAGCGGAGCCGTCCTCGCTGAGCGAAAATCCGGCAGGCACTGCGTGATCGCCTACAGTTCGGGCTACCGCGCGTAACGTGGTAGCCCAAAAATCGACCATTGCCAATTTCGTAATTTCGTTGAAAAAAAAGTTCTCCTAGTTCCCAATTGAGTGTAGGAGGTCTGCACACAGTATTTTCGTTAACAAAAACTTTTTCCGTCGCGTGAGCGCTCGTTGAAGTATCTGCAAACACGCAAAATGTGGTTGGAGATAATAAATTTTAAATAAAGAGTGAGACAATGTAGAATAACAAATAGTATTTTAGAACATTCCGATTGCATTTTTCTTCGATGTGGGACCATGATTGAAGAAGTGTAAGAATTTTTGGGGTTGTATCAGCTAAGTAAAACGCAAGAAATGGCGCATTTTCTGGAATTCTCGCACAGGCCCCGTGAAAGCTTCAGCCGTAATATTTCCATCCTGCATTGATATGGTCTTTGAGTGTCTACTAAAAGTAATTTAAGTCGATCACAGAGCGTAATTTTTAGGTGAATTGCTCACAAAGATGCAAAAAAAATGTGTTTCTGCCGATCTTCAGACATAAAACAGCACCAAAACCCTCGAGATGAAATGAATGAGACGGCTCATTATACACACCAGCACTTTAGCTTTTAATTTAGAAATTTTTTTCGAGTAAATTTTGTTTGATACAAGAAAACATTTTAAAGTTCACAATGAGCCGTACTTGCCTCCATTATAGAACTGTGTCCCCAAGTCGAAACGTGTTCCTGCCGCCAGCCTTTTTTGCGGCAGGCATGTGCACAACCATTCCAATCTTGCTGCCGATAGTTGCGCAGTCTCTTCCATAAGCATGATTTAAGAGGCTCGTAGCAGACGCATCCAACACCTAGGTCACTGCAAGAGCAGCTGCTACAGCATTCCTGTCTGCTTCCTAGTTCCCTGTTATGTCACAGTGGCTGGGGCCCAATATACTCTGAGTTTTAGTTTTTAGGGGCGAAGCTCCTTAAGGGGTGCGTCTGTCCATCCTCGACGTATGTATGTAGCCACCTCTAGTTTAGTTCTTGGATTGTTGACTAGATGGCGGTACTTGTATATGATGAAAAGATGCGCTTGGATTGTTGACTAGATGGCGTGGCTACCTCTAGTTTAGTTCTTGGATTGTTTACTAGATGGCGGGGAGCGTTGTAATAAAATCCGTTCGCTGTTGGCGCGCGCTCGGAGTCGCCCGATGGATAAGGCTGCAGATGTGCGAACCCGCGAGGCAGAAGCGCTCCGTGAAGCTGCGCGATGCCGCCGCCAAGATCCTGCCGTACGAGAGCGGGAGGCCGAAGCGTGTCGTCTGGCTGCGGGACGACGCCGCGAAGATCCCAGCGTTCCAGAACGAGAAGCCCAAGCGTCACGGCAACGGCACGAGGAACCTGCCGTACGCGATGCGGCACGGCTGCGGCGCGAAGAGGATCTCCAAAACGTCAGAGAACGGGAAGCGGCGAGAAAGCGCGCGGATCGGCAGGCAGACCCCGATGCAGTGAGAGCTCGTGAGGCGTCTGCAAAACGCATCAGGCGAGCTCAGCCCCAAGGTGCCGACGCGCGGTTTAAGCGAGACTTTCTAGACGTTACGTTCGGACACAGATGTAGTGGGCGAACTTTCACTGAAGAGTCACGGTTTTACCGATGATTTCCCCTCAGGAGCTTCGCCCACTCATCATCATTCACCCCGTTGATATGCTGTGAATTTTTTTTGTGTGTGTGATAAGCACAGCTGTTTTATCAATTAAATAAAGTCTACATTTTTCCAACTTACCTGAAGCTAAAGTCTGCACTGCACTTTGAGAATCAGTGAATGTCACTGACTTTTAGACTTTGCTCTGAATTGTATATTCTACAGCTATGAGAAGGCCGTGTGTTTCAGCAGGGAATATGGATGTGGCCAAAGGCATATGCTTTGAAATATAAAAGTTTAGCCATGTGCAGAACTTTGAGGTACCGGTGTAGAACTCAAATGCACTCTAGTTGTTTTACGGGTAGAAAAATGGTGCACAAACTCTCTTTCGTCAATATCCATAAAATATGAATAAAAATAGTTCCGCCAGATATCCCACGGAGGGACAACGTCACCAAAGGTAGTTATCTGAGCGTCGACAAACGGTTATTTCGAGGTTTGTGGCCCGTGCGCTTGCAGAAAGAAGACTTGGCTTAGCCATTGCAGGTCACTTTTCAAAAAGCTTGATTGCCTGGCGGCCAAGAGCGTTGTTGTGATGTCCAGTCAAGGATGTTTGTTTGAGAGCATAGGACAGCCTAATATACTTCCGACATGTCTCGAGAAACCACTGATTAGCTTCCGCATACAGGCTTTAAATGGGGCTTGCCCAAAAAGCACCAGTACCCAGACGTAGGCCCAGGTACTTTTAGTGTTGTTCTTATGCTAAACAAAGCATTCGTATTCAATCACTGACCTCACAAGGCGATAGTATCATATGACTGGCGTGACAGAACTTTCAGAATCTTCAGTGCGTCCAAGCATTTTATTCTTGGGTGCTTGAGATGTGGAATGAATGAGAATTTGTCGACAAGCAAACACCCAGAAATCTCTGCTCCTTTTCTACAGCTACATAATCATAAAAGGTACCGTAAACAGACCATCTCTGCAGTGGGTCTTGCACCTTTGTAAAAAACATTATTAGAGAAGTTAATGTTTTTTAATAAATTTGAGGCGCTAAACAACGGGGACCAAGCTTTTGTTACTTAATGTTTTTGTTCGCCATAATAGTACAAATTGACATCATTGGACGAAAAAGACAAAAGAAAACTTTTAAAAAGAATAAAATATCTCAAAGACTTCCGCTACTTGGAGCGATATTTTGCTCTAAAGAACTCACACTTTAAAAAAGTGTCATAAGAATGCTACGTATTCGTAGACAATTCTCTGAATTTCCGCATATTTTATTCTTTAATCGTCAAAACTCCCGCTTTGCCGATTTTGCGGAGAACCCCGAACGCTATGCCACATCGTAGGCAGGTGTGACCGATCCCCGCTAATTCTCCCAACCTGCAACTTTCTGCTGCCGAGCATCGGGAGGGCGCCTTGGTGGGCACCGGCCTGCCGGAACAGCTTCGCCTGCCCGAACGAGTTGTCGATGCCGCCCGCACTCAAATCATCTTGGACTAAGAACGCCCCCTCAAAGCTTCAATACAAGTCCACCAATTGATTTCGATAACAGTTTATTCCCTCTCCCTCCCGGTGCACCAGTTTTCGGTGCCAGAGTGCTGTGTACTATGTTATGTACTATTCTTTGTTTTCAGGGCTATGTACTTTCGCAGCATACTTTGCTCGCTTCAATAGGTGGGTGGCCTTATAGCAAAACCTAACGGGATTTTACAGCCTTGCATTAGCTTTTGTGGATGAATTCCTTGACCCTCTGTACGCATAAGTCCTGCACACGGGTGTTTAGCTGTTAAAATACGTTGTAATGTTAAGAGCTCTTCAGCTACTTGTCGTGGTTGAGAAGGGCCAACGCAAAGCTCAAGTTGACGAGCATTCCATGGCCCAACGGAACCACGTACTAACGGCTGAATACCTAGAGGAATAGAGCCACTGGGAAAGCGACAGGCGGCCGCTCTGTCCCATTCTTTGAGGTGCCCGAGCTTTTTTCGGGCTCTGTCTAGGTGCTTCAGATGTAAAGCTACCGAGCCGCTCGAAGGCTGCAGAAATTAGGTACGTCACGAGGTGCCATCATCACAAGCAGTCGCAAGGTTTCTGGGAAGCACTTAAGTAACTCCGTAGTATCTCCTCAGCCTCTCACCCTCTATATTTGGAATCGTTAAAGATGAAGATTCATGCGTGGAAAAGGGGAAGAAAAACTCAATTTTAAAACAACTTGATTTTGTAACAATTTTAAATCTGCAGATAATGTATTCTTACGGGCTGTGCAGAATTAAGCAACTGAAATAGCGACATTTCAGTTGCATCATCAGTGCAAGTAGCTAAAATTAATATGTTGTGACCCTATTATGCTAAAGACAAAAAAAATTCGGCGGTCTGATTATAAAAGGGTAGGTAGTGCTTAAAGAAATTCTTTCTTGCACTGGTGACAGCCTAGTGAATTTTTTATTAGCACGCTCAGAGCCTATCAATTATTCGCGCACTTCGCCCGACGAACAAGCGCTTCTTTTAGGTTGCGCGAACGTCCAAAGGGTTTTATAACTATATGGAGTGTGAATTTGAGCACATTTTTTAGTTCCGTGTTCGTCCATCAAAAATAAAATTTCCTCTGCCAAAATGCTGTGTGAATTGCTCTGAGTTACCGCGAATTACGGTGATTAATTAAATGCTTACTTTAGAATTTTGTTGAAATATTTTAATTGCTGTTTTGTCTGTAGCTGAGATTCTAGTGTAAAGTGAAGCGACACACGGTCGCTTATTTCACTAATTGGTGCAAGGGGCATGATCGGGTCGGGAGCGGTAGTAAAAATTAAATCTGAGCTGTTGGGGCTACAAGAAGTAGTAAGTTTGCGGACAGCCTCTGTTAGTACAAAACTATTAGTCAAAAAAAGTAAAAGAAATTACAAACGTAAATTAGCTTAAAAAACGATTTTAAAACGTAGTTTAGAAAGTTTGAAAATCTGAATGAGGTATGCTTAAGCGTAACCGAGTTCGTATTCTGCACTATCTCTGGGAAGCTGAAGCATACCGCGAGTTTTAAGATTAGTTCAGCTGAATTTGGACCGGGCGGTTGAATGTAGTGACAGATAGGCAGGTCTACCAAAATTTTCGCGTTTAGGTAACGTTTGAAGAAGTTTCGTCGTTAAAAATTAACTAGCTCCAGCTACAAAAACTGTATGCATACCCCGAAAACTCATTATCCTCTGCCGACTCCAGCTTCGCCACATATACTCGCCACATCGGCATAACCGACGGCAGATACATCGCAATTTCAACATTTCCCTCACGCATTATGCACGTCGAGAACGCCGCGACCAGACCCGGAGAGGAGCACAGGTGTCTACGCGAGGACCCCAACGTGTCGTCACCTTCCGCCAATCCTGGCGTGGCTGCAAGGATCCGCGATGGTGGCTGCGCCTGTCACGAGCCCCCATCGTTCGGCCTTTCGTCTTCCTGGACGTTTCTCAAGCATCCGTTTTTGTGAAGCGGCAGCTGTGGCAGCAGTTCAACAATCATGGCTGAAGTGGCTGGAGCTCCGCTGATGACTCAGAAGAATAACAGGCCAGAAACGAGTGACGGCCCTGCGGAACGCGGGTACATCCCCATCTTCGGGCAGGTACGGTTGCTTTTGTGGTGCGAGCACGCGGCCGCATCGTCCGGTGGATGCGCTGCGGTGTGAGCGTCCATCCGTCTCTGATGCCCCGAATTTGCCTGCCACTCCATGTGAAAAGTGGACGGAAACAATACTTGTACCGCGAAAAATGTACCCTCTTTTGTACGTTTTCAGACTGTATTATTTACAGCAAGAGCCAGAAAGCCAAATAACTTCACTCTAGCGCATGTGGGATCTGTATTTTAAGCCTTGGCTGACTTGGCTTCAGAGTAACTCTAGCCTGCATCAGCGGGAAGAACTGGAACGTTTGTAGGCAACGTAATGTGAGTTGAGTCCTTGAGAAAAGTTACCGAAGTTGATCTTGGAAACAGAAATAAATGAATCAAAGAATTTGCCAAGTTCTGTTGTTAATCTTAAACCAAAGGTGCGGGAATCACCTTTGTCTACAGCGTGAACTCATGGTCCCGGCAGGAAGTAGGGTATATTTGGTATCGAGCTTTAATAAGGCACGGCTCTTAGCGTAACTGGAAAAGGGTGTAAGGAAGCGATAAGAAAATATGTTATAAATTTCAACAATTTTATTACATTAAATAAGCGCATGTACACATCTGAAGAAACAGCTCACGCCCGCGCGCTGTAAACACGTTATGATTGTGCCCTAAAATCAAACATTTTGCGCCAGCCTACTCCTGAGTTGATGATCTAGACGTGCCTCTGACCACATATGAACAGTTATAAAATGATTAGTGTGCTTCGCCGGTTTCTAGTGTAGGGAGAGATGGAAATGTTCGAAGTCTATTTATTAAAGAAAGAAGTGGACGCCTGCGTCAACACATATTCGCTGCCAATCCGAAATAAAGAACTTGATTGTCTGCTCTGGAAGACTCGCACAGAGTATTTGGTTATTGTGAACAGTGACTATTCAGGGAACTGCACGGGACAGCGCTTTAAGTACAAAAGTTCACGTGTTCAGTCTAATACAATCAGATCACGCCCAGCGTAGTCCAATTGTATGTTCTTTACGTTCTTTTGCAGTTACGCTAGTAATACTGTCTTGTTTTCAAACTCGCATGTCACGGGCCCAGCACGGGATCACTTTTCCTGCCGTATGGAACGCTGTTGCTGGTTGTCAGCTATTTTAGTGGGTTCGAGGAAAGCATCGTGCAACGGCGTGAGCCAAGAGCTTTCAGCTTAGCATGTCGGTATGCTGCTAACCAATAAGTAAAAATGGATGTTTGAGATCAGGGGCTCTTGTTGGGCGGGCGCTTTATTGATGCTGCCAGACGTTAGTTTCCACGGCTCAGTGCTCCGAGCGTTCCCAGTGTACATCGAACAATGCGTGTTCGAATTTACCTAATACTTTTTTTTAGTTGTTCTAATTTTAGAATTTCAGGTAGGCTGCAGTAGGGAATTCTATCCATCCTATGGTAATTTTGCATCGTAACATGTTAAGGTATGGAAGTAAGTTGAAGCAAACAGTGAACAGTTATTTTTTTTTCATCGGGTCGTTGTATCTGCGTATCGCTTGTCACTTGCACAGTAAATCACCCTAGTTCGAAATCATCAAGAAGAAGCCGCATTCCCGTGATCGTTTCCCTTTATCACCCAGGCATAATACGTTGAAATGTGCTTTTTTTTCCTTGCCTAAAGGTAATATTTTTTCCCTCGCACCATAGAAGTTTAGAATTCATTGCCAGGCAGTCTGCGTTCCCTCCCATCAAATAAATTTTTGGCATAACTTGAAGAGCAGTAATCCAAGCCTCCTTTAAAACCGTGATATGTGTATTTTTGCGTACTTCTGCATGAGTAAAAGAAACGTGTGTTATTTGATGTGCATGTGTATGTGTGATTGTATATTTGTGTTTTGTGCGTATAAATTTACACAGAACATGGTGAATTCTACATACTGTGTTAAAAGGTGCTGCCACGTAACAATATGATCTTGCTCTTCTTATCCAGAGCCCTGCTCTGCTAGTTGGCCAAATTCTTTGTTTTGTTTATACGCATACGTGTATTGGTGAATACCGCTGTTTTAATTTATATTTCTTCGTGCCTACCCCCTGCTTCCATATCCCCATAAGGGCTACAGTATGTTTAAATAAACAAAACTAAACAGCTGCCCCTCTGTCTAACGACAACGATGGGAAAACGCGAATCTTTAGTCGTTGAGTTTGTCGTTTAATCGTTGAGTTGGATCGTTTTCTTGGCTCGGATGTAGCGCTGGTTCGGCGGGTTTGATGCGGGGAGACGCCCTAAAGCTTCGCGTTTTCCTATCGTTGTGGTTAGACAGAGGGATAGTTGGTTTGTTTGAAGTAAGGTGAGAGAATGAAGACACGCTCCTAAGGTCTCGCAGCCTTGACTTTATTTGAGTCACTTAGGAACGAGCAACTTTACATTTACAAAGTATTGTCTTGTGATCGCTGCGGTAGAAACTCAGAGGTTCTACCATTGCAACTTCACATAGTGTGTTTGCAAACGTGACACGGTGTATTTGCAAACGCCCAGTCCGTCCACGCGCTCCGTGTTACCTCTAACACTGACCGGGAATGTACCATCGGCATCAAATGAAACGCGAAGACGAAAATATGAACCAGAACGTGCAAAATTGAAAAATACTGTTCCTAGAGCGGACCGGAGCGGACCGTCGAAAACGGTCTGCTAAGACAGTCTAATGACTGATTACCTAAAGAAGCAAAGTACAAGAAAAACGTGGCACACTACATTGGAATGTGAGCAACATGCATTCGGTCGCACCGTTTTAGAGCGCATCAGCATATTTTTGAGCTCTGGCTAAAGTTAGTTGAAACACCCTGAATATTTTTCCTCAAGCACTGGTTGGCGCTCACGCTCCCTAGTCGGCCTCCTCATTCCCGTGCACATCGCGCTCACCACTCGCACTCTCTCGCGCTTGCTCTCGCCACTCACCCGCACAAACAGACAGACCGACAAAGCAACCTTTTCATGTTTAAGTAGCCCAAGGAAGGCTACCGTCTTTAAAAGTTCTCGAGCGTGAGCGCTCGCGTTCGCTAAACGGTGCTGCCGAGGAAGGAGCAGGCTCCAAATGAAAGCCCCCGAAGCGACCGGATGCCAGCCTCTGAGCGTCGCTCACGAAGCACCTCACCTTAACCGCTTTTCGATTCGTAAAACATACCGAGGGCTGTAGTGATGTTACAAAAAAATCCCGCCATCTCCACGAAGTGAATGATGATGAGTGGGGCGAAGCTAAAATGCTTATCGGTAAAACCGTGAAACATTCGCCCACATATCACATAAAGACTCGACACGTTGTTATAGGTCTTCTTGACGGCACGCACCCTCTCAATGAGTGAAGGACATAAGGCGCGTTCGTAGCCAGGCTCGCGTCTCGGTTTGTAGCGCAGTGGGAAGAGCACCACGTACCTCCTGTCGCGGCCAGAGAGTCGTGGAATCGAAACCGGGCACCGCCGCGTCAAGACCACCAATCCTCGCTCGCAAAGCTTGAGACTTCCCACCGTTCCGTTGACAAGCCCGTCGACGACGTCGATGTTTGTGGTGATCATGTAGGGCTTGTTTGGGACGATGAAAATATCCATGGGTAAGTTGGCAAATTTGGTGTGTGAAATTTTAGCCACCTTGGCCGTCGCCTTCTGCAGAGCGTCTTGTGTCGCGTACCCTCGGTACGTGTCTTGAGCTCACACACGACGAACGACAACCTCTTCTTCTTCTTCTCCACTTTGTTCGGCAGCAACGAACACGTTGAACGTTTTGACCTCTTCGCCCAATCGTTGGTTGGCCAATCCCTAGGGGCATCCTGCCACAATCATCATCAGCGGTATGTACACGGCGCTACGAGGGACGGGACAGGGCCCGAGCAAGAGGAGCTTCGCCCCTAAAACTTACGAAGTGCTGACACTTCTGTGTGGGGATATATGTTAGGGTAATTCCCAAATTCAGTCGCGGAACGGAAAGCGCAACAAGGTGCACGAAGTGCAGCCAGAAAAGCTTGCTATTTCCCTAACCCGTCGGAAGTTGCTTTTATAGCTATTACTAATTTCTCATGAGCGGATTATACACGTACTGTTTCCATTCAGGGGAAAATGGCTGTTTATAAAAGGTAAGCATACCGTAAGCTCGGTGTCATGCTACTCCATACTTCGATCCAGTCGAAGACACAAAACTTCTGCAGGAAATTTTTGAATCATTCGTCAACGCACAAGTTCAAGGGATATGTCGTCTAAGTTGCTCCTCGTGTGCAGTTTCCTCCATCACCACCGGGAATGACCTAGAAGCAGACCTTACGCTCACTGAGGGCCCTTACACGGAAAATATTTTTGTGGCCAACTTGTCCACCAACATTGTGGTTGGTTTGCAAACGTTATATCAAACCAGTCATCACCTTTCGAATGCTCTGAAGAGCAGGAAAGTTTTTGTCGCAGTAGTTCAAGGGGCATCGAATACGGGGGAAACTGCGCAACGCTACCGATTGATATCAGTCGTTCTTTAGTCTACAGGGAACCACCTGAACCAGTCTCTGTCCCAGCTACCCACACCCGCCCAACTCGGACGACCATCGAAGAAGGTAGTCGAACACTTTAAATGACGTTTTCCCGCAGACAACTACGTAAACATCCCCCTCGCGAGGGGCACGATCAAATTCACAGCATTTCCGAGGGGGTGCGCCGGCAAGTCGTATCTCTCGATCGCGACACCCGTGTCGCCATCTTTTCGAGGCGCGGGACAACTTGTGGCGCTTTCGAAACAAACTAGAAATGAGTGAAGGATATAGCGCGTTCGGTGCATCGAAATCTGTGTTGGTTTCGTGGCTCGGTCGGTAGTGCGCCGGGCACCTTGCGTTCCGCCCGCGGCGTCATGGGTTCGAAACCGGGCGCCGGAAACTGTTATTTCTTTCATAGTGTAGTGGCCTGGCTGCGGACTACGACAAGGCGCGCCTGCGGACTACGACAAGGCGCGCATGCGGACTACGACAAGGCACGCCAACGCCGCGTGACATTGTGAGTTACTAAAATGCTATGCATTTAAAAGGTCCAAACCCTAAGTACTAGAACGGAGTACTCCAAGCGTTCCAGAGGCGGTGCAACACAAGCATCGCCTGCGGCTGTCTAGACAGACGTGATAAGGCATTTTTGCATAACCGGACGGCGGTGCACTAGCACCGGCGTCGGGCAGAAAACGGAACTTCATTACGCCGTGGTATCGCCAGCGTTCTCGCAGGCAGCTGGAGACCGATTGCATCTTCACAGCACTGCAAGGATTGCAAGTCATTACAATCACCGAGCACGGCATCTAGCTTCTCGTCGGGATGAAGAACAAATGTACGGCCAGAGTCCTTCAATGCGTCTCTGGTCATAGAACTCTCGGCCAAGTTTCGTACGGGGACAAAGCTTACCGCGAGGGGCGCCACCGCAGATCGGAGGGCATCGAGCGACCACCGCTGCTCTGCAGCCAGACGGCCAGAGACCGGCAGGCAGGAACGCAATAGCAGCATCTCCGTTCACGCCAAATTTTTTCGCCACTCACAAAATAAGTCCATTTCAGCGGCACACGACACGTAAAGCGGAAGCGCACTACCGCTAAGGCGGCGAGCGACCTTTCCCGCCAAACGCGCTTTGACCACTTCCCCTACTGCCCTCCATAAACACCAGCACCGCGCCGCGGCCTCCCTGGGCAGCGCACGAAGCTCCCCCGTAGCGTGACTGCGGAGTTTCATGACCAGAAAAGCATTGAAGGACTCTTACTGCTCTTGTACCGCGGTTGAGAAGACCCCGAATGCAGTAATAGAGCACGACGGAACCAAAGAAGCGGCCTCGCTGCATATCAATGGACGGCGCCTTGCACGATGGTTACCGAGACAAACACAGTCACAGTTTCTGTGGCTGACGAATAATTTTAATTGAACCGTGTTAATAAGGTTTAGCGGTTAACACGCCGTAGTACCTCAGTGGCCAGGGCCGCTGTGCTGCTCATCCCAAAGACGCCGATTTCATCCCAGCAGCTGCGGCTGTTTTCTGATGACGGCAAAAACAGAGAACGCCCATGTTTAGAGATTTGGCAAAATTTCGCTTTGCCGCAAACCGTTCTCTGCTGGACAACCATGCTGGCGGGCCACGACCAGAAGAAATGCATACAAACAAGCGATATATAGCTTCGCTCTAAAGAAAACGACTTTACTCCGACAAATTTCTCACATAAAAATAGGGATAATGAATCATTGAATTAGGAGAAAAAAAAACAGTTATAACAAAATGCAAAATCTACGGAATATAAGGAACAGACAGCATTTTTATTGGTTTATTTTTACATGGACATTCTGTTTGGGTGCGCGAACATTCACCACACCCACAGTTAGGCTCCCGCAGATTTGAATGCAGGCCATTTCGCTACAAAGAGATATTCTGGTGTGCCAATTAATGACTGAAAAAAAAAAGCAAGAAAGTGAACAGTAGAAATAAATTGCAGGTTTCCCGATGTACCCATTATTATGTTTAATACTTACAACCAAAAACGGACTTTTATTTAGGATCTCTGATAATTCTTTTTTACATTGTCTGTGTTTTGTTTTTATTGTGGTTATTTTACGCATAATTACTACTGCGCATATTTTTGAAACGATTTCTCCTGGAGGAGGAGAAGGCAAAAGTTTATTGAGCAAAAAAATTAAAGCTGTTCCACTCAACTTGGAAGCTTGACGGAAGTGCAGAGCAGTGATTCGCCATAATGGACTGTAGCGCCGTTATCCGCTCACTGCCATCACCCGATAAAATTCAAATTTCCCGCCTTCGCAGGGCTCGCGCGCCCCCTGCCTGAAACTGCGCCAGCGGGAGTTCTGTTCTTTTTTGTGCTTGCTTTTTCTCCCGCGTGCCGGCGTTGCACTGCCCCTTTTTTTCGCTTACTATCGTAAATTGGGCCCATCTCCCCGCGCGGGGGAGTCGAGTAAATGCGTCGCATAGGGGGTGGGTGTATTGCGTTAACGTTTAGTGTTTGGAGAGTTGGTGGTAGTGAATGCGTTGTATCAGCAGCTTCTTGACGCAGGTTGAATAAGTCAAGGATATAAGGCGCGTTCGTAGCCTCCCATTCTGTGTCGGCTTTGTGGCGCAGTGGGTAGAGCACCATGTACATTGCGTTCCGCCCGCAGGGTCGAGGGATCGAAACCAGGCGCCGGATAGTATTTTTTGATATAGTGTAGGGGGAGGGGTGCGGACTGGAGCGGTGCGAACTGCGACTACGGACGTCAACGCGGGTGACATCGTGAGTTACTGAAATGCTCTGCATTTAAAAAAAAAAAAAGTGGTGGGTTGCCTCACTTCAGGACACCGGGCGCCGCCGCTGCTGGTATGGCCCGTTGGATCAGGATGCGCTCATTCTGCACGTCGCAGCTGATAAGTATTTATTAAGGATCATTCCTCGATCCTCTTGTTTTATTTAGGTTTTTCCCCGATTTGCCTTAACCACTCATTTATATATTTTGCTAAGTAGCAAATTTTTTTCTACAAAAGTGTATAATGTGAGTTTCTGTAATATCAAAAAGCCGTGATCAGTGTCAGCCGGTACCACTCACGAGCGCCACTAAACAGTCGTGAGTGGCTCTCACAATCGTGAGTGGCGGGCGGGGAGCCCCTGGAGTGGTGCTCACACTCGCGAACGGGGAGTGAGGCTTACCGCGAGTTCGCAGTCACTGGCACCCGCCCTCGCAGACCCAGAACGATGGGAAGGCGCACTCACCACTCACTCGTCAGTGGTGATGATTGGTGTGCCTGTGCACTCGGGAGTGAGCCTGCCGATCTATGCCTACGTGTGAAAAATAAATGCACAACTGGTGAAATTCACGCATGTAGTCGTTAGAAAAATACAAATGCAGTAGATGGTTGGCTTCAGGATCAACAAGTCACATATGGAAGATCCGGTAACTGCGTGACAGAAAACTCTATAAAGCATTTCTGTGCCTTTTAAAGCCTACTAAAGAGGACTCGGTATACGCACTCTTAGAGATGCATAAGTCCTTCGTAGTTTTAAGTGACTCTTTGGAATACCTACAATGTCATACAGTACGGTACAACACAATAAAATACAATGCAAGGACGTAGCAAGGGAGAGGGCTTGTGAGGCTTGAGTCCTCCCCCCCCCCCCCCATCCTCCCCCGACCCTTCGAAATAGAGCCTTAGGAATCCTGTCCGAAAGTGCACCTACCCTCCCTCGGTGGCATCCCTCCAGGCACGCGTAACTCCTATGCAAGTACTTCATCCATGCCGGTGATCTACGAGTGCGAGCTCCGTGACGCGACGGAGAGTCGCTACTCAGGTCAAGAAAAGGGACATTCCGTAAGAAACCGCTAACCGGGCTGTTTTATTACCTCCATGCAGCCACGACCGCCCGAAATCAGTGCGTTCCACACTTCGAACTTCGTCTCCGCTCTCTCCCCCCCCCCCCTTGCGTTTTTGTCTCAGTGAAACTTGTTCACTGCCAGTTTCTTGTAGTTGCGTTCATGTGTCCTTTTTTAATATATTGTTAGTAGTGCCACTTTATTTAACACTGGATTCAAGGTAGGGGGGTGGCGAAGGCCCACAGGGGTCTTTTTAACGCGCTTGTAGTTTCGTTTGTAGGTGACGGAACTCTTTTCCGTATGGGGTTGGTGTTGCGAAGTTGCCGTAGGTATTTTGTCTCATGAACACCTCCTGGACCTACGAGAGTATACGAGTCCCACAGGGCAGGCGCACGCTCGGCGGCGTCGTCCCCAAGGAGGTTGTACGAAAAAGCCTACAGACAATCAGAGAATTATCGACTAATGCGTAGAATTCTTATGCGCTTGTCATGAGTGTGAGTTCTTACAGCCAAATTTTCGGGTTTTTCTGAATCCTGTCCGACCAATTATTTCCATTTAGGCTATCAACGCTTCGAAGTCAGGCATTCGTAAAATCTGCATTATTATGGAAATGTACGGCGTTATATGGCTTGCCATTTTCTGTAATTGCTTAATATTTTTCTTACTTACTTTTTCAAAAATTTCGTTCGACCTATTATATCCATTTACGCTGTTATGACGATTACATTCGGAACTTTCAGGAAATCTGCATTATTGGGGAAATGGAGAGCGTTGCATGGTTCGCCCTTTACTGTAATTATTTTTCTATTTTTTTTTTCATCTTTTTAGTGGTTCAGAACTTTTCTACCAATTATCTCCTTTACGCTAATATAATGATTTTATGTGGGATGTCTGCAAAATCTGCATTATTGTGGAAATGCAGGTCGTTATACGGATTGCAATTTTCTGTATTCATTGTTATTTTTGTAATTTATTATATTTTTTCCAAATTTAGCTCAACCAATCATCTCCATTTACCCTATTCTAACCACTACAGGTGGAACATTCCCGAAATCTGCATTATTATGGAAATGGAGGGCGTTATATTGTTCGCCATTTTCCATAATGACGTTTTTCTTTTTTTTTAACTTTTTCATTATTCCGTTCAACCAATTATATTCATTTACGCTATTATAGCGATCACAGGTGGAACTTTCGCGAAATCTACAGTAAATTGGGAATGCGCGACGTTGCACGAGTCGCCATTTTGTGTTTTTCTTTAAAAAAAAATGTTATTTTTTAGATTTTCATAACGTCGTGCGACCAGTTATCTTCATTTACGGTATTATACGTATAGCAGCTGTAACCTCCGCGATATCTAAACTTTTGTTGAAATGAGGTCATTATACGGTCCTGGCTGTGGGGGTACTCGGCAAAGAATTCTACGCATTAAAACGGGGAGCAGTGAATGAAGAGATGCATACGGAAGAGCGAGTGCGCTAGCTTTAACGATCCACTTGGGGTGCTTTTCTACAACTTCCTGAAATTTCGGGTACTTTCTTCACACTTAAAGTCAACAAAGCACGCTCACCGCAATATTTCTTTGATGATTTTCTCTTTGTAACGGCCATTTCTCGCCCTACATCGCGGTCATAATCTTCCTACAAACACGAGTATGTCACTGCAGTACTGCGGTGATGGCCTTCTCAAGGTATATGACGTTGTAAAGGCCACATTTAGCTCTTCTTAGCTGCAAAAAAAAAAGTACCACGTGTTTTTGATGCAGGTGATAGTGAGCAACCTTGCCCTAAAATTTGTGAAAGTTCGAAAAAATTCGAAGATGGAATGTTTTTTGTCGGCTTCCAAAATAAACCGAAAAGCAGTACAGGGCTTTTCTTTCAAATTAAGCCATCCTGACTACATAATCCAAATTTAGCACGAAGATGAAAAAGGATAGAAGAATAACCATAAATATTTTAAACTTGCTAGCTTGTTTATATTCAAAGAAAAAGGTCCCACATTCGAGCAATTTTCTGCATTTATTTTATTTGTTATTTTTATTAGCAGGAATTTGCTCTGCAAGCCAAACACGAATATGTTAAATCATATTAAAGTATGTAATTTCTTTACATAAAAATTTGCTCTGCAAGCCAAACACGAATACGTTAAATGATTTGAAGGTATGCAATGTTTTTCCATTGCAGTAGTCTTTGCTCTACAGTAAGGTTCGAATTCTCCGCGAGCCGCTCAACGCGCCAGTGACCCCAGCCGGCTTTGGAAATTGTTTTGAATGGAAAATGTTATTCACAAAATAACCTCACATCTATTTTTTCCTGTGCAAAATGAGCTATATAATAAAAATTTGTCAAAATTAAAGACGTGTACCGGACACGCCGTCCCACCTCTCGTGAAAACACCCAGCGTAGACATAAAACTTTCGGCGTTTCCCTCTCGCACTGTTTTCGTCGAGGTCACTGCGACGAGACCCGGAGAGGCGCGCAGGCGTCTACGGGAGGACCCCAACATGCCGTCAGTTTCCGCCAATCATGGCGCGGCTGCGAGGTTCCGCGGTGGTGGCCGCGCCTGTCACGACCCCCCGTCGTTCGGTCTCTCTCGTCTCCCTGGGCGCTTCTCACGCGACCGTTATTGTGAAGCGGCAGCTCCGGCGGGAGTTCGACAAACATGACTGAAGTGGCTAGAGCTCCGCTGGTGCCTCAGAAGAATAGCAGGCAAGAAACGAGTGAGGGGTCTACGGAAATCGGTTGCATTCCCATCTTTGGTCAGGTACGGTTGCTTTTGTGGTACCAGCATGCGGCTGCAATGTCCGGCAGAGGCTCTGTGATATTAGCGTCCATCCATCTCTGATGTCGCATATTATTCTGCTATTCCAATGGAAAACAGGACACACACAATACTTGCGCCTGTCAGTTTCTAGAGCGTATTAAGGTCAGAAAAGGCCAGGAAGCAAAATACCTTGACAGTAGCCCATGTGCCATCTGTATTTTAGGCATTGGCTGACTTCGCTTCAGAGTAGCTGCTGCCTGAATGAGCGGGCACAACTGAAACGTTTGTAGGCAACGTAATGTGTGTTAACTGCGTGAGAAAAGTTGCCCAAGTTAATCTAGGAAACAAAAAGAAATGAACCAAAGAATTTGCCAAGCTGTGTTGTAAATAGCAACACAAAGGTACGAGAATAACTTTTTTTTGCAGCAGACGAAAATATGATATATTTGGTATCGAGCATAATAGGGCACGGTTATTAGCGTAACTCTGAAGGGTTGTAAAGAAGGAACACGAGACTACGCTATAGATTTCAACAGAGTTTTATTACATCATATAAGCAAACACACACGTCGGCAGAAACCCTTCACGCCCGCGCTCTATAAACGCGTTATCCCTGCGATCAACAATCAAACATTTTGTGCCAGCCTACTCCTGCGCAAATAATCGAGATTTTGTTGAGCTAGAGGACGTGGGTTTGATTCCCGGCCGCGGCGGGGTTTTTTCTGATGGAGGCAAAAAGCAAAAACGCCCGTGTGTACAACATTTCGACGCATGTTAAAGATCCCCAGGTGGCCATAAATAATCCGGAGCCCTCCACAACAGCGCATCGCCTGCGTTGAGTCGGCGCGTTAAACCTTACCATAAATAAATAAATAAATAAATAAATAAATAAATAAATAAATAAATAAATAAATAAATAAACGAGATTTCTCTCTCACCACGTATGATCAGTTAGAAGACCAGTGTGCTTGGCCGGTTTGAAGTGTAGGGTGAGATGGAAATCTTCAAAGCCTATTAATTCACACAAAAAAAATGGGCGCCTGCATCAGCGCGCCTTCGCTGGCAATCCTAGACAAAGAACTTGATGGTCTGCTCTTAAAGGCTCGCACCCAGTATTTGATTATTATGCAAAGGGAAATAGATTTATATAAGAGGTCCCTCCCAGGCTAGGAGTTCTCCTCCCTCTCCCCAGTCTATGACTATGGGACCTCCTAGAGTTATTTGTTTAGCCTCTGTAACTTGTCAACCGCACCAATAAACCGAAACCGAATAGACGTCACCCCATGCAAAAAAAAAAGCGCAACGCGCAAGACGGTGCTTCAGGTATCGAAGTTCGCGTGTCCTGTGTAATAGAATCAGATCATGTCCAGTGTCGTCCCGCTGTATCTTTGCGTTCCGCTCCAGTTACGCTAGTAAGCTTGTGTTGTTATTTATTTCAAAGGCCGCGGTCCGAGCCCGAGTAAGCTTTTCCTGCCGTATGAAATGCTGTCGTGCGATTTTTTAGGGGTTCGAGTTAAGTATCGTGCTACGTCTTTAGTCAACGGCTTTCTGATTAGCAGGACAACATGCAGCTAACCCGAAAATACATACATGTCCGGGATCATGGGCTTTTGCTCGGTAGCTTCCAATTAATCGAAATGAATAGGAACTCACCCGCTTGAAACGCCCTCAGAGCCAATATTTTTTTCTTGAGCTGGAAGGGGCTTCAGAGCGACATTTTCACCTTTATATTTCGCACTAAGCATGCGCACATCACTAGTTGTTGGTGTTACATGGGGGAGGGCGTCCTCGTAGCGAGCTCCGTCATCTCCGTCATGTACTGGTAGTGTGGTGGGCGAGTGGCCAGCACATATTGCTGCCTCGGTGATGACGACAAAAAGCCGAAGGGCAAACTTAAATAGTTTGCTGCATAGCGAGAGGCGAACTGCGACGTTTCAGAAACTGTACCCTTACGGGCGAGACTACAGCATGACTTGAGCAGAGCGACCTCTTGGGAACGCCGCTCTGATGCGGTCCGGCACAGGCGGCAGAAAACATAGGATTTATACACAGCAGCAGCAACCGTTTCGCTGCCGTTGCAGAGCTTTTCGCGTGACCCGAAGTAAGGAGAGACGCACAAAACACTCTTCCCGGGTTGATGAGAGCCGGCAGTAGCGGCGCCCGTTGAGTATGAGAGTGGGGGAAAGAAGGTCTCGGCGAGCGGCGCCCGCCCGCAGATGCAAGTCGTATGCGTGCAGAACAGTTATTTTTGTATTTTGCAACTTCCGCGGCTTGAGTCATCGCTGGCGGTGCCTGCGCGGCGGGTTCTTGCCTCAACGCCTTCGACGAAGGCGGGATTTTTGCTAAACACAGGAGTATCTCACCTTGTATCACTGGCGCACGGGTTAGCGGCGTGTTGAATCTTAACACTGGCTAATGTTTGAATGGGTTCGGAGTAGAGGGAGGGGAGTGCGTGCACGTGCAGCTATAGGTGTTATGTCTTCACTGATGACACGACAGTTGTGGTGGCGGGCGGTATAACTCGGACGCGAAACAGCCCAATGCGACCTGTCCGGCGTCCTCCGTGGTAGAGCGGAGTGAATTACTGAGTTACAGGCAAACTAAGATGCCTACGATGCGGGAAGGAGACAGACCCATGTTTGTCCGGTAGAATAAAGCTCCATTCCTCCCTAGTTTCATGCAGGTAATTGGTGATAAAATAGGCTCAATCGCGAATTTGAGACACAACCTGCGTTGTTTCGTGCACTTCGTGGACTCCGTCGAACTTCGCAGGGCTTCCCTCTTCACAGAGTGGAAGGGCACTAAATTTTTTGCTTGTTTAATTTAATTTTGTAATCTCAGGTATGCGGCAGTAGAAAATTCAATTCATTCTATGGCGATTTATTGTACCACAACATCCTGTGGTATGCAAAAAAAAGTATAAGCGAAAAGTGGACAGCTAATTTTTCTCATCGCGTGGTTGGATCTACGTAAGGCCTGTCACCTGCAGAGTGAATCCCCTGGACGTAGCCATCGTCATGAATAAGCAGCATTCTACTGATCGTTTCTTCTTATCACTATTCACACTAAAAATAGCCCAGTGGCTAGGACGGAAGACGTGACAAACTAGAGCGCTTCCGTCCTTCTTGCGTCCTTGTCTCTGCGCTGTTTTTAGTGTGCATAATGTGTACGAAACTATCCTAACGTCGAGCCCCGTATCGTGCACGCTTCAATTCGTTTAAACTTTTTTTCCCTCGCAGCATAAAAGTATAGAACTCATTGCCAGGCAGTGTGCGTTCCCTTTGGTCAATAAATTTTGGCAGAATTTGAAGAGCACTGATCCAAGCCTCCTTTAAAATCTTATGTGCATTTTTGCGTATTTTTGTTTAGGTGTAAAAACGGGCGTTATTTGATGTGCACGTGTATGTGCGACGATATGTTTATTTTGTGTGTATAAAGTTACACGTATGTTGAATTCCACATACTCTGTTAAAATTCTATTGGGGTCTTGCTTTTCCTATCCCGCGCCCGGTTCTGAAAGTGGGCCAAATTGTTTGTTTTATTTTTATACATGTGTTGTTGCATATCGGCTTCTGAATAGATATTTTGTACCTACCCCAACTCCGGGTATTGCTCCGAGAAGCTGGCGAATGTTTAAATAAATAAAAATAAATAAACCACTTCCTTTCTTCAATAAAATCAAAACGAAGGTATTTCAACATCTTGTTGGTAACTCTACCATTTTATTCTCTGCATGCTGCGCGGGGCACGGAAGCATCAATTTTAATACGACAGCATTCTGTGGCAAATATACCAGATAAATCTGTTCGCAACGGGAAAAGCCGAGACGTCTTACGTACGCACCTCAGCAAAATACAAACCACTCACTGGCCCTTACTAAACATATATTATTCCTGATGCACTCACTAGCGCTTTCGCTCTCCACTCGCACTCACTTGCACAGACAGACAGACAGACAGTGGGTTCCGTGGGGTGCCGAAATGTAACGGTCCGGCAGGCTAACTGCATGCTGGTTCCGACGCGCCGGCGACTTTCCGGCAACGACTCGGTTTAACATGTGCAGCGTTGCGTGCCCTACAGCTCCGGTCATAAACGATGCACCCCTCAAGGTGGTGGCCGCCAGGCGCCGTCGCGACGACAGGATGCCACGCCTGCGCATGGTGGATGACGTTTGCTCTGCCGGCGCCGCTTCTCTCATCTGCCGGCGCCTTGAGCTTTGGAATACCGTTACCATGTTTATGTTTCCGTCCACTCTGCATGCAAAAGTCAACGGCGCATGGGCAAGCAGTTACCGAGAGCAGAAGATATCGGCGCAGGTTTTCGCCCCACCACCGGGCTTCCTGCCCCGATGAAGCTTTACAGCAATACTTTCACACCAAATGCACCCTTCTGGCTGCATGACCTTGTTATCGACAATAAAAGTAATCATAAGTTATATTGTGCATCTATCACGTCTTTTAGAGGATGCCAAGAAGAATGTGAAACGAGCAGTGCTGATTGATTGATTGTAGGGTTTAAAGGAGCCATGAAGAGAAAACACAAGTTTGGTTCATTCGAAAGATTGCTTCGTTAGAACCATACTCACACCACTTTTAACACAAACTTCGCTCAAATAACCTACATAATTAGGAAAAAAGGGAATGACCATGCGACCCACCAGCTCATTTCCGCAACAGAACCTATGATGTCACACGAGAATGCTCTGCGATTGGCGGAGGCCGGCAAAAGCAAACGCAAGTTAGGCAGGGCTTACCAGTCTGCATAGTGAGCTATATGCCCGATAAACATACTGCACATTCCTTTTATGACACTAAGAACGGTGGAGTAAACGGTTGAAGTTCTGAACAAGCACGCAAACGTGTACGCCAATGTGTACGAAACTGCCGCCGGCCGATCTCGACATCTCGCCGTCGCGCAGACGAATTTTCGGGTTCGAGGCTCTTCGGGGCCAACGAACCGTTCCAGCACGTACAGCCGCGACCTTGCTTGGTATCTTAATCCCTTGACAGGAGGTTGGCCGTCATATCGATAACCAGCAAAGGTAAAAATAGAAACGAGGGGAGTAAGGAACAGTAAGCAGCGACGAGATAGTGCCAGTCGTCGCAGAAGTTTCGGAATGGTGTTGGCTTGCTGCTGTCGTTACGAGCTCGTTTCCAGTTTACAACCACTGAAAACCTCAGTTTGTTCGAGCACTTTACATTGAAATTTCGTTGCTGCGTTGTGAAATGCCCATGTAGTACGGGCAAATCGTCGAGGGAGTGCGACATCCCCACCGTTGAGAAGATCTCCTTTCATGTGCTGCCCAACGACGAACCTCGGCGAAGCAAGTGGCTACGTTGTGTGAACTTTGCAAACGGAGAAGAAAGGGAGCTAAAGGACGTACGAGTGTGCTCGATTCATTTCCGACGAAGTGATTACGGCAGGGACCCTTACGTTAGCTCACTCCTGGAACATGCTGGCGCTCGTCGCCGACTTCGTCAAAGCGCTCTGAGCTTGGAAAAAAAATACTGTAAACACCGCGCATTGACGCTCGTATCTTTCTAGTCGGAGCGGAGAGCTCGCGCGAACGGCTTTCCATACACGACACCGGCCAACTGGCATAAGCGATACTGCTACTGAAATTGAACTATTATTAACCGTAATAAAAATACGGCACATACGTACCAGCCTGTATTCGTCCGTCGCGACGGGGCTGACGAGACAGCGGCGCCGACGGCTCGGCATTCGTCTGTTGTGACTATAGCAGAATGGTCGCTTTCCGGTCCATCCCCGTATCCCACAACTCCTGCCGCTCGTGCACTTAGAAGCATTGAGCGTTCAAGTGGTGTGAGGTTGTTAAATGCAAGCCCGAGCTCCTCGGCGAGAGTTTTGTCCTCCGGATCAGGCGATTCCCTGACTAGGGCTGCGGGTGCACTAGGTTTTACTAGTATTTTTAAAATGGCCGCCGTCTCGGTTTCGGCACAAGTTCCGGTCCCTGTCTGACTTCCGCGTGTGGGTGCTATATGGAGTCCACATACTAAGTATCTGTTTCATGGACCGGCTCGTATGACGCTATTGTTCACGTCACGAAATGTGCAATTTAGCGGGAGATTGAAAATTTTGGCTTAAATTGCCTTATTTCTCAGTGAATAAAGCACCATTTGCTTCGGGGAAAGTGCTTGGGGTACTATGAAACACCTAATCTTTCGAATAAAACAAACTTTTGTTTTCTCTTCATGGCTCCTTTAACGCGCCGACGCAACGCAGGCGATATGGCGCGCCGTAGTGGGGAGGTCTCCGGATTAATTTTGACCACCTGGGGATCTTTAACGTGCGCCGAAATCTCGTACACACTGGCATTTTTGCTTTTCCCCTCCAGCAGAAAGCGGCGGCCGTGGCCGGGAATTGAACCCGTGCCCTCGTGCTCAGCAGAACAACGCCTTAGCCACTGAGCCGCCGCGGCGGGTCAATCAAGCAGTGCCATCAGAGCCACCAATATGGCGGCGCCTCATTGTGCTATGTCTCGGCCACCTCAAATAGGTCAAATAAGTTGTTTAGCTTTTTAATTGTTTCCAACCTAAATAGTGCTGAACATCGTAATGTGTGATCTTACGTAACTCTTGCACAATAATTTACTGATTGTATGCCAAAATCCTTAGCGTACAGGGAAATTCTAGTGAACAATATTTCGCGCCAACTGTTTAAAGAGATGGCGGCGTCATAAACAGGCTTTTTAAAAGATGTACATAAGATGCGTGCAGTAATTAAAAAAATAATTATATTTTATTTTATTAACCAAAACAACGCTTTTTCACGATTACGTAGGGACTAGATTGTAAATTTCCACTACTTGCATAACAGGATTTGGTGAGCAGGAATGAAGATTTTTAGACTTGTTAATAAACCGTTTGGTGTTCTTGATTCGCGCTAGCCACAGTATTTCGTAAATGTCAAAACGTAACCGTTTCTGTAAGAAAAAAAAACAACGGTATGCCGAGTCTCTCTATTACGAACAGCGCCCTTTTAGAGTTAGCGCTGCCCTTCGAAAACTGTTACGCCGAGGCTCCAGGCACTCTTGCGGCGAGGCGATTGAGCATGCCAAACAAGGCTGGAGAAGTGGACACGCAACACCCAGAGCACGTGCATTTGTAAGGTCTCCAACTCTGTACCACGATATATTTCCGCCCAAAATCATGCAAAAATTGCAAAACACCGCCTAAGTTTTATCAAGCGGCGGCCTTCATTGGCCCCTCTCGGTCACATTGATAGTGCCGACCCCTTTGCGTCCGCCCACTCGATTCCACTTCGAGCGCTGAACGTAGCACTACAACAATCAAATACAGCCAAACACAAATGAACATTATTAAGGTTCCGTATATTCTAACATTTTAACAGTGCATTTTAGCACAATGTTTCGTGTCCACAGTTAAAAATAGCACGCAACTGCCCAGCGCGCGCAGCTTAGCGCGGACTTTGCGGCGACCGCCCGGCCGTTATCAAAACCAAGAAAATTCCGAGCGTTCATCTGTGCGTGCCTCACGGCGACCGCCCAGCGTCCCTAGCGATGTTTGTCAAGCCAATAATACCCACTTAGGGAGGTTGGCCACGATAAGCCCAAAGAAACTGCAGCATTCGCCGTAATCGTGAACACTTGCCAGGAGCGAGAAAGACACTCGAACGGAACAGAGACAAGCGCTTGTCTCGATCCCGTTCGTCCATCGTCTAAATAATCGTGCTGGAAAATTTTATTATTGATTACTAACTCGAACCCACACGTCTTTGATAAAGACGCGTCACACCGTACACCCCTCCAAGGTGATGTCCAATAATTGTCACTTCCAAAAAAATGGAAGCTCACACTTATAGCAACAATGACTGAGTAAAAATCATTGCGTCAGCGATGAAGTGAATTGGCTGCAATAGTGGGCTAAAACCTTCGTGATGGTCGTTAAGGTTGCGTACAGCTACACTACTTTCATGCCTTGCGCGTTAGTGTGAGGCAGAGAGGCTTTTCATAGAGCGAAGGGTGGGAAAACAAACTTCCCGGCGTGTGTGCTATTAGCACGCGTTCACCAACGGGTTCCACACCGTTCAAGACATGATTGAACCTCAATCTTGTACGTCTCAGCACTGTCTACATTCACATCCTCCTTTGTTGGTCGGCTTTCCAAGCGTTTCCGCCTCTGTTTTCCTTCGGATCCTCGGGGTGGCGGTGCAGTCGTCAAGACAAGTCGCTGGTCTTCCTTTTAAATTTCAGTTCTCTTCTGTCGCCGTAATGCGTGGGCCGCCAGTCGCAGGCGTCGCTGGTTATTTACCAGAACAGATTAAGGCGGCTGATAAATTCTGTTAGGCCTTCTAGACGAAACGTAAACGACATCGCCAGGGAGCGATGCTTTTGTCTTCATCAACCGGCCGATCGAGACGAGCCTTCCTCTTTGATCTTGGGATAGTTTTCTCCCCGAAAGGTTTGTTTATCAGGTAGATTGCTACGCTTTCGTTTTTTGATATGGCTCTAAAGTCCTCACCGAAATTATAATTTCTGCTTTCAACCATCAGACAATCTACAACTAAAAAATGCTTTCTCGCTACCACATAAAATTACTTTGACCATTACACAAAACATCTGCCTGCGAAATCACACGGCCGCTTAGATCTGAAAGTAAGTGTGAGAGAATGGACTTTCCTTCAATGTTCAAATCTGCCTGGAACTCAACATATAACTACACACAGTACATGATATCGCACAACGAAGTGCGCGTACGATTGGATTACACAAGGTGGAGCGGATGGGCCACTCTCGAAATGTTTTGACTCGTGGGCCAGATATAGGAAGGCTAGGAAGGCATTGGTGAGGCCCATTGACTCTGGCTATAATTGGATATCGAATCAGGACTTCCATTCGGGTTTTGTTTATAACGCTATGCAGAATAAACTGCTTAGTTTCACATGGAAGCTGCATACGGCTTCTGTTCGTCGCATTTCTCCGGTCCATCAATGACAACGCACTCGTCCTGCTTTGAGGAAGAAGGCAAATCCTTGTCTCCCTCGGTGAATAATTTCGATGGAGACCACACGGTTATAGCACAAAACGGGACGCTCGTTTTCCTGACAGAAGGGGTTCAATACATGGACTTGAGCGCGGAACATGTACCGAACTCGTCCATAACAGATTTATTTCATTGATGCTATTTGACATATAAATATGGTCCAATTTTGTAATCACCACAAGCTGGGGTTCCGTGTATTACAAAGATGATAGTGTGTATTTGGCTCCTCAAATGCGAAAATTTTGATCCGCCTCTGTCTATGTCGGCCTGTCTCTCGGTATGTATGTATGTATGTATGTATGCATGTATGTATGTATGTATGTATGTACGTCTGTACGTATGTACGTACGTATGTATGTATGTATGTATGTATGCATGTATGTATGTATGTATGTAGGCATGTATGTATGTATGTATGTATGTGTGTATGTATGTATGTATGTATGTATGTATGTATGCATGCATGTATGTATGTATGTATGTATGTATGTATGTATGTATGTATGTATGTATGTATGTATGTACGTCTGTACGTATGTATGTATGTATGTATGTACGTATGTATGTATGTATGTATGCTTGTATGTATGTGTGTATGTATGTACGTATGTATGTGTGTGTATGTATGCACGTATGTACGTATGTACGTACGTATGCATGTATGTGTGTATGTATGTATGTATGTATGTACGTATGTATGTATGTATGTGTGTATGTGTGTATGTGTGTATGTATATATGTATGAATGTCTGTATGTATGTATGTGTGTATGTGTGTATGTATGTATGTATGTATGTATGTGTGCGTGTGTATGTATGTATGTACTTATGTATGTACGTACGTAAGTATGCATGTATGTATGTATGTATGTATGTATGTATGTATGTATGTACGTACTTACGTACGTACGTATCTATGTATGCCTGTATGTATGTACGTATGTATGTATGTATGTATGCATCATCGGATCTCTTGACTCACCGTGGACCTTTTGACACGCCTAAGGCCAGTCAAAAAGTCCAAGGAGTCGAGAAATCCAGGATGTAACAAATCACCTCAAGAAAACCGACGAAGTAAAATAACTAAGAACAGACAGCCCAGCTTTCCCAGAAACCCGAAACTCACCGTGGTCCGGCTGCGGGACTCGAACCCTGACAGGGCGAAAACTTTGCTCTGACCCGCGAAATCTTTGTGTTTGTTTTAGATGCGAAGCATCTCAAGCTCGGGGCTGTGTCCCTTCTTCCCTCGTTGTCGTTGTCCGCCGTCCGCACTCTGTGCTCATGCGCGTCTGTTCAGCCCCGTCAGCGTTTTGGCTGACGTCAGCGCAGTCCACTATAAAAAGAAATGGTTAGGCGGGGCCCAGTTTCGATCCCACGGCTCTCTGGCCGAAACGGGAGTTTACGTGGCGCTCTTCCACTGCTCTACGAACCTATCCGAGAGCATCTGCTACGAAGTCGCCTTATGTCCTTCACGCATTCAAACTACGTCAAGAAGCTACTGATACAACGAAGGCTCGCGAAGCTGAACTTCAACGGAAACGACAAACTGACAACTATTAGGAACTTCAGTCGACCCCATGGCTGCTTCGCATACACAGGGTTCCCCTACGGGAAGATGGTGTAATTTTTATTTTTAATTTCTTTTTGTTTTTTATAAGTCTGTCCGATGAATTATCTCAATTTACGCTATAATTCAAGGTGTTACTTCCGCCAAATCTGCATTTTTGTGGAAGTTGACGGCGTTACACGGTTCGCCATTTTGGCTACTGTTGATTTGAACATTCTTTCGCGGACATCTTTGTTTATTCCTCGATTTTGGGCTGAGACGGATCAGTTTCATATTTTTTTATTTTGTGAGATCAATTTTGTGAAAATGTTCTAACTTTATCATTTCTTGGTCGTTCAATATTCAGTCCGACCAATTATCTCCATTTACGCTATTCTAACGTGTAAACTTGTTCCGCCAAATCTGCATTTTTGTCGCAATGCAGGGCGTTACACCGTCCTGGCTAAAGGGGTACTCGCCCGAAAGAATGCTAGGCATTAAAAATAAAGTTCGTTGGACCTCTCAACGCGTTGCACCTTTTGAACTTCTGACTCATTGGACCCCTTCGCATGGCTGCCACTTGACAATTTGAGCTTTTGACTCGTTGGACCTTTTGACTCGTCGAACCTCTTGAACAGAAGCGACAAACCTCCATCACGGGACCGAGACACACAGGGAATCGCGAGAGGGGTGGGCGGGTGAGACAGGAGAGGTACGTGGCAGAGGTGGCAAAAACTATCGTCTTTCCGCTACATATGCAGCATCACGAGCAGATGCGCGGCTCTTCTTTTTTTCCTGCGGGTGCAAAAACGCTTTGCGGCAAAGTCAACTTCATGGCGCTGCAAGCGAGGAACGGCAGTAAATCTTGTTTTATCCGAACTTAAATCGGGCTACGAGGTAACTATCTCATACGGCTATCCTTTCATTTACTTTTCATATCAACTACTTCATAGTGAAGCTGCAAATGTTAGAGAATTCCTGTGTGCTGCTAATGTGTTGGGCTTTTGGGAACAGAAATGAACTGGTCCATGTTTGCCTGCTACGGAAAGACTCTATACCTTCCAAATCTCATTGAGTAATCACGATTCCAAAGCGAATGATGAGAATAATAAATACGTGTACATTCTCTCAACAAGACTTGGATTTGTATTTTACACAGTTTTGTTTGCAGCACCTTCTAAGAGTGGAATGTCTTTTTCTTCGTTTTTTTTTTCTCTTGGACTCGGCTGTTCTCAATGTCCTTTTTTTGTAAAATCGCACCGACCCAGTTACCTACCCACTAAAAATCCTCCGCATACTGCAGCCGCAAATTCATGTTACCCATTTTTATGTGATCAAGACAAGGTTGAACTAAACTGTCGCCGGGGTCTAGAACTCTTGGAACACCAAACAGGACCCACCGTGGTGGCTCACGAGCTATCGTGTAGGGCTCCGTACCTCAGGAACGTGGCTTCGACCCAGGGCCCGGTGGCTGCTTTTCGAATGGAGGCGATAAGTCAAAATGGCCAAGATTTTATTGCACATTCAAGATCAAAAGGCGGTCGAATTTATTCGGGAGCCCTCACTGCGCGCGCTTAATATCGAAGGTGTGACTTCGAAATGTTAAATACCCAAAATTTCAAACTTCTTGGAAAACCAGAAACCACGTGTACGCAAACGTATGTGTTATGCGCAGTTTTAGAGCGCCCGTGAATGCGCGCGGGTTATCACAGGAGGGGTTACTGGTCGCGTTCGGGAAAAGGAAAACGCTGTGATTCGGCCTGTTTATAATTGCAATTGTACAATGATCGAATTTTTAAGTGCAGGACACTTAAGCACTCGCCTAGTCGTCGTAGCTCGCTCGCTGGACCCAAGTAGAGCAACAGGGCTTCCCCTGGTAACGCTGTTGTTAGCGGCGTACCCCACTGGCTTTGAAAGCCAAGCGGCTTATATAGGCATAAGCGTTCAAAACTCGTGAAGCGCTGGAACTTCTCCTACATCTCCCTGTTGTTTCGGGCAAAGAAAACTATTGGTACATTAGAGGAAAAACATACGTAACTAACCCGCAGCGCCCTTGTTCATTTAGTTAGGAACGCTCGTTGCGTTGGTTTTTAGGATAGTAAGCGAAAAAAGCGGCCGCGCACGACAAAAAAATGGCGCGTTGGAAATGGCGCAGAAAGGCTTCACGCGCAAGAAGAAAATGGAGCGTTCGAAACGCCGCAGAAAGGCTCCAGCCGCGCAAAAAAAAAAAAAAAAAAAAAAGGCGCTTCGTAATGACGCAGAAAGGCTCCAGCCACCCAGGAAAAAAATTACGCGTTCTAAATGACGCAAAACAGCTCCAGCGTGCGAAATTAATGCAAGCACAAAAAGAACAGAAGTCCTTCTGGCGCAGTTTCAGACAGGGGGCGCGCGAGCACTGCGAAGGCAGGAAATTTGAATTGCATACGCTGGTAGCAGTCAGCGGATGACGGCGGTACGGCCCATTATGGTGAATCCCTGCTTTGCACTTCCGACAGCTTTCACATTGAGTGGAATGGCTTAAATTTTTTGATCAGTCTACAAATGCCTCAACAGCCAACTGCAGGAAACTTTGAACACACGCAATCGGGGGGTTCAAACCGAGCCAGGAAATGCGGGCGCAGCGATGGACGGCATCTGCCAGCAGCAGCCCGTGTTGCTCAGTTTCTTTTTTCATCAATGGCGATACTTCGTCAGCTTGAGTGACTACTGGGCCGCCGCTATCATGCTGTAGGTACTTGTGACTGGAGCTGCACACACGAAGAAATTTCATGTCATTTGTGCATGACAATGAAGCTCCAGGTGCGAGCTTCTCTTCAACGCTTTTAACAAATTAACATTGATAACGGCAGTAACAGCTTATTCCCTTAGTAAGGCCAACTTATTAATGTGATAATATCGTACTAACAAAGTATATCTTGTTTTTCTTTCTTGCAGTACAGGCACTGGAAAGATTTTTCAAAGTCCGAAGCGAGTTTCTACTGCCTTTCTCTGGTTCTCAGGCTGGGGTCCCTGGGTTTTACTCTTTACAAATTGGGGACATGGCCCACACATCTGGATGATTACACCTTTGCCATCATCATGGCAGTGACATTAGGTAAGTTTGAAATTTTATTCACGTATATGCGGTACATCATGCACAGGTCACTTTACTGTTTGTGGCCTATCTACTCGGCTCTTGCGTACAGGTTAAAAATGGGCTGGCGATTACAATACACCCTAATGCGATATCTTGGCGCAGCAGCAGTGCTCTGAGGCAGCGCTCACTCGTGAGTTCTCTCGACGGCAGCGATGATGAGCCTCTGCACCGGCGGCGCGAAGTGCGTCTCAGGAAGGGACCGCGAACTGCGTCTCAAGCGAACGCACTCCTTCGTCACCCGCACGCCCCCCTCGCATTTTCGCCGGCGTTGCGCTGACGAGCGCCTCGTGCGGGCACAGCATACTGCCCCCTTCTCCACTGCACACTTTCGGGGAGAGCTGGTTCTCGGCGCCACGGCGAACCACCCTCCCCTCCCAATTTCACGACACTCTCCTCCTTTGCTTTCTTTCATTGTTTGCTTTTTCTTTCACTCGTCGACCTTGCAATCGTTCACTCGGTTGCACCGACAAAGCGGATCAGCGCAGAGACGGCCGCCAAGGGGCTGCGCCCTAAAAAAGAAATAGTTTCGCCAATAAGCGGTACTCGTCGTGGGACCAAACACAACAAGTGAATTAATGTCCCCATCAAGAAAGATTTCTTGCACCATGCGGCAGTGCACATGCCAAGAAACTCTGCGCGGTCTGTATTGTCGTACTGCGCATTCTTGGCATCCTGACTGAAGTGTAAACGAATCAGATAGGCAGGCAAGTAATAATAAAGAACATACAGCATACAAAACATGATAGTCGCTTAATGTGGAAAAATCATGGTACATTTTGTGCACAATAGCAAACAGCTTTACTCACAATTTATTCTGGTGAAATGGTGGTCAGTAACGAAATTACATTTATTGGCTATGCGCGGTTCCTTCACTAGGTTATCTGTAACTGACGTCACGGAGCGTAAATACCTGATAAGTGAAGGTGGTAAGGAAACTTTTACGAATAGAGGAACAGTTACTGCAGAATGGAAGTCAACGAAACAATGTTACTTGTATGAAAGAGTAAATGTTTTAGCTTAGTAGTTCAAGGAATGAAGGAATCAGGCAGCTGGAATCCAATCAGGAATCGATTCATTCGCTTGCGCAATATTTCACTTTTGGTCAGCTGACTCCTTGCGTCGAAAATATCGTTCAGTGTATCAGTGTATCGACATGGCATTAATTTGCTTCTATTTCGCACATATTCGTACTCCACTGGGGCTTTCACTTGGTGGGACAACTGGCACTGCTGCCGATATCGTCACTTATCTATGCATCGTTCTAAAATTCAGAGAATTTCAGGAGTACCTGTAGGTGTCGACTAGGTGTACGCAAGTAATAAACATCACTGCAGTCTCGCTTGCAAATAGAGCAACGCCGATCGCCTACGGTCAGGATCAAATCTGGGAGACTGAAATGAGCTGTGGCGCCTGGTAGGTGCCGTACTTTTTATGCTGTCGAAAAGCGAACGTAATTTCCCTGATAAACTGAACGCCATTTGCGTCTATTACCAAAGCTGACTGCCCTAAGGAAATAGTGTACTCAGGTATGTTTCAGGGTTTTCTGCAAGGACCCTAATATTCTTGATTCACATAATGACTTACCTAGTTTTATTTCTTGATTCTAATTGTCTTCTTGCTGATGACTCAGTTCTGTGCGTAAAAATGACTTTTCGCTGATGTTAAATGCCTTCAATTAAACATAATTTTACTACTCCTTCATGAAATCACTGTCGTGGAGACACTAACATATAGAAATGTGAAGTTTGAGAGTTTACGTAAAGAGTTACTTGTTCCAATTGTTGTTAGGTTCCCCCGCTAAAGTCGGTTGTCGGGTATGTGCACATGACAAACCATTTGTCCGGGTCTCGTCACATTTTTCGTCACGTTGACCTCATAGCTCCTAAAGCTAACCGCATACTTGAATATATACCGCGACTTTTTTTAGCGATGTATTCCTTAAACAGCAGTTATAACTAACGTCTTTTACCGTAGCATAAGCTTCATCATTGTGTCATCCTGGCTATATTGCATTAACTAACCACCTTAAAGTGGTACGACGCTGTTCCGCAAGATTTATACCTTCTGCCTATCGCCGTACGTGCAGCGCAACTTCTGTAAAACCCAGTTTGAACCTCACCTTCCTATCCACTCGTAGAAACCTGTCTCGCATGTTTCTCTTTCATAACGCTCATCGCCATAACGGGGTACTCAAATTACGCTACCTACAAGCAACACCCTTTGATCTGAATGCCTCTACCATTGTCACATTGTCACATTCGACACCAAGACATTGTCACCTACTCGAATTCTTCTTGTTGTTTCCAGAAAACGAGTCATGAGTAAAACCACCTGCCTGCTTCGTTAGTTGGCATAACTAACTTTTTTTCCGAGGTCGAATAAACAAAATATTTTGTGGTATTTTTTACATTTAATTCCCTCTTTTCTGAGATTATGTAGGCTTTGCCCCTTTGTGTCACTGTTCCTCCCCGTTGGGTATATATATATATATATATATATATATATATATATATATATATATATATATATATATATATATATATATATATATATATATATATATATATATATATATATATATATATATATATATATATATATATATATATATATATATATATATATATATAAGGTTAGTAGAGACAGAGACAAACGAGAAAGACGTAGAAAATAGAAATAAGTTTACTGATGTTTCAAGGAGAGGTCTCCCTTTCAGGGAGAGAAGAAAGGGAGTCCTCTCCCTGAAACGTCAGTAAACTTATTTCTATTGCCTACGTCTTTCTCGTTTGTCTCTGTCTCTACTAACCTTAGTTTTTTCGCGCTCTGTGTGAGTTTTTATCTGTTCAGACTATACATATATATATATAAATCTACAGAAAGATAAACTCACAAAGCGCGCAGAAATAGTATAAGTAAAGAGTCGGATACACAGCAAGAACAATAGCAAACAAGGTTTACTTAGGTAGCGGCAACGGGACTTGCCTTCATCAAAGTAAAGTTACATGATTTTGCTGTGCAAAATCATGTAACTTTACTCTGATGAAGGCAAGTCCCGTTGCCGCTGCGTAAGTAAACCTTGTTTGTTATTGTTCTTGCTGTGTATCCGACTCTTTACTTATACTATATATATATATATATATATATATATATATATATATATATATATATATATATATATACACAAAGTAGAAGTACGCTCTTCGGAGACTTTATTTCCAACGTTTCGACCTGAGGCAGGTCTTCCTCAGGAATGAAAGCTTTGGGTAAAATCGTACGGACTCAGAGTGGGGGCGGCGCCCCGAAACACAAGCCACATGGGAAACAAACACACAAACGACCACAAACAGCATACAGAACTTATTCTGCCAAAGACAGGCGAAAAAAAGCCTTCAAAAAAAAAAAGGCGAAAGGAAGAGGGAGGAACAAGGTGGCAAGGAGGAGGCAAGAAAGAGGCAAGGAGGAACACACTGCATGAACGCGGGTTGTGGGGATAACAGAAAATGCGACGAGTTCACGGGTGCCTCCCGGAGACACCGGATGTTTTTGGGCCTTTCGCCACCCGTGAACTCGTCGCATTTTCTGTTATCCCCACAACCCGCGTTCATGCAGTGTGTTCCTCCTTGCCTCTTTCTTGCCTCCTCCTTGCCACCTTGTTCCTCCCTCTTCCTTTCGCCTTTTTTTTTTTTTGAAGGCTTTTTTTCGCCTGTCTTTGGCAGAATAAGCTCTGTGTGCTGTTTGTGGTCGTTTGTGTGTTTGTTTCCCATGTGGCTTGTGTTTCGGGGCGCCGCCCCCACTCTGAGTCCGTACGATTTTACCCAAAGCTTTCATTCCTGAGGAAGACCTGTCTCAGGTCGAAACGTTGGAAATAAAGTCTCCGAAGAGCGTACTTCTACTTTGTGCGTATTCCTGCAGCAACTAAGGACTCCACGTCACGACTATATATATATATATAAGACAGAAATAAGGGTTGGCAGCCACGAACACCTTGGAAAGCAAAGGGGAGGATGTGGTAGGTCATTGAAACACATAAACAATTATGAAAGAAAGAATGAAAGTGGAGAAAAAATGCCCGCTCGGTATAATCCGAACCCACGACCTCCAGAATATATATATATATATATATATATATATATATATATATATATATATATATATATATATATATATATATATATATATGTTATGGTCTGTGATTTGAACGCATTGTTTTGGTATTGCATTTCTTTATTGGGCGCAGAGTGGTTTTGGCTTTCCTTTTACTTTTCAGTGTTTTGCATCTTCCACATTGTCCACGGCGTACACACGGAGAGCTGGCCTCATCTTGTTGCCAACTTCGTCACCAGCTCTGCTCATGGAATTTATACGTACATCCAGTGGGAAAGTTTCACCAGTTACTTTGTAGAAGAAACAACTGGCATCAAGGTGATTACTTCAAATGTGTCCTAAAGGTGTTCAATGATTTTTCAATGGGCACAACAAGGACAGCTACTTTCCCTCATGGTCTAAGTTGCCAAAGCAAAATAGAAGAGCAAAAACGGTTAAAAAACATATTTTTGTGGGGCCATAGGAGGACCTTAAAAACCGGAAATGGTGAGCTTCTTTCGTTCTACCAAAGGTGATGAAGTCAAAAAGAATATACTCAGAAAACATTTATCGTGTTCTTTGCATGACCAGCGGTGCTGTTCCAGAAGGCCTGAGTTTGAGCGAAACTAGGACAAGGCGGAGCTGTAGTCATAATAATAAGCTCATGATAATACTTTGGGGCATGGTTACAACGCTTTAAAAATGCGATTCATGATATTTGCAGATGATTGAGGTGGCGTAATCGGTCCAGGGCAGCGCGCACAAAAGCGCCACTAGGGCGTGGCGCATCTTTCAGTGCGTTCTCTCGTTCCACTGCAGCACCGGTGGCTACTGGGGCAAGCGAATCCAACTAATTTATTTTAGTGTACTTTTACTTTATTAATCTGTATTTCACTACAAAGTTCATTTTATTTTTTATTCCAGGCGTTCATATGACTTTTTTGTTTTTAATTTGTCGTCCTAAGAAGTAGTTTTTGCCGTCTGTGGCAGACCGTGCAATCACGTGCCTATGGCCGACTACCAAAAAAAAAATACAAACAAGCGGGTATGGAAGCGCGTCACATTCAAAACAGTTGCTGCTCGTATTACGTTATCGAAACCCTCCGATTCGCTACACAAAATTTCCTCGGCGCGGTCCAGTCTGCCTACGTGCTTTTAAGGCGATAGCCTGGCGATGCGTAACTTATTTTACATTGTACTTGCGCTTTTTTTACTGTCGTTTCTTTGCCTTTTGGCGCGGATTACTTTAAACGGCTTCTTTTCTGCTATTACGTGCTTGCGTCAGTTTATTCTATTTCATTTCTTGGTCTTAGTGTGCGAGCAGACTGTAACACGCCATAGCCTCCCTCAGGGGGGTAAAGCGAGCTCCGAGACCGTACGAATCGTGGGCGCTGACATGATACAATTTTCATGGTTGCCAGATCAATTGTATTCAGCATTCTGAAAAGTTCTGCGGTAATTATTTAACTAAAACAAAGAACTCAAGCAAAATAGTTACAAATTATTGCCTCAGTAATTAAAACTAGCTTCATTACAAACTTTTAGTCTAATTAAGCTCCAATTTATTGGAGAAAGAGTAAGTGCGTAGTTCAGTTTTGGTTTCGATTTTTTTAAGTGTGCTAGGAAGTTGCGAGGCCCTGGTGCCTGACTTACGCAGTGTGTTTGTGCAGTCTCCGGTTCAGATCTGCGTGCGTGCAAAACGTGTAATACAAGTTATACAACTCGGATGCACGCGCTGAGCAAGTACCTCCCCGGGCGCTTGCGAGGCTGTCATTTTTTCTTCACGTTAAGCACCCTATCTATTGCCTCTGAACTGACGCCGGAACAGCGATTCCGATGTGACCTTGAGTACCGCAAGTTCACTACAGGCTACGTTGTGGCAGCCAGCGATCGTTCCCGTTGGAAGAGAAATAAAAGGAGCTTTATAATCGTTCGGTTCCAGTTTTATTCATGGACCTTCTTACAGCTCTTCGTGCTTTGAACTTTCGCGCAATCATTCGTGAAGGTAGAACGAAAAAATAGGTAACGAAATGCGGTTTCTTTTTTAATCAGTCACAATAAGTCAGTAAGTCAGTGGTCTCTCCTCGCGCGCTCTGTGCGGTAGATTACTGCCCATTCAATACTGCCCGTTCAGTCCCGCAAGCTTTCCCTTTGAAGTGGTGGAAAGCAGCTAGAACTTGACGAATACAGACAGAAAGGAAAACGGTACACGCCACGCACTGTATTTCGCATACTCCCTTGGCATGCATTCTTCCACTGCGTTGGCCTGCGATCGACCGCGCTCTTTTGTTCCTGTGCTTCAAAGCGCCGCGACTCACCGGCATTATCAGCGTTGGCCAATGCGATGTTTTTGTGTGTGTGTGTGTCAATAAAGGTTTTACATTGAGCTAAAGCCACAGTTCACTTCACTTCGTTTGAAAAGCATTGAGCGACTCGCAATATGTCACAGAATGGCAAATAAAGCGGCACAGCGCAAAAATGCACAGAGATCATACGGAGATTCATTTTTCTGTGCGCCCAGTACGGATCAGCTGACTCCTTGGCGTCCTCGCGCATGCGATCAGTCGCATTCGAGCTTGCACGCAAGTGTTGTGTGAGCGTTGCCACATCTTGCTCAAATAGTCTCGGTACATATAAGTCACACGTACGCTAAACCGAAAACACGTGGGTTACCTACCCACAGGAGATAAACTACGCAATGCTGTCGACGCCGCCTACAGAAAACCCGCGTGGTCAGCGGTCCGCCATGTTACAATTAATTCCGGCATGCTCTGCTAGCCGGACGCGGAAACGCCACAGTAGCACGGTGCCAGATTACAACCCATCGCTTTCGCCGTTTTCAGTAAGCAAAAGCTCAGCTGGCAACCTTCAAATCGTTGTATCATGTCTGCCACTGTGTGTCGTACGGTTCCAATGCATTGGCTCAGCGGCGCGCTTTCCCTCTAGAGTCAGTATATTATCTCTATGGCCTCCCTAGAATCGGGGTTCTGCGAGGGTGGTGTGCACCTGTCCTACCCCGCGACATCACGTTCAAGCTTTACGCTGCACGCACCATTCTACAACTTTTACTTTTCAAATTCACAGTTTTATGAATTTTGCGAACCAGGCACGTTAATCCCTCAAAGCTCCCAATTGCGCACCAATCCTCCTAGTGGCCATGTTTTACCAATGAAGGAATAGCAACAAGAACAACAAATTGTCAGATTTGTTTATTTATTGCATTTCACTCTTCACCGCTCTTGTTAAAAGAAGCTCTCCGCAGTCATTTTTTTTTTCCATAAAGTGCAATCCACTCACAACCTTCTCTTTCTTCGCGCCCTTCCCACTCCCGCTTACCCTCCCTCTGGCGTGAGGCGATTACTTTATTTTTTTAGCTCTCCCCTTTACTCGCTTTCCGTGCTCTGCTTGCTGCCATACCACGGTGACGCTGAACAAAACCGGTTGCAATGTGTAAAAGTCGCCTCTGACAATAGGCACGCGCCGTTGATTGTATTGTAGCGAGGATAATGAACAGATGCAAGAGGCTATCAATCTATCGGGGTATGAGCCGTACCAGCATCAACCATGTGGAAGAGGACGGTAGGATCATGTCCAATCCAGACGCCAAGGATGTGCCAAGGATGTGCCAGGGGAAGAAGATGAACCCTGTAAGGTAATTTCCATACTCGATTCCTCAAACACAAGAAGAAAAAAGCTTCCAAAACTTTCTAACTTTTCCTCGAATCATCCACCTAGGCAGTAATCTCATTCGAATTAGCGACTGATGTTTGGACGATCCCCTGATTGGGTATGCGCCAATATAGTGAAGGAACAACAACAACAACATGCGCGAGAAACGAGCTGGGTTATATCAGCGTTCGGACCTGCGTTCATATCGACTTCACCCGTGTGAATAAACCACCTCAACCGGCTATCAATGAGTGAACTGCCTCCTTCACAGTATATGTAATACGTATAAGCTATCCTGCCAGCCACCTTTTCACAAGAAATGCGCGTCACGCACCCCTCGAGGAAGACTGTCTGTCGCGCTGATGATAAACAAAACGCATGGTTATGCAATGCCTCGTTCTAAACTATTTTGCGAGCAGACGATAACTGTAACGCACGCATCGGTGGCAGACAGATAGATGCGTGGTAGGAACGTGCGATGGCCATGTGCGCCGAACCACCTCGGAAACAGGTTGCGCACACACCGGCTGACGGCTGACTGGTGGCGGTCGATGGTGCGGTGGCCACCAACGCTTCTGTAGAAGCTGTTTGTCGCGTAAAACCGCAGCGCACACTACACTCGCTTCTCGACTGTCATGGACGGAAAGCCGCCTCTATGTCGTCGCAAATGGGTAACTGTTGCCAGATGATGGCACAACCAATGCGCAGCACTTTTCGAGATATGAAAACGAGCTCTAAATTCCTCTTTTGTTTAAAAGACCTGTCGGGGGAAAAATATGCCGGCAACGGCGACCATAAAAATCAACCACGCCGCATCACCGTCCACCACGGGCGTCCCGTGTTACACTCGGCCGTGAAAAACCATGCCCGAGTATCCTCCGAGTTCTAATGTAAGTCAAACGCACCAAGCCCATTCGTGAGCCGGCGTAACAACTGAAGCCACACCCACTCATGGCGTTTACTTTGTGTGGGTGCTAGCAACGACAAGAACTTAGCCAAAAAAAAAATTACGCCCATCTTCCCGCGAGGGAACCCTGATGTGATGCGACACATCGGGGGGTTCAATTGGTCGTAACGTTCCTTGAGCGTTTGCGCTGACGCTGGTATTGAATTGTGTCAGCCCACTCGCTGAAGGGACCGTCGCTTCCATCATGTCTTCATCGGAAGAATCAAGTCAAGCACGAAGTCGTCAAGCAAAGTCACGTGGAGTCGAACGAGAGCGAGCGCTGACTGAATCGCCGCAGCGTGCTACCCGCTTTATATTCACAGCGCCTGAAGGAGAGGAGACAGCGGAGGAGAGTCGCGCATGCGCGCACTTGCGCACCGGAGCAGACGCGAGCGGAGCGAAGCGCGCGCGCAGCTGTTGTTGTTATGCTAATGCGACGGAGTGAGAGTGTTGCACACAGCTCTCGGAGAGAAGAACGGGGGATAGTTGCACATGCGCAGGTGGTGTGCGTCGCGCATGCGCGCACTTGCGCGCGCCGGAGCAGTTGTTAATGCAGCGTTACGCAGCGAAGCGCGCCCAAACAAGCGCGCCAGCTGTGGTATGCTAATGAGCCGGAGTGAGAGCGTTGCACGCAGCTATGGGAGAGAACGGTGGAGGGATGCGGACGGACACCGCGACAACGACGCAGGAGGGACATGCCTCAGAGCAAGAGATGCGTCGCATCTAAAATGAAGTCCCCAGGCCACCGTCAGCCAATGGTGCCACAGTCGTGCTCAGAACGGCAGTCCACTATTGTACGAGCCCGTAAAAGAGGCCAAGACGACACGATTTTCCCACGGGAGCCTTTTTCATACACCCGGAAAACACACTCGATGACAAATGACACAAGTTTAACGTCTAAAACGCACTCGCCAATGTTCAAACACGCTCTTGACTGGCTCGATTAGGACGATCACAGATAAGCCCCCGCCGTGCACACTCAAGCAAGCCGTAAAACGAAGCGATGAAGAGTTTCATACTAATATACGCTAAAAGGAAATCTGGCGCCACTGTCTAAGGGTGCCGCGCTTCAACGAGCGTTCCGTCATGTACCGGGCAGGCACGTTCTACTTGTCCTTGGCATGGCTCACGAACAGGCTGGAAAGTTGCCTCTGGCTGCAAACAAGCAACAATATTACTGCAGAAGATTAATAAAATTTGTTTTGTTATTCTAGAATTAAAGCTCCAGAAAGATTTATTTGTCAGGGATAATATAGAAGCTTCATGCAAGATGAACATGAAAACGATGTTACCCATTTTTGTTGATTTTGGTTTCGAGACAAAAAACAAGCAATGCACCTAACTAAGCCAAGTAGACGAGGAACGTCGCTAGCTGCAATGGCGCCGCCCCCAGCAGCCCGGGAATACAGCGCCAGATTTCCCTCTAGTATGTATTAGTAAGAAACTAAAGCCATATTTGATGGCCAGGGGCGGGGCGCGTTCTGTCCGCTGCAGTGGACTACTTTGATTATTTGGTTTGTGCTTGCACAAAGCTGCACTGGGATTACCCTCAAGCCACGTAGCAAACATAATTTAGTGGAAGAACTGAACACCGAGAAAAGCGGACCACCCGGCACCGGGCGTGGCCAACAGCCAGGCTGGGCATTTCAAAGTAGCAGTGGGGATATCTAGTTTATGCTAGAGAATGAGCATTGCAAAGCGATTTCAGGTGGTGCTGCATGCAGAAGATAGCACAAGCCGTACTTTATCAATGAAAGCGGCCCCAATACAGCGCGCTGAATATGCCAGCTAGACATGCTGCGCGTGATTCCGGCGATTTCGATCGAGGTGTATCGAATGATTTACTATAACTACTTTCATAACGCAAGCAGCTGTAAACTCGGGAGTAGGCGGAACTCGGGCCTTCTGGAATAGCGTCCAGAGAGGATCGAATACGCTGTAAAGAACGGAGGTAGCTTGAAAGAAGTGAAGAGACGTCTTGGCGTGGGGAAAAATCAGATGTATGCCCTTAAGGATAAGCAAGGCAATGTCATCACAGATAGGGATAAAATAGTCACAGTGGCCGAGGAGTTCTATAGGGATCTATACAGTAGCCGGGACATACAGGATAATGCCGAACGAGACAGTAGTTCAGAGGAGATAGACATCCCACCAGTAACGACCGAAGAAGTAAGGAAGGCTTTGAAAGAAATGAAAGGGGGCAAAACACCTGGTGAGGATCAGATAACAGCAGACCTCTTGAAGGATGGCGGAGAAATTGTACTTGAAAAACTGGCAAACCTGTATACGCAATGTCTAATGACCGCAATGGTACCGGAATCTTGGAAGAACGCGAACATCATCCTAATCCATAAGAAAGGCGACATGAAGGGCTTGAAAAATTACAGGCCGATCAGCTTACTGTCAGTCGTCTACAAGGTATTTACCAAGGTAATCGCTAACCGAATCTCTGCAACCTTAGATTTCAGTCAACCTAAAGAACAAGCAGGGTTCCGTAAAGGTTATTCAACAATGGACCATATTCACACGATCAATCAGGTGATAGAGAAGTGCGCTGAGTATACTGAACCCCTATATATAGCCTTCATAGATTATGAAAAAGCATTTGACTCGGTCGAAACCCTAGCAGTCATTCAGGCATTACGGAACCAGGGGGTAGATGAGCAATACGTAAGAATACTAGAGGATATCTACAGTGGGTCTACAGCTACCATCATCCTCCATAGGGAGAGCAGTAAAATACCTATAAGGAAGGGTGTCAGACAAAGAGACACAATCTCTCCAATGTTATTCACAGCATGCTTACAAGAAGTATTCAGAACGTTCGATTGGGAACAGGTGGGAGTAAGGGTTAATGGAGAATACCTCAGTAACCTCAGATTTGCTTACGACGTTGCCTTGGTAAGTAACTCGGGGGACAAATTGCAAAGCATGCTTTCCGCACTGGGCGAACAGAGTAGAACCGTGGGCCTGAAAATTAATATGCAGAAAACTAAAGTAATGATCAATAACCTCGGGACAGCACAGCAGTTTGAGATAGGTGGCGAGGCAGTGGAAGTGGTAAGCGAATATATCTACCTAGGCCAAGTTGTGACTCCAGATCCCAACCATGACGCAGAGATAATTAGAAGGATCAGAATGGGGTGGGGTGCATATGGCAGACATTCTCAGATAATGAATAGCAGCCTACCATTGTCGCTGAAGAAGAAAGTGTATGACAGCTGCATCTTACCGGTACTCACCTACGGGGCAGAAACTTGGAGGCTCACTAAGAGGGTTCAACTGAAATTGAGAACGACTCAGCGGGCAATGGAGCGGAAAATGATAGGTGTAACATTAAGGGGCAAGAAGAGAGCGGAGTGGGTCAGGGAGCAAACTGGTGTTAAAGACATATTAGTAGAAATTAAGAAGAAGAAATGGACGTGGGCAGGGCATGTAATACGAAGGCAAGATAACCGCTGGTCATTAAGGGTAACAGAGTGGATCTCTAGAGAAGGCAAGCGTTGCAGGGGGCGGCCGAAAGTTAGATGGGCAGATGAGATCAAGAAGTTTGCGGGGATAAATTGGTCACAGTTGGCACAGGACCGAGATAATTGGAGAATAATGGGAGAGGCCTTTGCCCTGCAGGGGGGGTAGATAGGCTGGTGATGATGATGATGATGATACCAATTGGATTTGACATGTAGTGTGTCAAAGTAATACGTGAGATGCCATTTTGTTGACAGGATAGACCACATTCCTGCCAGAGCGGCCAATTGGTTATTATCACATTTTGCATTTACGTACTGAAACATAATTACTTGTCCTGCTGTGCTAGTTATTTTTTAGGTGCCGCAAATGTTTATCAACAATTATTAACATCCTAAAAAATATGCTCATCAACTGCACTTCATCTTTCAAGGTTTGGCCCAGGAATCAAGCCCCTGTTCTCTTCCCTTGTGTGTGCGTGTGCGTGTGTGTGTACGTGTGCATGTGCGTGTGGGTTCACGCGTGTGTGTGAGTGTGTGTAGGTGTGCGTGTGCGTGTGTGTGTATGCGTGTGCCTGTGTGTGTGCGTGTGTGTGTGTTCGTGTGCGTGTGTGCGTGCGTGTGTGTGTGTGTGTACGTGTGCGTGGGCGTGTGGGTGCATGTGTGAGTGGGTGTGTTCGCGTGAAAGTTCCTTGGGGCGGCAGCCCTTTTTATCGTTTATAAAGTTTGTTATGTGAGCGGGCCTGTAAAGCATTTCACAGCATTATTATGGTCTCATTCGTTCCACAAATTTATCTAAGTGTTCTCTGTGTTCCATAAAACTAGAGAACATAGTCGGAGCTTTTGTATTAAACCTGTATAGAGCCCTGAGGTAAACGTGTCACGCAGGTGCGGCTGGTACTTTCGATACTACTTTTAATCGTCTCTGCTGTATTGCTATACCCATTGGTGAAGAAGTATTACCGAAAGGGCACGAGACGCGACACCGTTGGAAGCAGTGAAGACAACCCTGCTCAAAGAGCTCATCTTACCTGGGTCTTCATGTGCCGTTGTTTGATCACCTTCGAACTTCAAATACAGGTGCGTGGATAGAAAATATCTTGAACATGCTGCTAAAGAAAATACTTTTAAACGTTAAAGCCATTTCTTGCCACTAATGGCATCAACCACACCTTTCTTGCCACGATAATTGCCGGCTGTCACGCCACTTAGTAGTTTAAGTTATTTGGGCAGGCATGCTTCGAACTGTTATTGCAAACTGCTCTTGGTTGAGGGCACTCGACGAAAAGTGAGCACAGAGGCTGGAAACCCCCAGAGCAATAAAAAAACTCGCATCCTTCGCTTTTTCCAGGCTGCGCACCTCGGTGGTTGAGCCACCTGGCTCCGGCTTAGAGGTCTCCCGTTAATTAGGATTCCAGTCAGAAGACGTCGTCCCCAATTTCTACCTGGCCAATTTTGGCATCACCTGGATCAAGCATCACCCACCGCGGTGGCTCAGAGGCTATTGCGTTGTGCTGCTGAGAACGAGGGCGCGGGTTTGGTTCCCGGTCGCGGCGGCCGCTTTTCGTATGGAGGCGAAAAGCAGAAACGCCCGTGTGTAGGAGATTTCGGCGCCCGTTAAAGATCCCCAGGTGGTCAAAATTAATCCGAAGCCCTCCACTACGGTGTGCCTCGTCGCCTGCGCTGCGTCGGTGCGTTAAACCTTACAATCAATCAATCAATAGATCAACCATCAGGCAACGTGGAGCATCGCATCGCATCTTTCCTTGGGTTCCCTTTGGAATCCGTCCTGAGAATTTGGCGCCTGGTCAAGTTTGAAATCAGCTGGATCAATTATCTGGAATTATGGAGAATCGCAGAAAGCTGCAGCTACTAACATTGCAAGTGCGGTGTTTAAACTCCGCGCTCAACCCCCCCCCCCCCCCCCCCCACTCCATCCGGGGTATTTCGTATTCGAGAACAACGCGGCGGCAACTATTCAGTGCTCATGGCTTCAGCTTTTTTAGGTTAGTTACCTGAGCCCCAGTACTTGCGTAAAAACCGGAACTACTATTTATTTAGCTGTGGTGCAGCGCCCCTTTCAAATGTAGCACAAGGTCCAGCGATTTTTGTACCGATCCCCATGTGCTTGCGCTCGGCTATTCGCACTGCTGTTGTTATTTTCTAGTGACTTAGAAGTTAATTTGGGTCCTCGGGATGACATTTACTCATGTTTTTGAACAGATGCGAAGAATTGAGGCCAGGCTGGTGCAACTTTGAGCAAGTTTAAAAGTGTGAAAGAAAAACAAGAAGCTGCTGCCACTTCAGCATGAACGCCAATACGCAAACTGACGACTTTTGTGTCGACATCTCAAAAGCCTTTGATCCCGTAGCTCACTTCCGACTTATATCAAATTAACAGCCCTCAAGGAGCCATGAAGCCAAAATACACCTTTGTTCAGATTCAAAGTTCTAGATTTTGAAAGCTCCATCAGTGTCATTCCTGACACGATCAACTTAACCCCAAAAAAACGCTAGACATTTTGAACATTTAAACGTACTGCTACAGTGGCATAACATTGGAAAGAGTGACATGCGATAGCCTTCTACTAAAAGATTTTTTCGGTGTAATAACTATGCATTAGCATTCAGGCGATAGTATCCAAACGGACCTAAAAGCCCCACTACAATGTCCCAATCATGTTTATTGGCGGTGCGTCGTGTGCGTGGCCGCCAATCGCACAAATCAGATTAGTCCTCACCTTTTAATCTGTCATTTTTATATTCCGATTCTTCTTTTGAAGTTTGCTATACACTTAATGTTGTTTTCTGGAAAAAGCAGTCTTTCTAGTGAACCGAACATCAATTTTGTCTTTGTGACCCCCTTGAACTAGATTGACGGTCTTTAACTTAGATCAGACACTTCCTTTCGCTCCGCCAACGACGGACAGTTGGAAATGAAAAGTGTAAAAGAAACGCGAGGTGCGCAGCATTAGCAAAAGAAGAGCATCCTGCTTACATGGTTCAAGGAAGTTAGGGCGACAGGAGTGAGCTTCGACGGGTCAGTCGTATACGCGAAGCAGTTGACAACGTCGCGATCTCCTTGGTATTCAAAAGTTTCAAGCATCCAGAAGCTGCCTTTTCCTATTAACGGCACGACATGAATTATCGTACAACGCAGTGTCTGTCAAAGCAACCGGCAGCTTCTTTTTGAATGTTTTAGAAGGATTTACTCCTGGACATTTAAAAGAAAAAAGGGCAGCACAAATTGAGCAGTTACTTCAATGTTGCTCCATAAAAGTGAATTGCTGCTGGAGCATGCATATTTTCGTTCTCTTTTTAACCTATTTCTATATTACAATTTTCGGATAATACGTGTTATTTTCCGGTTCCCATGAAAAACGTATCAACGAGATTTCATTGTAAAGCGAGCAGTTCGTTGTTCCAAACTATGGCCCACCGAAATCGAAGTAATACCTCGACGCTAAATACTGTTACATGCAGCATCATACCATCTAATTATCTTTAGATACGGTTGAAATACTATTGCCGAAATTTCGGCCACGCGGAAACCAAACTTCAGTTATTTGTTTAAACGTCGCTTGCGATTCCCCAGCGCTTGTGCAGGCTTTTGCAGTGCGAGCAGACCATGACTCTGGATACGGCCTCGCAAGCACTACCTGCTTCGCTGCCATTGTACCTAAATTGGCGTACGCGTGAAACATTCATTCAAAACTAATCTTTAGTTTTTGTACTCAACCATGCATTAGACGGCTCTTGTGGCGATATCCGTGGTCGCAGGCAACGGCAGCGTGGGCCTCTTGCACGCTGTTGGTACACAGCTGCGGTTTTATTCTCCGGGAATGCGAAATGCCCGAGGGCCAGTAGAGCGCTATCACATAATGTGTGCGCGATCAATAATATATCCATTGACGCCACCCGTGATATTCGGGTTCAAAAGCGGCAGACGATGCGCGTTGGTGTTTGTTTCTTGCTAGATGCGGGCGCAAAGCGCATGCGCAGGCACAGCATGCACGGCCATGACGGTTTTCAGTGTTTACAAGCGAAGAAATCGCCCGCTAAGCTTTTCACTGCGTACCACCTATTGGGAGGCACATGCTTTCTGTGGAAAGATACTGGAGATCGTTGCAAAATTATCACAGTTTTTCCTTCATTTAGGTGACCGTGCTATTCTTCGTGTTGGAGACTGGCCTGGACATGACCTTGGTAGAGGGCATAATACTTGTGACGGGCCTCCATTCCACGATTGTTTGGGTAATAGCTGGATTTGCGACAGTGAGTATGCCTTCGGCGTTGTATCGTATCGTGCTCGAGAGGGTGAAAAAATTACTGGTGCACCACATCCCTTGCGTGTTCACTTTTACCATACATCGGTGTAAATAAATAATAACGAATAATTTTATGTACAATATTATTATTGTTCCCGATGTGAAATTTGATACTGCCGGCTTGAGATAGTTCCTGAACCGAGAGAAATCCCAGATATATAGAGTGTTTAGGATGATGTTGCCTGCGGCTATTCAACGAATTTCCTTACAGTGGTTTCATCTTCGGCGTACCGATCTCGATCTCCTTCGAACCATCAAAGCCATGGTTACACCGGGAAAGCGAATTGGCCAGCCGTTATGAGGGCCCAACAAAAAGGCGCTGATGAACAGGTCTGGCACAACATTCCCTTCGTTAATATTAGTTAATCTACTAAATCCTCGAAAAGCCGACTCCTACATCAATTTTTCTGCGGCGAAGGCACAGGCGAAGTGTTCTTCAAACAGAACTTTTGTGCCTGCAACGGCAGACTAGGAGCTCCAGAAAACTGCCCCATATAAGCCGTGCATTAGACTCTTTGCATAGCAGCGAAGTCAGAAACTAATGGCAGACACAAACCCTGCTTTTTTGCAAAAACAATACGAAAGCATTCGTTTACTCGGGAGAACGGAACTCCAACGTCAACGACCCTCAGATGGCACACAAACTTATCGACTGCTAAAGGAATGGGCAGTTGAGTTGAAAAGGTTCATAGATAAATTTTGGTCCCCGTGCGATTCGAACCGAGGACCTCCAGAATGCGTGACAGGCCCGCATAACAAGATCCCTACAGCTTTATTCTTTTAGGGTATTTATCGCAATCTTGTGCCATGATATACAGAGCAGCCATTCAGAAATCACATATCTAAGAAGAAGAATTAAAAAGGACAATATCAAATTTGGGGAACAAAAAACAGTGAAATTTGCGGCAAGGATGTACGTTCATGTTCATAAAGAAATGAAATGCGAACGTGCAAATATGGAAAAAACCACGCATATCTGAATATACTGGCAGTGGAGGTCGAGTACTGACGCAATATTTAGTATATTTGGAAAGCCAGATTTCCACTTTGTTACTGTAATTAAGCCACACGTCAATTTGACTTGAATGAAACAAATTGTGTGATTTGTGTGCTTTGGTTCATATTTTCGTCATCACTTTTCATTTGTCAATTGCTGCTTATCCAAACTGAACAGAATACAGATATTTTTGGTAATATAATCATTTCAGTGAATTTGAGTATGATCAGAGTGTGAGTTAGAGGGTAACATTGGTTAAGCTTGTCTTTTCAACATTCGTTTTTTTCACAAACAATGTAGGGAAGAGTAAACATAGGTAAAAAAAGCAATAATTGTAACAAGGGCTTCAAGGTACCGCAAAATGTAGGATGTTGAGTCGAAGTGTTCCAGGAGTGTACATTTAGGGACATTCCTGGAGAGTAAAGAATCTTTGCGGCCAATGAAACACTGTTCAATTGTTTAGGGTACATCATGAAGTAGGCAATTAACAGAATACACAAAAATATTGCTACAGCGCAGCCACGTTTTAAGAAAGGTTTCAGCATGCAGATTGAAGAAGACTGTCTTTGCATGCGGAGAAAGAGGCATTTTACAAACTCTGGTAAGAACATCATGGCTGGGTAGCGAGACCCACAGGTAGGTGCAGAAAACACAATTGATATCAATCTTTGTGAATAGCTTTATGGGACAGTGTGAAGGAAACGTGGGTGGAAAATGGAGCCAATAAAAACGTGCGATGGCAAGATAGTCGTGCATGAATCCATGCAAACATGGCTGTAAAGTAAAATTAGGACAAACAATATTACTAGAAAGGGCACCTTCAAGGTGACTTGGCAGAAGGCTTTAAATTGGGATCAGGTGGATTGAGAAAAAACCAAAAACACGACATATCCCAGTGTTCTAGCACAGAAGGGCTGAAAGACATTATTCAGTCTCATAAGCGCAATCGAAGACCGTGCAAATATTGCGAATGTCCAATGAAATCCTTGAGCGTGATTCTGCGTGCCCACCTCGGCTAATCTAACTGAACGAAGGTGGATTCTGTGTATTGCTTCCCGCTCCACCTGCTACTTCCCTTAAATTAGTGGCGGTTTGAAAGCTGCACACGAAAAATTTCAGGCCCCCATTTGCAAATGAATTCTATGTCGCGTATCATGTTTAGCTATATGAAGTGGGTCTATAGACACTTTAATCGATGTTCTGTAGCATTAACTGATGCGGCATCCCCTTCTTATATTAGGTTCCAAGACAAATAAATTTCCGGAAAGCCATTTGGCGCTCTACTTATATGATGAAAGTTTTTTTTCGCCAACATTTCTTGCTTTGTTCATTGCAGGTACGCACGAAAAGCATGTGCTGGCTTATTGCGTTTCTGCTGCTGTGGCTGCGAAGCTTGGCCTACATTGTGTACAAACTCATCAGGCTGCCTTCCGTGAGTCCCCTTCAGGAGCGTCGTCTGGTTGCGCCTGCCGTGTTGTTCATAGAGCCTGGTCAAAACAGTAACAGAACGCAAGGAAAAAAGCGTCTGATTTTTGAACTTAGGCCCCGTTTCCGTAGACAGCTTTTGCATATACGCATTTTGCAGTTACCTTGTCTTCAATTTCCAGCCAGAGATTTAGAACACATTGCGAAAATTGGTTGCTGTGGTTAAAGCTGTTAACCCCGTAGTTCAGGCAACAGCTAGTTTTCGCACCGAGAGCACGCAGTGAACGCGGACACAAATGCACCGCAAGACAAACAGCTAACGCTGCATGGCGCAGTCACTGATCAAGGCGCGAGCGTGCAGGGAGCTGGCATATAGCCTGCACCTCCTTGTATCATTTTATGACTGCACACGCCCTTATTATTTCCACGATTCCCCTATCCCCGCATCCTCTTGTAATGACAAGCGATTACACGCTTGCTCTCCGCAAGCGCACGAGGAGCTGGCATGACCTTGGTTGAGTTTGAAGGTGAGATTGATGAAACGGGGCGCTTAGTATGATTGTACGAAATAAAGCTTGTGCCAAATTTAAGCCAAGCAGTTGCCCTAAATTAGGTGACGGACCTATTCATATACTTGTGTAGAAGGGATATCTGTAAATGACCTGTAGCATCATTAGACCGTTTTGCAGTACGGTGCGATGTCTAAGAAGCGTATACACATTGTGTACACAATACTTTTAAAGTCCAAATTCGTGCCTATCGGTATTATTTAGTATAAAAAATTCAATAATTTAGAGACCTGCAGAAAGAGAAATAACGCCCGTTTCTGCTTAATTACTGAATACTGAAATGCTGTGAGGTGTATCAAGCATCAAGTTTTCAGGGCTGACCGGGACCAGGAGAAACAACTCTGCAGAATTACTATATGCTGACTATCATTCGTAAAACACTCAACTAATGAACATTATTCTACCTGTGTCACCAAAAATTTGTACAGATGCCATCAAGAGTAAATGGAACATAGTCTCGTAAATTTACTGGATTTTCTTCTTCTCGGAACTGCCTGCCCGAATTGTTGTGCGTTTAAAGGAGTCCTCCCTAATAAAAAAGGCTTCCTGTAAACCGTAATGGCTTTCATATAGCCAGCAAAACAAATGTTTTGTGCTGTTCACAAATTCTTGTTCCAATTACGACTCACCTGTGCATCTAATGTGTACTTGAGGTAATGACTTACGGGGTGCAAAGCGGGGGAAGGCGCTAAGCATCCGGGCGAAGATTGATAAACTTTTATTGAAACCGAATCCGACTCCGTGTGTGGACGTAAATCAGTGGGGAGATTCCTTAGTTCACGAGTTCCTGGCTGTGGCGGTTCGGTGGGCTCCGCAAATTTTTCCATTTTTGTAGCCAAAATTCAACTCGGACGTCGAAATTTTGGCGTCAGCGTCTTCGCGAAGCTCAGCGGCACACGCGGATACCACGCTTATCAAGGTGGGCACATTTTTGAGCAAGCTCTGAGTGACTGAAGATGGGGCCCCGGAGGAGTTCGAGCTAACCTTGGAACGCGCCGAGCGCCGACCATGTGCTCGGTCGACGTGGCGCCTGTTAAGGCTCTCGGAGCCTCACCGGAGCTAATTGAGGTTAGCGGAGTGGAAGTAGAAGTGACTAGCGATGACCTGCAAGTCATGGATACCTCGTCAACCGATTTTGGAGCGGAATCGGATCGCAAACGGCGGCCGGGCCAGCTAGGCCTAACCGCCGCGAACAAGCGAGCGACTCAACCGGCGAGGGAGAACGGCCACGACTACAGCGGAGGTGCCTCGACGAGCGTCGGAAGCGGTCTGCGCACCGCCAACGAAGCCGGACAGGACATTTTCGGTGCGGATAGTGACTGTGATCCAGTGAGCTCGTGTGCGGGGTGGACTGTAGTGACTCCACGTCGGCGCGGGAAGAAACTTCTAGAAACGGAGGCCTCATCGCAGCGAGGATCGCCGTCTACAGGTAAGCCAGGCAGCGCAGCCTCGGCTTCGAACGCTAAAAGCAAGGAAGAGCGTCAGAAGGAGCTGAGAGCTCAGTACGTGGCTCGGGTTAACGCCAATATGGCAAAAGCGGCGAGAGTGCCGACTTTCGCTAGGAAAGACGAGCACCGGGTGGTAGTTAGGCCTCGCGGGGGGCTCGCAGTAAACAACGTGAGGATGTCTGTGCTGCGCGAAGCAATCATTGCTGCAGCCAAGATACCCAGAGAGGAAGCGCAGGACGACTCGTTCGCCCCAAACGCTGCCCAAAACATTATCGTGCTTAGCACCCCGAACGAGGGAAGGTCTTTCCGCTACGGATCGATCAAGAGCATCGTCATCGGAGACCGAACGTATGAAGCGTTCGCGTATAAGAGCACCCCGGAGAACACTTCGCGAGGAGTAATTAGCGGGGTAGGGCTTGACGAGACCGAGGAAGAAATCACCCGGTGCTTAGTTAACAAGCACAATCCTACGATCATGGCGGCCCACCGACTCGGTAGAACAGAGTCGGTAGTAATCCTGTTTGACGGAGAGAAAGTTCCGTACTACGTGAAATATGGCGGCTTCGTAACGAAATGCACGCTATACATGCAGCACCGTGAGGTGTGTAGTACGTGCGGGCAAGTCGGGCACAGGAGAGATGTGTGCCCAACGCCCAACGTGAGCGTGTGCTTTGCATGCGGGCGTAAAAATCCCGACGAAGAACACGTAAATCACTGCAGGCCACGCTGCAAACTGTGTGGCGGCTCCCATGTCACAGGGGCAGGGAGCTGCATAAACAAATTCAAAGTGCCACCGCAAATAAAGAAGCGGATGGCGGCAAAACTGAAAAACGAAACTATAGAAGGCAAGATGGCGCCGAACAAGATGGCGCCGGTTTCCCGCCCGGCCATCAGACCTTCTAGAAAGAGCGATTTTCTCGCACAGAAGGTTCGAGAAGCTCCTACGTCACATAAGGCGGCGAGGAGGAGTAAAAGCAGGGATAGGCCAGAAGGGCTGACGTGGGCAGACGTCACATCCGGTAAAGAGACGTCACATCCGAAGGCGCTCGAAGTCGAGCGGAAGGTCCGCATCGCGGCGCCGCTCGGTTTCCAAGAAAAGACCGGAGTCGAAAAACAAGTCTGACGTCAGCGCCAGGCCGGCGCCGGCGAAACCCGATCCACAGAGCGTTGCCAAGACAACGGAGCGAGGGCCCGGCAAAAGCGGAGAGAGCGGCAGCGGCGAGAGCGGTTGCGGCGAACAATGCAAAGCAGAAACTCGCGAACTCAAAGCGACGGTTAGAAAGATGCAAAAGGACTTTCAAGACCTGCAGACAGTAATGGCGGCTTTACAGCTTACCATTAAGCAACAACGCGAACACATCGCCAAGCAAGACAACATCATAAAAAGGTTCCAGAATGGCGGCGGGCCCGAGCGCGGGCAGAAGCAAGAAGCCGAAGAGAAGATGGCGACGGAAGATCCCGTCGAGATGGAGGGAACAGGACCGCAGGCAGCGGGCGGCTCCAGCCAGAAAGCGACGCACACGGTTAGAGGTAGACTCCAATCCAAGGCGGCGGCCATAGCGGCGTCCAGGGGGATCGAGCTGCAATCCGACGACGAGAACGTCAGCGAAAGCGAAGTCGAAGAGGCAGAAGAAGACGACGACGACGCACTATCAACGGCCACCGGATTAGAATGCAGGGAGAAAGCACCGAAACCCGTAGGGTACGCAGGCCTTAGTAATAGACTTACGAGGCTAGAACATACGTACAAGAAATGGGATAAGAATCTAGAAGCCATGGAGCAGAGGATCATCCAAAGATGCTCCCAGCTAGTGCAACAACAGATAGCTCAACAGTTCGAGCAGCTACAAAAGCAGATGGTGCAGCAATTTGCTAACATGCTACAGCAACACCGTTGCGAACCCAAACCTCAAGATGGCCAGCAACAATAAGATCAGAATATGGCACTGGAACTCAAACGGTTTCAGATGCCGCAAAGCTGTCCTACAGCAACATATCAGATCGTTGGAGCCAGCGAAAAGGCCAGACATAATAGCGATACAAGAGACTCACTTGGAGGAAACCCCGAAACTCTCGGGTTACCGGGCGCACGACTGCCCGCCCTCGGCTCGCACATGCGGGAAGGGGGCGGCGCAGGGGGTGTGTACGCTGATCCGCAAGGGGCTAGCCCATGTGAAACACCAGCAATTTCTGGGCAACTCAAGCACCGCGATCGAAATGTGCGTAACCGAACTAGCGTTCATCGGCAAGGGAGGCAGATCGCGGGGTAGAAGGCAGAAGACGTCGACGTCGCTTCTTCTCGTCAACATCTACAGCAATCCAAGGCACAGCGGACAGAAGTTCAAGACCCTCTTCAACAAAGTCAAAGACGCCACGACCAAAGCGAAGCGAGAAATGGCCAAGATGGGAGACGCCGTGGCGATAGTCTGCGGGGACTTCAATGCGCAGCACCTCGAGCTAGGATACACGGAAACCACAGCAAAAGGGAAAGACCTGTTAGAAGACGCCGCCGAAGCGGGTTTCACGCTACTAACGAATCCAGCACAGCCATCAAGAATAGGGACGTCCACTGCCCGGGATACGAACCCGGATCTTGCCTTCGCGTTGCTACCCAGCGGTGGTACCGCGAGGTGGAGAAACACCGGGATCAACCTGGGCAGCGATCACTTTATAATCGAAATAGAGATCCCGCTGGCCCACACGAACGGGGACCAGAGCAGGGACAATTTAAAGAGGCACAGACTCGTAAACTGGGACGAGTTCAGAAAGTCCGAGCTGGGCGAAATAGCCGACATAGACGAATGGTCCGCGAGGTTAAAAGAAGCCACGAACAAAGCCACGAAAGAGGTGGAAGCTACCGGAGACATCGAAACGATGGACTCGAGGCTCGCACACCTCCTCGACGCCAGACGATCGCTTCAGCGGCGATGGCGAAGACAACGACACAACAGAAAGCTTCGTAAGAAGATAGCCGAGCTGGGCCGCGAGATCGAGCGGTACAGCAAGCAACTCTGCGCCCAACAGTGGTTCGCCCTATGTAACCAGGTCGACGGACAACTACACCGCAGCGGCCCCTGGAAGATCCTCAGACAACTGATGGACGAAACCAAGAGCCACGAGTTCCAACACACCCGAATGGCGCAAATCCTCCACACCACGGCGCGCCAGGTGGGGGAAGAAGAGATGCACAAACGTCTCAACGACCATTACCTACCAGAGACCAGCAGGGAAGACCACCGAGACTACGAGGGGCGGCCCAACTCCCACTTGGACAGAGATATCGAAGAGTGGGAGGTGAGGCTCGCAACGCAGAACCTCAATTGCCGTTCGGCCGCAGGGCCGGACAAGATCTCCAACAAGACGCTCCGCAACCTGAACGACTCGGCGATTGCGGCGCTAACAAAGTACTACAACGAGTGCTGGAGGAGCGGCACTCTACCGAAAGCGTGGAGAACGTCGAAGACAATCCTGCTACCCAAACCTAACAAGCCACCGGGAATAGAGGGCCTGCGCCCCATCTCGCTCACGTCCTGCGTGGGCAAGGTGCTGGAGCACGTACTCAACACCCGGTGGAACGACTACCTGGAGCGACACGGCATCTACCCGGACTCCATGCTCGGGTTCCGGGCACGCCTGGCGACCCAGGACGCCATGTTGCTGATCCAGAGGGAGATCCTCGACCCTCCGGGCGGGCTGCCCGGGAAGGACAACCGGGCAATCCTGGGCTTGGACCTGCAGGGTGCCTTCGACAACGTGAGGCACTCGGCGATCCTGGAGCAGGTCTCCCGCCTGGGCCTGGGGGCGAGGTCCTACAACTACGTTCGAGCCTTCCTGTCGGACCGCACGGCCCGGCTGGAAGTGGGAGGCAAGAAGCTGGAGGAGCGGAAGCTGGGCAGTGTCGGGACCCCGCAGGGTTCGGTCATCTCGCCACTTCTCTTCAACATCGTCATGATCGAGGTGGCGAGGCGCCTGGAGACGCTGAACCCGGGGGTCCGACACTGCCTATACGCCGACGCCGTCACCATCTGGGTCACGGGCGGCAGCAACGGGGAGATCGAGTCGAATCTCCAAGCCGCGGTGGACGCCGTGGAGTCCGCGCTCACGAGCACGGGCCTGCGGTGCTCGCCGCAAAAATCGCAGCTTCTCATCCTGCCGCCCCCGGGGAGGCACCGTAAGGCGGCAAGCCAGGAGGCCGCAAGGAGCATCGTGGTGCGGACGAGCGACGGTGCACCGATCCCGCACGTGCCCGGGCTGAGGATCCTGGGGATGTTCGTGGACGGGGTCCAGACGAACACCACGGCTCTGAAGAACATCGTGACAAAGATCGGGATCGCCACCCGCCTCGTGAAGCGGGTGTCGACAAGACACCGAGGCATGAACGAGAGGGGGCTCCTGCGTTTGCTGCAGGCCTTCGTCGTTAGCCAAGCAACATACGCGGGAGCCTTCCACCGCTGGACCAAGGCGGAAGAAGGCAAGATCGACGCCGCCATCAGAAAGGCCTACAAGAGTGCCCTGGGCCTACTACCCAGTACGAGAACGTCGGCCTTGCTGTCTCTGGGAGTACATAACACGCTCTCGGAGATCAGCGAGGCCCAACGAATATCGCAGCTGACCCGGCTGAACGGCACGACAACGGGCAGGAGAGTCCTCGACCGCGCGGGGCTCAAGCCACCGGGAGATCGAGCAAGCAGCGACGGGGTGCTAGAAGAGCAAGTCCCCCTGAGCGACGAGGCGGCGAGGGGCATCATTGTGTTCCCGCAGCCCAAGAACATGGACCCGGAGAGGGACCTGGACCGACGCAGGGCGAGGGCGGCAGCTCTGGCCAGGCAATACCAACACGACGGGGGCGCTGCGTACGTGGACGTAGCCAAGTACCCTGGAAGGAGAGACGCCTACGCGGTCGCAGTCGTCCAGGCATCTACGGGGGATCTACTCAACGCAGGCACCGTGCGGGCCAGTACGCCCGGCCAGGCAGAGGAGGCGGCGATAGGCCTGGCGATGGGGGTACCGGGCACCCGCACGGTGCTAAGTGACTCAAAGACGGCGGTAAAGAATTTCGCCAGGAGCACGGTCTGGCGGGATGCCGAGCGGCTTGTGGGGCTCGCCAGGGCCTCGCGGGCTGCAGGGAGCACCCCCGCTAGCCCGACTACCGTTATCAAGTGGTTCCCCGCACACATGGGGGAGCTGCCGAGCGTCGACAACCGCAACGAGGAGGCGGACGCGGCGGCCCGTGAACTCGTCAGATGCCGGGACGCCAGCACCAGCCTCTCCGCGGACGCAGGCGAAACCAACGCCGAGGAAGACCTCGAGCCCCTGACGGACTACGGAGAGATCCTAAAGCGATTCAGGGGTGAGAGGAGGGAGTACCCGGCCCCGCACCACGAACTATCCCGTGCGGAGTCGGTGATGCTTCGTCAGATGCAAGTGGAATGCGTGCTAACCCCGGCGTTGGCGCGCCACATCTGCCCCGAGGTGTTCGCAGACCCAGTGTGTAGCGTCTGTGAAAGGGACCTAGCGACACTCGGCCACATCATGAAGTGCGGCGGTGAAGTGCGCGATGGGGACGGGCAGTCCCTGGATGCCACGTACCCCGAGCAAGTGGAACGCTGGTTGCGCTCCATAGACTCATCATCACAGAGATGGGCGATCCAGCGGCTCGAGGAGGCCCTGGCTAGGCAGAAGAGAAAGGGGACCAAGGACCCGGTTACCGGGTGCCGTGGGACCCCAGCACCGGACGCCCTGCCAGGAGTACACCCCGAGATCTAGGCCCAGTGCCCTAGGACTTTTAATAGACTAGGGCATTAGAAGGGAAGCCCCGAGCCCTGCGCGGCCGGTTGGCAACCCCACGCAGGATCTGTAAATAAAGTCTGTTCTCTCTCTCCTGGCTGTGGCTGGCCATCCGGGCCAGTCTCACCACGTTAAGCTGGGAACCAGGTTCCGAGCTGGAGAGCTGCGCTGCCAAGTCTGGAGAGGAGGGGTGGGGATTGAGACGGAGGTGGTATGCGTGGGAGCATGCCCATACGATGTGATAAAGAGTACTTCTTTCGGGGTGAAGCTTGCAGTGAGGTGAGTGCGAAATAGGGAAGATGAAATTCCAAAGTGTATTGTGAGGGAAGGCCCGGGTTGGAAGTTGACGGAGAGTGATTTCGTCAGTCTTTGTTAGAGAATGGTGAGGAGGAGGGAAGGTGAGGCGAGAGGCGTTTTAATGTGTGATAATGTCGTTGTAGGTGAGTAGGGGGTGGGCATCCAGAGTGGGAGGTCGGGGTCGGGGAAATGGCCCCGTGATCCCTTCTCGTGCTGCGCCGTGCATCGCTTCATTGCCGGTCAACCCACAATGAACAAAAGTCCATAGCATGTGGAGCTCCTCGAGGAGGTAAGCGTAAAGTTCAATGAAGCGTAGGGCAGTGCAAGGAAGTACATCTTTTTGGAGATTTTAGCAGGCTTCCTTCGAGTCCGTGATTACTGTCAGCTAGACGCGAGGAGTGGCGGCAACGGAGAGTGCAAAGGCTATCGCTTGAGCTTCAATTTGTATTGAGGTCCGCGTGGCGGCAGTGGCGATTATACGTCTTTGGCTGTCTACAGTAGCGACGACATAAGTAGATCGGTTGGGGTATCTCGATGCATTGACGTAAAGCGTGTCCGATAGATGCTGGCGGTGGGTACGGATGTGGTTGGTGCGGGCGGTGCGACGACAGTCGAGGATGCCTGGGTGCATGTTTCGGGTAGAGCTGTCTAGATCCGTAGAGTGGTTCAGACGAGCACGAAATGTGAGGCGAAAACTGGGTCAAACCGTTTAGGGGCGCCGCGAATGTTACCTCTCTATCGTGGCGATACGGATGCAGCACTCGCCTCCAACGCAAATCAACTCGGTTCAAATCCAGGTCACGGCTGTATTTTTTTTTTGCCCTTTGTGCCTATATTAGACCGTATTTCTGCTGTGCACTAATTCATTACTTCATTTATATTGTGCGAGTGTTAGTGAAAAACATAATATAACAATAAAATCTCATCATGTCATAAAAAAATTACGGAATATTTAGAACTACTTGAGAACGTGAAGACAAAAGCCTGGTGGAACCTTCTGTATGTGTGCTGTTGTACTTTCACTTTAACTTTGCAGCCTCTTCTACCGTTACTTGAACATTCTCACCTCCTAAGCACGTTATTTAATATAAAAAACAACGCAGGGGGACGCCTGCCTCAACACTGTTACACCTACATGCGAAAGTTTGTTTTGGTAAGAGTAGCACTCTGTTGGGACGCGGTTATGTCTAGAGGATGGATATTGTTTAGAATGAACGTTTTCAAGCCCCACAAACAGCTGTTATTGATCCTCGTCTGTTTGGAGGAGTTAACCTTTATCATGTATGGCTCAAACAACGCGCACTCAAATTATATTGATATGTACCTGCTTGCAGCAAATTTGTTTCAATAGGCAGGGCTTCGCAAAAATAAATGATTATCTTAAAATACTGTTCATAAACCACTCGTTCCTTAGATCGCAATGGAATTGTCGCAATTTTATTTTGTTAAAGCTGACACCCCGGTGCAATGCCATGGTTTTCTAGCAATCGATTGAAAGGCAGTTCTCACTTATGAGAGAGCAGGATTAATTGTCATCGTGCGCAGATATATCTGAAAGAATCCGAAAAGGCTCATCTGCATTGGTCAAAAACACGGTTCACTTGTATGTTAAACAAAAATATTAAGCTACACGGTTACTTCTGTCAACACAAAATAAACCGAAAAATTTGACCGCCGTGCAATGTTTGAAACTTCGTAAAACGAAATACTTCTGGGGGATTCGGGCTATAATGGCGCGTTAAAAGTCTGCAAAGCCTTTTAAGCTCTTTCGTCATGCAGACATTAACACTGGTTTCTGTAAAAAATCTAGACTTATTTAAGCTATCACATGCCCACGAAAGAGGGTCGGTTTGGTTTATTTTGTATGGATGACAAGAAAAGAGAAATCTAAACGCAGTTATTGATTTGTATACGGGGTTGGCTTTTGTTATCTTTTGTCCCTACTAAAAAGAGAGGCACTGGCCATGTTAGAACTCTAAAATCTTACACTAAATTAAAAAAAGCTTGCTTCTCAGGGGGATTTGCACCCAGGTCTTGGGTCTTTCGCGTAAAATCAGAGTGCTGTAGCCGTTGCGCCAGGGTGGAGGGGTAACTCTCACCGCGAGTTCGACCAATTTTTTTGCCTCACTTTTAATAAATGGGCCCTATAAAGCATTTTAACCAGTCTATCTTCAAGTTCACTCTAGTTTGGAAGTTTGGTGGTATCGGGGCAACCTTAACACGAGCACGCAGGGGTGTGCGGGGGGGGGGGGGTAGGGGCGGGGGCATGCCAGGCGGACAGGCTGAGTCGGGGTCGGATAGCCTAGGCCAGCTAAGGCACTACATCCAGTGGGCGTAAGCTTGAGGTGCTGAAATTGAGAAGATTGTAGAACTTCACGTAGCTGTTTAAAAGTGTTATGCATTCCCAAGCGCAAGAAGTCATATATGTGTGAGTGGGGAGGCCTAGTGCAGTTTTTTGCTTTTTAAATGTCTAGTTCCCTGCGTTCTGCTGGTTTTAAAAACAGGTAAAGAGCTCCGTATGTAAGGCGACTGTTGAGGGAAGCTTAAACCAGACGGGCAGTTTCAGCTAGATTGAAATCATTACGCTGGTGGGTGATGCGCTGAACTAGTGCCCATTGTGTGACTGTGCGTAGAAGTGCCAGGATGAAGTGCTAGCCTGAGCCGTCTCGTGAAATTGTGAGTCCGAGAATCCGTAGACTAAGGGTTTCTTACAGGGATGAGGCGAGTCTGTATAGTAACAGCCGGCTTCGGCATCGGCACTGTGTGGCGTTCCCGAGTTCTCTGCTGAAAGGTTAAGTGGTGATTTTTCCGGGGAGCAGGTTACATCACATTTAGAGAGATACGTGCTAGTGATGTAGATGGCTCCTTGAAGGGATTTTTGTTGTTCATCCATGGAAACTGAGTTGGTCCATATGGTGAGATCTTCAGCATATGTGGCGGGGTTGGGGGATGGGACTGGGTTTAGTAGAGGAGGCAGATCATTGAGCGCTATTTTAAAAAGAAAGGAGAAATGACGGAGCGTTGTGGTGTGCAACGGGGAGCGGTGGGTAGGGAGTGTGCGTAAGTGGGCGATTCCCACTGCAGCAGTGTGGGTGGATAGGTAAGTTGTAGCATACTTGTATATTCGGGTCCCAACATGGGGAGTGACCAGGCTGTTTAGTAAGGCGTCGTTGTAAATGTTATCAAATTCGCTCTTGATGTCTCGAGTTAGGATACAGTATTTGTAATGAGGGAGAGGCAAATACACCTTTTAATGGACCTCCTCGGATGGTACCACTTTTACTAAACACCCTAAGCTGGTATCTTTGCCTCTTCCTCAAGTTTAAACCAAGCACGCAAGGGTCTTTCGAAGATGTTCCCATTAAAGTGCTTGGGATGCTTTGAAAGGTTAGTGAGAAGGTCTGCCTTCGGCTGCAGAAGGAAGTCTTGGGTAGATAGCTTGGTGCGGAAGCCATGCATGGCAGTTGGGAAGAGGTTGTTATCTTCTATGTACTCCATAAAGCGATTGGGAACCACGTCATAAAGCAACTCGCCGAAGCACGAAGTCAAGGAGATATGATGCAGATTTGGTACGCAGATTGGTTTGCCAAGTTTGGGGATCAGTGAGATGTCAGAGTGTTTCCACGAGGGTGGAAGCGTACCTTGTGCCTAGTTAACACTGATAAGATTCCGGAGCTGGCCGAGGCTGGCAGGAGGAAGGTTGCGAATTAGACCATTCAGGATTTTGTCATGCCCTGGCTCTGATTTGGGCGTGAAGTTGCGGATCACTGCTTCGAGTTTTTCATAGATAAAAGGCGTGTTAAGCGTTGCGTTACAACTCCCCAGCATAGTTGGCACACGAAGCATAGGAGTCTCGGGAGAATGTTCGTACTTTTGTCGCAAGGTGTTGAGCTGGGTTCGTCCATCCCGTGGAAAGGCATGTATGTGTCGGCGGATGGGATATTGAGTGTTGGTCTTTGTCTCTTGGGTACCCATTAGGGATCGGAGAAGGTGCCAGGTTTTGCGCGTACTGAGCGTTCCTTGCAACTAGGTGAAAAATTAGCGTATCCTCTTGCTTTGTGAGACGAGCAATGCGTAACTTGAGGCGCCGGTTCGTTTTGTTACGTTTCCAACGTGTTACCAGGATGTGCCTGGCTGTCCATAGGCGATCGAGGTAAGAATCTACAGCCGGGTACTCAGTCGTGAGCGGGATTCATTTGGTGTGTTTTTGAAGAGCACGTTCATTGGTGGTTACCCATTTATCGAGGTCCAAATTGGCGGGTGGAGTAGTTTTGGAGCATCCCGGAAGAATTTCGAGTCTGTAAGGTGGGCGACGCCTACTTGGGTCTTCGCAAAGCCCGAACTGATGAGGTGAAAGATTCTGTGATAAGTTACGAGAATGTGGTGGAGGGATTGCCATGTGTATTGGGAGATGTTGCTAACAAGTGTGATGTATGGGTTGGTATCCCGGGTGATGTTGGAGCTGGGGTGGGTCGGGATGAGGGGAATGTTGCAAAATGTCAAGCCGTGGTGGTGTCCTGCATATCAGAGCGTAGTTCCTGATCATTTCGTGCGTAACACCATGCAGTGTGCCGTGTAATAAAGTCGCCGAAGACCCCTAATAGGTTGTGCTTAGTCGTTTTCATTAGTTTATGGAGGAGTAGATAAAGTTCCTTCAGGCCGTCAGAGCGAAGAGAGTAGACGTTCAGGATTAAAACACTTGGATCATTCCTGCTGGTAGGTAAGAGTTCCCCCAGTAAGCACTCAATTGCAGTGATCAGCTGATGATGTTGCTCTGGGTAGGTATTGTGTATTCAAGTGGTGGTCCGCGTTGAGTTGAGTTGGGATTTTGAAATGTGATGTAATATAGAATAGATGGGTTAGTGAATCATACTTCTTGTAGGGGAAGTAGTGCTGGGGGTGGGGCGATGAGCTGGTGGAGGGATACGTTTTTGCGGAGAAGAAGCGACAATTCTAATGCCAAATGTGAAAGAACGTTGAGTTGGTACATTTATACATTTAAAAGAGTCCAAGTCTTCACCGATGGCGCCTTCGTCAAGTGGAGAGGGTATAGGGGGTGCAGGGGTATAATTGGGCGGGCAGTGCTTCTTGCGTTTTAATTTTTCAGCGTTACAGTCTTTTGTAACCTTGATGCAGCCTGAGAGCGAGGTAGCTTCTTCTTGCAAGATCGCGAATTTGTTTTGTAATAGTTGCTTCAAGTCAACCAGGGCAGAGAAAATGTATGCGAGAGCGAAATTGCCGGGTAGTGGTGAATTTCCTGGTGAAAAAGGGGACAAAAGGAGTGGGTGGTTGTGAGGGACACTGAAATGATTTATAAACATTGCGGGGTTACTAGCGCAAAGTGTAGTCCGGAGTCCATAGGGCATGTTTCGGCCATTCTGAGCGCGTTTACGCGAATATATTTAGTAGAAAAATCAATTCCAAAATTCTTTCCTCCCCTTTGCATCCTCGCTCATTTTCTGTGGCATTTTCGTGTGACGTCAGGAGGAGATGACTCGGCTTGACTCGAGCTACTGCATGGCTCGCCGACCTTCCGGCAGTCGGCCCAGCGTTTAGTCTGCCGGCCGCCGACGGGTCGTCGCAATTCGTTCGCTCAGTTGGAACGAAGCCACGACAAGTTTATGAATGGAAGAATGTGCCTTTCTTTACTTTGTTAGTTTGCACGATGTATCTAGCTCCAAGTCAAGGTCGCTCCTCACAAGCGCTGCACAAGCGCACATGCGACGCTTCGCTGACTGGTACTATAGTAGGAAAATCTAAGGCCACTTCAAAGCGGGAGATGAGTCAGCGAAGTCACTATAGGTACTACGGAAATAAAATCAACTGATACTTTTACCGTACAGCGTAAAACTAGGGAGCACGAAGCACTTTTTTGCGCTGGGAGAACAAGCACAGCGGTTAGCAGCATTACCACACATCTGCGAACGCTTTTCCGTCTAAGAAATGCAAATGCTAGACGTGAGATATTGTGTAAATTTTGGGACGCTTACTGCATGAGCGCTATACAACAAATACTCACCCAAAGTGCTTGAAAGGCTAAAACTAAATAAAAGTGTAAACTGGTTATACATTGTATTCCTTATATTTTCATTACTGCCAGCGATGAGCAATTTTGCAGGTTGTCTGCCAGTGCAGTTAACTGGGACAAGTGCATAGAACTTTAGCACGGTAACTGGTAAAGTAGGCCAGTGTCTTTCGAGAACATGCCTTGAACGACAACTCCGACCAGGTATCTGGGTATCCCGTTTGTAAACTACGAGGACGCTGGAGAGTAGTGTGACGGAAAAACTGATAGAGTTAGAGAGAAAATAACACAATGGGGGGGAAGGGATCTGTCAATGTTTGCCCATGCATCAGTATGTAATGTGTTTTCCGTTGCCAAGGTATGGTACGTCCTTCAGGCGATTTGTATGTCAAGAAGGAACATACAAAAGCTGCACAGAGTGTTTGCTGTGTTTTTGTGGGGCTCAAGTTGGGAGCTCATGAGTCGAATAATTTGTTTCGCTCGGTGAAAAGTGGTGAATTGGGACTGGCACATTTCTTTATCCGAGAAATAGTTTCTAGGTTTATGTTTCTGAGAGAGCAGAGAGGTTGTTTTCTACGTACTGTGGTGCAGGTCCGACTACGTGATATTCCAGACTATGTAGTTTCAACTTCTGGAATCCTATCTGTACGCGTGCGTGGGTTCTTCCGTGAGACAGTGGATGCTTTTAAAATTTTGAGGGTTAGGGTTTCTTCGGAGTATTTTACTAGCGTACCACGGAATAGTTTGTACAAAGATATGATTGATGTCTGTCTACCTGTTCCGCTTTATTGTCAGTTGCATGCAATAGGTTGAGGAAATATGTTATAAAAAGAGTGAAACGAATGCCAGTACGTCCATCCGTTAAATCTTTCTTCTTCAAACTTCATAGCGGCACGCTACCGGTAAAACCCTGGCTGCAGAAAAAAGGATTATATGCGCACCCATAGACACTTAACTGTCGATTATGAAAAATACTTGAAACAATTGAGCATATCTTTCTGGACTGTTGGGATGCGGTGTTCCACTGGGACATCCTCCAACGAACCTTGAAAAAAGATCTACCCTTAACGCCTAATGGCATTCGCTTTTTGCCAGTATACAATGATGGAGGCGTGCCCTATGATATGTTCATGGCACTTAGTCTGCATTCTGTGTGGAAAACTCACATGGCAGTTCAAAATGCCGCCAATGATGTTTGCACGGTGCTTTAGTACTTCATAGAAAGCGTTGTTTATATAAGAGAAGTGTATAGAGTCATGCCAGAAAAACCTGAGTGGTTACCCATCCTGGATGTTCTAGCGCAGTTTAAGATGTCTTAAGCCACCCCTTTCTGCCGACTGGTAGCTGCAGCTACTAATCTGTGTACTGTGCAGTGCGTTGTGTGTTGTCGCCAAGTAGGCAATATAGAAAAAACAAAGCTCGTGGCCCAGTGGTCTGGACTGCTAGGCATGTTATTTTGCAAGTCGCAAGTTCGAATCCCGGCGGGTACATTTTTTTTTTGTCAGTTGACCTTTTGGTTTTCGGCCGATGTTTTCTATACTGCGGTCAGCATTTTTGGGCTGTAACGTTCACTCATTCACGAACTAATTCACAGAACGCGCGCAGGCTTTCACTGAAGCGCTAGCGAGTTCTCGTTGGCGTGCTGTTGCCATAAGCACCGACTGTTTGCGGGCAGTGGGCACAGGCCAGAATCAACAGACCCTTGGCCTGGTGCGAACAGGCTTTTTATGATACAGGCTTGAGTTAGGTAAGCTCCAAACAGGGGGAAAAGCGCATGTCATTTTAGCGTCTGCGGTGACACGGAGGGCGTTCATCCAGTGCGTAGGCCTCGGCTAGTGATTGCTAGGATTCCAAGCCGTCCTCGGAGGCTTATCTTGGGCATTTTACAGTCGACAACATGGCATAAGCGTGGTATGATGATTACTGAGATATCGAAAATGCCCATCCAACGATGCCGTCGGATGTCAAGCATGTCTTTTACAGAACCGAAACCGAAACTTGTTTGAATGCAAACCTTGGACATCTTCCAATCAATGTGCGTCTCCTCCTGTCATCACGGCCTTTAGTTGATATGGCCGCCACAGACCGCGCATGGTAGTTTTTCTTCTTTCCCGCTTTAAAAAATAATTACCGCCTTAGTAACCGGATAAACAATGAAAAATGTGGTAATTTGAGGCAGTCTACGCAGTGCAAGCAAAACCGTGAGCTTGACAAATTCACTTCAGTGTCCCTTTAAGCTCCGAGAGCAGTTGTTGCAGAGTAGTGGTTTAGTTGGCGTTTTTAGCTAAGTGTCCTTTTAGTTCATTTTCGTGGCAACATTTACTAGGCTGCAAGATTCATCAGGTAACTGCGTAGTTTGAGAGATGGGCGATTCAGGGTTGGGACACACATCGTATCGGCGTCCGAGGCCACCGCACTTCACACAGCTTTGGTATGTATTCACGTACGGGCGACAGCGTACCAGAGTGCTGTGCACTTTTACAAAAATTTCCCGTCAGGCCCGTCAAATGTGAGTGGTGGTGTGTCGGAGGTGCCTAGCAGCGGGTTTAAAGCATCCTGAAGAAAAAACTTCGGTTGATGAAACAAGAGAGCGCTAAAAAATAGCAGCAACGCTTAGGCTTAGGGAGCTGTACTTTGAATAAGGGACAAAACTCGGGATTAGAACATCCTAGCCCATCGAAAGTTCAAACAAAGATTTGTAGTTGTGCTGTACATTTATGTAGAGTTCGGGGAACCGTTCAGCCATCGTGATAACACAAATCCTGCCGAAAAACTGTCTAGAAGAAGAAGACACATCACGGATGAATGAATCTGATAAGGGTAATTTGTGACAGACAATTAATTCCACCAGCAGCGCATGGCAAGGGGAGCAAAAAGCGTATAGGAGGAGCATTCGGCTGTCATGATACATAAATAGGCTGCTTCTGATGATCATGATGATAATGATGATACATTAAGTTCCGGGACCCGTTAAAATTCAGGGATAAGGTATTGAAGAAGCGTCTAAACGGCATTCCTGCTCTCGTGAAAATAGAGAACTATTTTTTTTGCAGCTGGCTCCAAGTGAACGGTGGACGCCGCTGTACATAGCGACGTTGGTGTGTCTTGGACTCAACATACTTTCGAAGGTCACGCTGGCAGGTACCCTGGCCGTGGTAGTGCGCAACTTCAGAAAAGACGTCAAAGATGCACGTAAGTCTTGACTACCATTTCGTGTATGTTATTTCTCTATAGCACCTACTACAAGACACGAATCACTTAACGAAACAGAGGGACGTAATAAGCATTCCTTTTCCAACGTGCCTGAAATTGTGAATGATTCCGTAATTGCCATTGCAATCAGAAAAGGTAGTTCAAAAGTGCAATCAGTCAAAGTGGTAGTCAGATAAAGGCGGTCACAATAGTTCTAGTGCTACGTTGAAAGTCGTGTTGTTTCCTGATCTTTATTTCCTTTTTGTTCGTTTGCGTGTGTCAAATGGTCGGGGAACTATTTCTTGTGTGTTCCACTCTCCCCACAAATACAGAACGTGGAACACTTGAAAAAGAGCCTCGTTAAAATTTTCTCCTAATACTGCTAAACCGCAGTTGGAGCTTCTTCCTGTTAGTAATAACGACGCGAACGGTGACTGGCAACTGCTTTTTATTTGTTATCAACAAAGCGTTTTTCCGGTAGTACACTGTGCACAAGCCTCTATTGTTTGCAACTGCCATGACCTTATTACTTTCCGTCGTAATTGCTATGTCCTCGAAAATCTCCTGTTCTATCACAAGACTCGAGTACACAGCACTACAATGTTTGATACGAGATATGATGTTAGGGTATGTAGGTTTTCTGAAAACAATACAAATTAATTTTCAGCTCGCGCGCATGCAGTCGTGTCACCATATTTTCTGTTGCGAACTAACTGGACCTTCAATACGTTTGAAGAAAAATGCAGGCAACGTCTTATTGAGTGTCACAGCTTTCACTGTGTTCCTCTAGCCATTACTCATTACCCACCTTTGCACAGGACGCCAAGATCACTGGTTAACATGGATTTGTCAACTTTTATAGATACACTATATATACATAAAACGTATGAGGTAAAATACGCATCGAGTGTACTTCTAATTTAGATGAACTTCTACCTATGTGTCTCTAGAATTAAAATGAAATATCATCATCATCACCAGCCTATCTACGCCCACTGTAGGGCAAAGGCCTCTCCCATAGATCTCCAATTACGCCGTTCCTGTGCTAACTGCGCCCAATCTATACCCACAAACCTCTTGATCTGATCTGCCCATTTAACTTTCTGCCGCCACCTGCTACGCTTGCCTTCCCTAGGGATCCACTCTGTTACCCTTATTGACCAACGGTTATCTTGCGTTCGCATTACGTGCCCGGCCACACCCTTTTATTCTTCTGATTTCCTGCTGATATGTCCCAAACACGGGTTTCTTCCCTGATCCACTCCGCTATCTTGTTGCCCCTTTACGCTACGCCTACCATGCTGCGTTCCATTGCTCGCTGACTCGTCCTCAATTTAAGTTTTACCCTCTTAGTGAGCCTCCAATTGTGCTCCGTAGGTGAGTACCGGTAAGATGCAGCTGCCATACACTTTCTTCTCCAAGGACAATGGCAGGCTGCCATTCATTATCTGAGAATGCCTGCCGAATGCACTCCACCCCATTCTTATCCTTATAATTATCTTTACCTTATGGTTAAGATCCGGGGTAACAAATTGGCCTAAGTACATATATTCGCTTACCACTTCCACTGCCTCGCCACGTATCTCAAACCGTTGTGCTCTCCCAAGGTTATTCATCATTACTCTGGTTTTCTGCATATTAAAATCGGCATCGATTTTACACTTGCAGCTTTGCCGCTTCTCTTGTTAGCTTTTGGTTGTTATTTACGGGTGTTTGTTTAGATGCGTGTTAATCGACGAAGCGGCAAACTATGTTTTGCCGCGGTAGAAGAAAGACCTGTGCAGAAATGTCTCGCAGGTGATGACTAAACGTTCTAGAGGGAGCACTCTCACTATGTTCCAGTTTATCTGAAAGGCACAGAACACTTTAAAAATTAAATGAAGAGACCAACGCTGCGCAAACGTCTTGTTTTTGTTTGTGCCACCTTGTTACTTCGTTTTTTATCTGGCGACCCGCATTACGGTGCGGTGGCACATGGCGCAATAAATTCGTTCTTTTTTTGTTTCTGTTTTACTATATTAAAACAATTCTGCAAAACGGGTGCTGTCCTCCAAGGCATGCTCAGTATTTTAAGACTGGAACGTCTTCCTCTGTGACCGCCGGATTTTCCCGCTTCGTTAGCAATTTTCACACCAAGATTTCAATGACCGACCAAGAATACACCAACATATGATTGTGACTTCTGTTATTGTTGTCTGTAACATCCAGGTCAGGAAGGTTGTCGGGCGGAGCTGCCGCTGAATAATTTGGGGGATCCTCCAGCATCATAACCAGCATCCTCATCACACGACTTGCGTCACACAGCTGACACACTTCTAAGGAATCTACGGCACGAAGAAGTGGCTGTGCACTGCAGCAAAGAGAATGACTGAAGCCATCCTACAAATTAGGTCGTTTCAAAAATGCCTGCATGCATGTAAAACCAACTCAGAAACGTCGATCCGGATAGCCGCCCCGAGTGTCTTGAAGCGGTGGCTGAGACAAATTAAGAAAGATATGTAGCCCGGTAGATATGAGGTTGGCAAGTATAGCTACGCGTGCAAGCTGTGGAATAAAACATGCGTCAAGTTTTGTGCCTTGCAGTGTTGGTGTGGTGTATGCGATTCCTTTTGTCTGCGGTTAAGTTTATATCGGCCAAACGGGCCGATGCCTTTAAATTCGACCAATCGACTATAGACGTTCTTTGAAGGTTGATGACTATTCACACGTCGCAAACCACTGCAAAAAACGTAGAGGTTGTTTCCCTAATTTTTAGGACACAAAATTAGTACCCAAACATAAAACCCAGCATGTCCGAAAAATAATAGAGGCTTTCTATATTAGAAGGAACGAAGGCAAGTGCGTTAGTGCTTGCTCTGAGTCATTACTTTACAAAGAATTTAAATTTCTTATCCGCTAGCAGATTGTGTAACTTCTTGGATGCCAAACTACGTTAGGGTGCCACACTGTGTAAAGATGTCAATTTGTTGTCACTGCATTGCCCGTGTTATCTTTTCACGCACTAACACTGTTTTTGTGTATACATTCGTGTTTTCTTTCTAATAAACTTTCAGTTGCGAGTTCAGCGCGGTGCGTCGTACCCTCTTCTTTTTGTCCCTGTGTTTCTTGCGCTGTTTTTTCACCATGAATCTGAATCGGCACCAACTAGCCCAACTTGCTATCTTACTTCTTACACCGCTATTCACAAGGTATGCCCTTTGAAGGCTGATATTAGTCATTTAGTTGCATTGTGGGCAGAAATACTTTGCAGTGTAAGCACACAAAAGAGATAGACCTAGTAAGAAGTCCCATACCCGCACCCCTTGTTTGTACAATTGCTTTGCTTAGCCACACACGTAGTAAAAAATGGCTATATGGTCACAAATACGTTCTTCTTTTGAAATAGTGAGACGCTACACATACCACATTAAATATGTTTCTCTTGCATCATCGTCTGCTCTGTCTAAAAAATCGGGAACGCTCCACAAGATTCGTGTGTGTGCTTAAATATGTGCTCCTGACTTGAAATTTGAGGAAACTGGGCAACAAAGTGTTTAGTGCTAAACACCAAAGTATATTGCAGGTGCTTCAACTGCAGAGTTATGGGAAGGAAATATGAAACGCACAATAGAATCGCTTCAACGCACCTAGAAATTAAAACGTACACTTTTATAGGCCACAACCGCACAAGTGTAAAGTACCCTATTGACTTGTAGGTCAGTTCTGCGATGGTAGTGCGTTGGCATTGTTACAGGACAGGGCGCCCAATGCATAGAGCGTCGAGAAAGATGGTGCGCTCTCGATTCACCGCCAAGCACAACCTCCCGCTGAAGCCTGGTCCACGGCACCTGGCCCTTCTGGTGGCGCAGTGTAGCACAATGCATGTCACATAACTATTGCAAAGAACAAGTCGTCTCGGACTCGCACCCATAGACTTTATCCAACTGGCAAGTACTAACCGTTGGAGTGTTATGGCGACGGGAATGGAGCGCTTGACAAAGGCGAGTGATCGTGCTGCTACGAGCAGCGTATTTTGTTGCTCTCGAGGTAAATGCCGCGTTTTTAACGTGCGTATATACATATCATGAAAAGCCCACTCGCGGGAGGCCAACTCGACGCAATGATGATCGTTACCAGTGGAGACTATAAAGCCCAGTTTAAATTTAAATAATGATAAATGAACATGCTGAACGTGTCCTTTTAGCACGGGTAACGAAGTGCGGATCCCAACCATGAGAAAGAAATCCAGCCCAGAATAGGATGGGATTGGGGTGAACTAATGAAAAGTAAGCTACCTCTATTTTTATAAAGATATTTAATCAATCAATGCATCCTGCGGTGATGACAGGCGGAACGGAAACTTGACACCTTACTAAACAACCCCAAAACAAGCTTATATTCACCCCACGTGTCATAGTGCGAGTAATGGAGTAATGATAGCAGTAACGCTTCGGGTCAGGAAATCAGCAAGCTGGATTAGGGAAGAAGCTCGTCTCCAGAATCGTTTACGTGGCTCCTTCTGTGGTTTTGGGGGCATCGGAGCGCGAAAAGCTAGACGTCCTTCTTAGACAGCCATACAGACAAGCCCTGGTACTTCCTGCGAGCACCTCTACGGTACGACTCACCGCTTTGGGACTGCACAACACCATCGAACAGCTCATAGAGGCCCACCTAACAGCGCAGAAAGTAAGACTCGGAGTAAGCCCATCGGGTAGAAAAACGTTAGCTACGCTTGTTTACACGGCGCCGCACATCACAGAAAACGCAGTGGGCATTCCGCCTGAACTAAGCACCAGAATTATTGTCCATCCAATACACTGAAACATGTCCCCTCAACATCATGAGAAAAGACGCATAGCAAGAGCTACTGCGCTAGAAAAACAGTACGTAGGACAAGACAACGTCGTCTATACAGACGCGGCGGAGTACGCGAGGTACGGGGTAAGATCGGCGGCCGTTACCTCCACAACCGCCTTCATTTCCAGTCTGAAGCTTCAGTCATCTAACACCCAGCAGGCTGAAGAGACGGCTATCGCCCTTGCCTTCTCTCAGGCAAAGGCCAAAGTTAATTTTATTACGGACAGCCAAGCCGCCTGCTCAGCATACCAACCCGGTAGGGTTTCAAGACAAGTGCTTCGGGTCTCCTTTAACGACCACTACAGAAGCGGTTCAAAATCATTTGGACCCCGGCCCACTCTGCTCTTCGCGGCAACCATACGGCACACGTCCTGACCCGAGAACTCGCCAACCGGGCACCGCAAGAAGAGTCGAAGCGAACCTGGCAACCGCTCCTCGCATACGCCGACATAACCCAACATTACCGACTAGCGAGACAACTCTATCCACCAGTCACTTATCAGGCCACGAAAGAACAGGAAGTCATCCTGAGACAACTGCAAACTTATACGTACCCACACCCAAAAAGACTGCACGCCATCCATCCTACTCTCTATGATTCTCTATGTACTTATTGCCAAGCCCCATGCACACGTTACCATATTGTCTAGGAATTCCAACTAAACCTAGGTCTTCCCCCCATCCCCAACCCCACACGCGAGCAGTGGAAGAGTACGCTGGCCAGCTCCTGCCCGGAAACGCAGCTTTTCCTAGCGGAAAGGGTGAAGACAGCAGGCCGTAACAACGGAATCTTGGACTGAACACCCCAAACACAAATATGCTCACTTCGACTGTGATTAGAGTTTCTCTCTCTCTCTCTCTCTCTCTCTCTCTCTCTCTCTCTCTCTCTCTCTCTCTCTCTCTCTCTCTCTCCCTCTCTCTCTCCCTCTCTCTCTCTCTCTCTCTCTCTCTCTCTCTCTCTCTCTCTCTCTCTCTCTCTCGAGTAGAATATGTCATTGTTCAAATGAATAAAAGGAAACGTAGTTCGACTTACCATGTAGTACGACGAACTGACAACAGGTGTACCACGAGGGCGACAGAATGGACACCAAGAGACGGGACTACAAGAAAGGGAAGGCCATTAACTCGATAAATAAATGAAAGAAGAAAATTCCAAGGCACAGAATGGACTCGGGCAGCGCAGAACCGTAGCGGGAGGATGTCAATGGCCGAGGCCTTCGTTCTGTAGTGGACCTAAATAGGCTCTTGGTGGTGATGATTATGACCGTTGCATTAGAAGGTAATCCCGTAATTCGGCCTCACCGCAACGCGATTAGTTGCTCATTCCATGCAGCCAACAATAAAATTTCGGCTTACAACTATGTCACCCACACGATTCTACTCAGAAGTTGCCTGAGCTCTGGCATTACAAAATGGAGGCGCGACGTTCTGCAATGCGGAGAGCCACAGTGCAGATTATGTTTTTGAGTGAAGTGGTATGTACAGTAACACACGCATAAAACGCGATTACGAAAATATGAGCCTGAACACACGAATACAGCGGGTTCTTTCCATGAAGGTTAAATTGGTGCGTGGCTAAATTGCATTAAAGGGGTCGGGAAGAGAAAATGCATTTGTCTTTGCCTAATTTTGCCTGCTTGAATGATCTTTTACGAACATAAGCACCAAATATTTTCACAATTCTTTGCTTCTGGAATTTAGGAGGCGCCGTTGAAATTCTCGTTTTGAGGCGCATCGCAAGCGACCATGTGCGCGCCGGCGGTCAGCAGCGCCACTAGAATGACGTCACGTCAAATACATTCGAGAGTTCAACGCGGTTCAATGTTCTTTGTGTATAATATTCTGCAAAGCTGCAAACCCAATATTTTAAAAAGAATGCATCCTTTATTCGTTGCGAAAAAACAGTTTTCTATCCACGTGAGCGGTGTCGTGACCACTTCAGTTTTCTGGCAACCATTGCAGCAGAACTCAGACCTACCAGAGAGACCTACTGGGTGTTTGTACGGTTTGTAGCCAGTTTCCCTGCTGGATTTCACCTTCTTTTCCAGAATTCTCTTCGGAATCTTATCTTTTTTGTGTGAAATGGCCCAAGATCGACCGAGCGAACAAAAAAATTGCCCCGTGTGCGATTCCAACTTGAGGCCTCCAGGCCAGCCCAACGTTACGGCAGCCTAGTCGGACACTTTATCCACTACACTATCGACGTGGGAAGCGCGCGCGGCGAAAAACTGCTGCATAAAAGCCTCTTCGCATTTGTAACCCAGAAGTCTGTCGTGTTTTCATAAATTCTAATCTACCCAGAGCTTTAACCGCCAACTTACAGTTGAGCGCTTCTGCAGTAAGCCACAGCGGAGCGTATACAATCAACAAAACAGCGTTTACAGCATTTTTTATTGCAGGAAACAGGAAACCAATCGTCGAACTGCGTGATGTTGGGACTCGGCTCTGTATCGCTGCTTCTCGCTACTTATTTTTGCGCTTGATGAGTGAATAATGGATGGGTTTTAAGTTCCGACTACTCGAAGTTCCTTCGCTAAACGTGTTTATGTAATAAACTCTCATTTTAAGCGTTCGGTCATGTAAGCATACGGTCATGTATCTCGTCAGGTTAGAAGTTTCACGTTCGCGCAACTCACTTTACAGGCTACGTGAGACAGACGTCGGCAAACTTGTGCAAGAATATCGGGTAGCAAAACGACAGTTTAGACTCGTAGAAACAGCGTAAACTGTTTACGAATGCCCAGTATAGATTAAACGTGGTTACCTCTGCCTGCGCATCTCACCGGTGTTGTTGACTGAAAGTTGGACCATGTTGATCAGTCGTATCAGAGATCAGACGTCTCTCGTTCAGTTGCAGGGCGAGTTTCATCATCGCGCCGATTTTGTAGCTTTATCTGACCCTTTGCAAGCCCGCCCTATGCGACATATTGTGCAGACGAGGGAGAAGTGTGATTGGCTTCTTACTGACTTACTGAAACGTCACTTCACGAGTTGAGGAGGAAAGCCTCGGTGAAACCGTAACTGCATTTGTTTACCTATTTGCCGATATCGGGCGACAAAACGAGTACGCATTGTTTGCTTATCAAAGTTCCACGGTTATAAGCCACACACAACACAGTTTTTTTTGAAAATCTCTTCACGACCCCTTTAACAAAATTGGGAAATGTGGCGGCTTTCCACATATACGTATAGTGGGCCAGCACTTGACCTCCACAAACAACATTCTCAATTTCAGATGTGTTTGCTCATATTTTGTGCGCGCATTTCATTTTGCCATGACGGTAGATTGCCGTCATTCGCCTTATTTGCTTTGTTGGCGGCATGAATAGGTTCTTCGAGCGCAAAGTGGTCAATTGGAGCGAAGGGATCGCTTTAGACTGTAAGGACTGCTGTGCATTGAGCCCTTAATGGCGGCCTCACAACTTAACTCAAATGCATTCTTTCTAGCCATCTTTAGTGAAAACATAACCGACATTTTACGAAGAAAATGAAGGCTTTAGGGAATTCAAAAATAGCAGGTCTCAACCAGCGAAAGTTTCAACCTTGTTGAGCATGTTGGTTTTTGAGTTGGCATGTTGGTTGTTGAGTTGTCAAATCCGTCACCAGTAGTTAGAAAGATGTGGCCGGCAGTGGGGGCAAGGGGTGAACCGAGCAGACATTATTACGAGAAGCGTGATAGGCCACTGTGGAAGGGGGAAGTATACAAATATAGCATTAGAGCAATGACGGCAGAAATGCGAGTACGAACGATCGCGCGAAGCAAGAATTGATTTTGTTGAACGACCGTCTAATTTTTCCCCGCTGTCATAGTGCAAACGCCCAATGTCCAATGTTTACTGCGTTGCTCTCGGCGGAGCGCAACGAAGAAGATTGATTGCCGCTGTCTGTTTTCTCTGATGCACCACTTCTGGCTCCCTGCTCGTCCCGTCTGCGTTGGCGGGGTCTGCTGGTTTCTCGCTCCGACGGCCGCAGCTGCCACGCCTCGTGGGGCAACCGGGGGGTGCGTTAAGGGAAAAGTTCAGAGAGCGCACTTCCGCGCGCAACAGGAAACGCACACTTTGAGTGCACATCGCAGGAACGGTATTAGGGGGCCGATGACTTGGAGGATTGATTGTTGGGTTTACCGCGCTGACGCAACGCAGGCGATGAGGCGTGCCGTAGTGGAGGTCTCCGGGTTAATTTTGACCCCCTGGGGATTTTTATTGTGCGTTGAAATTTCGTGCGCATGGGCGTTTTTGCTTTCCGCCTCCATTAGAAAAGCGGCCGCCGCAACCGGGAATCGAACCCGCGTCCTCGTGCTCAGCAGCGCAACACCTTAGCCACTGAGCCACAGCGGCACGTTATGACTTGGCGGAATGAAACAAGCGCAAATTATGCCGTAATCTTGTTTCTTGTCGCGTGAGTCGTATGTGTGCACGCACCGGACATGAGCCGAACAAGAGAGGCACCGATTCTCAACGCTACCTTCATTAATGAAGGAAAACCTAACTATAGTTATTCAAGTAGCTTGGAAGAGGCTTCATACAAACCAATGCAAAATCCTGTTCACTGCCCTAGTAGTGTTTTTGAACTTAAAATCAAAGTCCCTGTCCTCCAACGAGAAAGGTAGTTGAAACGGGATGCTTTCGCTGGCAAAATAGGCAAGTGGGCATATGAGACTGATTTGTTTGAGTTTGATTTGTTTTGTGGTTCTAGCTTATTTATTTATTTATTTATTTATTTATTTATTTATTTATTTATTTATTTATTTATTTATTTATTTATTTATTTATTTATTTATTTATTTATTTATTTATTTATGTGTTTTTATTTATTTGTTCCTTGACACAATTCAACTCACACTTGGCACCATTGACAAGTACCTGCCTCCGACTGGAATGAGTCCGTTTCCAGAGAAGACAAAATACCTCGTCATTGGAAGGCTCGACCACCTGCAGGCACAAATACACTTAACGCTGAATGGTCAACGCATCGAATGTGCTTCCGACAGGTGGGTCCCAATACTTGACTTGCCACTTCAGGAAGACGGAGGGGCTAGCGAATCGATCCGGCAGATCACATATGTTTGGAAACAGCAGCTTCATATCATCAAGAGAATCGGAGGCCGCTTCGGCGGGGCAACAGCGCACGTCCTGCGCACACTTACACAGGCCGTCCTGACTTCCAAGGAGTGCTACGGTGCTCCATGCTTTGCCTTTACGAAAACACAGTATGACCCACTGGAGACATTACACCTTCAAAGCCTGAGAGTAATTACTGGTTTACCTCGGCACACCCTCGCGGAAGAACTCTACCGCAGTTCACAGCTGCCCCCACTCCGCGCTATTGCAATGGTGAGGGTTGAAGGCCGCAACAGGAGAAGCGCAGCCACCCGCACGGGGCAGCTTGTGCAAAACTTGGCTTCCGCTCAGAGCGACTCGCTTTCCCCGCAACTGCCACCCGTTCGAGTGCCTTGGGAAGATGACTTGGTTCGTGTGCCAAAGCCTATATCTCGCCTACGTGGCCGTAACCATCACCACCATTAGCGCGCAGCTGCTGCTGCACGCGCTGACCTCCGAGCTGGCGCCATCTTTACTACAGCGGTCTTAAATAAGACAACATTGCGCGCTTCACTGTCGTGTATCGACGGCCAAATGCGCATGTCCCGCACGATTCAGTTTCTTCGTCCGCCAAGCCCATGTCAGGCACGCCTTGAGGCAATTCTTCTTTCTTCGGAGGACATCGAGGCAACTTATGGCGCCGGTGACAGCCACGAATTTACAATATTTACGGACAGCCACGAAGCTCTCGATCGACTTGGGCAAACCCCATACGTCGGAACCACCTGCGATCTCATCAAGACCATTTGTCGCATACTGCGAGACACATGCAATATAGTCGTTTGGGTAGATTGGGCCCCGGGACACGCAGGCGAAATCGGTAGCGAGACCGCTTATGCGTGCGCGAGCGAGCACTTTGAATGCCGCTCCAACCCGGCGTTACCCATCCCATTCACACAATCCGACCCCGACCATTCAGAAGCAAAGGCTGCAGCCAGGCACACGTCCAAGCAGTCGTTGCGGAATTTCGTTCCACCAGATCCCACTCCCCTGCCCATTGGATTGCCCCGGTGCGCACAAGTGCTTCTGCATAAGGCACGGGCTGGTGCCGCGATAACCGATGGTGTCGTGGAGAAGTGGCGTGCCTATGTGCCAAAACGTCACCAGCATGCTATCCAAGATCAGCAACCTGTGGTCGCAGTAGGCTGCACCTCCTGCATACAGGAGCCCCGCCCACTGTACACCACATGTTGTGAGAGTGTCCCGGTTTTCAAACGCTCCGTTCAAAGTGTCTCCCGCCCGGCGTCAACCGGCTTGTGGACTGGACAACACCGCTTCAACCGGCCACTACATGGCAGACGCTTCTCTCTCTGTGGGAGTTCGCGCGCTCCTCAGGCGCCGAGCGCCGAATGTAACCTTTAAACACCCCCCCCCCCCCCCCCCAAAGCCCATCTCTCTTCTTCCCCATGCGGACCGGCGTGTCCACCTTCTGCAATAAAGTTTTGTAATGTTATGTTATGTATTTGTTTTTAATTATTTATTTATTTATTTATTTATTTATTTATTTATTTATTTATTTATTTATTTATTTATTTATTTATTTATTTATTTATTTATTTATTTATTTATTTATTTATTTATTTATTTATTTATTTATTTATTTATTTATTTATTTATTTATTTATTTATTTATTTATAAGCTTTGTCAACGTGGGTCAATGCCCAAGTCCAAACTTCTAACTGCTTCTACCTTGTAGGAAGGGCGCAGGCGTCAGCTTCATAACGCTAAGGTTCCAGGTTCGACTCCGACCACGGGAAGCGTTTCCTTTCTTTTGAGGTGCTTGATGTGACTTTGCGGGAACCCATCATCATCATGTGCCTTATTTTGTGTAAATTTGGCTTTCCTGCAAGGCGTTTCTTCGTACCATCGCCATAAGTGCAGCAAAGAAAGCTTAGCTTTGAAACAGTGACAACGCGCGGAAAGCCAGTGGTGCTGGAACTCCTGTGCTTGACTTCGCACGCACGTTGTTTCTCCGGGCGACATTTAAAATATTTTTATATCCGTATTAGGCTAATAACTTTTTCTTTAAACGAAAAGCATGTTTATAAGGCTGAGTCACACCTCATTACCCAATCTTCTGAAATATAAGGTAGTACCATTGTACCGACTGTCTATAAAAGCGCACTCGCGATGTGTCATTGTTGACACGTCTTTATTGCTCTCTTAACGGCAACCACCCACAGCTGCGGCTGTTTAGTGCAGAGAGCGCATAGAGTGCTTGAATTTATGAGAATAACTTTAAAGCCGATGTTGGATAGAGTGCTTGAATTCATGAGAAAAACTTTAAAGCCGATGTTTGAAACACTTCTGCAACAAAAGGACTACTGCTTGCGGACCAATCGTACCTCACACCCTTTGGCCGATTTACGAATCGATTTATGCCCCTTCATGACACGGCAAAAAATCTCCGGAAAGCTAGGTCTGATTACTTGTTCTGGAGGAGAGCGTATGGCGTTCTATTGTGATGTATACCGTTTATATACACGTTAATTCGTCGACACCTCAACCCCGCTAATTGACCATAGTTAATCCACCTTAATCCTTTTTTTTCTTAATACACCATATTCTATAATAATGCACATTAATCCATCTTAATCCGCTTTATGCATCTAAACCCACCTTAACCGCACATTATTGCACCTTACTTCACTCCTAATCCACCTGAATTCATCCTGATCCACCTTACAGCTACCCTAATTCAGTTTATTTTCAGCTTAATATACATTATTTTTTCTATTAATCGACCTTAGCAATCGTTGCTATCAATAACTAATCAATCATTGATCCTCCCTCTGAATGTACTCTGATTCGTTTATTTCGAATAATTTTACCTTAATCCACCTTTCCTATCACCACTAAAGTGTTAATCATTCGTTAATTGACTTTGGCAACCATTAATCATTTCTGATGCATGGGTGCCGTGGCTTCGATTTCGTCTGACCTTTTTAGAATTTTTAACCTTTTTGAACCTTTGAACCTTTCAAGGTCCCCTTCCCATACGGCATTTAGCAAGGCTTCCGCCTTAAGAAGTGATCCACCACTGGAATGAATGGTAATATAATTTTTAATGTCAAATGTTCTTAGTTTGGTAGTCGAGCCTATGATGGTGGAGGCGCCATCTAGAGCCTCACCCGCTTTGTGGTTCAGCTTTAATGTGCGCTTGTCGTTATCCCAAATGAAAAAGCAACATTACGGGGCGGGACATGCACGCTATTTCAATGCGGAGCATCTTTGCGGAGTTGCTTGGCAGCCCTAACCATGTAACGCTCTTCATTTGTCCGAAAATGCATAATCGGCGGAGTCAACCGATTTTGTCGTTATCACAGTGTACATTTAGTTAATTGGATAAATGAAATAAAAAAACAAATGTAAAAATACCAGCGTTTGAAAAATGTATAAAATGGAGTTTATGAATCAAGTATATTTATTTTATACGCATTTTTCAGAAGGAACAAGATGAAAATAAATGTTTGAAAAAAAATGACGGAAACACGACTAAGACATTGTGAAAACAAACCTATGCTGTAACGCCCAGCTGTTGCACAAAAATGCATCATTGGCTGAGTTAATGCCACTAATTGCTATATTACTGTACATGTACGTCAATGCCGAGAAAAGCCAACGAGAACTATAAAACAATGACACTACCCAACGTATATGTGGCAGCTTATAGCCGAATCTGGCATGAGAAAATTTGCGATGAAGAAAAGCGGGGCAAAAATGCTGCAAATGAGTATACAATGCTCTGAATTTCTGCCAATATTTCTGTCTCATTGAACGGAAATTTTCTAGGATTACAGTAGTTCAACGCCCCGCTAAAGATCAGAGTTCTCTATACGCTTCCTGTTGAAGCTGCCCGTGGACCGGCTTCACCACAACATACCTGAAGGCAAAGTTGTAGTCAAACGAGAATAGTAAGCAAGGTTAATAATTTTGCGTACCATGTTGCTTAAGATACGTGGGCTGTGCTGGGACATTAGGCAATGCCATTCGGACGTTTTGTGTTGCGGGACATCACAGCGTAGTGGAAAATTTCAGTCAAATCACAAGTCTCAGTGCTCTATGCGTCACATTTGCCCTTCGATGAGTATATTGCTTATTCAGGTGCCGCGTAGCAAAGCAGGTATAGGGGAATTCTTGCGGCGTGTACAAGCGCAAACGAAAGGGCACAAACAAAAAGTCGAAATGGCGTAAGGCAAAACCATTCAAGTCCATTGTTTGCCTCTGATTACCTTTTCAGTCTTTACATAGATACATATTTTCGCTCCGTGCTGAAGATTTTGACATACCACACATACCACTTCCCGCGTACATTTCCCATCATCAAATTCTGACTTTTCTTGTGAATTGCACTCGAGTTTTGTGTATCTGTATGCATACACGATTTACGCCTAAAACTGCAGAACATCTGGTGAACATGTTTAATGCAATTGTGCCAAGTACCATGTTGCTGCTCCCGCGGCACAGTTAGGCCTTATAAACAACCCGTTCAGTGGATGATGCGGAAGCACACCTAAACACATTCCGTGGAATTTTTATCCTCCATTCTGCAAAGTCGTCTAAGCCATTCTTGTATATATCAATCGCCTAACCAAGCTTACGTTTTCGCAATTCAGAGATAGCATTGTAATGATTGCTATGGAAGGTCGTTCCAACCCAAACAAAGGCTCCAGAAAGAGCGGCTTTCTCGGATCCGCACCGTGCATGACCCCCTTGCAGGCGCCGGGTCTACGACACCTGGCCTTATAGTTGACGCGGAGGTACGCAATTCAGGTGCAGTCCCTTGGAGAGGAGACACGCGGGCGAGGGCGAACGGAAATCGACTTTCTACAACTGGCAAGTGGCGGCGGAACACGTGCGCCGAGAAGAGAAGCACTATTCAAAGGAGTGCGGTCGTGCTACCACGAGTAGTGCCACTCTGTACTAGCCTTGCTATTCTAGCACCTGTCGTTCACGCATCTCCGCACCATGTATAGCCGGGAAGCAGGACGCCGTGTCGGAAAAACTCTTGCGTGCGAAGAGAAGGACGCCTCGGAAAGAATCGACATCTTCCCCAGCGGAGACCGGAGTCTAGAATGCAGCCACAAACTCAGGCCCAACCGCATATTCGGAAAGGTAAATTGCCCAATCCTTAATTTGTCTGGTTCTTCCCCTCGATGGGGGAGCGGTTGCAAAAACGTACCGAGACAATGCAAGCAAAGCGTAAAGCGGCGCTCTTTGCTCAAATTGCGGAACCATGGTGTTTTGGTGTGCGTCAGTTTGTGAGACAAAGATATCTACCTTCAGTACGTAACTGAGCGCACTGGTTCAGTAATGTCGCTGGTTTTTTTCGAAACCTTAATGACAATTTTAAGCACTAAACGAAACAATTACGTGGCACGAAATGTCGGCACACGCAACCAAAACCACGCAGCGTATTTAAACATGTTATAGGGTTGGCTGGTGAATTATTTTATGCCACAAATAAGACATTGCAAGACTACTGCACGGGCTCTACTTCAAAATTCTCAATCGGCAGTAATGTACACCCGTCATCCTTCTCTCCCCTTTCTTTGTCCGTATCTGCAATTATGTCTTGTCTGAAATTCTACATTATCTTAGATAATGCCGAGCACTGTACTAAAGCGCTACTCTCAAACTAAGCCCAGCATACAGGGCTAAGTGCAATACTTTTCTTGTTAATTAGTATAAGTAATGTGAGAAAAATTGCAGAAACAGCTAAAAGAAAATTGTCGAATACTCTGTAAGTATTCTTTCTACGCTCATTCTCCCACACATTCAGGATGTGTTCAATTCAGGAAATGATAAAGTCATAGCATTAACTCAGCCATACTGATAACAGAAGCCATACCCATAACAGAAACGTCATAAATACGACAGGATTCAAGTCATCGCATAGTATAGACAAAAGTCAAAGCCTGTAGTCATGGGTCATAATTCATAGCCGTACATTGCCATATTTAACAGCGTCAGCCATAGAACGTAGTCACGACAACACTGTCCTAGATGATAGATGGGAGATTTCCGACAGACGGACAGATTTCCACAGGAATAGCTGCGGAATTCTCGCGCATTGTTAGACATTTCAGGGCATAGTTCCTTTGGAAAAGAACCATATGATGTTTCTCCCTGTGTGAAGCAGCACCATCTTAGATTTGGAACACATCTTCGAAGGTTCTATGACGAACTCATTACTGAGACTACACATTTACATTAACCTTCATGTTCGAACTTGCATGCTAAATTTTAAAAATAATTAAGAAAAACAGATGAAAATGGAAAACGCCGCCAAATAAACGGGCAGGGGACTGCTTTCCAACTTCAATTGCCCGTGCTGCTTTGCCCGGCGTCATTTTTAGCGTCTTTTACATCCCTGCTAAGCAGATTTTTTTCTCCTTAAGCCAACAGGGTCTTGTGCAGGCTGAGTTATTCCTTTCTGCCATATAGGGGGAAATGCCACTCAGCACCTTTATGCCGACTTAACGGAGAAGAGCAACCCCGGTGGTGACGTTGATCGAAGCGTCTTTGTTGTCTACCCACGGGAGCCAACGACCGGCAGCTGCGCCGATTCGGTGAACTGAGCGCATAGTTTGGGTTGAGTCGATGGAAAGAACGTTGAACTTTATCTATGCGTCCTTTCTGAACGGGAACCGTTGTTGCTCCACTGTCTAAAAAAGCGTCGCAGATGGGTTTCAGCACAACGTGCTGAACAACAAATCACCGTGATCAAACGTGCGAGTTCGGGGAATGAAGACGCCCAGCATGCGATTAGAGCGAGTCATAGACTCTGCGTGGTGTCAACAGCGCAGATCGTGCGTGTGACCTGTTGCCCCAGGGCAGATGCTAGTTTTGTAGCGTGAGCTACACTTACCGAGGTTGAGCAGTTTTACGTGGCTCCTGGAGAGCCGTGCTGTGCATGCGCGAGGAGCAGTAACGGCACACGGCGCACAGAACGTTGCTCGCTGTCCGGCGTCTCTCACACACCCCGTACGCCCAGCGTCCTCGCCGACCCCCGTTCCACACGTGGCAGCCCGGTCCACTTGATGATCATGCGAGTGGTGGCTGGGTGTGGAAACGATGGCTCGTGCGTCGGAGCAACACCGGCGTGCGCCTGTGGAACCAGCTTATCTCTGGGGCGATTGGTGACGCTGCGCTGGAGCCGCTTGATAAATATACATTTGTCACATAATGCGTATACCGTGTGTGTGTCATTGAAGCAGCAGTAAGCATGATAATCAAGCTATCCTTGACAACCAGGAAAGCTAAGAATAACCAGCTGAACTGTAGCTCAGGCTACGTATATCCTGACATAGCCTACCTAAGCCACTGCTAATTTTTTTTTACTCTGATAGAATTTTTCTTCGAATTCGCACATTTGATCGCGTTGATTTCTCGTTCTCTGGCGTGGCGGTAAAACCCACCTGCGGGGATTTCTTAAAGTGCACGATCAAAATACATAGTTTCTTAGGCAGATTCTTGGCCAAAGTTGAATGTACACGTTACTGTAATTGAGTAGTTGGCTAGCTTGAATTGGTGTGGCACCTCAAAAAAGAAAAAAAAAATACGATTCTAGCACAAACTGAGTAGCCTTTTTTGCCTAGTTTTAAGAGCTTTGTCGTGTCTTGGTTTGTAGCCATAGCGGCATTCTATGCAATGAAATCGCTGACCAGAATGCTTCTGCGGCCACTGTTGCCACACCAGCTGGTGCCATTATTATTGAACCATTAAACCACTTCCACGAAGGGAACTACGCAAAGATTGCTAGACACAAGCAAGGAACTAACTTCTATATATGAAACCACGAAACGGTAGACTCGCCAGCCGGTTTCGATTTTAGGCTGCAACCTTTAAACAAAATTTAAATGGTGGGATACAACTTTGCTGGATTCAGTTTAGCGTCGCTTTCACTTCAATCCTATGCTCCTCCCCCACCACTTGTTCACCACAAGGGTGTCTTCCCCACAATAGTGCAGAATGACCAGCTGAAGGGGCTTAGTGTGAAATGTCAGCGACGTGTCATTTTCAGGCCATGAACCGTCATTTTCAGGCTGTTACGTAACATTTCGTCACTTTAACACAGGCTTAAGCTGCCAATGTGGGACGTAAGCGTTCCCGCCAACTGTTCAAATTACGTCGCGCCTTGTCATCCAATCACGTTGTCATGTCCGCTGCATTTCGCATAGTTTTTCCTTCCCAACCAAGAACTGTGCGCTTTCAGAAAAGAGAAATGAGACAAACTTTAGAACTGGTGCGAGCAAGCATCCTGCAACGTCAAAATGACGAAAGCACACACAACAGCTGTGTCAACTGGAAGCACGGGACGAAAATTGAAAGACAACCAGAAAAGACCTGCGGCAAATTCACAGTTCGCTGTGAATTTCGGATGTCGAGAATAGGGCCCTGTGTATTGAAAAGCAGTGGCAGAGTGAACGATCTGGCGTATTTTTTTTAATGCCCATAATTTTTTACCAAGTGCCTAAGAGCACCAAGGGGATCAAGATGTTATCGGCTAAATATATATTACTGCTCGAATGCCATTCACATTAGAGGGGGTCTCATTATATTTGCGCAGCATCACTGCGAGAAAGTATGGGTTTCCCGCTTGTCTGACTTTGGAAGGTTTTGGCATACGCGTGCGTTTCTGAAATACTAAGTTGAAAAAAAAAAGAACATATCTGTAGGCATTCAGTTCAAGCTGTTCAATTTAACGACATCAGCGGTGTCCAAACTCACCCCTATTCGCTAAGCTTTTGTGTACCTCAAGCAAGAAATAGCACAAGAATGGGCTGTGCTTGGCAACCCTAGGCCAGCTCTTCAGTGCCTGCAGTCTGTCCTTCGCCGCGTTTCCTGCGAACAGGTTGTGGCCGAGATCAGTCAGGAGTATGACTTCCTGGTCAGGCATGAGCATAATATGGTTTTTCAATGGCTCCAGGCCACTACGGCATTTCTGGAATCAACATCTGGAAAGCGGCTCATTACGCCTATGGAAGTGCCGAACTGGGCAGCATCCCTTTATCGCGCCATGACGCTGCAAGGTCACTGCGCTCCATCGCCCGCAAAATCACGCGTGCTCTTTGCGATACGCCAGAGTTTCCAAACTCCCGCTTGTACTCGCTCGACCCCGACCTGCAGCGCCACTTGCCCTTTAACATGCTACGCTCAGTTGCCACCCTACTGTGCCGCCTGTGGATAGGAGGCGCTTTCTGCAAGGCCTTCTCCTTCACCATCGGCATTGCTGACAGCCTGTTTGTGACATGTGTGACTCACACGAAACCATAGAACACCTCCTGTATCACTGTGTCCCGTTTTCAAGGCAAAGACTGCATCTGCCAATCGCACTCAGGAAGCTTGACAATCATCCATCAACTGAGCATACTGTTTTATGTCACAGGCGTTGCCCACGACAGTGCCATAAGGCCACAAAAGCATTATTTCGTCTTTTAGATAACACAGGCTTGTCCGAACGATTGTGAAGGCCCAATGTACCGTATTTCATTCGTCATTTGGTTGGTCTACATGTTCAGTTTTAGGATTATCGCCCACGGTTTGCTTTGTAGTTACCTTTAGTTTTTTTTTTCTTTTCTTGCTTCTGAAGGAGTATTCGCCGTCTTTTGAATGCCCTTTCTTTCTCTTTAGGTCCCTCCTTTATCACTTCCCATGCGTAGGGCAGCAAACCGGACTGTACCCTGCTTAACCTCCCTGCCTTTCACGTACTGTCTTTCTGTTCCTTCCTAGGAAAAATGAAAAACTAAAAGTGCCGATTGTCGCCGACGTTCGCGCTATTTTTAATCACGTTAAGAAAACAACGTTTTTCAGGCGTAGTATTCCATTTAAAATTGAGAACACCTTCTTTCAGTGATTGTGAGCTACGTCTATTAGACAGCAATTGCTCAAGAAAGTCGACTGAGGTAACTAACTGTACAGTACCGAAGAAATCTGTTCCAAGGCGGGCAGTAAAGTAACACTCTACAAATAGTTTAAGTTAATCGAATTGGCAGCACGTAGGCTATGGTGAATGCGTTACTCAGCACCCCCAAAAATGACACCTCGAGCCACTATGCTATGTAACCTCCCGTACTTCCTTATGGGCTAAACATCAGCGCTGTGCGCCTATTAAGAGGTTTTTCGTGGAAATGTCATGGCCAGAAATTGGCTAGCCTAGCCCATTAGTGCAAGCATTTCATATGCTCGAAATTGCAGTTAATACATTCGGCACATGCAGGGGAAGCTTGGAATAAATGCAGTAAAGACCCGTCTATAAACATAAATTAACCTGCTTTCCTCGAGGTAAGAGACCGCTAATATTCCGCAAAAAGCAAACATTGTCTTGCTACCTAATCTACGCCACCCCGAAATGGCGACGCCGATCACCAGCAAGATCCAAATGATTATAATCACGTGACGGGAAAGTGCCCAGGAATGAGTGGCCCTTCACGGCCGCCTGGCTCACGCGCCCCTACAGGCCCGTTTCTGCCAAGCTGCTGGTAACGGTGCGTCATGCCATTTTCGGCGATCGTCGTTCAGGCTACCCAGTTCGAGTTCCCAGTTTCAGTGAAAGCCGTGCATTTCACCTCCTTCGAGCTTCAAACTGAAGTGTTTTATATAAAGGAAGGAACGACAACTTATGCGTTTGTGCCAGGTTAATTTTCAGTATTCTGCGTACTTCGGGAGTTAAGTTTTCGGCAATTTCGAAGGGTATTTCTGAGGTTTCCGTGGCTGTCTACTGGCACTTTTTTTGCAATCGCTCCAAGCTATTTGTTGGCTTGCTTTAGCGTGTGCCATGTTGCATCATGATTAGAGGTGGTCGGCAATCCTCGTTTTTGGCGGTGCCCCTGTGCTTAACAACCGCGGCGTGGCTTCCGAACCTCCCTTCTCGACTGGCGGAAGCCGAATCTTCCTTCATTGACGCCGGCCCACGCAACCTGGATGTGTGACAGGACGATGATTGAACTGAATAAAAATAATTGAAGAAGAATTAGGTGAAATGGAATTTAACGAATTGAAGAAGGGTAATTGAATTACTTTGGGCCACTTTTTTATAGCTTAGTATTGTTTCCCAAATGCCCCCACAGCCCGGCTGTGTAACGCCTTGCATTAACACAAAAGTAGATATTCAGTGGAAGTAACACATTTCATCATTTTAATAGCGTTAATAGAAGGAACTGATCGAACACAATAAAAACAAAAAAAGGGTAGAAACAAATTTATGCAAAAATGAACTGACGAAATCATATTCACCGTCTCCAAAAAACGATGACTGCACTAAGGAGTCCACGAGAAAATTATTGGAAACAAGAATAAAATAGTACTGATTCGGATGAACTCGGCACTACGTAATGCATTTCCGGAAAAATATATAATTGGCTCACTACGCAGTAAAAAACTTATTCTCTATGCCTGCATAAATTTACATCGTTGCTCGAAAGAAACGAATAAAAACGTGCACGCAACAAAATGTCCTAACGTCTTTGGCTACTTATTACCAAATCTGACTGCAACTCGAAATGTACACACTGATGCGGCAGAAGTACGCTGCGCCTTACTAGACCAGTTTCTGAATTTCTGCAGATTTTTAAATTCCAAGCTCGAAAAGTTGGTTTACCGATTCCCAACACAGAACTCCTGCCGACATCTCTTCGTAGCTCGCAGAGTTTTAAATGCTTGTGGCCTCACTCGCCCCTACCTAAATAAAAGCCGGCAAAAAACTAGCGGGGCGTAACGGCAACGGCTGACTGACTGATCAATGAATTTTGTTCCCGCAGGCTAGTTTCATAGAACGTAGACGCACTGGTTATATGCGACTGTTCATCGAACTACAAAAAAGGTAATAATTCACGTAAATTTGCATAAATATACCTTACATAAGGTACTAATTCCTTTGCATGATCTTCGACACACAGCTACGCAAGAATGTTCGCATTGAATCCTCTAATGAAGAGCAGACTACCACCTTTAGGCTGGCTTAAGGTTTGGGTGCGCATTTAGGGAACAATCGCTGTCCGAAGCAATGTTTAAATATATTGACACACACGCGCCTCGCCCTACGCGCGCGCACTTTAATATCTCATTTTTATGCTTATTTGTCAACCTGAAGCGGAAAGCCCACGCGCGTAATGTTTATGAAGTGCTAATGTGAAACTTGCCGCACACCTTCATGCTCTCGTTCTTAAAGACGATAGTCTTTCTTGGGCTACTTAAACCCAGAAATTTTGGTCTGTCTGTATGTATGTCTGTCTGTCTGTCGGTCCGTCTGTCTGTCTGTGACTCGATTCATACCCCCGGCCAAAGTAAAATTGATACTGCGCAATAGCCTTATATACTCACAGCCACATGTAAGCGTGTAAGCCCGGTTTATATGTTCATACTTGTCAATTTTGTTGAACAAGAACAAGACATTACGCAAATATAAAACAGGAAATTAGTACACAAGGGATATTTACAGTGTTCCTTTATTAAAAAATTCATGGATGCTTGTTTTTTCGATAGCAAATGATATTCTACATCTACTGCAGAAAACCGCCGCCTCCTGGCGGCATATGAAAAATCACGCGGCAACAGCAACGAAAGGTTCCACTAGCTAGGTTCCACGTTCTGCTTGGAACGCACGTGGAGCACGGCCACGCGGCTCTATAAACCTTCTAGTCGGCCGCCTCCATTCACGCGCGTCTCCCCCGTACTGCAGCGCTGGCATCGAGGAACCCGGCCTGTAGCAGTGGAACGCGGTAGATTCAAATCGCCTTGCGCAAACCTTTAGCGTGTTTACCTTGGAATGAGCGCGACGGTACAGTAACAGCATGAGAAGTGAGCGGGAAAGCAAAGGGGGGCATTTCCTTGGCAACTGTCTACAAAGACTATCGTCTTTTGACGACATTTGCAACGAAAGGAGCAGATACGCGGCCAATTTTTTTTTTTCGTTGCCGTTAACTGCACGGTGCTCACTTTTGATAAACTCTCGCTGAAAACAAAAAAATATTACAAACCACTTATCAGCTTCCGCTTGTGCCAACAAAACAAAGTGCACGCGTACGTAGATACAAAAGCCGTCATGCGTGTTTTGTGGCCAATCTGCATGAAGTCAGTGCAATAGTTGTGTCGTTCTGCAAATAGAAATAGGTGCGCCACATCCTCGTCTACGGATGTGTGAAATGTACCTCAAGCATTGGCTTTATTATATACTCTTGCACTGTGACCATCTGTATTTAAAACAGGAACACATTACGGCTTTGGCAACGAAATATAGCCGAAGTAAAAAAGGCCATGAAACCTAATAAATTCTGCTGTGCGCTCGATACGCTCGTCGTTTTCTTTTAAACCTGACTTTCTTTGCGCCACTACCGATGTATACCCAGTGTCACCTGGATGACGTTTGCTGTGATCAACGTTAATAGTGAACTGACCAGCCATGGAGTCCGGCATGCAACTGTAGCAACAAATCTAGCACCGGCAGTGTACACGGTGTTGTCGAAGGTGGACTCTGTCCATCATCAGGACAGCCTTTCGTTGTGAAACATATCTGCGCGTAATCTGCTGTAATATTTGTGGTTACGAAATATTCTTGCCGGAGATTCAGAGTAGCAAAATGCCTATCGAACCAAGTTTTGAAGCTTCTGTTTCTATACGTTGCGAACAGCATTGGTCTGGCTACAGCAACGAATCTCGGTTATTCGAATACCTCTGTCTTAAATTCTTGACACTAATTAGTGGTGTGCTTTTTAGTCGGTTGGAGTCATCTCTCGCCACTGATATGTTTAATCGGCAATGTCATTTCGTTCGTGCAACACCTTGGGCGCCCAAAGTTTGTAGAAGTTTGACATTGCGATAACTCGTACTGATAAGCCGTATGCAATTTCATTTGTCGCCTTCACCGTCCCTCACCAAAACCTTAAATTTGCCAACACATTCTCCCGAACCACATGCCTTTGCATTTTGCCTAATGATATGAGTAGCCATGACTATGTTGTGGGCACGGGTGTTGAGCACGGGTGCGCTAGATATGTCGTTTTACACCTCATTGGCGTGCGTACGTAGTTGCACTTCCGCTGTGGCATCCACGTCTAAAAAAAGTGCTGCCGCGTTTCGTTACCATTGGCCACTATCAGCCTAAAGCTTCAATTTTTTTGCCCACCAGAAAGTAATTAGGTGCTGCTGTCACGCGAGAAATTCCAGGTTCGGGCCCCTATAGCGTTCACATGAAAAGCAGCCTCGCAAGAATCGCAGGTAGCGGCGTTACAAGAACGTGTCTGAGTATGTTTTACAGTGAGTCTCGGGAAGCTAACTTTATAATTTTCGGTCGTGGGTCTATTTACTGACAGCTTGGCGTTTTGGGGCAAGTACGCGTTCTCCCGCGCATACCTTATTGAGTGTTCATTGCAACAAATATAAGCAGCCGAGATGGCGTGCATATTCATTGAAAGTGTCTAGAGCCAGCAAAAAAAAATGCTCATGTCAAGGGGAGCAGCTGCTTCCGGAATCATTATTAAGCATCACGTGCACCAGGCGGACCCCACAAAGCTGTCATAAGGCGCAGCAATGGCGGAAATTTCATTAGCCACCCTACTCTGTTACGCTGTATGACCAACGAAACTAGTGTTCGGACTGTACTTGGCGCACCAATTACGTCAACTTAAGAGAAGAGACAATCAGTACGGTTAACGGAACTTATCATGATGAGGGAACCGCCGCCCCAAGAAGGCGGAGTAAACTAGACAATGCAAACAGGATGCCCACAATATGAGGGCAGTACGAATGTAGAGATGGCCGACGCGGGTCGTACGGTGGAAAACCATTGAGAAACTTTTTTATTTTCTACCTCAGAGATTTCTAATCTGGAAAATTCTGCCTACTATGAACTAACCTACCCACAATGCATAGGCAAGTGATAATATGTATAGGCCTGAGGTCCGAATCAATCCTACGGTCAGCATACGATTCTGGTGGTGACCCTGTTGTTATAGCACACACACCGGAAATTCGCTTTCCAACGCCTCACATATAGAGCTCGGCGCGCTTCAAGGACATGGGACTTTTTGTCCTGAAGTGTAAAACAATGCATCCAACCTTAGGCATTTCAGCTTTGCTTTAAAACGACTGCGAGCCGAAACTTTAATGTACAGAGTTTGCGCAATACTGCAACTTATGCAGCCAGATTACTTCTGTCCTCCACGTCGGCTGACTTGCTGAGAGCTAAAGCAACCAGCGCGAGGTGGAGTGTTTGATTTCAGGCTGCGGCAGCTAGGATTTGGTACCTGGGTGATCATGCGGAAGCATTTGCTTAGTATGATCTCGAACTACCAGAAGAACTAAAAAAGAACAACCACTCAAGCAACCTCGAAACCATCCTTCAAGGCAAAATAAAAATCCAAATCAGCAACATTACCTTTACCACACTTTTACAGGAGGTCCTTGTATGATGTTGAAAGTTGTTTAGCAAGTTCTGAAACAATGTTTTCTTTAATTAGAGGTAGGTTCTCGTAGTTCTTTGTTTCTGGTTTGTAACCTGGTAGTTCCTGCCTGCATTCGGTGAACTATATTATTTCGTGTATCGCACCGTTAAACACCCTATGTTTTTTGTTGCATGGTATTTTCAAACAAAGTACACCATTCTTTATTACATGGGTGATATTTGTAGATATTTCAATTGTTTTTTTACTTTGGTTACACATGCTGACGGAAGCGCATTTTCTTATTTCAGAGAACAGGCTACCTCATCCAGTGGAAAGGGCCTCCAAGATGGGAATGTACGTTCGAGCCCAAAGTGAACCTGAACTCTGCTTGTCTCCGTGCAATTTATACACCTCCACCACCATCCCGAGGTCGCTTGGAGGCCGCTACGACGAAGTTTCTTTGCGCCGTCCAGAAGAAGCTGTCATCCTCAAAAAACACAAGTGGAAGGTTGTCCATCCGCAACTTCGAACTGGACATTTTTCGTTGGGTGTTTCAAAAAAAAGGCCTCAGACTCAAGTACGGTTGGCTTCTTCTCAAGATGTCGGACTTCAATCGTCTTAATCTTCCACCGGCATGGTATTGTTCCGTAAACAAGTTTGGAGAAATCAGGTCAATATCGTTTCCAGTTAGAATTCGGGGCTTTCTGCGAATGCGAAAAGGCCCCGTGTTTCCTCGCGGGTGCCCGGTAGAATCTCTGACCATGATTTTCTTCCTCAAGATGTGGCCGCTGAACGAGGACTGTGCTCCTCGACCACCGAATTGCTCACCAAATAATGCGTGTGCCACATGCCAAATGGACAACGCAGCATGAAAATGCAGGAACAAATTGAACGAGAAACATCCCCAATGCCCAGCTGCAGGTTCGTTACTGTTAGTTCAACCTCGTTTTCGTCGGCATAGGACTTCAAGAAAGAGAATGTCCACGTACGTCTTGCCAGAAATTGGGTCAGCTGAACTTTGTGGTTTCTTGATTTTGTCATTTTATAATAATACAGCCATTACCATACACGAATAAAAGTGTCTATTGAAAAATAGTTATATCTAAATCGTCCTACAATACCAGCCATCCCCTCTAAACGCAATCAAGCGCTTCCCAAAACTGGAGGGGCGCTACAGATGTCGCTGCACTGCTGCGGCGCGCTGTTTTTCAAAAGTGAAGGGCCTCACCAAGCAAGAATACTTGAAGAAGCTGGTCATCATAAACGTTCCTTCTGTTCCAGCTTCTGAAGAGCTTGGCGCACCCTTCGGAGAAGGCCGACCAAAAAAATTCACAGCAAGTCGTGAAACTTGGGGCAGAAGTGGCGCAATTGAAAGCAAAAGTGCAAAAACTTCAAAACCAATGTGCCACAGCTGAATCCGCCAAGCAAGCTGGAAAACGCACCGGGGATGGAAGCAGGGAGACAAAAAAACGCAAGCTCAAATAATTTGAAATGTCGATGAGTGGCTCGCTAGACAACCTGCTTCAGAGCTATGAACTGGAGTTAAGCTCTATAATTGTCAGAGATGCTGACTGTCGCCTTTACAAGACAACTTGAGACCATGATGTTTGGAACTTTCATCGAGCTCCATTTATTCGGGCAAGAGAGAACATGCTTTCCGACTGTGACAGGATGGCTCATGGAGTTCAGCACCGCGCCGTCTTTTACATCGACCCCCGTTTTGTAATTCCAGACTTGCCTCACATGAAGTTGAGGGTTGTCGATCGACAAGCTTATAACTTGCTGTCAAGTTCGAAGAGTTCGACGCTTCTGCGCAAGTTCAAAACCCAAGCGCTCCAAAAGAAAAGCACATTGATGTTTTTGTCGAGCTTGTCAGGAGCTGCGGAGTGAAGTTTTCTGTTCGGAAAGAGAAAAACGCACAATCTTTCACATTGCTGACTGGTGACGATGCTGGTTTCTTCCTTCTGGCTGGTTCCTTCTTCAAACGATTCCTGAGAGACTCACAGGGCGGCTTCACAGCGACACCGAAACAAACGTAACCGAAACATCCTCGATATTGCGGTCTTTTTTAGACCACTTCACCTCGAACACGACCGGCGCTTCTGCAGAAAATCAAGCGTATATGTTTCTCCAGCGCTTTATTGAGCTCGGAAAGGGTCCACGTAGAGATTACGGGAAAGAACAAGTGACACCTTGCATCCATATATTGTCAACACGCACCTCAAAAGCACGAGGAATTCATGAGCCTCGAGTGGTTTTCCAGCCAGGGCCTAGAAAAAACAAATGATGTCCATAAACACCTTCATCACGCCAGAACAAACAAATGGAACCTCGCTACCGATGCCTTAAGAGTTGCTAAGAGGCAATAAAGCTACGAAGCAGAGAATTCTACTCGCTCATATGCTAAGCAGGGCTCAGAGTACCGGTTTGAGGGAGGAATCGAGGATTCCAGAAAAAATAGAGCCCGTTCCGCACCAGAAGTCCAATTCACAAGATCGCGATTTGAAGGATGATGTGTTGCTGCCATGGCGGTAGAGGATCTTAGGACGGAATTGAAAGGTTTAGGAGTCACCAGGAAGTAAAAATACGCCGAAACGCTTAGAAAAGGGCTACGTGCTCAGCAGCAGCGTTGTCCGACATTAAGATTATGCGTCACCTCTGGTTGCAAAGCACCGCCATGTTTAAACTGAATATTGATTGACTTCGAGGTCCTCCGGGTGCCAAGCCTTTGTGAGAAATTGGAAAGCGCACGTCAAATTTGAATGGCAGGTTTAATGGAACTGGCTGCGGATGCAGCGCAAGCATATGCCACCACTCGGTCGGCACTGATGAAAGCGATGATGATGCCGCGTCGCCTACTACAGAGCAGAAGAGAAAGAACTTCCAAAACTCTCCCCCGCCGACAGATAACGCCAGAGGGCAACCTCCAGTCAAACGGTCTCTGCAGAGTGAAGGCGCCACTTGCACTAGGTACTTCGGATCAAATCATTGGCGAGGAAAACATTGTGGAATACTCTTTCTAAGTAGTTTTCGGGCGTGTTGAATCCGAGAATTCTTGCGGGATTGGGATTTTTAGTCTGGTACTCCTCTATCGAACCTGTCCGTGGGCATGCTGGATCACAAGCCATGAAAAGTGCGTGACCTTCGGAAGAAGTGTGGGGAACTTCTCCGTACGCGTCGTTGCTGAATGGCCTTCCCCGAACTCGCAATAATCGTCGCCATCAACGAAGAGTCACAACTTCTGGATTGAAGTGGGCTAGAGATATTTTTGCTGGCAATAAAGTTTTCCTCAACATCAATGTGAGCCTATTCCATGATGACGATATAACTCTGCCTGCTGTATTGCAATGCTTCTTTCTTCCATACATGCTTTAATCATTACTTCATCGTTCTTGGTAAGCTGTGCATCTTTGCTTCAATATTTTGTTAGCTTGTGCTGCCTCTTTTTTGTAACCACCAAGGTATGCGCCGGGTAAACTGCTGATATCCGCGGAGCACAATCTAGTGTCATTCGTGCCTCTTTGGGAATGTTTTTTAACTATTTACTTACCAGTTAGGTGTGCGAGTTTTGTTCGTCCTCGCATTTATGCTGATGCTTTACAAGTCCGATTTACGGTTCAGAACTTTCAACTCCTCGGTGTCTTTCACCGTCGCTCTCAGCAGAGTGATTTCTGTTGCCTCCTAATGGAAGAGGTCCTTCAGCCGTCCAGCGCGGCAATGTTTTTTTTTACTGCTTTGAGTGCTACGGTCAGTAATTTTATATTTCCGGCTACTAGATCCCCGTAGTGGTCCTCAAAAATTAGGAAAGATATTTTGGTTTCGCCTAATTGCTATGCTCTGAATTACCGTGTTTCCAAGTGCCGATCGTGCATCGCCTTGATGACTTGGTGATCCGGTATGGGAATATGCTCGTCGCATAGTGCGTTGATTTCGAGCGCCTCAATCTGTACGGGCCTTTCTGTGTTTTCGGCAGTGATGAACAGACATACTTTTCAGAGGGTGTTCGTCCTTTTGACCTCCAAAGACGTTTACAGTCAAGGTCTCCTATTTTAAGAACTCGCATCCTAATTTCTTGGGCGCATCTGCAGTGATGAAACGGCGTTGGCTGCCGCCAAAAAAAAAAAATTGGCCGTATCTGCTCCTTTCGTTGCAAATAACGTCAGAAGACGATAGTCTTTAAAGGGTTTTGTGAAGTAAATGCCTCCCTTCGCTTTACCGCTCACCTCTCATGTTGTTCCTCTTGCGTCGCGCTCCTCCCAAGGTAAAGACGCCAAATGTTTGCTTAAATCATTTTAAATTTTGCGCGTTCCACTGCTCCAAACCGGGTGTCTCGATGCGAACGCTCCAGTACGACGAAGACGCGCGTTAATAGAGGCACCCTACTTCAACGTTTATAGAACCGCGTTTCCCTACTCCACGTGCGTTGCAAGCAGAACGTGGAAACAATCTAGTGGAACCTTGCGTAACTGTTGCCGGTTGATTTCTTAAAATGGCGCCAGAAGCTATAGTGGCGCGAGCGACAGCAGGCGACGGCGGAGTGAATTCTTTTTCTGCAGTTGATGAAGTATTTAATTTCGCAAAAGTCAAGCATGTTTGAATTTTTATAAAGCAACACTGCAAATATCACTTCTGTATTGATTTGTTGTCTCATATTTGCGTAATGTCTTGTTCTTCATCAACAATGTTGACAAGTATGAACATTACACCGGACCAAGACGGGTAGATTTAGCTGGGACTATATAAGACTATTGCGCAGGCATTCTTTTGCTTTGGCCGGGTGGCTGAATCGAGTCACAGACAGACAGACGGACAGACATACAGACATACAGACAGACCAAAATTTCTGGGTTTAAGTAGCCCAAGAAAGACTATCGTCTTTAATAATTCCGTGACGTCCCGAGTACGCGGAGCCTAAGCCTGTTGTTTATATGTTTTGAGCAGTACCGTAGGGCCTTTTTGTCGCAAAAGCAAGCTGACGGGTGTAGAGGTCACAGTGTTGCTGCCAGGAGTGTGTGAGGTGCACATGGTGGTTGCATGCTTGCGGGCACGCTTTTTGCACTGTAGTCGATCTCGGCAGTCCTTCGCCATGTGACCTTGCTTGAGACATCTAAAGCATAGGCGTTCTTTGGCAAGCAGCTGCTTCTTCCGTGTAGGCTTCCATTCTTCTCAGCCGCAGGACTCTTAACGATGCTTCGTTGTTTGGCAGAACAAGCCCCGCTGAGGGCCGTTCACTGAGTTGTGCAGATCTGAGGCTGTGTGTGCGTTACGGTCTAGTTTCTGTATAGGTGGCTTTTCCAGTGTAGCAGCGACGCCACGTGTTTTTGTTGCTGGTTGTTGCTCCATCGCTTCTCGGCAGTGTAGCTGATTATCGAAAAACTGGAGGAACTGCTGGAGTTCTTTGTTGGGTTGCGTCGTCTGCTTCTGTGGGTCCCCTACAGCTTGAGTCAAGTTAGATGTCGTTGTGGAGAGCGTCGGTGGTTTGGAGTGTTCAGTAAACTTCATAACCATGTCGGGTGGCAGCACTCTGCAGATTATCTCCCATAGTTTCAAGTTGTACTTAGTGGAACTGGTGCCAAGTACCATCCGATTTCGCATGTGCAGTTCTACCTATCGTATATTCGTCAAAGTTGCTGCGTGTTTGAGGACGATAAAATCGGTTTCAAATCTAAACGGCTTCGGAGGTGGTCCAGAACGATGAGTCTTTGGTCGCCGAAGCGCTTTTTCAAGATGTCGACGCCGTTTTTGTAGCATTCCTCGCTGGCCTGCAGTCCTCACATGCCCGAAGCGGCAGCTCCGGTCACGAGGGTGTTCAGGTAGCTAAATTTGTCAGCCGTCCTGAGGTCGTCATTCATATGCACAGTCGAAGAAAACTGCATACATAAATGCCGCCGGTTTTTGCCGTTTTTAACAAACTTTATGAGCTGAAGCTGATGGAGCTTTGATTTAGTGGTGGTCGGAGTCTGGCAGCTGGTTGGCCGTACAGGTCTGAATGCGAGCGAGTCTTGTAACCTAAAGTGCAGGGCTGCAACTGTGTTCACGACCTTGTCTCCGAATTTTCCCGCGTCCCACGCCTCGGTCTCGAGCAGATCGTCTGACATCTCTTCAAATATGAGGTCGTTAAGTTTCTTTATCTACTGGTGGAGCGCTACGACTCGCTCGAGCAGTACACTCACCTCGGACGCCGAAGGTCCTGACTCCCCTTCGCTGTGCTTCTTCCACTTTGGCTATTACACCGTGCAGTTGCGAGCGAAGGCTCTGGTGACGTCGGCGAAGCCGATCCAAGGCAACCACCTGGCGGCCCGGGATGCTGGGCAAAGGTCGCAGGCGTCGCGACTATTCAAAAGGATTGCGAGGCTCCGTGAGTCGATGAGGGAGGATGTGATGAATGGCTCGGAGGGGGCACGGTGAAAATAGTGAAAGATTTCACATCGCGCGAGACACCAAGCGGCCGCTCGGAAAAAGACACACCACTGAGAAGAGGAATACGATGGCGTGGTGCGAGCAGGAGCTGCGAACCCGGGAAGCGCAGGGTGACCGAGACAGGGCACGGTTGGATTGGGCATTCCCACGTCAGACGTCCGGTCGATGTGCCTTTCGTTACGTGTCTTCCGTTACGTTCTTGCTGATGCGGGACCGACGTTCGTGGTGCATCAGCGTCCCCACACTCTTGCTCCGACCGCCGGTTTGCTGAGGCCTGGCCACGACTTCCGGGCCCTGGTCTGCTTGGTCTCGGAGGTGTTCGGAGCGTCTCACACTAGCTCGCTGGTGACCTGTCCGTGAAACCGCTGGCCAAGCTCTGCGACCCTCACCCTCGACAACCACTGTGCTCCAGCAAGGCATACATGTGAGCCGTGCTTAACGCAACTGTTTTGGGGGCCTGGCGCCAGCCAGTGCCGCGGAAAGCTAACTGAACCATCTTTGTGAACATCTCTTTTTGAGTTATTGTTTTTTTTTTTTAGTGGTCGTCCAACGTCTCGAGTATGTTGTGCGTCCGGCATTCTTCTCATTGAGTTCCTACGACAAGCATAAGATAGGCCTTGCCGGGAGGTGCCAGGTTTCGGAACCATGTGATGGACCTCGAGGTCCTCCGGCTGCCAAGCCGTCGCAAAAAATCGGAGAGTGCACGTAAAATTGGAATGACAGCTTTATTATAACTGGCTGCGGGTGCAACGTGAGCGCGTGCAGCCGCTAGGTCGGTGTTGCTGAAGGTTATGATGATGTCACTTCGCCTGCTACAGCGCAAAAGAGGAAAAAGTTTTCGCAGAGATATTTTCGCGCACGTGAAATTATTTTAAGGTGGGGAAATGGTTTTTGTCATCCGTCATTTCGCTGTATGTTTGTGTTCTACAATAAACAGTTGTACCTACTAGCCTCAGCAAAATTGTACTTTATTACAATGCAACACGCCCATTGAGTTACATATACGGGGTGTTCCAGCTAAATTTAGCCAGACTTTAAAAATAGTGCCGATTCACTTCAAGACGACGTTACCAATTGCATCTTGTTCACTTTTGTATGTAGTGTGTCACGCTATTGTTTTTTTTTTTTGCGTAATACGAAAATCAGCGAAATCCGCCATTTAAAGCAGCAAAGATAGCCAAAATATTCCAATTGTAATGTTAAAGAACGGTTCACAAACGTCCGAATAAACAGCTTCCGTATTTCTATTTACTAAATATTAGTGCGTTTCAGCTTACTCATGATGCCCATGAAATAGAAAGAACACCACCTGACATGCTCACCTGCGCGTTGTGATTGCTCAAACATTCCGCGCACAAACAGCCATAGGTGGGCTGTCGCTTAAATTGAGTCAGGTCAGCGATGCAAGCGATACCCTCGGCGTCTGCTAATCGCTATAACGAACTGCGGCGAGGGGAGCACATCACTGGCGTAAATGGCACAGCCAGTACCCATATCGCTGGCCTGTCGCCTTTCAAGCGGAACCACACCTATGGCTGTTTGTGCGTGGAACGTTTGGGAGCATTGAAATTAGGATGCGCAAGCGGGCATGTCACGTGGTGTTTAATTTGTGTTTCGTAGGCATCATAGGTAAGCTGAAAAACGCTAATACTGAATAGATAGAAACAAGGAAACTGTTTATTCGGATGTTTTGAAAACCGCTCTGCAACATTCAAATTGAATTGTTTTCATAGCTTCGTTGCTTCAGAAGTTGGTAATTAATGTTGACTGAATTTATTATATGAATAAGCAAAATACCGAAAAATCTCGTGAAACACTAGACACAAAATGGAGCAACATGCATTTTGTCGCGTTTGGAAAAAATTGGCATGTTTTTAAACTATAGTCAAAATTAGTTGAAACACGCTCTTATATAGTACTCGGTTGAACATTTCAATGAGATGTATTTGCGTATTCATTAGAAAGCTTAGAAACTGACTGACTGACTTTGGTTGGAGTTAGTAATAAGAAAGCATGCTCCGTAAGAATATTTTGTTGTGACTTTTATGAACTATTTTCTTTTATGGTCATCTTTATCTAGCGAAGAAAAGAGCCTTTCGATATGCCACCTATTTCGCTTGTTCCTACCGCGAAATGGCACCCTGTGTATTAGGGGTAAAGCGCCTTAAGGGCCTGGACTGTCGGCGTCTGATGTCGTCGTTGTCGTCTGATGTCGTCGTAGTACCATGTAGTAACGGTGCTAAAACACCGGGACACCCGTTTTCCAACGCCTCGCGCAAGGGCGTTTCATTTCCATGGGAAAAACGCCTACTTAAATACCACACTGTGACACGCGCTTTCCACCGCCTCGCGCTCAACGCTCCTTGCTTCAAACACACTAGACTTACAGCGCTCGTCTGTGTGTATTCTTTCCGTCCCTTGTGTTTCTGTTGCGCTACATTTGTTCACTATGAATTACCAACTAGTCCAGTCTACAGCTTTACTTACAGCAAAGCTGTATACATCTACCCCAATGGTTTCATCTTCGTGGGCAAAAACGCGAAGCCGCCTAGAATGCAGGCAAATACTGCATGCTTCTCTTCTACCAAGGTTTCACGTTACGGTTTCATCTCCGTGGACAAAAACACCAAAGCACCGAGAATACACTTGTACACTGCACGCTTCGCCCCTCCCTAGGTTTCACGTTAGTGGAGCAGGCCCGGGTTTTTTTTTTGTTGTTGTTGTTCGGCATACCACCCTTAGCGCAGCCGTTCCAAGTTGGCCGCAAATGTCCACGATTTCTGCAGCTGTCCAGTAGGCCAAAGTCGCTCTAATTTTTTTTTTCTGAATGCTGGGTAAGTGATGTCGCCCTTCTTGGTGGTAAACGAAATAAACCTCAGATTTTAATATTCTTGTAAAGTTTGAAGAAGAACTGCGGAGCTGTTTGTTCAGGAAATTTTTTCGGTTGTTCACTAAATTTTTCTTTCGCGAGCTGGTTGAGAGGGCATGGAAAGGAGTTTCTGCATATCGTACTCTAGACTTATGGTTTCACCATTGAGATGTTTACTATCCATTTACCCCCCTTACCTATAGTTTGACTGCTCCTTGCACAACCAACATCTTCACTCCCCCGCACGGGGCAACATGGTGACGGTATTGGCGACACCACTGACCCCGAGACCCCAAACATTATTTGTAACCTACCCGTGAAGATGTTTTTATAGGTGGAGGGTAAGAATCCACAAACGGTGGCCGTCGGAGCCGGGGTCAAGCTCCGGCGGATGGAGTCCCTGGCTGTTTACCAGTAAGGTAACTCCGGAACCTCTCTGACTATGGGGGTTAGGTTAGAGAAGAAAGTACCCCCGTTTCCTGATTTTCTATATGCCGTATAATAAATCCAAGACCTCCTAAAAATATGATCGGTCCCTGAAAAGGGACCGCACCAAAGGTGCATTCCCACTGTTCCAACAATTGCTCTCCCAAAGCCAGAAAGCTGCCCTCGTTTTCTGATCGTCGAATCTGTAGTCAAATCAAAACCGGTTGCCTCTCAATCCGTATGTCTTGTTTCGAAATTCCTTGAAGGCATCCTCAGCAAAACATATGACACCAAAAAGCTCAGAACTGGTTAAGAGATAGTTGAAGTCAAAACTCAGCAGCAATCCACAATCCTCCTGAAGCAAACCCGCATGGCAGATCTGGATATGAGAGTCACACCCCACGTCAGCCTCAACAGCTTTCAGGGTGTGATCTCGGAGTCAGGTCTCATTCACGAAACCGATGCCGACCTTTTGGAAGGCCTCATGGATCAGGACGTCACGGCTGTAAAGCGCATATCCATACGCCGCGATGACAAGCAAATAGCAACTAAACGCATAATCCTGACTTTTGACCGATCCCCCCTTCCAGAATTCATCAATGCAGGGGCTTTATACATTGTTCTGTCCACCCGCACATCCGGCATCTGCGGCGCCGCTTCAAGTGCCAACGTTTCGGGTATGCTACAGACTCTGGCCGTGGTCGACTTACCTGCGCTAAGTCTGTCCAGCCTGACCATCCTTCTCAAAACTGCTAATCGGGAACCTTCATCTGTGCCAGCTGCCAGGGACCCCATGGAGCCTACTCGCAAAAACGTGAAAAGTTAAACAGGAGAAGCAGATTATTAATGTTAAGATCACTGAGAACATCACTTTCCCAGAGGCGCGAATGAGGTTCCCCTCTTTTCCGCTAGGGAGGTACGCCAGCGCAGCTCGCCGGAGGGTGGAGCGGCGTCTGTTGCGGCAGGGACTTAGTACCGGGAGTCAGACTTAGCCCCGCTGCCACCCCCCCCCCCCTCCTGTTGGTTGCCACAGGTAGCCGAACCCGTCACCTCACAGCTTTCCGAACCAGCAGTGGCTGTGGTGGCAACCGGCACCGTCGGGACCGATGCAGCTCCGGCCTCTGTTTCTCATCCTCTCTGCTTCCACTGGAGGCTGCCGAGGAGATGAACACGGGGGTCCCGCATCGGCTACCACCCCCGCCGTACCATCCGTGCCACCTATGGCGTACCCGACACCTTCGGCGGTAGCGGCTCTAACAAAGGGCACCCGAACGGGTGCCAAGACCAGGGAGCCCGGTCCGCCGGACATCCCCAGGACATCTGATGATGAGATGACCGTCGGGCCTTTCCTGCCTGCAACGCAGCGCAAGGAGCGGTTTCCGATGTTCAAGCCAACAGAAAGGCCCCAAACCCCTCCGAGAGTACAAGCCCCGAAAGACAAAACATGAATACACACACACACACACTCCAGTAGCTCTTAAATATCTATTATGGGAAGTGAAAGTATAATCCAATTTAACTGCTGGGGCCTCGTTAAAAATATTTATGACGTCTATGAGCTATTGCAATCCAATCAGCCAAGTGTTATCTGTCTCCAAGAAACACATTTAAACTCCAAACACACAAATTTTCCCAAATTTTTCCAAACACACAAATACATGTTATTTAGGAAGTACAGGGATGGTGGTGGTACAGACTCAGGTGGTGCGGCCATCATTGCCCGGAAATCCTTGGCGGGCCACACTATCCCACTAAAAACCATCCTTAAGGCTGTTGCCATTCGAGCCATAATCTTCAATAGGTTTATACTATTATGCTCTTTCTACATCCCTCCTGACTTCCCGCTCTCGAGCCCAGACTTTGAGGGCCAGGTAGATGAGCTGCCCGCACCTTTAATTCTTTTAGGTGACCTCAACGCACCTAATGCATCCTGGGGCTCTAATCGCATGGACGCCCGAGGTCCCATATCGAAAATTTTTTAATATATTCATGAGCATGGCTTCTCACTAAGAAACAGTCTATATACTATCAATAGGACACAACACTTATCCGCACCTCGACCTGGCTATTGCAAGTTGCAGGTCCGCCTATTATAGTTTAAAAACAAAGATAACATCCTAATAGGTGATTTTAATTCGCCGTCAATCAGTTGGAATGACTTGACTCATCCTCCGGTGGCATACTGCCTGATATCATATGTGCTCTTAATCTTGAACAATTGGTATGTGAAAACACACGCGAAAGTGCTATCTTAGACCTTCTCTTCGTCATTTACAAAGGGACGTGTTGCAAGAGAGCCAGGTATATCGACCATAAGTACGAATTCTTTTTAAGAAAAAAACCCGCAGTCAATAATTAAAGGTCCCTAATAAACTCCGTTACTAGAGATTACAAACCGTGCAGATGATGTTGCCATTATTGACTACCTCTATGAACATCTGGTTATTATTTACGAAACTGTTGAAGGTGCCTGGAAACAGTTTTCCAAGGCAGTGTTGTGTTGCAATAAAACTTTTGTGCCCAACAGAAAAATTTACAAACAGCATTTAAATCCCTCGATTAACCGTGATATTTTTCATGCAAAACGCAAGTTAAAACGACTTGGGAAAAATAACAAAGAGAGAGAGGGAGAATAACTTGATTGAGCAAAACAAAAAACAGAATTGGGGCAACTACGTGCCGTATGAGGTGATTCCCTCTTCACGGGACCAATATGCTTCCGCAGTCGTCTAGCCTTTGGAGATCAGGACGAGCTGGTCTTCCAAGGCGGGGCTGGTTAGCAATGTCTCCCGTCGCTCGTTAAGGGCTGTGGGACGGGTGATGGATGCTGGGTAAGGGGTGGGGGGTTGTCCTCGGTGAAATCGCACTCTCGGATGACGTGCCGGAGCGTGCCCAATTGCCCACAGAAGCTGTGTCTCACGTAATAATTACCAACCTTCAAAGGGTCAACTAAAACTAACACTGCGCGAGAGGTATTTTTCGCACATTTTAGCGATTTTCTTAAATTTTGCCCTGAAAAATCCTGGCAACACCTAAAGGAACAAAATGAAGAAACAGACAGAATGAAATATAGGAGTGGCATGATAACTGATTCAGGTAAAATTGCGGAACATTTCAACTGGTATTTTCAGAGCGTCTTTGCAGATGTAAACGAATATGACGTAGTATCCACTTGTAATGACTCGGATGAGCAAATAGAAATAACTCGCCAAGGCGGACCTTCGATGTTATTGAAATTGGATCCTAAAAGGCAGCTGGACCCCATTGATTCCCATATGCCTTTTAAGGCGCTATGCGGAACAGCTCTCCTGTTTCTAACATATATTTAAGCTCTCTTTATCTTCTGGTGAACCAACGTCTAGCTGGAAGATCGCACCTTTTGTGCCTGTGTACAAGAAAGGTGATGGATTATTATTAAAAAATAACCATTTTCCGTCCATAACAAGAAGCTGCAGTGAGCTGAATGGACATATTCTTGCTCCATACATACACATGTTTCTGTGCGAAAAAGATATCTCTCACAATTGACAAACTGAATAAAGTTTACCCTCTCTTTGTCACATTCTCAGCACGGTTTTAGGAAAGCGTGTCTAAAAATACAAAATTATTGTCGTCTGCAAATAATTTATAGCGTATTTTTTTATGCAAATGGTCAGGCGGAAGCTATTTTTATGCATTTCAGCAAGGCTATTGACAAGGTACCGCATCAAAAACTGCTCCGCATACTGGAATCTATAGGACTTCCCTTTTCTGTTTTATGAAGGGTACATGTTTAACTTATAAATAGAGAACAGTACGTTGATGGTAGTAATTGTTTTTCAAATGTATGTGGTGTTTCTTCTGGTGCTCCGCAACGGAGCGTACTTGGACCGTTGTTATTTTTAATTTACGTGAATGACTTGGCTTCTGTTATTCCGGCTGACGTTTCATTGCGGTTGCTCGTGTATAATTCTGTTCTTTTAAACGCGGATTGTTTCTTAGTCGCACGATGTCACTCGACCGTCGGCGGCGGCGTCCACACACTCACTGCGCATGCGCGTCGCGGCGAGGCACAGGTGCGCGTCTCTCCCCCGTACCCTCCTCGCTCTCAACAACAGGTGCAGCGTTGTTGTCCGTCCGCACCCCTCCCCCTACACTGTAAAAAAATTCAGAGCCCTTCCACCCCGTGAAGAGGGATGGCCAGCAAAGCAGCGGTGCCGAGCTTCAACGTGAGGTTTGACTGGGTCGTAGTCCAAGGGGTGCACGAAGCAAAACATGTTTGTTTGTAATTAGCGATTGAGCATTGTTCCTGGTTATTACCAGGAACAATGTCCAGTCCTGTCCAGTCACTGCTCCTCACGCATTCTCAGCAGGGCTCTTCCCGAGCCACGTGAAACGGCTATCAAGCGTCAGACTTGGCTTCTGCGCAATTGAGGCGCACACCTGGGCACGCGCCGGCGCCAGTGCGTCTGCCGCAGTTATGACAAACACAATCAAACACAACCCACTTTAATCCAATCCAATCCAAATCCAGATCCAATCCAAGCCAAGCCAAGCCAAGCCAAGCCAATGCAATCCAATCCAATGCCCCTCGCGCTTGCGCAGAACGGCCCTTCACGGCACACGCGAAACTGCTCAACCTACAAAACACACAGGAAACGTGGGTGGAAATTTATTATAGCGCGAGTATGGTATTCACGGCACATGTTTTATGAAGGCCCCAGGGTCTTTTTAATTTTGTATGAATTTTTTTCATGCCCCGGGGGTGTGGCGCGCAATTTTACGATTCCGGGGATTTGATTGAGCTCCGCAACGTGGCGCTACGCTCGCTAGCGAGTCCTGTCTACATCGCTCTGGTACCGGAGTCGATCTGCTGGATCCTAGCCATTTACAGCTTTGCTGTAAAAGAAAATAACAGTTATCGGCGCCTGGTTTCGATCCCACGACCCCGTGGGCGGAACGCGAGGTACATGGTGCTCTTCCCACTGCGCCACAAAAGCGACACAGAATCAAAGGCTACGAACACGCCTTCTATTTTTGACCCATTCAAACTACGTCAAGAAGCTGCTGATACACGGCAGCAGTTGCATCGATCTCGTCTTCACCAGTTGCTGCAACGCACGACCACTGCTTAAAGACCCCTTAACAGTACACTTTAGCGACCACAAAGCCGTCGTTCTCAGCGTCCAATACAACGACAACAGCAACAAATAAATAAATAACGACTTACAACAACCCACTCCTTGCCTTCACTTCTTGCGTCACAAAAAAAAGAAAAATTGGGCCCATCTCTCCACGAGGGGGGACTCGAGTCGCAAAATCACGACAGTAATAATCAGTATATGAAAGAAATAATAATAATTAATAGTAATATGCAATAATAGTTAACACATTCACTATCACCCCACCACCACCCCCCAAACTCTAACGTTAACGCAATACACCCACCCCCTACGCGACACATTTACTCGAGTCCCCCCTCATGGGGAGATGGGCCCAATTTTTTTAAACAAGTTTTATCCCCACATGATCATTGTTCACCACAAAGTGCTGTTCCTACTAGTTACGGTTGGTCTAAAAAATTGGGTATGGAAGTGAACAAGGGAAAAGTTGCACTTATGCGTATAACCGCAAAAACGTTACCGCGCACATATTTTTATAAAATCAAGATTAATTCTTTTCTGATGTGAATGATTACACATGCCTTGGTGTCACATTCACAAGCAAGTTAAAAAAGTAAGCCCATATATCGTAAACCTGTGCGTCCGCAATGCGTAAGCTATTATTTGCCAGAAGAAAATTGAGAAGCGCCCAGGCCAGTACTAAGGTTATAGCTTATAATACTTTTGTAAGGAGTAAATTAGAGTGTGCAGAGGTAATATGGGCCTACATACCAAAAACAGATAAAATTCAACTAGAACGAGTCAACCGCAAAGCCGTGAGATTTGTATTTTGGAAATACAAGAGGAAGAACTCCCCTACTCAGTTAAGGCACGATAATCAGATTCACACATTAAAAACTCGTAAAAAGATTAGTCGTATTGCATTCTTAAATAACTGTCCCTCAGGAAAAATAAATTAAAGTTACCCAATTATGTAAAACCTCCCGCAACGACGAAAACTCTTCACAGTCACCAACATTCATTGGCTTCAATATTCGCAAAAACAATTAGCCATAAGTATAGTTTCTTCCCTCAAACATTTCAATGTTGGAATTCGCTTTCTGTACCATTATTTCTTTGTTCCAATTTAGTGTATCAATAAGAAAAATATTTCTCTTTTTAAATTTTGGGGACCAATCTTTTATTCATTCTTATCAATGTGTGACCTTATTTATGTGACGTTTGTCGTATATTCTACGTTGTACCCACTCCTGCTTGGGCCAAATTATTGGCCAACAGTGCTGTCAAATAATAGCGCGAGTGTTAGCTTGGGACTTTGGTTGAGTTGAAATAGACTTTGGCTTCGAACTGTAATTGTTTGTATTTGGGACTTTAGGATGGTGGATTATGGACCTATTTAAACTCAATTTGCTTTAAGAAAGTTTAGCTCCTTAGCCATCTTTTTGTTAAGAAAGTGCCAGACCTGCGAAAACTCAAGTTGAAGCTAATTCCTCAGTCTTTGCCTCTCAATTGCGAAGGTGGCCAATTTTTTTACCCAACGTTTTTTTCCGGGCAGTTTTTGCTTCGGAGCGTTTACTATCAACAAATATCATTCCATCACAGGTGACCTTCCAAAGCCAGCTAAGCACGCTAGGTTTTACAGCACAGGCGCACAGCATAACCGCTCCTGAGATGGCGCAGCCAACCCTGGGCAAAGGAATTAAGCCACCTTCGCAACTCGTGAACTTATGGTACTTTGGTGCTTCGGATCAATATCTTCCCATTCCTACCACTAGTATCTTCTGGCGGCGTCTATATTTACAAATTAAGTAATGTTGTGGTCTTTGTTCTTTTATTTCTAAGAACATACGTTACTATTAGCCGGGAGAGAAGTTCTATTGCGATTGAAATCTTGTTTTACTTTCGCTAAAGTCGATTAACCTGCACCGCGTGAACTAGTTCAGGCGGTGCGTCACTTCACCATTTGTTTCAGTGGTGCAACCCACTTCATTTCCCAATATTCTGAAATATAAGCTAGCACCTTTCGACCGACTTACAACAAAAGGACACTCGCGATGTGTCGTTGTTGACACGTCTTTGTTGTTGTCTTAACGGCAACAGTCCACCGCTTACAGCTGCGGCTCTTTAGCGCAGAGAGCGCATAAAGTGCTCAAATTCACAAGTGTAAGTATAAAGCTTGCGTTGCAACACCTTCTGCAACAAAAGGATTGCTGTTGGCGGACCAAGCATACCTTATACCCACTGACTTAGGAATCGATTTTTGCCCCTTCATTACGGTGCAAGCAATTCTCCGGGCAGCTAGGTCTGATTCCGGGTTCTGAAGGCGAAAGTATGGCGTTCTATTATGAGGGATACCTTTTATACATACGTTCGTTCGTCAAACCGCGGGCACGCTACTTCACCGCAGTTATTTCATGTTAATTACCCTCAATCTTCTTTTTTCTCTTAATGCACCATATTCTATCTTAATGCACATTACCTTAATCCGCATTTATGCGTCTTACGCAACCTTAACCCCCATTATTGCACCTTACTTAACTTCTATTCCACCTAAATTCATCTTACACCACCTAAATCCTACCTTAATTAGGTTATTTTCACCTTAATATTCCTTGATTTATATTACTCCTGCTTACCAATAATTACTATCAATAAATAATCAATCATTGATCCTTCATAATTTATCCTTATGTACTTTCATTCCTTTATTCGAATAATCTCTCCTTAATCTACCCTTCCAATCACTACTAAATTGTTAATCATTAGTTAATTAACTTTGGCAACAATTACTCATTTCTGATACATGGCTGCCGTGGTTTGTTTGCGCCTGACCTTTCCGGATGTTTGAACCTTTGGTGTCGACGCCGGGGCCATTCAAGATCGCCTTCCCATACGACATTTAGTAAGGCTTCCGCCTTAAAAAGTGAACCGCCAGTGGAGTGAATGCTAATGTAATTTTTAAAGTCAAACGTCCTTAGCGTGGTTGTCAAGCCTTTGATGGTGGCGGCGCTGTGTGAAGCCTCACCCGCTGATTGGTCCAGCCTCATTGTGCACTAAATGGAAAGCAACATTTCGGCGCGGGACATTCGCGCCGTTTTAATGCGGACCACATTTGCCGAGTTCCTTGACAGCCCTAACCATGTAACGCCCTCTATTTGCCCAAAATGCATAATCGACCGAGTTAACTGGTGTGGTCGTTATGATGGTGTAAATTGAGTTAATCGGGTAACCGAAATAAAAAAAAGACGAAATGCAAACAAGCAAAGATTAAAAATCATAAAGGGAGCTTAAGAGATCAAATATACATATTTTATACGCATCTCTTAAAAAAGGAAGATGAAAATAAAAGCCTGAAAAAGAATTACGGAAACAGGACTAAAAAATTGTCAAAAACAAACTCATGATGTAACGCCCTGGTGTTGCACAAATATGCATCATTGGCTGCGTTAATGCCTCTAATTGCTATATGAGTGTAAATGTACGTCAATGCCGAAAAATGCCAGGGAAAACTTTAACACAATGAAACTACCCCACGTATATGTTGCAGCTCACAGCCAAATGTGGCTATGAAAAATTTACGATGACAAAAGGCGGCGTAAATAGTTGTACATTTGAAGACAATGCTCTGAATTTCTTCACACTTTTTCGTCTCACTGAAGTGAAATTTGCAAGGATTACAGTGGTTCAACGCCCAGTTAAAGATTAGAGATCTCCATAGGCTTCCTGTTGAATTTGCCCGTGGACCGGCTCCACCACAACGTACCTGGAGGCAAAGATGTAGTCGAACGAGAATAGTAGGTGAATAACTTTGCATAACGTGTTACATAAGATATGTAGTCTGTGCTGTCACATTACGCAATGCCATTCGGACGTTGTGCATTGCGGGACATAACGGCGTAGTGCAAAATTTCAGTCAAATCATGTGCCTCATCGCGCTATGAAGTAAATTTAAATATTTGCCCTTAGATGAGGATATTGGTGATTCTGGTGCCATGTGGCAAAGCAGCCATGGGAATTTTTTTGCGGCCGGCTCAAGCGCAAACGTGAGGGTACAAGCAAAAGGTCGAAATGACCTGAGGTAAAATCATTTAGGTCCCTTGTTTGGCTCTCATTAGCTTTATCAGCCCTTATATACACAAATGATTTTCCTCAGCCCTGGAGATTTTGACAGACTACACATACCGCTCCGCGCGTATTTCCCGCCATCATATTCTTAATTTTCTTATTAATTGCAGAGAACATCGTGTATCTATTTGCATAAACGGTTCCCATCCACAACTGTAGGAGAACGTCTGGTGAACATGTTCAGGGCTATGTAACCAAGTATCTTGCTGTTCCTCCAGCGCCACGCCCATGTCACATAAACAGCACGTGCAGTGGATGATGCATCAGCACATCTAAAGCACATAACGGGCAACTTGCGTTCCCCGTTCTGCAATGTCGTCTACGGCATTGTTGTGTACATCATTCGCCTTACCAAGCTAACGTTTTCGCACTTCAGCGATAGCATTGTAACGATTGTCGCGAGAATTGGTTCCAAACCAAGCAAAGCCTACAGAAAGGGCGCTCTCTCTCTGATCCGCGCCGTGCATGACCCCCCGCTGGCGCCGCATTTACGACATCTGGCCCTCGAGTTGGCGCGGTGTTGCGCAATGTAGGCGCAATCCCTGAGAGAGGAGGCACGCGGGTGCGGGCTGACGGCGGTCGACTTCCTACAACTGGCAAGTGGCGGCGGTAGACGTGCGACGTGAGAGAGCTCTTTTCCGAAGAAGAGCGGTCGTGCTTCCAGAGCTGCTCTACTCCATACTTGCTGCTCTAGCAACTCTCCTTCACGCATCTCCGCACCATGTATAGACGGGAAGCAGGAGGCCGTGTCGCAGAAACTCCTGCGCGCGAAGAAATGGACATGTCGGAGAAACTGAAGATCCTCCCCAGTGGAAACCTGGGTCCAGAAATCATCCCCAAACTCAAATGCAACCGCATTTTTGGAAAGGTAAATTGCTTTTTTTTACTTTATCTGGTTCTTTACCTCTACGGGTGAGCGGTTGCAAAAAACGTACCTAGACAACATAAACAAATCCCACAGCAGTGCTGTTCTCAAATTTCGGCACCATGATGTTTTATTCTACTCCAGTTTCTGAAGCGAAGATGTCTAGGTTTAGTACGAAATTCAGCGCTGGAGTTCAGTAATTTGGCCCATTTAATTTCACACCTTGATGACAATTGGAGGCCCAAAACAAAACGGTTCGGCACTACAAAATTTCGGCACACGTGAATAACTCCACGTAACGTTTTGAAAAATGTTAAAGGTTGGCTAGTCCATAATTTTATGCCAGAAATGAGACATTCAAATACTACGGCACTGGCTCTACACCAAACTTCTCAATCGGCACTAGAGTACGCCCGTCGTCTTGCTCTCCGCATTCTTTGTTTATGTTTACGGTAATTATTTCTTGTCTGAAACTCCTCATATTTTCGCGCCATCTGGAGGCCTTTACCACCGCGCTACTGCAAAACGAAGCGGAGCGTTGATACTTAAAACCAATAGTTGTATTTTTAATTAGTTTCAACAATGTGGGAAAAAACCGCAAAAGCAGCTTAAAGGGAATTGTCGGATAGTCCCTAAGTATTCGTTCTACGCTAATTTTCTCACATAATCACGACGTATTCAACTCAGGAAAGGATAAAATCACAGCATTAACTCAGCCATACTTATAACAGAAGCTATACCCATAACACAAAGGTCATAAATGCGACAGGATTCCAGTCATAGCATAGCATTGACAAAATTCAAGGCCCGTAGACGAGGGTCATACCTAACAATCGAAGCCATAGAACATAGTCATGAAAATACGGTTCTAGGTAATGGATGGCCAGATTTCCGACATTCTTACGACATTCGTACGCATTCTTAAATGTTATAGTGCACAGCCCCTTCGGAAACGTGTCCTATAATGTTTCTCCATGTGTAAAGCAGCACCCTCTTCTATTTTGCAACACATCTGCGGAGGTTGTATGAAGAACTCATTCCTGAAAGTACACATATAGGTTAACCTTCACGTTCGATACTGCACACTATACTTTAGAAATAACTAGGAAAAGAGACTAAATGTGTATCAAAAACATCCCTCTTCTATTTTGCAACACATCTTCGGAGGTTGTATGACGAACTCACTCCTGAAAGTACACGTATATGTTAACCTTCACGTTCGATACTGCACACTAGACTTCAAAAATAACTAGGAAAAACAGACGAAATTCTGTATCAAAAACATCGTAAAATGAACGGGTCCCGAACTACTTTGAAAGATAAGGTGCCCGTGTTGTTTTGACCGGCGACATTTGTAACGTTGTTTACATACCTGCTATGCAGATTTGTATTTCTCTAGTCTTGTGCAGGCTGAGTCACGCCTTTCTGCCATATCCGGGGAAATGCCAGTCAGCACCTTTATGTCGACTTAGCGGCGAAGAGCCACCACGATGGTGACGTTGATTGAAGCGTCTTTGTTGTCTACTCACAGGAGCCAACGGTCGGCAGCCGCGGCGATTTGGCGAACGGAGCGGATAGTTTGTGTTAGGTTGATGGAGAGAATTTTCATAACGGGATCTGTTACTGTTCCAATCTCTAAGAAATCGTCGCAGATCGGTTTTAGCACAACGCCCTGAACAACAAATCAGCGTAATCAAATGTGCGAATTCGGTGAATGAAGAGGCTCAGCATGCGATTCGAGCAAGAAATAGGCTTTGGCGGGGTCAACAACACAAGGCGTGCATGTCCATTGTTGTGCCAGCAGATATTTTATTTTGTACCCCAGCCGACTTTTCCGCCGAATTCACAAAGTTGATTGCGCTGGGCGTAGCGGGGAACTTCACCTGCGGTGATTTCTTAAAGTGGATGATGAGAACATACAGTCATACACAGATTCTTGGCCAAAGTTTTATCTACACGTGACTCAATTATTGAGTAGTTGGTTGGCTAAGTTGAATTGGTGTGGCACCTCAAGAAACGCTTCCGCCGCAAACTGAGTAGCCTTTTCTTGCCTAGTTTTAAAAGGTTCTTCGTGGGTCCTGTGCTGGTTTGCAGCCATAGCGGCATTCTATGCAATCAAATCGCTGACCATACTGCTTCTGTGGCCACTATTGCCACGCCCGCTGGTCCTATTATTATTGAGACATTAGACCACTTCTACGAAAGGAACTCCGCAAAGAGTTCCAGGGAAAATGGTACATACAAGCAAGCAACTAACTTCCCATTATAAAAGCACCAAAAGTTAGATTCGGCGGCCGCGTTCTATTTCAAATTGCAAGCTTTCAACATAATTTTATTGGCGCAATACGACGCGGTTGGATTCAATTTAGCGTCCCTTATTTACGACAAGGGCGTCGTCACGGCAATAGTGAAGAAAGACCCGTGGAGGTGGCTTACTGTGCAAAGTTGGCGAATGACGTGGCTTAGCATTCAATTTGAGTGAAAAAGGGACTCTGGACTGGGATATTGCGCAATGCCAAACTCCATTCACGCTTGCGTGTCGTCCCTGCGCTATTGCAGTTTCTTAGACAAAGCATATGTTAGGCTTTGTCCCTAATCGAAAATGCACACTTGATCCCTTCGATTCGTCATTCTGGAGTGCTGTGGTGAAGCCAACCTACGGGGACTTATAAATCGTATCAAAGCTAACAAAAATCGCAAATTCTGTGTAATTGCTTTGAATATTTATGATTTAGTTAGTTTCGACATGTACACACAACTTTAATTCACTAAAGTTCCGTGCTTCCTGAGGGCTTCGCAAAACTGAAAATATACTTACCTCTAACCTGCATATGAGACGCGTACACACCGGAAGTAGTTCTCTGGTCGCTATACGTTCCTACAGCAGTAAAGCCAGCGGACAGAGGTTGAACAGCTGTTCAAACGCTGCACATAGGTGGCGTTACGCGCACCAGGAACGCAGCACACGATGACAGCACCACGTATATGCCTCCTACATATGCTGATAAATCAAGTTTGCGTCATTTCACTGCACTGGTATCTCGCCAAAAAGAAACAAATTTTTGTAATGCATCCGCTTCCGTTGAGAAAGAGCGGAATCCCGATGTGTACAGTGCCCCGCAGTTCCATAGAACAGCAACCCGAATAAACGCGCACTGGCGCTGCCCCGAAACCTACAGCATGCGGCATGTCACACAGTGGTGCCAGAACGTTCGTGGGAGCGGGCGCGTGCGGCCCAGGAGAAATCGCAATGCGCCTAACCGACGCGCCCATCACTAGAGAAATTAAAGCAACACAAATGAAAACTTTGCCAAACAACAATGAGGGCCTACCAGCATAACAGAAGACAAACAGCTCCTACCAACTAGTATGTTTTTAGGAATAGATATTGCAGAAACATATATGTGGTTTGCACAAGCTCGACGCCATACAGCCAGTAAGCAGCCACTAAAAGCCACATTCTCCTGTTATGAGATCATTATCACCCTGTACTCTGTAGGGCACCTACACGGCCAGAATCTCCGCTTCGGTGTAACATACGACGCTCAGTTACTGCCAGCGCTAATTTGTTCATGAAAAAGTCGAATTTCAATAATTGCTTGTTATAGTTGGCTTTAGCCCAAAATTGTCCCAGTGAATTTTATACTGTAGCGCAGGAGACGAGAGACAAATAACGACCACGAACACATGGCGCCATGTCTATCTACTCGTTTTTTGCCCTTACAATACCTATTAGTTCAAATTGATTTGAAATGCGCCAGAAATATTCCTCGTATTTTCAGATACATTACAACAAGGGTAAAATATTTTAACAAAATTGTTACTGTTTATTAAAAATACGTCCATTTTTTTTAGATATAGAAAAAAGTGATTAACACCACCTCTCAAAATAGATAAAAAGCAACACTTTCTAAATATATCGAGCATATGCTCTAACTCATGAATCTACCTTGCGACAATCGGAATATATTTCCAAATCCTTTTCTATTTGTAAAAGGACATGGTAGAAATGTTCTGTCAATGACATACGTTCGAAGCTCATCATAAATACCTTGTCACAATACTTTTAGAGTCCACTGAATGAAATCTCAATAATAAACTTAATTGAAGACTACTTTAAGTACTTGTTACAATACTCTCAAAACACCCTTGAAGGAGTGATAGAGTTTTGTAATAATATTGTTTCAGGGGAGGCGATAGGAGAAATTCTCAAGAAAAAAATTTGCAGTATTTCCGCCATTCGCTATTTCAAACAAGAGCCTACATAAACTCAGAAGACTCTCCGCCGTTGTAGAGAGACAAACCGGAGTTGATATGCGTGAGCCACTATATTTTCCCGTGTACGTCATATCACGTAACTACAAAAATGACCACCTGCTTTTTGCAGAAAAAACAGAAAAACAATGAGAATATTTACGGCAATATCGATGCAGAGGAGTGGAAAGTAATTGTTTCGTGAAGAGCGACCTGAGATGCCAGAACAGTATAAAGCATTGGTAATGTATTCAGCTGCTGGGTGCTGTCCACTATCGCCTGCTTAGCCCACACCTCGCCCCTCAGCGTCGACCGTCACAGCATATCCGCGGCACAACGGCACAACAAGGCAGTCCAGCCTTCGTTCAGATCAGCTCCAGAGCTGTATACGTTGAGGGCGCAAACATGGCGGCACCATCCGGCATCGGAGTGCGGCTTCCAGGTTTCGCAATGGAGACAGTTCCTGCTACGTTCGCCCTTCCTTCGCTCTTTCCCCGCTTCCTGCGCGCTTCTCAAGCGATCGGTGGTGTAAAGCAGGGGGGTAAAGCGAGCTCCGAGACCGTACGAATCGTGGGCGCTGACATGATACAATTCCCATGGTTGCCAGATCAATTGTATTCAGCCTTCTAAAAATTTCTGCCATAATTATTTAACAAAAACAAAGAACTGAAGCAAAATAGTTACAAATATTTGCCTCAGTAATTAAAACTAGCTTTATAAAAAACTTTTAGTGTAATTAAGCTCTAATTAGCGAAGAAAGAGTAAGTGCGTAGTTCAGTTTTGGTTTCGATTTTTTTAAGTGTGCTAGGAAGTGGCGAGGCCGTGGGCGAGGCCTTTGCGCCTTACTTGCGCAGTGTGTGTGTGTGCAGTCTCCGGCTCAGATCTGCGTGCGTGCAAAACGTATACAAGTTATACAACTCGGATGCCCGCGCTGAGCAAGTGCCTCCCCGGGGCGCTTGCGAGGCTGTCATTCTTTCTCCACGTTAAGCACCCTATCTATTGCCCCTGAACTGACGCCGGAACAGCGATTCCGATCTGACCTTGACTACCGCAAGTTCACTGCAGGCTACGGAGTGGCAGCCCGCGATCGTTCCCGTTGGAAGAGAAATAAAAAGAGCTTTTATAATCCTTCGGTGCCAGTTGTTTTATTCATGGAACTTCTTACAGCTCTTCGTGCTTCGAACTTTCGCGCAATCGTTCGTGAAGGTAGAACGAAAAAAAAAAAATAGGTAACGAAATGCGGTTTCTTTTTTAATCAGTCACAATAAATCAATAAGTCAGTGTTCTCTTCTCGCGCGCTATGTGCGGTAAATTACTGCCCATTCAATACTGCGCATTCAGTCCCGCAAGCTTTTCCTTTGAAGTGGTGGAAAGCAGCTAGAACTTGACGAATACAGACAGAAAGGAAAACGGGACACGCCGCGGACTGTATTTCGCATACTCCCTTGGCATGCATTCTTCCACTCCGTTGGCCTGCGATCGACCGCGCTCTTTCGTTCCTGTGCTTCAAAGCGACGCGACTCACCGGCAAGCGTTGGCCCATGCGATGTTTTTTTGTGGGTGTCTAAAGCCACAGTTCACTTCACTTCGTTTGAAAAGCCTTGAGCGACTCGCAAAATGTCACAGGATGGCAAATAAAGCGGCACAGCGCGAAAATGCACGGAGATCATACGGAGATTCATTTTTCTGTGCGCCCAGTACGGATCAGCTGACTCCTTGGCGTCCTCGCGCATGCGATCAGTCGCATTCGAGCTTGCGCGCAAGTGTTGTGTGAGCGTTGCCACATCTTGCTTAAATAGTCTCAGTACATATAAGTCACACGTACGCTAAATCGAAAACACGTCGGTCACCTACCCACAGGAGAAAAACTACGTAATGCTGTCGACGCCGCCTACACAAAATCCGCCTGGCCAGCGGTCCGCCATGTTACAATTAATCCCGGCATGCTTCGCTAGCCGGACGCGGAAACGCCACAGTAGCACGTTGCCAGATTACAACCCATCGCTTTCGCCGTTTTTAGTAAGCAAAAACTCAGCTGGCAACCTTCAAATCGTTGTATCATGTCTGCCACTATGTGTCGTACGGTTCCAATGCATTGGCTTAGCGGCGCGCTTTCCCTCTAGAGTCAGTATATTATCTCTATGGTGTAAAGCGTCAACAAAAGCCGGCATTTACCGAAACATGGCTGGAGGAGAAAGAACTCGCCTGGTGACTTTCGGGCCCGACGGTCGAGTACAGAGTGCCAGGGACAGGAAACTTATGAACAGCCGCATGATCGGTCAGGTATGGCTCTTTTGTATTCACAAGAAGGGGTAGCATCTCACAGGTGAATTTTACAGAATGACTGTTATTTTGTCTGATACTGCGCAGACCTGGTGAATCCATGGGAAATGCCCACGTATCCGACGGCTTTCTAAAAGAGCACCAACTGGGAATATTTCCCAGGAACTAAACAGTGCTTTCAGTGTTAATACCCAGCTTTCTTGCTCAAAATTCCGACCTCTCACAAACCTACCGAAAACCACTTCAAGAATGTGATATTTGGCATAAAGCAAGAAATCAACGGGGGGATCAAAACTTTAGAACAACTTTCCAGGAATATTTTTGTGTAATTCGCTGTCAAATAGTACTCCCCATGCATTTGTACGGGATAGTTTCCGTGACTCTGGAACTTAGTCGCGCGATGTGCGAGACTTCAAACTGCACACCAAGCACGTTTAAACCCCAATATTAGCTGCACGAAAATATTTTACATTTGGCTAAATAATTAGAGTAATCAGTGTTTAAAAGACTGCCATGAGCAGGAAAGCTGCACATGGGCATAAATTTGCATTGAACTTGCACTTTCAGTGGTGGAAAGTTCTCCATAATTGCTATCGCATAGTTTTTTAAAGATAAGTGTTATATCTACAGCATGTATGAGCATGTAGCATTCTATTCCTTCTATTCCATTATCGGACAAACGCACAAAAAATACAGCGATTAAAAATGTGGAGAGTCGTACAGATAGGGAAAAACCAGAGGCACAACTGCCTTGTCAATATTAAAGACTGCACATGACACGTGCTTATACATATACCGAACAAAGCAAAGAAATAAATGTTCCATCCATAAGAAAAGATTAGTGATCTTCGTTGGACGGCTACCTTAGTTGGCACAATAGTGTGAACAAATGAAGGGGCCTTCAACATAAACCATGTACAGTCAAACCTTGTGAATTCTAAAGCGAAAATGCCCGAAGTTTTGTTCGAATTAGAAGAAGTTCGAATTAATGAAAGCTATTTAAATACAAATAACTTTTCCGGGAAGTCAGCGTCAGTTTGAATAAACCCGAAGTTCGAATTATGAGAGTTCGAATAAATGAGGTTCGACTGTATATGCATCCGAGTCGTGAACTATGGCTGCCTTAGTTCTAAAAACTGAGCTTGCGTAGACTGTGCAGATAAATTTCGAGAAATAAGGCACTGAACGTTCTATTCAGGCTAAAATAATAGGCTTGGTTTATAAAACCAAAAAGATTCTCTTACACCACCTAAGCCTGAAAAGGATTCACAAAGGTGCCTCGATGTAGCATCAGAAATTTTAGCGTAGGGCTGGCCGGACAGCTTTTGTTTTTGCGCTACGGAAGCAGATTGTCGTATCGCTGTTATTTCTCTCACCTCAAATATGCCTTCTCGGTTCACTCAAATGCCGTCTTCATCATTTGACGTGATGCAGCTGATATTTTACTGATTGATTGTGGGGTTTAACGCGCAGAAGCAACGCAGGAGATGAGGCACGCCGTAGTGGAGGGCTACGGATTAATTTTGACCACCTGGCGATCTTTAACGTGCGCCGAAATCTCGTACACACGGCCGTTCTTGCTTTTGCCCTCATCAAAAAAGCGGCTGCCGTGGCCGAGAATCGAACCCGTGACCTCGTGCTCAGCAGCACAACGCCTTAGCCACTGAGCGACCGTGGCGGGTTGCTGGTACTTTACTCACAGCACTGAAATGGCGGAATGCGTTCGTTAATACATCCGTGTTATTTATAAATTGCAATTTCTTAATATAAAACACCGCCGCCACAGTCATATCTCAAGGTGCCAAGCTCTTTGTTTCATCGCGGTCAGTGTTTGAAAGTGATCATATAAAGGCGGTTATAATTGAAATAACTTAGCGGTGATTTACATGAACATCAGTGAGCCATATTGGTGTTAATTCAGCGAGGTTTCAGTTTATCTTGCAGTCAAGACCGCTGAACTCCTGTGCAAAGCAAAGTAGGCGTTTCGGCTTATTTCAGGAGTGAGTTGTCTAGCGTTCTAACGATGGCCACATCTCTGCGCACCCTGTTTCTTCTCCCGTCCTTCTTTTGTATTCTTGCTTTTCCCAACTTTCCCACCTTGCCGCGAGCAGGATGGAAAAATTAACGATACTTCGGCTGACATCCCTGCCTCTGCATTAACTACTTCCTCCCTGCTAAAATTTCAGACCCACGTTTCATCCACTACATGGTTAACAGCTCAATAAATTACCCGATTGGCCGAACAGGGGTCACTGGCCGAACAGGGCCGAACAGGGGTCACAAAATGCTGCCACGCATTGAGCCACCGTTTATTGTGGGTTTTAAGTAAATATGTAGATGTAGCGTGATTTAGTATATTTTTCTAGCATTCTGTTTGGTTATCGTGGCTTGTAATTTACGCTTTACAGTTAGTACTGTCACCTGATATCCGCGTCGCCTACGCAGGCTTGTTTACAGTGTTCATTTATTTTTAGCGTTATTTTTTACATACTAATATGGGTACAAGCCCTCTACAGGGCTTCTTGTGAGCCTTTAAAATAAAATGAATCAATGAATTAATCATTGATTATAATGAACGAATGAGTAGATAAAAAAATAAATAAATGAAAGTGACCAAAGTAAATAAGAACTGAGACACCAGCCTCAGCAGAAATATCACTAAGCCTCTCACCTAAGAAAACGCTACTTTATACTGGGGATACGAAATAGATTCTCAACTGGGCCATTCAATGGGATCTCATAAATCCAAAAAGATATTGTTTGGCGATAATGAATTCTTTAAGAGCCTGAAAATCTTTAAGAAATTGAACATTGTGGGCTTGGCTGGTACGAAAACTTGCAAGATATAACAATTTGACGCATAAAAGCACAAAAATTGGTGTCACAAGCGGTGGTTGTGAAAAGATGTACTAACATAAACATTTACGGCGATGGTATCACAGCAACGTAAAAAGGGTATTTAGTAGTTCGTTCCTTTCCTTTTAGCGAGACTGTATAATGCACGGCTTATGATTATTTTTGCCATTTTACCTTGTCTAATTCTCCTGTGTGTCAGGTGTACTGAATACTGTTATTTATTAAGGTTTTATCAAAGGCAAGGACATCGCTACTGCCTGTCTCAATACTTTATGCCCTGCACCACCATGACACCCAACGTATTCAGTTAGGAGGGGAAACATGATGCATCGTCTGGTATTAAAGGACGTGTATTTATATATTCAAAAATTTCCTTTCTACAAACTGCGGCTTGAACTCCGGCAGTCTTTTTGTATTCCTAGCTCATTATCTGAACGATGCTTTATATAAACTTGCAGAAGCCATGTTTGTGATGTCACCGACGTTTCACTTATTCTTGCAGTACAAAAACCCGAAATACCTGAAGAAAGCAGAGTGGTGGTTCCTCTTTGTTTCATTTTTGAGCCTGGTGGTGTCCATGGGCTTCACGATACACCGACTGGTTACTCTGCCGAAGGACTCAGACGACTACACGTTTACTATCATGCTGTGCTTCACAACACGTAAGTGAACTGTAAGAAATAGTTCTTAAAATTATGTGTGTCGAGCTATGGTATATGCAGCGGATATTTACCGCAGCCTGAACTGACACGTGCCGCCCCCAAAAAAATAGTGTTTCCTATACACCTCCAAAAATATCCTAGATTATGATCCACGTACAGGTTCCTTCAAGCGGAGGTGGCAAACTTAAAAGTGTTTAATTGTATGAAAGGATATTTTACTTTATTTTTTTAAATAGCAACGTATCTTAGATGGCACACACGTTTCATGTAGCGCTTTTTATGTCGCGCTATAGGAGGGAAGGCAGAACATTTCGAATCTGAAATTTAATTTTTTTTTTCATTTAAGACCCACCTTCTCCCTTGGCCGGAGTACACTCATCCGCTTCTGCGGACGTCGTGCAGAAAACCACGACTACGAGCGCTATATACCCTCGAACCTCTGTACTTGTAATGCGTACAGATTGTCAACCTCTGCTCAGCACAGCAGAAATTACTGCCGCGCGCCCCGCTCCAAATGTAGTAGGGCTGAAAATCACGACTTCGCATACTAATCACCAGCGTACCTCCGGTATTATAGGGAGTACGGAGTGCCCAGTCTGAAGCGCTAACATCACCTTCGACAATCATTGGTCTTGAAGTGTTCTTTTAAAACATACTCAAAACAATCCACTCGTATTCACTGGGTGAAACGGATTAAAATTGCGCGCTTTCGCGAATCGATACCTAAGAGAGACGCTTAGCTGATTTTCAATGCCTATCATTCGAAAGCTACTATATACATATTTCCGCTCGCGATTCATAACGCACAGGGCTAACGCCAGGTATTCGCTGGGAGAGAAAGTACGCACTCCACACTCACACACACTTCGATTTGTGTAAAGAGCGCTTCGCTCTCTGGGCTATCACCAGATCGCCTGCGACAAAAGGAGCTGTAAACGTGCCGCGCTTGAGCGCAGCGTCTGTGTCGCACCCGACTAACTCCAGCGCAATGAGCTTCAGAGGCTATGGTGAGCTTAGAATGCAATAACATTCGTGTTTTCTGGGCTACAAAAAGCATTTGTATGAACATCTTTGAGACAGGCGGGGTAGCCCCTCCGAACTATACTCTGTGCAAACTGCGACATGTGCCGAACTTGACTCGGGTCGCGGAGTGGTTCGAGGGAGTGGCATTTCCCATGACCGGACCAAGCGCATGCTAGCACACTTTCGCCGGCTAAATTGTATTCTCTTTAAAATCGTAGCCCGAAAACCAGACAAGAGACTTGAAAAAAGAAGCATGAGGAGCCCTTATCTTGCTAGAACTATTCCGGTCAGTATGATATTTTTTCTAGTGTGAGAGTCTGTTTGTCTGGTCACTGGACTGGTCTTCGTGCGCAGCACTTTAGTTAAAGGGACACGAAAGGCAAACAGCAAGTTGGGCTCGGACGAAAGTTAAACTGCCCCGAAGCCCTCTCAGTGTTTATTCGGAGGCGAAAGATGTTTTGATTGCCAAGAAACTAGCAATAAAAAAAACGCATTTCATTCCTCGCGCCATTTTATGACGTTTCGCGCTACGTCAACGGCTGCCGGAAGCGAGTGAAACAGTGGTGTGGTCTAGCATAAAGAATAAAACCTACCGAGCAAATCATTGCGGCCGCAGGAGCCACTGGTCGCGCACTCGGCGCATACGACAAAACTTGCCCGCTGCACACTTCCGTTACCTACCGCTCTCTGTGCCTCTTTCCGCCCATACTCGTGCTAAGCCTCGCCCGCCTCAAATTGTTCAGATGCCGTTATAAACTTGCAAATCTTTCTTACGTCTTTAAAAGCGTACTGAGCAAGGTAATATGGGTTACTGCGCAATTATTACAACATATTTTACTCACTTTATGCCAGAAAATTTAGAGCAGGCGGGAATTCTGGTTAACGCGTCCTTTTGGGCTAATTGTTGCGTCTAGACGGTGCCATCGACATCATTTTTCATTTTTTAAAGCTCTACGGTAGATGTCTAAGACTATTTTAAAGAAACATTACTGTATCGTGAGAGTGCTAAAACGTCCGCGACTCAAGCTATTTCAAGCGTAAGCGAACGGTTCTGGGGAAAGCAGTTTTGCGTCATTTGCTTTGAGACTAATTCGTCAGATGTCGCTACTGGCATTAATGCAGCCGGTAAGCCGGAATACGGAAACCGCAAACGGAGTTATAAAACATCGCCTGATTGGAAGCAATTGAATGAAACTTCTTGGCTGGGGAAGGCGTTGCCGCAACTATCGGCTGCGCATGCTTGTTTCTTCATAACAGAAACAATGTCGAGGCTGCGATCAAAACAGTGAATCACAGACGAGGGTGCGAAGAATCACTTCGGGTATGGCCGCCTATAATACAGAAATGAAATCGATGAAGCTCTTGTGTCAGAAACGGAGCGCTGAGCGCTCGCGCCGCGCGCGTCGTTTCTCCTGCGCTCACTGTATCCTGCCAAAGACTGGTAAGCGTCGAACCTCGTGTGTAATTGCTTTACACTATGGTATAAATAAATTCGCTCAGACATGGGAGGTTTGCGGAAGAAAATTGGTCGCAGTTAGCCCAAGACCGGCATAATTGGAGATCTATAGAAGAGGCCTGTGCTCTGGAGTGGGCGTAGACAGGCTGATGATGACGATTATGATGATGATAGTAAAACGAATATCTATCAATGCAGTGTTTAAGCGCAGACACAAGAAAATATGCTGTTTGAAGCCTTATAGGGATTTCAGGCTCGTAAACAATCACTTTAATCAAGGTCGGGCCACTACGTCATAAATTAGCTCTTAGCCGCTAGCCGTTAGATTAGCCGTTACAGTGCCATACCATCGAGCATCCAAAAAACACATCCCACGGCCCCTGTAACGCTTGAAGGGGCCTTGCGTCTGAAAGGCTTAGTTTCTTTTCAGCCTTACATTTGCAGTTAGCGAACGCCGGTCCCCAAGGAATAACAACATTGCAAATATTTCTTTTCAAGTGGTCAGTTCCTACTACATCATATCCGGCGTCCTCAAAGAGAGGTGGCCGGAACTCCTGGTGTTCATCGCCAGCTGCTTCATCCTTACGTGTTACCTGGCTGTCAACGTGGCGTATTCCAGCCCCATTCCGAGCATGACCGAAAAAACGGTACGGAAAAAGCAGTGCTAATCCAAAAGTTGTCGGAAATAAATTTCGGCATTAGTTACTGCATGGAAGCGAGCCAACACGAATGTTTTGTGAGAGAACTACCTTACTTCTTGCGTGTCTATAAGTCCTCCTGGTTTACTACTTGCTTCGCCCATACAGTTCGAGGTTCTATGAATGTATTTAGACGGTGTTGTAGCATGGGAGCTGTGTAATACTTCAGCTTGGTCCGGCGGCGTCAGCAAAAAAAAAAATACAAATAATAAGAAGCCGCCCGGCTCGAACGCCGCGCCGATCCGCGCATAACTTCGCGCAGCCGCGTAAGCGGAGCCAAGCCTCACCTAGCTCATGACGTCACTGCGCCGACGCGGTGACGGCGGCACACAGCGCCTCGTGACTCCGCGTGGAGCACAGCGTTTAGGCTACCGCAAAACTTGGGTCGGCCGAAGAAGGGTGGAACTCTTGAGGAACAAGCGCAGTGCGAACGCCATCGTGCCGCGTCTCGAGAACTTATGGGACGGCTACGATCCGAGCCCGAGAATGGCGCCGAAGAAGCCGCGCCTAAAGAGCACCGAATAGCGGAAGGTCCCGAGTACTGCGTTAGTAATGTGGAGTACAAGCGTAATCTCCAGCAAAACAACCCCACACGCTTGCTCCTCTGTTCTCCAGCCTTGCACCACTATCGCAAACTGCGCCAGTTGTTTTCTCTTAATCCGTATTGCTTTTCTGTGCATGGCGGCTTAAATCGTATAACTTCAAGGGGCACTGACACAAAAATTTAGCATCTTGTTTTTTTCATTGCGATAAGTAGCTGGTGACCTACTTATAACCTGTAGAAACTTCATTTGCTTCAGCGTGCGACGGTTGTTTAATTAGAGGGATTTTAAATGCGGCCAGTCGCAGTTTCGGTTTCAGCGAGTGCCGCGAAACGATGGATTTTGTGGATTTTGTGTGAACAAAGCTGACCACGTGACCGTCAGAGGGATATCACAGAGCAGAGCCGCCGTAGCACTGCCGAATCCGCATCGACGGCAGTTTCTGCGAATGCCCCCACGTACTGATCTCGTGAGGCGCTTAATTAAAAAGCGACCGTGGATGTGACGCAGGCGCTGCGAGTGCAAATGCTACCGCGGCTAAAGAACGACGCGCGACGCTCGAGGCGGTGGGTGGCAAGACGTGCGCTGGGAGCAGCCGGCCGGTCTGCCTACAGGTCCGCCTACAGATGTGTTCGGCTCAGCACTGCGGCGGATATTCGAGTGCCGCTCACGTAAGCGGTGCAGATGACAATTTTTAATGCAACTCGCCATCGCATCATTAACTCCTTTCTCATTTAAGCCACTATGGTCGGGACTTGGGGACAATTTCGTGCAGCGGTAACAAGCTATCACTCGAGCTACCTGCGCCGGCCTGGGCCACTTCGCGGCCGTGGCCGCCGCCTGCACAGCGACCGTGCGGCTAGCTCAGTGGGCTTTTCGTGCCTCCGGCGCGTTTTCGCATCCAATGGTAATAAACAGTAATAGAAACAGAGTGCCTGGAATCGCTGTAGAACTTTGGTCGCGGCCAGCTGCCCGATTAGCTGACGAAATCACGGCGCCTCCGCCGCCAACGATCGGGTCGTTCGTTCTCGAGAGCAGAAGCTCCGCCCTCCGGCCCTCCCATTGGAGCGGCGAGCCGGGCGAGCCCGCGTAAAACGCCGGTAGTGCGGAAGCTGCAAACACAAACTCGTGACGTGTTTGGATGTTGTTTATTTACAATTGCGCGTGGTCCTCTGCTGGCTGCTCGGTTGCGTTTCGCAAACTTCAAAATTGATTTTAAATATGTTCTAGGCTGTATTCGCCGCTGATATTTTGCAGATGATGTATATGTGTTCCCACCAATCTATCTCCGACGTTATCTCGCCTTCAAAATTTTGTGTCAGTGCCCCTTTCAGATATTTCTATATCTTCACCATATGTAGTGTTTGTTGTTTTTATTTAGTACGTGAACCTCTACTTTATTTTCTGTTTTGGCTTGCAGCAATAGTAAAAACTAAATTCAGGTCCATCAAGTGTGAAATCTTCTGAAACAGCTGAGCTGTGGATTGTCTCTAGATGATTCCGTTTATCTCTGCCTTCTTTTTTGTGCGTAATGTTGGAGCCATTTTAGCGGCTGATTGTGATATCATTTGTTCTCAGATAGTTTCGCTATATCAGTAGTTTCACCCGTTTATTGTAACCTAAAACCCCCCGAAGATTGCCGTCTCTTGAAAGCACAAACTAATTCTGTACCGTTTACAAGAGCACTGTAAACTAACTAATTATGATAACTAAGTGAAACTTGGTTAAGTGGTGTAGTCGTCTCAGCGGCTAATTGTCACACAATTGGTTTCGGGATAGTTTCGACAACACAAGAGTTAGAGTCCCTTTCTGTAACCACACTTCCTGCGTAGATAGCCATGCTTCACTGTGCAACACACAATGTGCAAAAGCCAGCTCACAAAGACCAGGCTTATACCGATCCCCTTAAAGTTGGCTTCCCCTCTACACACGAACGCATGGATAGTCATTTGGTTCACTATAAGCACTATAAGGCGGGCAGAAGGCCCTGGGGCCTTTTATTTACTCTCTAATGATTTTTTTCTATGCTGGGAACAGGTTTTTTCCGCAGCGGAGAAACCTACTCCAGACAGAGCGTAACACGATATCGGCAGATACTGTCGTCAAGCGCACCCCTAGAACAGCTCCCCTGTTAGTAAGTGAGTAAGTAAATAAATAAATTAAAATTTCTGAGGGCAGACGTTCGTTTTGCTAAAGCCCCATCTGCTCACCTGAGCCAGAAACGGTTACCACCAACTTGAGTTCAGTACTGATTGGCGCCCAAAGCGATGCCACGTTTTCCGGAGACCGAAACAGCGCGAAGCACGGGACAAAGTGAAAGAAGGACGTACACAAGCTTCCAACTTACCCAACTACAAAAATGGTCCAACCTGCCCAACTACAAACCCTGCTGCATTTCCCCACAAATCTGGGATGGTGACAAGCCCCATAATGCACCCAGAACGTCCTCCTCTTGATCAAAATAGGGATGCAAAGCCTTCATTAGTTCGTACAAGTAACGGAATGAATCCTGAGGGGCCCAGGTTCCTACCCAGGTTTCAGTGGGAAGCCCATTTTCACTTATTTCATGGTGCAGTGCAGGGTTCGCAAGCCACTTTATTTTTTTTTCCCAGAGTAAACTTTGAGTCATACCTTTCAAGGATGTTCCAAAACTACTGCATAGCTTGTCGTCAAAATTGTAGTTACGCCTCATTAGTAGCCGCTGTTTGGAATAAGTTCGTTCAACCACTTCGATTAGATGCTTTCCACAAGGCAAAGCCGTTGACTCGAAAATTATCTTGTGGGAAGCATGACGCGAAACAGTTGAACACCTTCCATTTATTAGAACTGGCAACTGGCCCAGGAATACTGGAAGTCTGCCTGTAGGAATCGCAAGCAAAGCAGGCAGGAGGCAATTCAGAACTCGTTGCACGTAAAGACCTAATGCATTAAAAGCCCTAAAATATCCCCTGGTGAAATCGGGTGGCTCACTGAATTTAATCAAAGAGTCATTCTAATTTTAAATCGTAAATTATCTCTTATGAATATTGTTCCAAGAAGACACAGAAGGCTGCAGTAGAGCATGGCTCTGTGGCGCCGACGATCAACGAAGAAGCTGTGTGTGGGGTCATAAAGCCTGGGCGAACTCTTCGTAACGGCTCCCTTGTAAATAATGTAAATAGTTCATCTCGTCCTCTAAATAGATCACTTCATCATCAACCATTGTTCGCGTCATCTGCTGTACCATCACGCAACATTTAACGTGGTATACAGAAACGAAAGCGCTTCAGCGCTGCACAGCGCTCGACGTGGCCCAGTTTTTTAATGAAACCTCGTTCTTCGGCATGGTCCTCCATCGATTCTTATTACAGACAGAAGAACCGCGTTTAATGCAGGACTTGTACGCGCCATAACAAACCTCACAGGTACCTCCCACCGGAAATCAGCCGCTTACAATCCGCACACGAACGGCCTGATCGAACGGTTGAAATAAACCCTTGCTGATATGCTGACCATGTACGTTCATATGAAACACAAAAGCTGCGATGAAATTCTCCCCTATGTGACCTTTGCTCACTGTACGGCCCCGCAAGAAACAACGCGCATGGCACCGTTTGCACTTCTCCTAGGAGCGAGGCAGAAACCATGCTGGATGCCATGGTGCCTCACGACGACGGGGATGGCGATGACAACGTCCAAAAGGTTCATCCAAAAAGCTCCAGAAGCGTGGCAGCTCGCGCACCATCGAATCACAAAACAGCAGCGGCAGGATTCCCTCCAGTACCACGCTCGCCATAGGCACGCCGCTTTCGACCCTGGGACCGCGTATGGGTGTGGACCCCAATAAGACGTCGAGGGCTGTCGGAGAAGCTGCCCAAGCGTTATTGCCGTCCCGACCGTGTACTCCGACAACTCAGTGACGTTACTTACACCGCTATTCCAAGTGACTGCACATTGACCACACGGTACACTTGCGACCGGACGTGCGCCGTGTGATGAGATGCAGTCTCAAGTTACATCTTCCGGTCGGAAGTGCACCGTGCGGAGCACTTGGGACCAGAAGTCTTAACACACCCACCCTAGCTGGTTATCCGTATGTCCGCACAAGCATCAGGAAGATGCGCCCTTTAGAGGTGAGAGTAAATGTTACGTATTACTTAACACCGGCGCCAACAGGCGACGGTTACAACGGCGAAATGATTTTGTGTGCTAGCGCCAGGCGGTTCAAGTTAGACAAAGAAAAAGCATCGCGCGTGCTCTCCGATGATCCCCATTCAGCGATCTGGCGCTCGCGCTTGGAACCCTGTGCTCGGGCTCTTCCAAAATGCTCGGGCTGCCCTACTTATTTACTCATCTGGTCGTCGCTTTCAAGGACCACGGCTCAACAACCGCGTATTTGTAGCACGACAAAATATAATGAACTATTTGCAACGCTTTAAAAAAGGTTGATCGTTAGCTCTGTGGCATTGCACACGAACTTTGTACTGAGAGGGAGCGCTGACTATTACTGAAAGCCGCTGAAGATTTTTAGCTGTTTGCTTGCACCCATCATCCTCTCCCTCACTCCAGCCCCTCCTCCCTCCCCCCCCCCCCCCCCCGTTTTCCAGCAACCTTTTTTTACACTACCATCCACCAACTGAATTTCATTAGGTACAAAATATATTAGTAATATCCTTGGTGTAGTCTGTCCTTATTTCAAACAGTATTTTTGTGCTGTATCTTATGCGGAATGTGTCATTTTTCCGTACGCAGGCCCGCCTAACTGTTGGCGTAATCTTTTTGCTCTTCAATGCCGCCCTTGGCGGAAGGCTGGTGTACGTCTACATTGATAGACGCGAGATGGTGTGTCTCATCAACTGCAGAGAAGACATGGTGAAGGGGCTGATATGGCTGTTCTGCTGCGCCTCCCTAATCACACTGGACTGGCAACTCCAGGTACACTCGGCCTCACTGGAACGGTAGAAATAGGGCTGCACTAGGTGCACCGAGTCTGTGCACTAACCAGCACTGCAGCTCTTGCAGCGAGAAAAGAAAACCTATTTTTATTTTTAAAACAATCACAGTGAGAAATCAGGAGTCAATAAGAAAGCGAAATAAAAAGCAGTAGTGTTTAGCTCACCTATGCCAGTATATACGTAGCGTGAGCTGAGGTTCAGTTCGTTATTCTTAGCTTTTCTGGTTGTCGAGGATTAGCGCCGCTCATCCTCCTAGAGACGCCGCTTTGCTAGACGTTTCTCCGTTTGCTCCGGTGCCTCCGCAGCACGTTTAGCCTTCTTGTGTTCGTTCTTCCTACGCTCAACCGCTAATTGCCACGGAACTACTTCAGGATCCAATTAGTTAAGCTTCTCCGCTCTTCTGCGCCGCTGAGCAGCCAGTTCGCTCTCCTTCTCCTAGACAACACCACAATGGCAAACACCCCGCTATATGTTTACCCCCCTTGATAACAATGCGCACGCGCACAAAATGAGAGGCGCTATCAAGCGGCTCCAGTGCAGCGTCAGACTTGGCTACTGCGCAACGGGGGCGCATAGCTGGGCACGCGCCGGCGCCAGTGCGCGTGCCGCGGCTATGGCGTCACTCCTCTGTAATGCGCAGACCGGTGAGGCGCCCGCGGCGGCGGAGGCTCCAGCGCGCCAGCTGTGCGCCGTGTGACGTCACTGTTCCTCGCGCATCCGCAGCACGGCTTTCCAGGAGCCACGCGAAACTGCTCAAAATCGGCCAGTGTAGCTCATGCAACAAAAGATGAAGAAATTTTCGGCCCAAGCTTACTACGGCTGAATCGCCATATGGTGTTTTGACTTCATCGTAGAATCGTAATCGCCAGGCTGTCTTTACACGTATACACAGGACTTCTTGTTTTTTCGCCTCGCTGAGAAAATCAACAAAGGGGCAGGAAGTCTATCCCGTGACCTTATCCTGGGTTTGAATTACAGTTCTAGTGGACTAACCACAATGATGTGGTTAAGCATTCCTTTCTTGTCAAAACTATTGTAGACTGGAATAACCTTGACCCGCGAGTGTTTGTGGAACCAAATACCACTGATAGCTTTGTGAAGCACTTGGAAATATTTCCAAAATAATATGAGTTCTTTTCTCGTTCTTCGTTTGCACTGTAACTTGAGAAGTTTTTGTGCGTGTGAGTGTTCTTTATGATGTACTTGCCCACTCCTGTAACAGCCCGTAAGGCCTAACAGTATCTGAAATAAATAAATAAATAAAAATGTAGGTGTAATATCATATATTAGAATCTTTACTGCAGTCTATACCTATAAAAACAAGTGCACAATACACTGACGGAATGACTGACGGAATGAATGATTCATCAATGCCCTGCCAAACTGCTACACCAAGAGGAGTAAAAGTTCAGGGGTAAATTGCTATCACAATGAAGGGGCTCGTTAAGGCGTAAATTTCGCAAACTCCACCCCTAACCAGGGAAAAGGAGGAAATTTTGTTTTGGGAATTTGAGATATCAAAGTGCTTTTTGCTGATATGTATGCCCTGTAAGAATCTCTGAACAGTAGGATTTCGGTTTTCCCTTGATGAAGAGTTACTATGCGAGTCGTCAGTTGGGAGCAAATTGGGTGGTTTTAAAGATTCCCCATTTATATTTCATTGATTGATACATCCAATGGACTGTTGCTGGTAAATGTTACTGATAAAAATTCACAAATAAATTTTCAATAATTTTACCAGCCGTCGCTAAAAGGAAGAAAGGAATATTTTTGAACTACTCGTCTGACGAGCCAAAAATACCCAACCGGTATGTCAACGCCCAGCAACACTCCTGGTTCTAGAGGCTTCAAATTTCAGGAGTAGATTTCTGTTACCAAGTAGGATCTTAATATGGCCAAAATTCTTAAAGGGGCCCTGAAAGGCATTTTGAGCACACTAAATGAAGTAGCGCAATCGTTAGATTGGGTCGTCAAGGTCATCTGGGCCAAGTATTACTCTTTTACGCGCAGCGGAAAGCTCGCACTTTTGTTGCAAAGTTTGTCGCTTTTTTCTCACCCTTTCCTTCGTGTTTTTGGACACCGCCATCTTCACATGTCTACATCATCGATTCCCAGATGTTCGTCATGAGCTAGACATCCTGCTATTGGGCGGCTTTTTCACGCACTTCCGGCAAAGAGATGAGTCGTCTGCTCAGCGTCGGCTCGCCGGCTGATATGCCAGCGGAGTGTCGGAGTGCTTGGACATTTTACGACAAACGAAACACTGTGTAAACAAACGCTTAACCGTTCGTATTGGATGCAACACGGCCATAACACGACATGGATATTCTCTTACCGGAGTACGTTCCATAAAGAAAGCTTTGAAGCCCCGTGGCACTTCTTTCGTGCAATCGCAGAGAACGCCGTGAGCCGAATGCCCGGGTTTGACGGATACATTTTTTTCCACTTCAAAACAATCCAGAGATGCGTTTCGAACGAACACAACGTCACAACATGCGTTGCAAGTCTGAACCGCGATTGACAGACGATGGGTTGCCTCCTCCTGCCCGTCGTAAATTCGGCACTCACCTCGCGCGCGGTTTGCGGGGACGAACAGCAACTCACTTAACTCTGGCGCGCAAGCCGAGATGGCTTTTAGCCACGCACACTGCACATACCCCATGCGAGGTTGAGTCGTAAGTCGCTCGAGAAAGATAATCCAGACCATGGGAAGCACTATCCACCCGCAGAAGCACAACGTTGCATTTCATCGCGAAACAAAGGCGTCCACAACACACACACCATCGCCTCCTGTAATGCCAAACGCATCTCACACTTCCTAATGAGAGTGAGTGGTACGCCTGCAGTGCCCACATGTCGCGAGGTGGGGCCCCGAGCTGAACCGGGATCACGCGACCGTAACTGACTTCTGGGGCGATTTGTGCCTTGTTGCCAAGGCAACCGATGTTTGAGATCGTCAAAGAAAGGCGCTCACTCCAGCGCTAGAAAGCTCAGAGCCGCGCCGGAGCATGTTTTGCCAACGTTGCCGCTCTCTACCACGCGTCGCCCCAAGCTGAACTGGTCACATGATTGAAGCGTTTTGTGCACGGGTTCTGTATCGGTTTAAAATGTCTTTTTCACATGGCGCCGGCAGGAATTACCACCACCGCAAAATAAGACCCCGCACCAGAGGGGCCACATCTGATGCGGCGGTTTTTGGATAAACAGTGCGCGGTGCTTGAAAGGGACCGAGCGCAAGATCCTCCCCAACGGCTGCGAGTTAGCCGCCGATTAAAAGTCACGTGCTGCACTGCAGCAACGCACACCGCGAAAGGGCAAGGTCAGGCCACCGCACACATGCGGCGGGATTTTTCGTTCGCTTATCCATCCTTGAGCGGAGTGCGGAATTCATGGTGTCAACAAAACTTGCCCGTAGCAGACGGCAGTCGGATGAGCGTAATGCGGAAGTACGTCACCGCTGACTAGCGCAGCATCATGGGAGGGATGTGCTCGCGCGCCGTCAACAGTTGAAAAGAGGAGGAAACGCGGCGCGACGATAATGCGCGGTTTTTGATTTACGATTTCTCAGCTAATACTCATCGCTTTAACAAAATTCTTGCGGGAGGAGATTGCTAATACATTGTCTTATTTGGTTACATGTACATCCATGCATCGGCGGAAGGTATTTCAGGACCCCTTTAAATACTACACCCATGAGGTAGTGAAAGGGGAAAATATTTTTTCACTAATTTTCTTTTCAACGCAGTACAGTTCAGATATCGAACAGGCTTTTGTTGACATTGGTAACCATTCAAATATCCAATAACTGTTTTGGAAGATTATTCTATGAGAGCTACCTAATACAGACAATCAAGTTTTTTTTAATTTTTGTGTTTTTACAGGTTCCGCGCTAAATATTTAGCCCATTGATATATCCCATTTACTTTTGCTTACAAATCCTGCCCATTAAAATGTCCCAAAACCAATTTCAGGATTTCATAGTACGATATATGAATAGAGGCACGAGGATTTGTTTTATTTCACCCCTCAGTAAGCGGATTTCTCTTTTCTCCAGCGTTTGAATACCGCACGCCCTTTGTTGAGACTTTCTGTAACCATGCGCCTTCCGCAGAAGCCCATGTTATGTATAATAAAACTTGCGACTGACAGTTACCCAGCACAGCTGCTAAAAAAACACTTCCCATAGGTAGGTAGTCGTTTGACCACACCATCTTCGAATAATTTGTTTCCGGATAGTTCCAATAAAACACGAGCTCCAGTCGTTTTCCATAACCTCAGGTCTCCGGTAGGAGCACATGTGTTGAAAGCGTGGGGGATCCTGTTTACAACAATATAGTGAATTAAGAAATTATGACAAGGGGAAAAAAAACTCAAAACATATTATGCCCCTTACAGTCCTTACATAGTTGCCCCTCGAGTATCACCGGATACTACCGCTGGCCTCCCTATATTAATTTGAAGCTTATGAAAAAAATCGTTTTATTGTTATCAAATCAGGGCAGTCGTTTTAATAAACCAAACGTGTATTTTCTGTTCAAGACCCTTTATTCCACTACTCAATGTGTCCAGCATCCCCTACACACATCACACATTGCGGGGAGAACTGGTTTCCTTGCTGCCGGACTCACCTCCTATCTTGACCTTGGGGGCGCTGTCAATGTGTTGTCGTAAAGAGAGTGATTTTATTCTTTTGCAGGCCACCATGCTGATATGCGCCCTTGAGAACGGAACTTCGGCGACGCAGGTGGAGATCATTTGGATCGTCGTGGGTGCCTTACTAGCAACCATCAGAATTGTGGCCGGCTACCTCAGCGTGAGCGAAGTTTTCATGCTTTCAGCAGACTACTTTAATGTGCACCAGACCTCCAAATAGTTGCATCAGTTTTAAAACAAAAAAACGAGAAAAAGCAATGTTTCAGCCTTATAGAATTAACGTAATTAGTCATTTCCCTCTACATTCCTGAAGGATTCTCAGAAACCCCGTACAGCAACTGAAGGCAGCGTTCATTGCACACACAGCGTAGGTTCGAACATAGCTGAATGCAATTTTGGTTGGTTATTAGAGGCTCATCCGGATCGTTCTGCCGAGTATTGTCCTGTGCTGTCATTTTTGTTGATAGTATCAGAGTATTTTTCTGTGCGAGTCTCATGTTTTCCAACACTACAGCACGAGGAATTTCAAAAGTACGAAAACCATTTAGGAATTCGAGAAATGAGCCTTTGCCTTTAAGATGTTTTGTTGCAACACGCATTTTCAAGGAGAACGCTACTGCGGTTTCACCCGAGCGCTCCCGCGTTTGTGTCAATGAGCAACGCTCTTAACTCCGAAGATTAAAATGCTGTGAAACTTTTTCTCTCGTTGCGACTTTTTTTTCAGATTTATAAGGAAAGTAAACCATGGATGACGGCATTCTACTTCTTGTGGATTTTCAATTTGGCCTATATGGTGTTCAAATGCGCGAGGCTCGTATCTGTGAGTACAATTTGGTGAAACAAAAAGAACCACTAGGCTTATTTTCTGTTTAGTCACTGTATTCTGGTTTCGATATGCAGTTCGCTTTGCAATAAATTGCCAAAAGAAAAGAACAGGTTAACGCTGAAACTAACAGCTCCCCAGCGGCCCAGTCTCTAAAGCTCGTATCCTTGGAACATATTAGCAACAATCACAGGGGCCCCATTCCCGTGTACACTGATGGCTCCGTTAAGGTTGCAGAGTCGGCGATAGACATTTTAATTCCTTCGTCGCCGACTACCATCCGCGCCCCACTTAGTCACAAACCCTATACGACAATTACTGAGCTGCGTGGACTCACGCCGCTTTTCAGTGTATTCTAAAGCAGCCGGCCAATCAATGGCCTGTTTTTACAGACTTCAGGTCAGCACTCTAGATCTTAAAATCACTTCTGAGAGAATAGTTGGCCTAGAAAATCAGTCTTTTGCTCCTACAATCAATACAAAGGGCCACAGTGAATATCTCCAGTGGCTTTTTGCCCACTGCGGAGTCACCGGCAGCGACGTAGTTGACAAAGCCGCTTCATCTGCCCACAGTCTCTGTACTCAAGCTCTGCCGATCCCATTCACGAGAAAGGATGGGGCAATACTCGCCTCATCAACTGCATGGAAAGCGCAGATGTCTATCTGGGCTGAGGACAGGCAGTAATAGTCACCTCTTCACGTTACTGATCCCAAGTGCGTCTTCAGGCTGCCACCAGGGCTTAGCCAGCGCGAGGGAGCCATTCTACGGTTGAATGGGATCTACGCAGGCCATTACCTCTACAAAATCCAGCATGCTTCTTCACCTTTTTGTCCCACATGCGACACATGAGGTGACATCCATCATGTTATATTCGTGTGTCCAAAGCACATCGTGCACAGGCAGAAACTCATAATATCTTTGTGCAGGCCGCTTGACGCAGGACTTGAGGGCTATTTTGATTCCTTGGTCGGGTTTCAGTCAGGCTGCACATTCAACCAAAGCTCTCTTGATGATTCTACGGAAAAGAGAGCCCCACAGATTTTTCGTAAAAAACTTCGTATATGACGGAGAATTTTGGGCGCATCTTCTTGTATCTTTTCATTTTTTCTTGATCTGCTATCACCTAGCGTAGCAAGCCAGAGCGACGGCGCGGCTAACGTCGTCGTTTTCTATTAAAGTATCTCTCTCTCTCTTACTCCTTCTTCTTCTTCTTCTTCTTCTTAGGGCCTGGCGTTCTTCATGCAAAGAACATTTGAATCATAGAGCTCCCTTCAATAGATCGGCACCCTCGGCAATTCTCACTGAATGCGAGACAAGCCCTGCAAGCCTGAAAGGTTGTAGTAATTTTTAGTCAATTTCGAGGTAGCCGAGCACGGCTTTCATACCGCGTTTACTTGAATACGGTAGTAGCGCAAAGCCTTTCCCAGCGCTTCACCTCTCCCGGATGTGAAATTATTTGCGGTAGCTTTCGCTATGTTGCCACATGTCTCATTCCTGTATGTCTTAGCTGCTGTCAGCTGCGCGGGAGGAAGGCTGCCTGGGTCCCAGGAGATTTGAGTCACTCTGATGTCGGTTGATTGTGATCGTCCCATGCAATGAAGACTGCTTCAATGCCATCCTCTTATCACCTTGTACCCAGTAGCCTTTTTCAACCTCCGCGCTCACATTCACGGAAGGTCGTCTTGCATTGCTAAAGAGTATGTTCATTATATAGATGTAAATACTTTTTCGCCAATTCTCACCACGCGCTTGACTCCTAGGGGCGCAGCCGCCGACACAAAAGCCGCTCAAGCGACGCAAACACGAAACGCTGGGCTCAGCCACCCTTTCTTCCTGGCTGGCGACGAAGAAGTGCGGCGGATTTCCTGTCTTTGCGCAATACCATGCAAAGGCCACCGATAGAGGAACTTGGCTGCTTCTGCAGCGCCGTAGCCGCTCCCGCTCGTTTATAACAAGCACTTCAATTCCCTTTCGTAGTCGCCCTTCCTTTAACTGCGACGGCGGAAACACGCCACGAACTTCCTAATCATCTTCGATCTAGGCCGCCGAGGCGGGCAGTGTTCTTTCATTGTAGTGCGTTTTGTGCCTAAGCTGCTTCAAAATAGCGTCTTAAAGTCTGAAGGCTGTAATCTGAGTCCCTCCTCCACTATATTTGCTCCCTCCACTAGGCCGAGGGGAGCATTGCGCAATGCTTATGCGTGGGGAAATCGATTTCAAGGATCTCCTCCGCTGGAGGCTCGAGGGGAGCAAGGATTCAGAATACCAGAGTAGGTCGAGTTAAAACGGCGGCACTTGAGTTTCGTTCTTCGCCTTTGCGTATGTTCAGGTGATTCCGCGCAAGCGCCCGAGATATAAAAAAATGAGGATTCTTCCACAGCATCGTTGCTACTTCCACTCGAATATAATTAGTTAGGGTCCTCATTGCGGAATTTTCTTGCGGAATCCAGTGGCGTGGGGTGCTTGTTTTCATCGTGGCCTAGGGTCATGGCTCACTAAGTGCAACAGCCGCAGAGCGCGGTGGTGTTTGTGTCGTGATATCTTTATCCCACTTGTGGGGTACCGTCCTTCTACGCGTATGCTGGTTTCCGTGGCTCCACAGTAGTTTTGGATGAAAAACCAGTGGTGAACACAGGTCACAATTAGAAGAAAATGACGGGGAAAGCGGGCAGCGGGCAGCTTGTCCCGTCGTTTTCTTCTGTGTCCTGTGTGCACCGCTGGTTTTTCACCCAATCAAACATGCACCAACAAGCCCAGTCCAACACCTTGGCTCGACTGTAGTTATCTAGGGTGTCTGGTGCTTATCGTTCTTCATTTTATTCACCAGCAAGTGAGATATCCTTCCGGACAACTGTTTTGTCTAGTAACTCTAAGTACAGCATGTTGTTGGGTTAGTTGGTGCTGCATTTTTAAAGGGGGCATGCAGACAAAACACGTTTGTTTTAGTCAAAAGATTTCGTGATTTATAGTGCACCAAGCGCTTGCCCGGCAGCAAACGATGCCTTATTTATTGAGAAATTAATGAATTTTGGCTAAAACTTTGATTCTCCCGCCAGATCGTGTGTTTCCGTGACGCGTGCCTTACAGTGACAAGGGCGGGTGGGTATACACATAGAGATAATATATTGACTCTAGACGGAAAGCACGCCGCAGCGCCAATGCATTGGAACCGTACGCCACAAAGCGGCAGCCATGATACAACGATTTGAAGGTTGCAAACTGAGCTTTTGCTTACTAAAAATGGCGAAAGCGATGCGTATTAATCTGACAACATGCTGCTGTGGCGTTTCCGCGTCTGGCTAGTAAAGCATACCGGGATTAACTGTAACATGGCGGCCAGCTGGCAAGGCGGATTTTGTGTAGGCGGCGTTGACAGCATTGCCTAGTTTATCTCCTGTGGGTAGGTAACCAACGTGTTTTCCGTTTAGCGTGCGACTTATATGTACTGAGACTATTTGAGCAAGGCGTGGCAACGCTCACACAACACTTGCGCGTAAGCTCGCATGCGACTGATCGCATACGCACGAGGACGCCAAGGAATCAGCTGGTCCGTACTGAGGCGCACAAAAAATGAATCTCCGTCATGATATGCACGTATTTTTGCACCGTGCCGCTTTATGTGCCATTCTGTGACATTCTGCGAGGCACTCAATGCTTTTCGAACGAAGTGAAGTTAACTGTGGCTTTAGCTGAATGTAAAATTTTTATTGATACCAAAAAAAAATAACGTTATCGCATTGCCGGTGGGTCGCGGTCCTTTTGAAGCACATGTGAACGAAAGAGCGCGTTCGATCGCTTCCCAACGGAGTGGCAGTATGCATGCCAAGGGAGTATGCGATATACAGTCAGCGGCGTGTCCCGTTTTCCTTTCTGGCTGTATTCGTCAAGTTCTTGCTGCTTTCCGCAACTTCAAAGGAAAAGCTTGCGGGGCTGAATAGGTGCAGTAATTTGCGCACAGAGCGCGCGAGGAGAGAACATTGACTTATTGTGGCTGATTAAAAAAAAGAAACCGCGTTTCGTTACCTTTTTTTTTTTGTTGTACCTTCACGAACGTTTGCGCGAAAGTTCGAAGCACGGCGAGCTGTATGAAGTTCCACGAATAAAACAACTTAAACGGTACGATTGTAAAAGCTGCTTTTATTTTTTTACATCGGGAACGATCGCTGGCTGCCACTTCATAGCCTGCAGTCAACTTGAGGTAGCCAGGTTCAGATCGAAATCGCTGTTCCGGCATCATTTGATGGGCAATAGATAAGATGCTTAACTTGAAGCAAAATGACGGCCTCGAAAGCGCCCGGGGAGGCAGTTGTTCAGCGCGTGCATCCGGGTTGTACACTTTTTGCACGCACGCACACCCGAGCTGGAGACTGCACGCACACTGCGAAAGTCAGGCGCAAAGGCGCAAAGGCCTCGCCACTTTCTAGCACCTGAACTTAAACAACAACGCAAAAGACAAGGACTAGAAAAGAAGCACAGACAAGCGCTGTCTGTGCTTCTTTCTTAGTCCTTGTCTTTTGCGCTGTTGTTTAAGTTCAGAATGAACCAACTGGCCCCAGTCGAGACGCTAATTTAATTTCTAGCACCCTTGAAGGAAATCGAAGCCAAAACTGAACTACACACTCTGTGTTCGCTAATTAGTTTTATACACTGAAATCGTTTTAAAAGAGCTAGTAATAATTACTGAGGCAATTGTTTGTAACTATTTTGCTCCGGTCTTTTGTTTTAGGTGAATAATTACTCAGCCACTTTTTAGCAGGCTGAATACAGTTGCTCTGGCAACCATGGGAATTGTATCATGTCAGCACCCACGATTCGTACGGTCTCAGTGTTCTCTTTACCCCTTGGGTATACAACCGAACTTCCAGTGTGCCATTAGGCTCTGTAGCCTTTCTTACCGTCAGTCCTCCCAGATAGCGCTACCATACGGAGCCGAAGGCCATTGTCCGCCGTTGCTTTGTTTTTGACCGTATTTGCACCCGGCTTGTTTTTGTTACGGTAGAAAGTAATCATTTTGTAAAACATGGGGTATGCTCGACCATGGTCGGGCTAGAGCGGCGGCGCGCGGTGTGTACGCCGCCGCTCTAGCCCTGCCGTGGCTGGACAAACAGGGTCACGTAAGACAACGACGCTTACACCAATCGACAAGTGTCGTTTAAGACAACTCCAAAGCGATGGACTGCTGTGCAGCTAAAACAAGCATAGTGCGCCCAGTTCCGACAGCAGTACGCATCAGTACTTCTATGTTTACAGGTATTTTCGTAACTTTCATTCTTTACCCCGCATTCTTACTGCTGCACAAAGAATATGCATATAATTTACCCGCAGATAGCCCTTATAAGCCCTGCCAAATTTGCGTTTGCTTTTGCCGGCCTCAGCCAATCCCATAGCTTGGCATAAGACATCATAGGTTCTGTTGCAGGAAATGAGCTAGTTGGTTCCATGGCCATTCCCTTTTCCCCTAATTATATGCTTCTTGGAGCGAATTGTACGTTAAGAGGGGTGTCAGTGTGATTTTAACAAGGCAATCTTTCGAATCAACCACATTTGTATTTTGTCTGCATGGACCCTTTAAATACAGCAGGATATTTAGCATATGTGAGGCAAGACAGTCAAATGCCGCTAGGTAGCTGGAACCTTCACTTCGGTGGCGAAAGCCAGGTATGCTTTAGTAAGAAAAACTGAAACCGTGCCTGTGAAATCCGCCTCTACGATTTGTAGGCCGCGCTTGCAGAGTTTCATAAAAAGTGTATACTACAGGAAAATCTGTCGCTGCAATCGCGTGCCGCCCTAAGGGCCGCCTTATGATCTGGAAGCTTATCATACTTCGCCTGACTTGCACCTTGCCCTGATGTGGCTTCTTATCAAAAAAGCAACAGCACTGGCAACACTCTTTCTTGTTCAGGCTGCACGGAAAGTTTACAAATTTCTGACGACCTATCTTATTGCTATACTATTATACTAAGTAAATAACTTTTACTATTCTTTGATGAGCAATAATAATGGTGTTTGCAGCCACAGGCAACAATTGAGCTTGTAGGCGAGCCATGCCATTTAACGGCAGTACGCTTCTGCACGGTACATCGCCGCACATCTCTCTGAAGCGTGGTTCGCCTGAGCTCTAGCGCCAGGTTGCCCTGCATTTTATATATTTTTATGAACCACAATGGCCCTGCCATAGCGCAGCTCTATAGATATTTAACGTTACCCAAGAACTCCAAACCCTAGCGCCCCCGCATCTCGTCTCCAATAGAAACGCAGCCTTCACGGCTGTGAATCAAACCTGCGTCGTCGTTCGAGGCCGCACAGATCCCTAACCATTACGACAGCCTACAGGAGTGTATTTCTACAAGTTGAGGCAAACGTTTTCGTTGTACTGTGGCGAGAAAAGAAAAGCTTAGAGTTTATAGCACGCAATTACAAGTGAAATGGGCTTCCGATGAGTGTACCAAGTGCCTGCGCAAACGATGTGTGCACTAATAACTGCTAAATTTTGGGCCTTTTTCTCGACAGCTTGCTCCGTATGAAAACTGGACCACGCTGTACCACGCCTCGATAGCGTGTATTTCCTGCACGCTGGCACTGTGGCTGATCCTGTTATTCTTCATGGTTAAGCTTGCGATGAACTTTGGCAAAGGAATAAAAGACGCACGTAAGTAACAGCCCTATTATTTCGATTTTTCGCAAGAGATACAGGCTGAATTCTTTCGCCTGATGTGGACTTCAGCACTAACGCATTAGTAAACAACCTTTGAGACGCTTCCACGGCCTGTATTCACAACTCTCAGCTGTAGATGAAGCCTGATATTTTCTAATATAAGCAAGGGACCTACAAACAGTGATTTAAACGTTAATCATTCAGTTTACAGAGAAATCTGCCATCTTTTTGTTTTATAGCAACTACGTTTTCCCAGCTTGTGTCCGTCGCCTTTATCCCGGCTCATTTACGGGCGCAGCACAGGTCTGAAAAATAAAATACTCGGTCTACATAAAGAAGTTTGGAGAGTTGAACTAGGACCTGTGTTTCTGAGACGGGTATCATAACCACTAGCCCAAGGCCATGAGTCTCTCATTACATGAAACTCAAAATAGAAACAGATCGGCCAAAAAATGATTAAATAACTGAGCACAAACAAGTAAGAACACAAAAGAACAACATGCATATAGCACTATCTTTACATGTATATTGTTTACACATACAAATGTGGACAATGTTGCCGATAATCGCACACAGCAGGGAGTGTATCATCAGTCATTACTCTTTCAGAAAGTTAAACCATAATTTCAGGGTTATGCACTGTGCGTAGCAAGACCCCTATACAAAGATTTATATGAGTTCAAGTTCCTTTTTGCGGAGTTGAAGCTTTAAGAAGGAACAGCAAGCTTCGTCTTTGCTTCTATATTTTGCAAGAACTGACAATTGCGGCTCCGAAAACACAAGCTGTTTGGTCGCGCCCACGCCCAAGAACATATTAACCCTGATAGACATCCCCACAGGAGATTGAACAACACTGCTCTAGTCATTACGTTTATGTACTCACTGGTTGAAAGTAAAGCGATGAATTTCCGATACGAAAAGGACTATGACAGAGATACCATCTCTCCAAAACTACTCACAGCACGTCTGCAGGGGGTATTCAAAAAGCCTGACTGGGAAAACATAGGATTAAGAACAAACGGGGAATATTTGAGCCATTTGAGGTTTGCGGACCCCATAACCTTGCTGAGTGAGACTGCAGAACACATGCAAACATTGCTTGAGGAACTACAATCAGAAGGCACGGCCATGGGGCTAAACATAAAGGTGAATAAATCTAAAGTAATGAAAAATAAGCATGCTAAGAACGTCTTCAACTTAGGAAGAGAAACGATAGAGGACGTAACAGAATATAACTATCTCGGACCGATGATTACTGCTGACCCCAACAACAAGACAGGAATCCGACGCAGAATATGTATGGGCTGGGGAGCACTCGGCAGGCACTACTAAATTATGAAAAGTAAGCTACCTCTGTCACTCAAAAGAAAAGTCTACAAACAGTGTATACTGCCGGTGATGACATACGGAGCTGAAACTTAAGGCCTTACTAAACAACTAGAACGCAAACATATAGGTCGGCTCAACGGGCCGTGGAACGAATAATGTTATGAATAAGACTCAGAGACCACAAACCAGCTACCTGGATCAGAGAACAAACTAGAAATGACGGTATGGTAGTTCAAATAAAGAAAAAAATGGACTTGGGCTGACAATGTAGTGAGACGAAGCGACAACTGGTAGACAATTAGGGTATCTGAGTGCATTTCATGAGATGGGAGTAGGAAAACAGGGAGGCCAGTGACACGATGGAGGGATGAGATACGGAACTTCGGGGTAAAACTGTGGACTTGAGTTGCGCAGGACAGGGGCGGTTGGAGGTGAATCGGAGAGGTCTTCGTCGTGAACTGGACCTCAGAAGTCTGATGATGATGACGATGAACTACGTTTAGAGGTGGTAAACCCGAGCCGTTTTTCAGGGCTGACACTGGCCTTGCTGTGCTTTTTGTGCATCCACGCAAGGAAACTTACCTCGGCCAGCTACTGCGGTAGTTCATTGCTTAGAACCAGTGTCCTTCTGCTGCCTCCAATAGCTCTGTCTATAAACACACAATATATTGTTAATTCAAGGTCTGAGGCAAAACAAGGCAACCGTTAAAAGGCAAAAGTAGTTCGAAGTTGCCCGCTTGTGGTTTCAACAACCTGTAGAGGAAGCATAATAGTCCGCTGAAGCACGACGGAGTGGACGGTAGTGTGAAGAAACAGGTAAAAAGTGGCCCCTTAAGCATAAGTAATAAAACACTACAAGAGATGAAAGCAAGGAACTATCAGGGACAAGTTCTCTCATAACTGACTCAAAACGACGCGACAGGAGCGGGACTCAAAATTATTTCTGTTTATGAAACTTCACCTTACGCCTAGAGGGTGGTACCCAGCGCTGATTCGACAGTTCGGGGCAAAGGGAACCTTTTTTTGAACCCTTACCATAACTTGATAGCCTGTACAGCTTGTAAAGAGCAGCCGGCCAGAGAAATCATCTGTTATGCGTCCTTTGACACCAAGGCTGCGATAACCGAGGCCCTAGTTATGCCCGTTATCTTCCTCCCAGAAACACAAAAATTAGTTAATCTGTGCTTTTTTAAGCGCGCCAGACTCTCTCCTACCTGGCACCAGAGAGAAAAAGCGGAGTCCACACTATGGGTCACATTTCAAGAGATTACAGGGTACTATCGACTCTAATGACAATATTTCCCTTAACCTCACTCCAACACACTAGCCCACATTTTATTACAGTGCGCATATAACCCCGCCCTCTTACTCTTTCGTTCCCTCTCCCTGAGCTATGGAAGAACCTGATTACCAGCGACCACCTAGACGTACACAGCAACCTCTGGCGCCTATGCTATTGACCGCCCGCTCATCACTTCGATTCCCGGACTTGACAACCCCTCCCACTTTATTGTTCAATGACATTTTCGTACTACCGCTACTACAAAGGTCACCTTTAGGCTTAAGCTCCTGAACACATGCATATGCATATGCTCCTGGGCACAAGCATACTCAACAGTCGCTGCTGTGAGTCTAGCAAAGTATTCAATCGTCACAGCAGCACATACTCACAATGCTGTATTTAACAACGCTTTATACTTAGGCTGTGTGCGTGCATTGGATATTGTGCGCGCACCCTGAAGCCTAAGGAATCTGTTACATAGCCAACGAAAAGTACACACTCGCAGTGAGGTATTGGGCAACTCTATCTTAGTCAAAACGTAGGCTGTTTTCACCCGGCATTGTGTGGTGGGCGTAGCCAAACTTTTACTGCCAAGCATCGACTTAATTTGTTGCCGTAGCTTCCTTCCATAACACTCAGAAAGTACAGTTAGATTTAAACAATATGAATATTAATTCTTATTTCTGTGGACTGAAATTTCAGTAAAACGTCACGATGCTGGAGATGAACGGAGCAGTGGAGAAGTCACACAAGAGGAGCATCACCTTCATATCGTTAATCACCAGAGGCTCGAAGTGTGAAGCTTTCGACTCGAGCCATCCCCTGACGCTGTCATCCGGAAGTACATGCTTCTGCATCCGACAGACAGTACAAAGCATGCTTCGCTGTACATTTATAACACCAAACTCGGGTTCCAGACTAGTTCTTACACCCCTATATACGATACGTACACGCAGAATTGTCAATAAAAATTTCATGTGACATGAAAATGAAGTGTCCAGTACCAGTGAATCGGCCTGGAATAACTTCACGAAGCATTTTCATGAGCGCAGGAAACGTCTATGTATAATCGCAACAGGCGATACAGACGAGGGTAGCCTGCCTGTTGAGAGTGCCCTTAGGATCGCCGGAGAGAAGTTCCAAGCAAACAATAATTTCACAAGGGTGCACTTATTTATGGCAGAAATCATAACCGAATGGTGGTAACCGTCAACACGTATGCATGTAGTACACGCACCTTGATTTATGGTCATTCATCTGTCGGCGACTCAGAGCGAATTGGGCGCGGCAGGAGTAAGTGCTTTCTTTTGTGCGTTTGGTGTGAGTGCCAATGCTCATAGCAAACAATTGACCGTGTATCTGCTCCTTTCGTTGCAAATGTCGACAAAGACGATAGTCTTTATCGGCATTTGAAAAATAAATGCTTCCGTTCGCTATCTCGCTCTCCTCTCACGTTGTTCCTCTTGCGTCGCACTCCTCCCAAGGTAAGGACGCCAAAGGTTGGCCTAAATCAAGTCAAATTTACCGCGTTCCACTGCTCCATGGTGCTTCGATGCCGGCGCTGCCGTACGGTGGAGACGCTCGTGAATCGAGGCGGCCTACTTCAACGTATGTAGAACCACGTTGCTCTACTCCACGTGCGTTCCAAGCAGAACGTGGGACGTATCTAGTGGAACCTTTTGTAACTGTTGCGGCTTGATTTCATAAAATGCCGCCAGAAGCTCTCGTGGGGCGGGTGACAGTAGGCGATGGCGGAGTGAATTTTTTTGTGCAGTGGATGAAGAATTCAATTTCGCGAAATTCAAGCATCTATGAATTTTTTGTCAAAGAAGACTGCAAATATCGCTTCTGTATTAATTTGTTGTGTTATATTTGCGTAATGTCTTGTCCTTCTTTAACAATGTTGACAAGTTTGAACATTACACCGGACTTAGACGGGTAGATTTGGCTGTGACTACATAAGACTATTGCGCAGGCGTTGTTTTACTTTGGCCGTGTGGCTGAATCGAGTCACAGACATACAGACAGACAGACACACAAACAGGCATACAGACAACCCAAAATCTCTGAGTTTAAGTACCCCAAGAAAGGCGATCGTCTTTAAAAATTGAGCGCCGGTATTTATTAAAGAGTAACAGCTTAGCCATTATTATTCGGTAATCGCAACACTAACACACTATTCGGTAACCGCAAAGACCTCATTATCAATATTCAAAAGTTGTGTATCGGGCACCCACGAAAAGTACCACGAAATTTTAGATTAGGAGGCAAGCAACAATGGTCGTCCGCTTCTTTTGTCATATGAGGCTTTCATCTATTTCACACGCAGTGGCATAGTGAATGCACACAACCTTAGAGAAGTAGAGTAAGGCGGGTCAAAATGCGACCGAAGTTTGGAAATAGTCAATATTGAATGAATTGTGAATAGTGATACCATAGAACGTCAATACAGGAACTTAAATTAGCGTACAAGGTATGTGCAAAATAAATATGGCCATGTTGCCACTGTTCAAAAGTGTATTTAAAAAGAAATCGAAAATGCGCAAAATGTCTCATTTTGACCAAACATGCGGTGCAAAATTAGACATTGCGTGGGGCAAAATCAGACGGTGCGAAAAAATTTAAGTCATTCAGATCTTGCAGTAGAAGCACTTCAAATCCAGCAGTAACGTTGCGACTGATGCCGGATTTTTCGAAAACCTTTGCTACTAATTCACCATTGTGGTCTATTGTGATTCAGTCGCCTACTTGGCTAACCAGCCATTCACGGCAGGCATTGTCGTATGCTGTCTTGATTGCCTTGGAAAAAACTGGCGTCAAGAGGTTGCAGCTTGTGTGTTACATGAATCGGCAGGGACAGCATAATGATCCCGTTGTCCCTGGCATATTGGATAACATCCAAATTCCTGGTATGGCTGGAATGACCATCCATAATAATCAGTACCTTGTGGCCTCGGAAAACATCAGCCAGTTTCCACGAAGTGCTTAAAAAACCACAAAAAAAAAATTCCCGCATTTACCCGAGGGGAAGAATGTGAAAGTGCGAATGCAGGAGTTGAATTTGCGCGGTTCGGTAATGTTCGCGAAAGAGAGATCACACACACACACACAACTACAAAGAAAGAAAGATGCATTTATTCACAGACACCTATTTGTGTTGTCGTTGTACTTGATTGCTAGAGCTTATCTCAGCTTTGAAATTTCGTGTCAGTACTCCTTTAAGCGGGTGCATTAGCCCTTCTCACGCCCGATTCCTGGCCAATCCCCCACGTGGGTATGTGCCATGCACAGACACCTATTTGTGTTGTCGTTGTACTTCATTGCTTGAGCGGATCTCAGCTTTGCAATTTCGTGTCAGTACTCCTTTAAGCGGGTGCATTAGCCCTTCTCACGCCCGATTCCTGGCCAATCCCCCACGTGGGTATGTGCCATGTCAGCGGCCAGGCAGCGCGCGCCCATCTCCCCCCGTTGCTAAGGAAGACGAGGAGATTCCTGGCCAATCTCCCACGTGGGTATGTGCCATGTCAGTGGCCAGGCAGCGCGCGCCCATCTCCCCCCGTTGCCAAGGAAGACGAGGAGCGCGCGCACCCGCAGCTGTTGCTATGCGGACGGCGGCGGAATGCGGACGGCGGCGGAGGCTTCAGGCTCGCTTAAGAAGTGCATTCGCACTTAATATCTTCGTTCACCCCCGCATTGTCTGACACGCATTGCATTGTACCAGTGGAGGGGGGGAGGGGAGCGTGTGATGTCAGTGACGGTCTTCTTACGACGAGTGACGGTCTAATCAGTAACGAGGAAGAGCAAACCCCGTTCTAGTTGCCCAGCAAACAGCAGCAACCCTGTGCCCTCTCTTCCCACTTGACCTTGCCGGCAAAGCACCTTTACCTGTAGAGGCAATTATTTTATGTCTGTGCATGTTTCGGACCCCAGTGTCGTCTAAATTGAAAATTCGAGAAGGTGTCAGCTTCTCTTCAGTTAGGATGTGTTCCCTACCGTCGAAGTATTCATTTGCTCCTGATCTAAAAAGTGACAGAGCTCCCATCACTGAAAGTCGTAGTGGTTTTGAAAGTCAGAGAATTGCTTTGTGGCACTTCAAGAATGAAGAAATCCCTTCTTTACATGCTACTTTCTTTTTCTTGTTAAATAGATGTTCGATGTTGTTTGCTTCGCAAAAGTTTTAAACTAACCTTCGCACATCCTTGCATGTAAGGCCGAACAAGGCTCCCTCAATGCATAAGATATGCTCGACGAGCTGCTTCTCTTGTTCTGCTGACAAAAGTCTTCTCTTCGGTACCAAACCACTTCTGTAAGTGGCTTGGCTTTGAAATTCTTCCCATTTTTTACGCGTCTTTGGAAAGCATCCTTGGGAACACGGAACAACCGCGTGGCAGCGCGAATGGAGTGAGTCTCGCCCTGAACAGCATTCAGTCCTTTTATCATGTCGTTTTTTTTCGAGGAAGCTCTGCATGGTGGTTTCTTGTACGCCCGCACCCCAGTAAACAAAAAAAAAAATATAAGTAACGAGCGTAAGTGAATGATTCAGTTATTACGACGCTCTCTAAGCCAATTCACTGCCTTTTTGTCGCGTTTTTCCCGTCTCACATGCCCGAATTAAAAAAAACTCCCCTTCGGCAAAGGGCACCAAATGAACTAAACTTTTGGTGGCATGTAGCTACTAGTATAAAGTAGACGTAGCAACATAAATACCTACGTTGTTGCCCTAACACCGGAGTACCTTGAAACACGGATCCGAAAATTTTTCCGGGCACAATTTTGCCCCTTTTTGTGGGGTCACGAACACACTGACAACAGCCCCGCAATTTCTGACGCGCGAACCCTACTACCAAATATTAACTTTTAAAGCAAAAAACATCGAAAACTACAGCCCCTATCGCTGAAACAGAAACAAAGAAAAAGTATTGTTTGTACTGACCATAGTACGCGGCAAAGTCAAAATGTCATTTTGCCCCGCTTTACCCTAAAGCTCCTATGCAGTAGCCAACGTTCTTATACGATGGAGCACCGCTACACATTTAATCATGTGGCCCGTTCAGAAAGAAATGTTGTATTGAGGGGGCCACATTTTATCCTTACGGCTGGAGTTTCATTTACTCGATTATATCTTATCTCCTTCATCAGCTGTCCGTGTACGTTTCATGGTCGTCCGATTTAGCTATTCCGATGATGAGGGCGTCGATACCGATAACAGCTGCAGCCGGCGCGGTAAATCGCAAAGGCATGAGCGTTTTTTTTTTTTTAACTTATAGCGACCCGCCGCAACGTGCAGCCATGCCGTGTGAAATACGCAATTGCCCCTTCATTTTTCCGTTGCGAAGTTACGTTGCATTCAATCTTACAGCCAAAGTTCGCGGAAACACTACGCGTAAGTCACGACCGGCTTTATAGATAGCCACCTACCCATCGCAGCCGGTGACAATGGAAGCAAGGGGGCCAAAAATTGCCGTGCTGCGACGGCGCGCTCCGTCAGGTGGGGCTAAGTTTAATCCCCGAACTCGCCGGGGTGTTCTCCACTCGCAGTGGGGCTTTCGACTGCTCGCATAAAAAGTAATGGTCGTAAAAATAAATGCTGATTTTTCCGATCCGTACCTACAATACCGGCCAGCAACGAGAATTGACGGTTAAGTCTAGACCCGCTTCTTATACAGAAGCCGACCGTTTTCTCAGACGCCGAAAAATCGGACTTGCTGAACATTCCGGACTTTCCCGAGGAACCCGCAGTTGTTCCATAGCAGTAACGCATATAAACAACAGATATTTTGGACAAAATAAAGCCAAAAGTTCAATTTGCCGGACAAAAGTTTCCGCGACAGAGCCGCGGTGTGACTCCTGGACGACACCATTTTGAATCATAAGCCACCTGGCTTGCTTCGGATTTAATGGGGATTGGCTTGACTCCCACCAAGGGTAACAAACTTTTACCTTGGAAGCCGCAATTTTGCATGGACTCTCCCGTTGCGGTACATTTCGAGAGTAGGCTGCTGTGCACAGCACGATGGTTTTGTGAACGGAGCTAAGGGACGACGAGATTGTGCGCGTACACTCTAAGAAAAAAGGGTAGAAAAAAGGAGGAAATCGAGGGTTTTCTCCCCCGGACCAGCGAGATTCTCCCTTTAGCTAATTACACGTAGCGCCCTCTGTACGGCCTCTACGAAACACCGAAACGGGGGAGGAAATATTCTCCCGTGTCGTCTGCGATCTGTTGTCGTCGCCGACGCCGAAAACGAAACCGTTCATTGTTGCAATGTGGCTTTCGCCGATCGGGCGCATACGACGACTATGACCAACACCTCCCCTGTGATGTGCTGCTTGCTTGTTTTCTCGCTGTCTTTCTTTTTATTATTACCATGTGCCCGCCACGCTAACGCACGGCTCGCCAGCCGTGTGTTTGAAGCACATTCTGTAGGCACCACTGCATGCTTGCTGTGTGCGACTCGCCTGCGCCCTGTTCAACGTTACCACTGCATTTGTGGACGTCTTATACTGACGACCAAGGGTAGAAGAGGTCAGCGATGATAGCAAACTGCCCCTTTTTTCGTCAACGAGCACGGACCGCAGCATATTGAAGCATCAGTTACCAACAACAAGAGACCCCCATTCAGCAACATCTTGGCTGAATGGTTGCCAAACTAGCGGTGCGCTCTACGGTAAAATAGCGAAGGCGAGGCAATACGTATCATTACCCAAACATACCTGCCGCACTGTTTCGTGAAACGTTTTTTCTTCTTTGAGCTATTTTACTGCTTCTTACAAAACCTCAAATTAATAAAAGTTTGCAATTGCACGAGTTTTATTTGATGAAATAACAAAACCCACCTAAGGCTTACGCACTGCCGTGGGGTATCGAAATAAGCAACGATCTCACTGTTCCTACCTGCATTCTCAGCGATCAGGGTTATAAATACTTTGTCGCCGTTTCAATGTTTAGTTGTGGCTTGTGATCATGCGGACATGTGTGAAGTGTACTATATGGTGTGGTGTATTATGCTTGCGATGTTATGTGTTGCGTGTATAGTGCGTTGGCAGTGCCATTAATGAAGTGTATGTCGCTGTGTTGTGCTATGTTTGTTCCCAATATGTGCCCGCCCACATGCGGCCTCTTTGATGTTGGCTACAATAATATACGTTATCCATAAAGAAAACCAAGGAAACACCTTGATGTAAGTGCCCACTGATGGTGATGCTTTGTAGCTGCCCCTCACCACCCCTACTTTTTTTTTTGCGTCATCTATCGGTCATTTTAAAAAGTTTACGGTTGCTTTACTTCGAGCACGCCAGGGGGCGAGCATTGTCATATCCTCGTTCGGACGGTTGCGATGGTTGCGACCGCCACGGATACGTTTTTCGTGTTGCCTGCATTGCCTTTGCGCTGAGATTGCAGACGATCCGCGTTTTGATGCATCGGTTGTAGCAAGGTACGACGACTAACAACAACTGGTTGTTCTCAAACGGCCGCAATGGATGCTTGTGATCTCGAGTGCGGTGAACGGCGGGGTTACGAGCCTTTCGGAAATAAAGGCGGCATTTTGGAAGCAATCGGTATGACTTCTACTTTGTTTACGGCGGCGCGTTCGCTCTGAACGCGTAGGCGGGGCGCGCAGCGAGACGAATGCAAGAAGTCGCGCATATACGATTGGCGACATCGCTTGCTAACCGCAGTTCTGGTGCTCGGTAGGTAATTTCTTTGTTATTTTAGCGCATTTTAAGCGCACACAACCACGGTAACCTACGTATGTGTACTTCCTCGATCCTCAAACCGATCAGCTCGCTAGGCCTTTCTCGCATGACAAGCCTTGCTTGGGTGATGCTACCTGGGGAAGGACACTCCTCCATTAGCTCACGAAATGGGGAAATCTTCCTCCACTCCTAGGAAAACGCGCTCCTCCCTCTTAAAGGGAGAATCTTTCTACCTTTTAGGGAGCAATATATGATACATTCCTGTTCCACTCTTAAGGGAGGAACTACCACACCCTTTTTTCTTAGAGTGTAGTGATCGCGCTGCCGCAAGGGGCCCGCTACGACCGCGTGCAGCGAGCGAACGGAATGCTGCTCGATTAGCATCCTTTTGTTTAGAGCATTTCCGTTCATTACAACATTCGGAAACCTTGTATAATTTAGATTTACGTACAGAAGCTTTCTTTTGATATGTAGTTTGGCTATGCATGACCAAAAGGTCACAGGGAAGGCTCGAATTTGCATAAACACCCCAACAGGGCCATTCTGTGCATGGGTGAGCCGTCATTATTGCGCGAAGCAGCGTTTTTTCCAGCGAAGGGAGAAGTTATTTATTTAAACCTCTTCAACGGCTGCGGCATTTTCATCGTTACTGGGGCCGCGCTCTCCACCAGGGTTACCAGATCGTTCGAACCACAAACCGCTAAATCAGCCTCCACAGTAGCCCAAAAGTAGACCAACGCGGAAATTTTAATTAGCCCAAAATTATTCTTTTTGCACGTGATTTTTGCGCACATCAAATTACTTTAAAGCACCACGGAATTTAAAGGGCACGAATGACGATGGGGGTCGGCGTCTGAGGCGGGGCATTCACCGTTCTGGGGTTCGCGAGGTCTGGCGGCAACGTGTCAAGGGAACGCGGTGCATGGTTTGACCTCCCACTGTCTAAGCTATCCGGCTGTTAAAACGAATGGCTTGCCAATAACCAACACCACTGTTGATTTAAGTTGTTTCGAGGAAAGAGCACAACGTCTCTTCCGCCATGCATCTGGCGCACCGATGCCTGGGCTCTGGGAGTTCACTGCCACTGCCTTTGACACACAGCCTCTGCAGTGAGATCCTCGCATCTCGAGCACAGGCCCCGCCTACTCAAATAGCCGTTAGAAGCACTGGCCGAACGATGGAGTCGGGTATCAGTTAGTGCCATTGTGGCTGCCCGATGCGACTTCAATGGTTTTGCCGAGCGGCTTTTCTGATCAACGTGTCAAGGCAAGACGAATGCGGCCTGCTGCTGGCCGCCCAATGCGTAGCAAAGGGGGGATGAGGCCAGTGGACGAAACAGATGCTGAAGTGGAGTTCAGCGGAGTCTAAAAGCAGCACCCGAGCGCTGCTGTAAACCTTGATTGCCTTCCTTCGGCCTATTTATGTGTATACTGAGCTGTCTGCGTGCCTGGGCGCACGTTGCTGTGCCATTCCGTTCCCCTGTCCGCGGTGCAGGAACACACAAAATCGGAGTCGTTGTCTGGCACGCGCTCTCCGTATAACATAAATTTCCTTACAGCGAACGATTCGACACCTGCGATACCCCCAGCGTTTTAAACAGTCAAACGGCACAAGAACTCTGGTTAGGAAAAACAAGGGCCACATAGAAGCTTCGGCGAAGAAGCCGCGACTCCCCGCTGCTTTTCTTTCTTTAGGGCAGAGTTTTGTTGGTCCAGGGGCTTCACGGTTAGGCCGAGTTCCGATTGCTGATGGTTCGAACGAAGGCGCAGCCCCATCCACTCCTTCCGGTTTTCTCCCCTCACGTCTGTCGCCCTATTATCCATAAGTTCCATTATCTATGTTTCCATACAAAAGGCAAGTTAGAGTTTGAGTTAGAGATTGGGGCTCCCTTCCGCTGCCCTAGGAGACGAGGCCGCGGACTAGCCTCCCTGTTCGGGAACAAAGTAAGGTCAGTCGATCGCCTCTGAAGGCTTAAATCTCCGCGTCGGACTTGGTTCAGCCAAAGGTTCAGCTCTTCAGTCGGACTTGGTTCAGCCCTTAACTCCGAAATGCGCGGGTGGAGGAGGCGCCGCCGGACCTTTGCCTTTGCACTTATTGTGAGCGCGTCGAAAGCCTGCATGTGGAAAGCGTGCAAACACGCTTGCAAATTGGTCTGGCACGCGCCCCATCCTTAGCGTCACCAGTTTGGGGAAGACATGTTGTAGTGGAGAGGGGGGGGACGCCATATAGCCATTAGAAAAATTTCGACGCCATATCAAATAAATGATAGCCCAACTTGGCTGTTAATAGCCCAATCTGGTAACCCTGCTCCCCAGTGGCTTGCAAGCTCAAGAACTGGAAAAGTTGGCAATAACAGCCCTACAAGGTCGATGCTTGCGGTGAGAACCACATTTATCTCGGGATATCGTTTGAGCCACGGCCCCCGTACCGAGGCGATAGGAACTTAGTGCACCTGCACGGCTTGCTCAGCTGTGCGCAACAAATACCATCACCTTCGACATGTTCACTGAAAGTGCGACGCAGAAATGTTGCAGGATCTTTCAGCGTATTGTTGCGTACAGCAAGTGCGTACTCCGGGTGGTGGTTTAATGAGGCACAAAAAAAGCAAAGAGCCACAGCTACGGGTGTAATCTAAAAGCGCTCGAGAACCGAGAGCCAGGCACCAGCGCGCGCGATCCGAAGGCGATGATTTCGTTTCCTCTGCCTCGTCGTCGATGGCAGTTGAGTGTGTCCTTTCTTACAAAACATGTGACAATATTTATACGCGAAAGCGTTTCCCTTGATTATGTTTGTAACCGAGTCTTCTGCCTAAGCCTGGGATAACCTACAACCTTGGCACCAGACTCCCTACAGATACGTTTTCATGAATCACTATTCAGGCTGCTACTACACTGCCTCTGTAGACCAGAAGCTGTAGACTAACCAAGATGGTGAGACATTTTTGACGCACGCTGGGTTTTTTTCTTGTTGTAGTCTTGCTATGCGTCGTAAGCCAATGTGAACTGACCGCGAACCGAGTGTTTCTTCCCGTTTTTTTTTTTTTTCATCCTTGTGATGCTATATAGAAAACAGTGAGCGCAAAGTGCTTCTTTCTGTTCATTTTTTGCTGATCGATGCTATAGAACAAAACGCGCGGAATATCTTTAGGGGTTTTATTCTTTGAAACGTACATGTGGTATAAAATGCGTGAACACCATGGAACCCGTTAGCAAAGGATTCGCAGCTGTGTACACTTTTTAAGTGCGAATGCACTTCTTAAGCGAGCCTGAATCGTCCGCCGCCGTCGTCCGCATAGCAACAGCTGCGGGTGCGCGCGCTCCTCGTCTTCCCTAGCAACGGGGGGAGATGGGCGCGCGCTACTCTCCTCCTCCTCTCTCCGCTCAGTGACTGCGGGTGTTGGGCGCCTCCTCTCCACTTCGGGCGGGAGAGCTCTCGCTCGCGTAGCGGGCGCTCCGCATTCCGACGCGTGAGGGCGCTCGTGTAGCCCTCGCCGTAACGGCGGGCGCTACTCTCCTCCTCCTCTCTCCGCTCAGTGACTGCGGGTGTTGGGCGCCTCCTCTCCACTTCGGGCGGGAGAGCTCTCGCTCGCGTAGCGGGCGCTCCGCATTCCGACGCGTGAGGGCGCTCGTGTAGCGGCCGCGTGGCGCGGGAGGGTATTAGTCGAGCGCGCGCCGTCGTCGAGAGTGGTCGCTGGTCCTGCATCTCGATAACGATGATGGCGGACCGGGCAACGGTACCAGCAATAACGAGTGAAATATCTTTCTTTGTAGTTGTGTGCGTGTGTGTAATCTCTCGACTACTCATTAAGATCACGATATCCACCGTAATCGCGCAATCAACAACCGTGCATTCGCACACACTCTCCCCCTCGGGGAAGTGCGAGGGAATTTTTTTTAGGATGATACCGGAGTGGGAGCGCGTTCGGTGGTCACCAGTCGGGATGCGGGCTTTTGCCATCCTAGCCAAGTAATAATGTTCCGTTAAAAAAAGTCTTATTTGAGCACACCGTCGATCATCCAGAAGGTACGTACTTCTCCCAGCATGAATTGGCAACACTGAGCGCAACAGAGCGAGAAAAGGCCGAAATAATGATGATGGCAGGCCAGATAAACGCGCATACGGCGGAAATATAGGATCAAATGCAGCTCCAGTAGTCGCAGTAGAGTCAGAAAGAACTAAAAAAAACCAAACAGGCAATAAGAAAATCGGCACGCGGCATTGGCGAGTCCAGGTCACTATCTATAATTCCGTCTGTGGTATAAGTGAAGTTGAGACAGATGCACTCTGAAGGGCAGGGGGGCAATGTTAAGTCGATTTGTTTACTGCCAAAGTTAAGATTAGACCGCACGCTGGGTACTACAACATACGTTTTATCGAAGACATCACAAAACTCAACAATACAGGCACCTATACCGATTCGCGCGGCCGGAACAACTGGCCAGCTCTGGGTTATGTGGTTCTGGAGTTGGCTTCGTCTGAAATCCACCAGCTCCTCGATAAAGAGTAAATACCCCATAAGTGTGCGTTAAGGGAAAGCTGCACGCACCAGAAGCCCTGCCTGAACTTGTCTTAGGCTGCAACAGGATACTGCGTGCGGCGAGGTCACAGCGTTCTATCGCTACAATTTCCGGTGCAGTCGTGTGGTGCTATGAAATACGCATTCGTGGGGGCAGCTTCCGTTTAGCGAGGACAGTCAATACTCTAAGAGTAACCAGTTGGCCGGGTTGTGGTACAACTGCGGGCGTATCCCAATTTACCGTGGCAACTGTGAGCACCCCACTTTTCATTGGAAATGCCGATGCCGTGTTCACCATGGCTTCGATAAACAAGTTTCAATTTCTTGACCAGTTACCACCTAGGGCCTGACGCACCGTGCAGACATGTTGCGGCGCTCTCACTAAAGTTTGATGTCGTAGGACAGGGTGAGAAGAAAAATAATAAGTAATTGTAAAGGGTGCATCGATGTGTTCATCGCCTTTCTTAACTGACAGTATGATCGGCAGGCTAAAAATGATGAGCACACCCATGCCTCTACCTAGCGTGTCTGCCACTGCAGTGTAGCTCGCGCTACTAAGTACATAATGCCGTTATTGCCTTTTTTGACAAAAGTTAGACCACATGATAGGATCTTCCTTGCACTCCCATTCGCATTGTTTGCTTTTGCTATTGCCGGATGTGTGGTCATGACTTCGGCATTTTGTACACATATGTGGCCGTCAGTTCATGTTCGTTCCATGTTTATACCCCGGAATTTTAAGAAATTTCACGGTTTTCGAATGTAGATTCTGTTCTTCCATTGAAGGAACTCTTCTTTGGGAGATTCTTCATGGGGGCTACGATTACATGTCAAGGTGATGTTTTGCTCTGACTTCTGTTTGATAGCTTCTAATTCTAATGTGTCGTACAGTGGTCACAGCTTCTCACAGAGCTTCTCACAGTTTTGAACGAGCAGCAGTTCGGATTTCTGATTTCTCATCAAGTGTATACTATACAATAGGTTTAATCTGGTGAATGTTTAGGGAACACAACTGGGGTGCTGCTGCTGTTGAGGGCTCAATGGAGCTTAGAGTGGCTTCAAAGTCACACTGCACGGTTTTCGCAGAAGATTGCTAAGTTTTTCTTTGTTTTCCCTCCAAAATATATCTGTAGACGGAAGGTTCATGTTTTGATGGTTTTTCCTAAGCAACCCTTGAACCCGTTTTTCTAATAAGAAACAGAGTTCCGCTGTTTATAACGGTTAAATTGTCTGCTGCTTGAATGATGAGAGACCGAGAACAGTTATCTTCCTGAAAACAAGGTTTGACACAGGCTTGGAAAATAAGGTTCGTGGAGGCTCATTTTGGGATCCATAGTTTCTAGGCGGCGTTTTTACAGTATCACGTGATATGAAGACAAATCGAATGTATTTAGCAGTCAATTGAACTTGAACCCTTACCTTCACACTCACCAATGTCGTGGTGCTCTGTGCCGACTACACTGTCGGCAAACCGCCAACCGTTGCTTGACCAGCGCATCGGCTGCGACAGTTACAGGCTTGTTCACCTTTTCAAGTTCTCGTCACAGTAGCATGCAACTTGGTGGCTCTGGGTCCGTGGTGGCGCCATTCTATATCCCCTATATCCCCAAGATTGGTCAAAGCTCCAAGAGTGTTCGAGAGGGATGAGAAAGACAAGGAGAAAAAGATCACAATCTGCGTGTAGTAGGGCCAAAGTTAGGAGGCCTACCGAGACAGTTCTAGAAGCAGAAAGTCGGGCAAGAAAGGTCTTTAAATTCCAATGGTAATTTTCAAATTTCTTTATCTGGCCTCCGTAGAATTTCCCGGAAATTTAGACGCGTTCAGTGGGTGGATTGCTTGAAAGGCCTGATTGAGAGCTGATAAAATTGAGAATACCCCCATTGTGTATGAGATTAATTTTATAGGACGAGACGAACGACAAATCACGGCGAGTATCTTGAAGCGATTGAGTAAACGAACGCTACGTATTGCCTCAGCGACCCGTGAAAGGACGATGTGATAACTTTTTCTAATAACTATGAATCTCGCTTTCAGTGCTTCATATCAGGTGTTTTCTTGCCACACATATAGCGGCAACGCTCTTATTATCTTTGATGCTTTATCGTGGACTTTTGCCGCGGTCTATCTGCTTCACGATCAATTAGAGCTCACCAAAAAAAGCTCCTGACCGACATGCTTTCTGGGAGCTGAACGTGAAACTTGTCCCGGCTTTATCACTGCCGCACGCTGGCGACCACTTCCAAGAATCTTGATTCCGAGCGCGATTATAAAGTACCGCAATTACAACAGTTACTCTTGCTACCCGTGTCGAACGGGGTTTCTCGGCATTCTGCTGCTCTCTTCTGGCTGTACAGTTTGCGGAAAACTGCAGCTGCGGAGCATTTAGGCAAACATGACTGCAGGGGCTGCAACTTCGGTGGTCACGAACGGGGCTGAACTCCAACACGTGAGTGACAGCCCTGCAGAAATTCAGGAAATCCGGCACAACCGCATCTTTGGAAAGGTATTGGTGTTTTCTATTCACAGCATGCTGCCGCATCTTCTGGTGCACCTACAGCCCTTTTGGTGTTGGTTTTTATCTCTGGTGTAAAATAAAATAACTGCGACTCTCTTGCAAACGCTTGCACAATACCAGGCGTTATAAACATGTCCGAAGTGTTCATAATTTCACTCACAAAATTTAGGGGTACTCATACCGTTCAGCATGAAAAAAATATTGCCCTCGCAGTTTTTGTTTACAAAGTGCCAGCGATTCTCTAATAGTAACTCGTGCCGATAAGTGTTCGCAGATGGCCTAATCGGAACTGTTAATTTTTCTTCTTTTGTGTAGTCGGTCGAAGCCACGGAACAAAATGCGACATAAAACGGTCCGAGATTCGTATTCATGTGTGTAACAACAACAAGGTCGCTCGACTGCCTTAGGAGCATTACTCATACCTGTCACGTTACCCAAATTCTCCGCGAGACTTCGGAATTTTGATGGATTTGTAAGATTGTACGACCACAAAAATCTCCGAGAAACACACGCGTGTTTGGCCGGATTTTTCTATAACTCTACCACATTGCGCTCGTCTACCTGACAGTCCAATCCAATCCTAAACCAATTGACATCGTTGTCCGTGAAGAGCTTAGAAACCGTAGTCGGTCATGCGCATTGGTTGAACGGGTCAATACCGCAGCTACGCTGAGTGCGATAGGCACAATAGGTGCGATGTTTTCTGCTATAGCAGAAGAGATTGCACCGAGTTTTGAGCATCTGTGTCTGTCAGCCCTCAGTCATTTTCTTTGGTGAAATGTCGCGGGGGACAACATTGTTACGCTCGACAGTGTGGCTAGGACTTGCTCAAAAGGGAGGCGTCAGCCACGTTGAAGATTTAACAAGTGACCAGAGGTACAGGTTTTTTTTAGTTTAGACGAAATATTTCGGTTCGTACTCTGTTGTAACTAAGCTCGAAGTGCACGTAAAATATTCCATTCTGTCCCAATTAACTAAACCTCCTCCCCCACCCCCTACATCCCCGACCCCCGCAGTGGTCAGATCTCTCCAATGTCATCCCGGCGAACCTGGAAGGTATGACTAATGCTTGCACATAACGCAATGGCATATAGAATCCGCAAAAAACATACAAACAATTACTGCATAAAAATGGAAATTCATCCCGTGTCTACTTCAGTCTGTAGAATAATGTGCGCAGATTAAGGCACTTTGACCACACAGTAGAACGTCCCATTGTGTTCTGCACTAGTACGGTGCTTTTATATTGAATTTCTATGGACAGTACAGTGCCACAATCCGATTACGTTGATCAACAACCAGTTGCAGATTAAAATCTAGACCCACTTTTACAAATTCCGAACGTTTGTATTTCACCGGTAAGGCTAAGCGGTAACAGGGTCAACTTTTGAGTCTCTTCGAAAAAACTTTGCTGACACCGCAAAGCAAACGTCGTTCCCATCCCCAACCACTGTGACTCCTTCCTAGCCACCATAATGGCACACATCAAGACTCTGTCATCTCTCCCTTCCTTTTACTACCATGTTACAACTCACCCCTCCACAGAATCTGCAACATACAGCGCGGCCACTAAGCAGACGACTTGATTTTACCGCCTACCCGCGGTTCAATAGAACAACAGGGCGCCCTGCATACAGCCAGACGTGCGCTTGGCCCAAACTTCCAACTCACCCCGAATCCGAAGTTAAGGTTCCCACAGCGCATTCTTAATACCTCAACTATCGCTCCATCCCAACCTTACCATACATTTTTACGGCGTCCGATATCTCCGCTGAGTCAACTATCGTGTAACTTCAAACTGAAACAACCACATATTCTATCCGACGCTGTGGCCCAACAACGGCTCGAAGAAACCGACCTTGTATGTCTTATTTAGAGCCTTCTTATTAGCTGCATCACATATAGAACCTATTGCTTTAATTGGAAAATATAGAAACTAGACATTATCATTCACCACGCATACAAAATAGGTGCAGGGGTCGCTCCGGCAAATTCCGCAGTCAGATTACTTGAGATGCTAATATATTACACCAGAGAGGAACTCTCCAAAGACCATGTCGTAAACAGCTACAATATTCTACAGCCTACGGCGATGTGACAACGAACTTCCCACATCCGTTCCCCTCTTCAAGTCCATTTAACTCTCTGGGACTGAAGAACCCTTGATTCTATCCCCCAAAACATCCACCCGTCCACAACAGTCCACTAACAAGGCCGCATACGTGCCGCCCATAAGATACTGCACAAGAATAAGATACTGCCCATAAGATACTGCACAAATATATCACCAAACGGGCGTTAACTTTCTCCACACTGGGGACTAGCCGCCACCACACCCTCACAACTTACTCCGCCACATCAACCACTGCCCAATATGCCTTCGTAATATCATACGATTACCAAGCTACCTGCGGCCAATACACCGTGAGTTGCATAGTCACCCTCCTACCAGTTCTTTAGTGTTTGCGCACTTCTTCCAACCTTTACATTATCTTCATTCGCACGCACACGTACTGATTTGGAATGAGATAGCTCGTGCCACCCTCGGCCAACACATAATGCAGCTCACTCCCAATTACCTTGTTCGTTCTCTGTTACACTGACATAGCAAGGTGTTATCCAGCTCTATTGCCTCACACTACGTACCCTAGCACCATGCCACGACAATCTGACATAGCAAAAGCAACGCCGTTTCACCGCATTAAAAACTACACGTACCGACAAGGTACCGCCTTCCACGGCGTTCACCCCTCCTCTTACCCCGTGACCGGCAGGTTATCTACCAACTCTGCACACTCTGCTCCATTACTTGGGAATTCTTCTTAATTCCTTTTCCCTTTTCTGATGCAGGCAAAAAGCCAAAACTCCCGTGTGTTCAAGACTTCGGAGCATGTTTAAGGTGCCCAAGTGGTCAAAAATTAATCTGGAGCACTCCACTACGGCGCACCTCGTCACCAGTGTAGCGTCAGCGTGTTAAACCCCCCAATCAATCAATCAATCAATCAATCAATCAATCAATCAATCAATCAATCGATTATTATTTATTTGCTAATTAATCTTCACTCCTTCCCCTGCTCTTATCTCTACTTACGACCCATGAACAGTATTATGGCATGCATGGCAGCTGGAATGCCCACAACCAGCCTTGGCTGGTCAAGATGACCCGTCTAGTGGTGGACCCCCAGGCGCTTATGGACTTAAGACGCGACATGAGCGCCGTCAACTCAAACATCTGAGTTACAATAAAGCTAGTCTCTAGAAGTAGCTATCGTATTTATTTATTTCACATGCATGGAGTAATAGTTCAATTAAAACTTGAAGCTTCAAAGCAACACCTCTGCTGTTAGCACGGATGTACTGGAGGGTTCAAGTATATATTTTTCCTTCTCAGATTCTCTACCGTAAGTTTATTGTAACGTGGCGGCAGATGACACGAACCATGTGGCGATGAATCGATATATTTACATAATGGTAATGAACTATTTACATCAAGCCATAACCGCGCTCGGCCTGACTGCGCCACGCATACAGTTCTTCTTCGTCGTCATCCTTGGTGGTGGGCCATCGCGCAGCGGGTATTGTCCCGTACCGTCACATCATCTCCCCGTCAATGACGACCGTCCCGGTCAACGCCGAAAAAATTTTGGCGATTGAAGGCGGATCAGTGTTGAGATGAAAAATGCAGTGACGAATCACTTGCCGCCACGGATGACGATGACGGCGTTGATGATGTTTGGACCAGCAACAGCAATGGCTTCAACCGCGGTGAAGCACCAAAGATCCTCGAGCCACGTCGGAAGGAAGGGCGGGGGAAGTCATGTTCGGCTTGTCTCTGCACGGCTCGTTTCGTCTGGTCTTCATACGGGTCTTTCGGGCTGGGGAACATGGAATGGGGGACATCGTCTTGTTCTAGTCTCGACGGGGCTGGGGCGGCTCGGCGTGGCTTCGTTGTCCTTGGCGGATGCGTCCATGCCGATGCGATGCGATGCTGGTGCCAGGATGGGGATTACGAACCCACACACTCCACCAAATGTAACATGGCGGCAGATGACACGAACCATGTCGCGATGAAGCGATCCATTTAAATAATGGTAAAGAACTATTTATGTCAAGCCATAACCGCGCCCGGCCTGGCAGCGCCACGCACACAGTTCTTCTTCATCGTCATCCTTGGTGGTGGGCCATAACGCAGCGGCTATTGTCCCGTCCCGTGACAATATTAATACGAAAACAAAACCTGCCCATAGCGCAACTAATCTGCGGCCGGTGCCAGTAGCAATGAAACGGCTCCCAAACCAACGTGGTGCGAAGCGTTCCATTGAGCGTTCTTCGCTATAAAAGACAACAAAAATGTCACGCTGATAGGGAAGGCCATAAACTGTGACGTATTCAATGGCGCATGCTTCAAATTAATCAACCAGAAAGTAACGCCTTTGTGAGGACGCCTTGTCGCCTCCATTTCCTGCGACCATTATGAAATGGAATAAAAATGGAAGAAAGCTCGTGCTAAGTTACGCAAAGCCATGGGTTCGGCAGTACGTACGTACCCCTTTCAACTCAAAAACATCTATATCGCCTGTGCAGCTTCTTCAAAAGTAGCAAAAATGGCCGTCCACCCTAGTGCACCGCAGTTCACCAGCGAGTGAAATTGAAAGTTCTCCTCGCCGCGCACAACTAAAAGTAGCACTGAACGCCGTTTAATAGGAGATGCTTCCTTTGTGTCTCAAAATTCCTAAGATGTCCTTGCAAATGTCGTGTGTACAGCCTACTATGTCATAGCGTAACCCCTTCATCAACGACGAAGATCTCACTGCCGAAAACCCAATTCTTCATGCCACGCAACGTGAAAACAAAGCATCCACGTAAATGGTTATCAAAATGTATCATCCACTTACGATGATGTACATCAAAAGAAATGCTTTTTTTACGAGCTACGGCTTTCCCGTCACGTGATTTTTTGTGCTCAGTTGAGAACCACATCGTTGCCTTACAATAAAGATGGTTCACAAGTAAGGCAGTATTTCTCTGTTTTGGACGTTTTTACTTGTTCTTACAGTATAGACACCCGAAATTTCTCAGTATACCAGAAAAGGTATTCCTGGGTGTTTCACCGTTGGGCCTTCTGGTGTCCATGGGCTTCAACATACATAGACTGGCTACCCTCCCGAAGGACTCGGACGACTACACGTTTGCTATCATGTTATTCTTTACAACATGTAAGTATATATGAACAACAGATCCGTAAAATGACGCGTCTTTAGCTATGCTATGTTCAACAGATGTCTGCCTAACACGATCTTGCACGTGTTGTATCATAAATATACTGCTTACTGCTGTGCGCTTTGAGAAATTTCAATTATTCATTCAGTTACAGCTTCAATGAAGCGGTGGTGACACCGGTAAAGCTCTTTCTTTTTAGGACCGCGTACTCCGCTTGTTTATATAAACGTGGGTTGACGAGAGTGTACTAACAGTGAACCGTTGCCAGCCAACTTCATTCCCTTGTACCCGTGCATCGTTAGCCATATTTGGATGTTTGGGATGACACTGTTTTATAACATGTCGGACGCAGGTTCGTTCCGCCTGCTTCGACGACATTGTTTCTTAGTAACATACGATAACCTTTCCTGTTGAAAATGGCTACGTTCTAAGGCATGTTTTCTACCATAATGTGTGAACGCTAGGTTGTAAACAAACGTAAAACTGTGGGCCAATGTTTCGCGCTGTGTACAGTCGTGGTGTTCTTCTGGGACATTCTACAACAGACCACGAGGAAAGACACTGACATTACCACGTATGTCATTCGATTCCTTCCGGTGGACAGAGACAGTGGAGTTCTATATGGTATCTCCCTACTAGTGGGGCTGTTCAGGCTGTAGAAGGGCAGTAATATCGATCGCCATGCGAACCTTCCTCGTTCAACGAAATCGTTTTTGCGGGAGCAATGTGCATGGGTACGTAGCATACACGCTGCGACCGCCCCCCCTCTCCTGGCTCTATTTTCTTTAAGTGTCTGTGTGTTTTCTGGCCTTTTAGTTTTAACTTTTTACGTGTTCCTTCCTTAAATTGGGAACGCATATATACTACTCATAGAGTGCACATTGTATACGCGTGAATTTTGTGTGATTACCACGTGATAAAGAAAAATCTGCTGGGAGAGAGCAGCCGGTGGAGCATCCAGGTGCTAAAGTGCAGACCGATGTCGAACTACCGTCAGATCCCTAGAGTGCTTTTTATTTATGTACTGTTTACAGAAGCGGCCATTTTCTTTACCGGACGAGCACAGCAAAAACGCTTCTTGTTTTTCTGAATTGAGAACTTCAGGCATTCGCTTTAATAGACCACAACACTAACGCCACAGCCTTGATGTGATACGCTTAAACCAAACGAGATGCCCAACTGCAGTTGCCCAATCGTCTCTTCTTGGAGTGGCTTCAGATAAGGCCTCCCATTGCACTGACAAGATTTCGTAACATCACGAGCGCTTGCCAGAAAGAGACAGGGTAGTCGCCACTGCGCCATCTATTTTCTTTAGTACCTAACGGAGCCCAGGGACGCGGGTTCAATTCCGTCCGTGGTGACTGCTTTTTAGATGGAGACGAGAAGCGAAAGCGCCCGCGGGTCGCGATTTTGGCACATGGTAATGATCAACAGGTGGTCAGAATTAATCCGGAGCCCTCCCCTACCATTATGTAGCTTAGGCTCATTAAACTCCATAATCTGAATCTGAATCTGTTTAGTATCCAGTATATTTTCAATGTTTGCGATAAAAGTGGCATCATCCAGCAACCTGGTTCTTTACGAACCAAACTTGTATTTGTCCGGCACCTTTAACGATGCAGTCTCTATCTCCGAAAGTGGGAACGCACGTATTGGAGAAGTGCTGCAGGGACGAGGTGGCTATCATAATAGTCAGTTGAGGCCACACGCCTGAGTGTTCTGATTTCTTTTTGCCATGCCTTCTGCGGTTTCAAACCAATCGCGTTAACAGGTGCAACTCGTTGCATTCTTTTCTTTTTTTTCAAGTGGTCAGTTTCTACTATGTCATCTCCGGCGTCCTGAAAGAAAGGTGGCCGGAACTCGTGGTGTTCATCGTCAGCTGTCTCATCCTTGTGTGTTACCTGGCCGTCAACCTGGCGTACGCCAGTCCCTTTCGAGGCAAGACCGAGAAAACGGTGCGAAAAAAATTAATGCTATGTGAACAAATGCCGCAAATCTGTTTTGCCTTTACTGCAAAGGCGGGAGTCGGAGAAACTGCTTATGGCAACGTCCGCTTTCGACCTTCCCCTTGGTCTTTCCATCATCTCCGAAAGCTAAACCTCGCGAACGTATTTAGGCTGTGTTGTTCTCTTGCTCAGTGCTGCTTTGAGATATGCGAAGCTTTCAAGCGTACAGGGACGCTCGGTTTGTCCAGTGCCCTCGGCTTGTCCAAAAAGCACCCTGTGTGCCTTCTTCTTCCCTAAATGTATTGAATCACTGATTTATAAACAAACAAAAAAACCAACAAGTAAATAATTAATAAATAAATCTATCTTCTGAGGGCGCTCCGCTCTTTTGCGATAGCACTTTTTTCGCGCCTGAATAAGAAACGGTCAGTTTATACCGACGCTTTATACTAGTTGTCCCTATATCTGATGCCGCGTTTGCCTATGCATAATTCTTGCGGGATACCGGGTCTTCGAATAAACACAGAATTCAGCCTCTTCTCCTTCTTCTGGTGACCTTTATGACTTCAACGCAAAAAAGATAAAGATGCACTCCGTCATTCAGTTCATAACAAATGACGGAGGAAATAGACACGGCTCCAACTTTCACTCAGCGGTTTTGTTTTCGCTTCGAGCACTAACTTAACAAAAGAGCTTCGAAAATATTTTCTGATCTAAGGGTGCACTTATTCATTCGGTTCATAACGACTGACGGAGTAAATATACACTGTTCCAAATTTCACTGGGCGGTTTTGCAGGCGGTTTTTCACTGAGTGGCTTTGCAAGCGGTTTTTCACTGAGCGGTTTTCCTTTTGATTCGAGCACTAACTTTACAAAAGAAGTTCGAAAATGTTTTCTGATCGAAGGACGCACTCATTCATTCAGTTCATAACAAATGAAGGAGCAAATAGACAGGGTTCCAGCTTTCACTGAGCGGTTTTGCAAGCGGGTTTTCACTGAGCTGTTTTCCATTTACTTCGAGCACTAACTTTACCACAGAACTTCGAAAATCGTTTCCAATCTACTACGCAACAGGTCATCAGTGTTGTAGTTTTGCTAGATGAGTTGCGCCTCTCTGAAACCACTCCCGTACTTGCCGCAAAGCAAGCCTTTCACTGAGCGTTCCATCTTGACAAGCAGGTTGCCGAACACTCAAAAACATTTTTAACAGCAAAGAGTGGTGCAGCCCCAAAAGGCTTACAGAAGTACGGCTAAAGCTATCGCAGCAAGGAAGGAAGGATTTGATTGCAATATGTCGCGCAATAAAGACGTGATTGCCGTAAATACACCAAAACATTTTCTTGAAATTAAAGTTATCGTCTTCAATGTAGTTTCAACTGTAAGCAGGGCACAGGGAAACTTGGATTTTCACCTCTAGGGCATTGTGAAAAAATTTAATCCTAAAAAAGGGCGCTTCAAAGGGGCTCAACAAAGGGACTAAAGAGTTTGTGTTTTTCTCACACAATTATTTAGCAAACTTCGCCCACGAATCTTTTCGTCCGGCTGAGCTTTAAAAGATAATGCATTTTTTGCCGTCTACTGAGCGTAAAGACTTCTTATTTAAAATGGTGTATTCTGAGCCCTGTCTTGTGCGTGAGATGTGATTGGTCCATACGCAGGTGCGTCTGAGTTTTGGCGGAGCCTTTTTTGTTTTTATCCTTCTTCTGGGAGGATGGCTTGTGTGGAACTACTTTGACAGAAGCCGGATGGTATGTCTCATCAACTGCCAAGAAGGAATGGTGAAGAAGCTGAGATGGCTGTTCTCCTGCGCCTCCTTAATCACGCTGGACTGGCAACTCCAGGTACTCTCCTCGTGCTCGCCACTGTCAGAGCAGGGATGCGCTAGGTGCGCAGCCTGTGCGCGTTTTCCGCAAGGACTCTATTGACAAAAAATTAAAACCTATGTTCTATATTGTCATAAATATTCGAAGTACTTACTCAAATCTATGATTGAATAAGCCAAACAATTTGGCCAAAAAACTCGGAAATTTTCGGCGGTGAAGGAAACGCGGCCTTCATAATGGCGAAGTTTAAGGCATAACAGTTTGTGGCACTCTACGGGGTGTTTCAGGGAAGATTTTAAGTAGTTACAAAAACGGGCTTTAGGATATAAAATTGCTTTTATTGCGCGGAGTGATCACGGGCCGTGGCGGGCGCAATAAAACCAGTTCGAATTGCTGTTGAGGGTAATGATTACTAGTACTTGATAGTTACTTTTTAATTATTGCAGTTGGACGCGTGACTCCAATGTGAAAATAATAAAGGATTCTGAGTCAACCCGATATCTAGCGTTAGATTTGCCAAAAATGTAATTGCCGCCGAACTATGGGCTGAGGACTTTAATACTCCGGACTCGCGTATCGGTAGCTCCGCGGCTGCAAAGGGCCTCAAAGCCATGCCCCGTGTTGACGTCACTGAGAGCTGTACACGTCACACATTCGCCGTGCCGTATCATGGCCCGGCTAGGGCGGAGGCGCACAAGCGCACGTCTGGCTTGTGACGTCTATACGATGATATGGCTTTGCAGCGCATTTGAGCCGCTCAGCACCAGATGCGCACGTCCGGAGGACTGAAATATTCAGCCTATTGATCTGCGGGCAATTACTTTTTTGGCAAATCTATCCCTGGACAATACTTAGTTTCCTTGGAACAAGCCTCCGCACCAACAGTGTTCAACCTCTATAAGTAGACCAGCACTTGCACAGGAGAACACTCTTGTCACCATATCTGTACTGCTCTCGTACGACATCGACTGCAGAGAGATTGCCAACTACCAGTTAGAGGGAGCCCAGCTACTGGGAAGAAGGGTCGGCTCTCACCCTGCGTTATAGTCGACTAAAGTCGGTAAATTTTGTAGTGCGAATGTTTTTTGTTGCGAATTAACCACAGTGCTACTTGTTTCGTAGCTCACTGGAGGAATAGAAGAAAGCGCGTAAACCGGAAGTTGATGATTCGAATGTCAGAATAAATTCGCACGCTTTATTTTTTTCTCATTTTCCCTTGTGGAACACTCCTCATATTACCCACGCATTCCGCCTCCCATGATAGTCCAATCCAACTCTCGGCCCTCACTCGCCAGCAGCTGTAGAGCACCTGACCACTACGGTGGTCAGGCCAGAGACCCAGCGAGGGTTCTAAGAATCTCTAGGTCAGGACAGGCCACCTCTGGAACTCGAACTTAGCAATGTTCAACGCGCGATCTCTGTCCAGCGACAGAACCTCAGCTGTAGTATTAGAGCAGCTCTCAGACATTAAAAGTAGGATATCATGGGGCTAACTAAAGCAACAACAGGAGAATCATTTATGAAATTAAGTATACCGCATATTCTGCGCTTTTGAGGGCCCTAGGAAACGAAAGAGCGCAGGTTACGATTTTCGACCCACAGGGAGGTGGCAGCCAACGTAGAGGAATTCTTCCGTATTAACAAAAGGGTTGGAGCTGTAATGATAGAGCTAAACAAGCGATACATGTTAACGATAGTACAAGCCTACGATCCATAAGCAAGCTACGGTGATGACGCCGTAGATAGTTTCTACGAAGATGTCCAGCAAGCAATGAATAAGAGAACAGCAGCGTTCCCCATTGCTATGCGAACCTAACACAAGAGTAGGTGAAAAAACGAATACGAGAAAGATTAGTGGGAAACTTTCGAACAGGAACTCGCAACAGTCGAGGAGATACACTGATCGGATTTGCGGGGAGAAATAACCTGGAGTAATGAACACATTCATTACACCAGACGGAACACATTCATTACCCAAGCGGAAGACGGAATGGACATGGAAAGTCCAGACTGTACAACAGAAAATGAAATTGATTTCATTTTAAGTGACAACCCAGGTATGGTGCAGGACATATCAGCATTACCCAAGATTCGGAGTAGTGAGCCTAGGACGGTTAGGTGCAAACTAAGGCTGAATCTTGGAAGAGAAAGAAGGTAACTCTTGAAAAGCAGGAAACCTAGCATCGAGTCAGGCAGAGCCAGGTAGCAAGAACTTAAAATAAACCTTGAAAACAAATTGTCTCTCTTAAACGACGAGAACTAAGTCATATAGACAGGCTAAGTAGCAACCTTACAAAGGCAATCACAGAATCGGCAGCAGCTGCGGGAGATACAGCATGGAAAACTAAGAAAATCGAGGAATTAATTTCCAAACGTAAAACCATGAAAGTGTCAAGTACGGCGGATCGGATTGACTTTGATGAGCTCATAAAACTGATAAACAGAAGTAAAGCAGACGAAATTCATGCATACAGCGTGGCAGTAATCGAGGAAACGCCACAAATAGGAGGGATCTTGAAAGCAACTAAGGGAAAGCCAGCCATCGGCAAAGACAGGGTGTAAGAACTCAGAGACGAGCTGGGAACATTGCGCACAACTCGGACGAGGCAGTTGAGGTAGTCGAACGATTCAACACGAGATGGTTTGCCAGCGACGCTAGACCAGGGGAAACTACTGAGAATACAAGCTCAACTTCGAATGTCCCACTAGTAACTAAAGGGGGAGTTGGAAAGGCTCTCAATAGCATGACACTAGAAAAGCTGCAAGTGACGACGGCATAACCGTAGATCTTTTGAAGTGAGGAGGAGATACTGTACAGGAAATGCTTGCTCTACTATATATTTTAGGAAGGCTTGAAGACTCAAAAAGTGCCCGTATCCTGGGAAACGCCAACATAATTCTCATTCACACGAAGTGAGATATCCAAGACTTTAACAACTACAGACCCATCAGCCTACTCTCAGTTGTATACAAGCTGTTTGCCTGAGTAAAGGTTGCTCGCATAAATGACAGCCTGGATTCCGTTTAGGACAGGATACTCAAAAATGGGTCACATTCTAGTTGTCAATTAAGCAACAGAAAAATCCGGAGAGTACAGTACGTCATGGTCGGTGATTCTCAACGTGACCCTGGGTCCACACTGGGCATGAGGAGATGGAGGCATAGACACATGGAAAATTTTTTATAATATTTAATAGGATGAACTGGCTCGATCTCGCTTACGGCTCCGCGTCGCTGGGCTGCTTCGGCGTGGTGCGGCACGGGCTTATCGGGAGGGCCTGACGGTCGCTGCGGTCACACCGAAGTGGCTTAGGCTCGAACAAAGAGTCCGCGGTGACGAGGCTGCTGGTGCGCAGGCTCAAACGAAGAGGTGGCGTACGCAGCGATGAGGCTTCTCCGGCTCGGACTCGAACGAAGGGCCCCCTGCGATGAGGCTGCTTTGACTCGGTGTCGTACGATGGCTGAACGTCGGTTGGCTTAAGCGTGGAGACAGGTGGTCAGACGTCGCACTCGAGCGGTGGCAATACTCCGTAGTCCTAAATTCCCCAGCCTTCTGCCTACCGCTTCTTGTTTCTCGTCTCGTCTGCTCCCTAGGTCCCTCTCCCGTCAGACGTCACACCCGAACGATGGCTAGACTCCGGGGCCCGAAGCCCCCCTGTCTTCAACCTGACGCATTTCACGACTCGTCTCGTCCGCCCCCGAATCGCTGTCCCTCGATGTCTCCGGATCTGACTGCCCGGATCTTACTGCCTGGATTTGACTGCCTTCGCCCTCCGGTCGGCCTCCTCTTTTAATACATTTCGTCGTTCTTCCTCCTCCCATGTCGTCAATGACCGCTGTCCCCTCGTGTCCTGTGGGGGCATAATCAGCCACCTAGGCTGTCACAAAATTTCCTCTTATTGGGGGTGTTCGAGCGCCGTCTCCAAGACGGTATCAAGGTGCCCTTTGCACTGTGAGCCATTGGTGCTTCCCAACGGACTCACCTTCTCGAAATTCCCAATGCTGGACCGGTGACGCCGTCGCCTTGTGGCGTGCACGACCGGTTTTCGTAAGGGTCCCATCGCCGATCCTTAGAAGTTCAATTCACACACGCGCACACACATATACGGCCCTGTTCAAGATTAGAACCAGCGATAGTCTTTTTAGCGCTGGTTCCCGGGATTCGTGGTGCTGCCGGATGACGCCGTACCAGTATGGCACCATCCACAGTTTCTTTAGGTCAATCACGGGCCGAAGTCTTTGCCGAACGAGCGAAAACTTGTGCCGAGCGAAAACTTGGCGCCCTGCGAAACAACTGGAAAGCAAACCACGGTCGGCCCAGTGGTCCATAGAGCGACTAATAATACGAACAACACTTACGGACAGGAAACGAGCATTGTAGATAGGAGAGAAAACTCGATTTGAAGATATCATTGCTCAAATTAAGAAAAATAAATGGATGTGGACTGGCCATGTACTGAGACGAACCTACAGCAGGTGGACAACGAGGGTAACAGAATGCATACCGAGAGACGAGAATCGAAGAAGAGGAAGAATACTTCTTCGATGGAGAGAGGAAATAAAATTCGGAGGCAAATAATGAACTACGAAAGAGTGGGACAGGAGCAGGTGGGGGTCAATGTGAGGGGCCTTCGTCCTGTAGTGGACATAATAGGCTGTTGATGAGGATGATCCACAGGACATACAACCTTCTCTTCTGAATATTTTTGTCACCTGAAGTACGTGGCTCGTGTTAGAAAATTGCTAAGGATCCAGAGTTACTACCTCACATTATAAAAGTACGGTTTTCGCGTCGAAGCTGCCGCTAAGCGAGACAGTAAGTCTTTTGGTGGAGGAATACAAATTAATTTATACAACTATGACTTCTTTGGTGCAGCAGAAGTCTCGTGAACACAAAAATGTTTGCTTTTGGCGTTACACACACGGCCATCCGAAAAGCAATATAACCTGGGAACTCGGTTCAAGCGCTTGCCAAACAGACAGTCGACTGATGATTTCGCAAAGTTCAGTCTTCGCAGTAATATTTTCAATTATAGAATAATTCTGCAGAAATAATGAAAGAAAGCCTTACTGTGTTGCAAGCAGTAACAGTGCCCCGAAGACTATGCACATATCACGCATTTCTTAACAGCTGCCCTCGTTGTAGGACTCAAGTCTGATGTACACATTATTGGGCCTGTCTGTGGGGTCTCCTAAAAAACTAACCAGCCCTTTTCCTACCTAGAACAGTGGTGCGCGCGAAGCATCTCCAACCTTGTAAACCCGTAAACTAAATCAATCTCTTGTGAAATTCCTGTCAAATCAAATGCCTATCCCTCGACCACTACCAACCCGACCCTTCACTAACCCCAACCCAATCATTGTCCTTCCGCTGAGCTTGACTTGAGCGAAATTCCCCGCGTTTCTGTTTCGGTGTGTGTGATTGCTTGTCCTGCGTTTACTCTTGGCCGGATGAAACCAGTCGCAGCCTACGTATGACGCAGTTTGCGCGGGCGGAGCGAGCTACCCTCCCTTTTCCTTCTCCAGAGGGAGGGAGCGCCTGCGATTGGCTGGGAGTATGGCTTGATCCGGCTTGCGACTTGTGGGAGCGGCCGCCGGCTGCAGGCGAGGGGGGTTTTGGCGTATGGCGCCAACACCGACAGCGACACGAGTCCGCCAACAGAAGCATTGCTTGAATAGATCCGTTTTACAGCGAAGCTGTATGTTGCTACCCACGCAAATTCACTGCGGCCGTAAGTGTTCACCTCGTTCGCCCAGAGGGGACAAAAATGGGCAGGGCGTGGAGAGAGGGATAAGGGCAAAGAAAAAGGGCGCTTGCCACCAAAGAATGTGCGCTTTGACTGAGAATTCTCGCAGCAAAAAAAACAAACAGTCGGTCGACAAACTCCCGGGCTTTGGAGGTCGCTGTGACACTCTGGGCCTCCCTCATCCCAATACCTGATCCCTAACGAGCAATTAATTCTTCCTCTCTCACTCTTTATCGGCTTCACCCCACACACCGCGCTGATACTGCGGAGTTCATAGCGCGTTTGCGCCGGCAGTGCCGACCAGCGTCACTGTGTGGCCTCTTGTGCAGTTGCAGATGCAGTAGCTAAAGCCACAAAGCTGGCTTTCTGGCAGCCGCTTCGCCAGAGAGAAGCTATCGTTCGACAAATTGGGTCTAACTGCTTTTAACTCCAGCAACATTTACCGCTACAATTTCGTGCATGCAACGCCCCAAGACGTGACTCTTTCTCGGGTACGGCGGCAGTCAACGCTCAAGGGGAATGAAACATGTTCATACCACCTGCTTAAATACCGTTTCTCTTTATTTTATGTGCTAAAAAGCCTCGCTGGTCCTCTGCCTTCACAGCGTGGAATGGCGCTGAAGTTGTGTTCTCTCGCAGACTACCGCACTCATCTGTGTCCTTGAGCACGGAACTGCAGCAACAGGGCTGGAGATCGGCCTGATCGTCGGGGGTGCCCTAGTATCCAGCCTCAGGCTTGTGGCTGGTTACAAAAGCGTGAGTCAAAGTTTATTACTTTTGTGCTGATTGACCCAGATATGCATGTATGTATGTATGTCTGTATGTATATATATATATATATATATATATATATATATATATAGTGTGGGCGTGGTTTAATGCACTCAACCACGACAAAAAAACAAGCAAAAAAAAACAACCACTCAAAAAAAAAAAAAGTTCCTGCGATTTTGCAGCCGCCCCATTCCATAGGGGCGATTTCCCGTGCAAGCCAGGTGAACTTCCCAAGCGTTGTAGTCCCACACAAGGGCCGAGCGCCAGGCCGGGGAGTCGCTTGTACCTATTTTACCGGTAGGTGCCCGGCGCCACCAAGGAACACGAATTCACATGGTGCCTTCCACAGCCACGGTGGACGCTCAACTCGCAACCGCCTGTGGCAGGACATGCCGCCAGACTCTTTCACCCTCGGCAATGCCGCAACGCGGCATGATGGCCGGGGGCCCCGCCAGATGGACAAGGGTCAGGGGCCCCTCGATAGGGTAAAGGCAGCTTTCCAGACGTTGATTCCCCTTTCAAGGGTCCGCACTCGACCAGGGACGCCTGTACCCATTAAAGAAACCGGTGGGTGCCCGGCGGCACCAGGATTCGATCCCAGTACCTTCCGCATACGAGGCGAGTGCTGTACCTCTGAGCCACCGCTGCGGCGTGGTTGAATGCACTCAACCACGCCCACAATATATATATATATATATATATATATATATATATATATATGGTTTGGAAATGAGGGGCTCGTTAGGAAATACAGAAAGAAATGCCGGCAGTCTACAACGCCAAAGAAGGCATAGGGGAATGGTTAGACTATTTTTTTACCGTTAGTGACGTTACATTATTATTATTATTATTAATTACGTCAGAAAGAAAGAAAAACACGCGCCCAGAGTGGGGACCGAACCCACGCCTTTCGGTTTGGTTATTGGTAAGGCATTCAAATTGGTAAGGCATTCGAGATCTTATCAAAAGGCGTGGGTTCCGTCCCCACTCTGGGCGCGTGTTTTTCTTTTTTTTTAACGTAACTAATAAAAAAAATAATGTAACGTCACTAACGGTAAAAAAATAGTCTAACCATTCCCCTATGCCTTCTTTGGTGTTGTAGACTGCCGGCATTTCTTTCTGTATATATATATATATATATATATATATATATATATATATATATATATATATATATATATATATATATATATATATATATATATATATATATATATATATATATATATATAGAGAAGAAAAACTTCGAACAAGGTAAAAGCACGATTGTGGCCTACGTTTCAGCAAAGAGAACTTGCTTTCCTCAGGGCCCTGAGGAAAGCAAGTTCTCTTTGCTGAAACGTAGGCCACAATCGTGCTTTTACCTTGTTCGAAGTTTTTCTTCTCTTGTGTTCTCTACCATCTTCAAAGTTCTACTACTCCCTATATATATATATATATATATATATATATATATATATATATATATATATATATATATATATATATATATATATATATATACGTTTTATTATACCCAGAGTTGGAGTACTTTAAAAAAAGCAAACAAAACTGAGAACACTTCTGGTCACTTTATTGAATTAACATATAACATAATTCGCTTCTTTGTTTCGCACAAGGCTCTCATTGATTTTAGACCTGCTAATGATGAATCTCAGAAGAGAAAGAAAGAAATCCGTGCAAACTGAGAAACCCCGCATGGAATCCGTCATAGCCAGATCGCCGGAGTTTAATATAACTCTTCAAGACAAATTCTCACTATTGAACGAGCAGAACGAGGTTAGTGTTGACCGGCTGAATGACAACCTAACATCGGCACTCATGAACCAGCAGCAGTTGTAGAAGAGGCAACATCTAGGGAACAAACTGGAAAACTAACAAAACGAAAGAACTAATTGCCAAAGGTAAGATCATATGAAATTGTCAAGTACGGTGGATCGGACTGAATTATACGAGCTGTAAAAACTAATTAGCGCAAGTAAAACAAAAGACATTCGTGCATAGGACATTGCAGTGATCGAGGAAACGCTGAAAATTGGAGGAAGCTTGAAAGCACTTAGGAGAAATCTAGCCATCGGCCGAGACACGGTGTAGGCACCCGGAAATGACCATGGAAACACTAAGCGCAACTTGGACTAGATAATTAAGATAGCAGACCGGTTCTCCATCGGTCTGTATGCCAGTGACGTTAAACCACAAGTAACCATTAAGAGCAAAAGCTGAATTTGTGATGTCCCACCAGTAACTAAAGAGGAAGTGGGAAAGGCTCTGAAAAGCATGAAAATAGGAAAAGCTATAGGTGACGATGGCATAATTTTAGATGTTTTGAAGGACAGAGAAGATATTGTGCTAGAAAAGCTTGCTGTGCTCTATTTTTGGACTGCTTGAATACTCAAAAAGTGCCCATGGCCTGGAAAAACGCCAATATTATTATAAAACATATGAAGGGAGATACCGAGGACCTCAAGAATCAGACCCATCAGCCTACTCACATTTGTTTAGAAACTATTTACCAAGTTTATAGTTAGCCGCATAGGTGACAGCATATGTTTTCACCAATCAAGAGAGCAGGATGGATTTAGGAGAGGGTACTCAACCATGAATCACATCTACGTCGTGAATAAAGTGATAGAAAAATCTGCCGAGTACAATAAACCCCTTTATGTGTCACTTATAGATAACGAGAAAGCGTTTGATTCCGTACTCACCGCAGCCGTTTTAGAAGCACTCGAAGACAGGGAAATAGAGGAAACCTGCATTAGACTTCTAGAAGACGTATACAGTCGAACACGGATATATCGAACTCCAAGGGGATCGCGAAATAGTTCGATATATGAAAAATTTGATATAAAAAATATAGGCTCTGAGACCTCACCTATGGCGGACGATCACTTACCGATCGTCGCATTCAAGAATGACAACTAATTCCGCACTCACGACGCAACAGGACGCTTTATTTCCGTGAAAAAAAAAAAGTCGCTGATCTTGGCCTGCTTCTTCGTCCTGGAAATGAAATTAAAGACGCTGGTCTCGATCTTCTCGAGGCTGCACAACTAGAAAATTCCAGCAGTACGCCGCGCCTTCACACACCATGCACAACACGCACGCAAAAGAACAGCGCGCATGTACCACAAGAACTTTGAAGGTAATAATTCCAAGGCTCTCTGAACGGACTCCAACAAAGCGCTCGCGATGGTCATCTCCGAGAGAAACAGTGATCTCCGAAAGGTGCGGGACAACTCGCCAAACAGCAGTAACAGCAGCAAAATGCAAAAGAAGGAGGAGGCCGCCAGCGCCTTCGTTCCCTCTTCCCTTTCCCGAGACGACATCGGGGGAAGACCGACCCAGAGAGAGAGAAAAAAAAAACTCTTTTTCGGCAAGCCAAGGAACGTACGCAGCCGAAAAAAAAAAAAAAAAAAAGGACGTGCGCAGTTGGGGTATCCCTACCTCACACTGTCACATTTTCCGAGCGTTTGGGCTTGTATGCCTAGAGAGATTTAGCATACCGGGCTCCGTCTTCGCCATGCCCGCGCATTCCTCCACATCCTCCTCAGCCTCAATCGGGGGTGCAGCGACCGCCGAAGAGGACCTTCCAGCTCACGCGGCGTTCGATATACCCAATGTCGGGAAAAATACGGTTCGATATAAACGTGCGAATTCCTATACTTTTACACAGAATTTTCGAGGGGATAATTTATGAGTTCGATATAGACAATAATTCGATATACCCGTGTTCGATATATCCGTGTTCGACTGTATACGAAATGCACACGCTGGATAATCCTGCACAAGCAAAGCAATAAATTTCGTTTCCGAGTGGGAGTAAGAGAGGGATATACCATCTCTCCAAAACTATTCACAGCATGTCTGGAGGGGGTATTTAGAATGCTTGACTGGGAAAACATAGGAAAAATGATAAACGGGGAATAGTTGAGCAATTTGAGGTTTGCGGATGACATAGTCTTGCTGAGTGATACGGCAGAATACACGCAAACAATGCTTGAGGAGCTACAATCAGAAACCACACCCGTGGGGCTAAGAATAAATATGAATAAATTTAAACTAATGAGATATAAGCATGCCAAAACGTCTTCTTTAGCTTAGGAAACGAAACGCTAGAAGAAGTAAAAGATTATATCTAATTCGGACAGATGGTTAGTGTTGATCACAACCACGAGAGGGAAAGTCAGCGCAGATTATGTATGGGTTGGGGAGCACTGGGCAGGCGCTCCCAAATAATGAAAAGTAAGCTACCTCTCTCACTGAAAAGAAAAATCTACGGCCAGTGCATACTGCCGGCAATGACATACGGAGCTAAAACTTGGCGCTTTACCTGGCTTTACTAATAACCTAGAAAGGAAACGTAGGTCGGCTCAACGGGCCATGGAGCGAATTACGTTAACAATAACACTCAGGGACAAGAAACGAGCTACCTGGATCAGAGATAAAACTAGAGTTGATGATATCATAGTTCAAATACAGAAAAAGATATAGGCTTGGGCTAGCCACGTAGTGAAACGAACGCGCAACGGGTGGACAATTAGGCTAACAGAGTGGATACCAAGAGATGGGTTCAGAAGAAGGGAAGGCCAATGACACGATGGAGGGATGAAATACGGGACTTCGGGATAAACTATGGAGCCGAGCCTCGCATGACAGGGGCGGTTGGAGGTCAGTGGGAGATGCCTTCGTCCTGCAGTGGACTTGCGCAGACTTATGATGATGATGAGGAGGACGGTGATGATCCCAAAGATTTGGCAGAAGCTTCACTCAGAGGATTCGATCTAACTTTTTCTCTGGTTGCTTTTTTTAGATTTATAACGAAAGCAAAGTGTGGATGAGTGGATTCTTCTTACTGTGGCTTCTCAATCTGGCGTATATGGCCTACAAGGGTTGGAGGCTCGCACATGTGAGTATTATTTACTCATTCTCCCACATGTTCACAGCGAGCACAAAAGAAAACAATTTCGCTTTTTGGGGGGAACTCTCACTGCATTCTCAGTGTGGGCCAGTTTATTTTGCTTTACTTTTAGGCCAATAAAAAGGATGGTGCTATGCTGGAAACAATAACTTGTCTATCGTTAGTACAGGCAATAATTTGCCTGACATGTACGCGCCTACGTGAATAACCAGCCTTGTGTATTCTGTCAACACGTCTGTTAGTTCGAGTCGTAGTGTTCCTATGCACCTGTTCAATCAGCGAATTTTTCGCAATACGTTTTGTGCAAAGCATCCCCGTTTACAATGGTACCGGTGGAACCCTATTCAGGAGAAAAAAATATTACTTCGGATCGTTATCTCTCCGCACAGGCATTTTACACTGATTTAGCTGTCACTGCCAGAGTTTCTGTCCGCTGCCTGTCTATTCTATTGCTGTTCATCACACCCACTGTGGACTCATCTACGCAGGTTTCATTGGCACCAAGAAGCCTCTTGTATCCTGAACCTATATTTTTATTCTAATTCTGCGCGTATAATAACTTAAGGTCCCTTACAGCGAGTCAGTGCGAGCCAAGAACGTTTCTAAAGTCACGTTCAGCTGACTGAATGTATCGCATGGCCTTTCCGGGTGTATAAGCGCTACCAGATCTGGACGTGGTTTGGTCGGCTGTCAGCTGCGCAGGGAGCAGCGCTTCCTCTGCATGAATAGATTTAAAAAAAGTGTTGTCGGCTGCTTGCGATCGTGAAATGGGATGGAGCCCTCTTCCTGGAGAGCTTTTATTCAGCAATTCTCTTGTTAACTTACCCCTCCTTCATGCACCCGTTCACTGTGCATCCTGTTGCTTTTAGCCTGAGTTCATGCATGATTGCAATGCAACTGCCCTTTCGAGGAACTTTGGGGTGTGCTTGGCTTTCGAGAGGCAAACCCGGACGCGATAATGCTGCTTAGGTGATTCTAACAAGTGACGCTCGCTCATCTTTGGGTGATGTGGTACGAAGGGGAGCTTTAATGCCGCACACCACGCTTTGTAATCATTTTGTTTGTGTTTTGTTGCCAACGCCTTCTTCCACACTTTTATCAGTGGGCGCGCTTGCTTCTTCTCGCACCAACTGCTTTCAGCGCACGATAATAGTTAGACCAAATTCGGTGAACTAATCTGACTGGCAATGTGTTCAACCATTTTGTCCACGCCAAACCACGCCAAAAATAGAATAATGGGCTCTAGCAAGACGAATGGAGATATTTCTGCCTAAATTTGCACGGGTACCTTTTTTTGTCCTATTCCAGGAAAGTCTATCCTTCCATGTAAATCAGACAACCCGTACATCCGCGCCACGTGTTGCTCTCTACAACAACCAGACAGACGGAGTGATAGCCCAGGAAGCTGGTAGACAATTATTTTTCCCGCAAGGCTGTCATCTTGACTAACATTGCTCAACCTTGAACAGACCGATAACAGTCGCGAATTTTACGCTCCCTTAACGTTGGCCGTGGTGGCGATGGCTATTGGGGCTTCAAGCGCCCGAAGCGCCCCAAGACAGGACACCATTCATTGTGCGTCGGTATAAGACGAAGATAACACCTCCTCGCAACGCTCCACCACCAACCAGGGTGACCCGTATTTTCACGCTGACGCCAATCAACTCCGCCATGACATCTAGTTCCTGGGAACAGAGTTGTCCATATGTGCCCCTCGACGAAACCCTCTGACCACCCTAGCCCAAATATCAATACAGTTCTTATCACAGGCGACTAGACATAGCACGCCTATGTTTTTCTCCAGACTGTCTTTTCGCCTGTGCTACTGGCAGTCAACTGTATATATGTCCTTCGTAAATTTTTCCAACAGTTCCATGTACTCGAGACCACTCTTGGGACAGGCTTACAAAAATCGTTGCTTCGTTTTCTCCTCAACTGATGCTACTACCGGTGTTTGTCCAACGAGGTACCTTAGGAAATGCATCTGATTGGGCACCCTCCGAGCATGAACACTCCTTTTCGATTCGATTCTATAGATTGTGTGTGCCGCGTTCTGCACTTCTCCGCAACCACCGTACGTCCTGTTCGGCTCTTTCGTCAGGAACCGCCACGATATCGGGAGGCGGCCTTTCCTCTGCGCATAGGTTTGCACAGACCTCCATTGAAAACGTTACCAATGCAAGCCGAGTGCAACGCAAGGCAGAATGGACAGGCAATACATGTGCGACGACTGCGGAGTGTGATAGCGCTTGTTTTGTGCTATGTTCATTCATTTCATTGTTGTGAGTGAGTGCCCGCTTGTTTCGGCTCGCCTGACGTCGCCGTAGTTATCTTGGCTTCCCCGTGCACACCATTCAGAATTTTAATGTATGTCACCACGAGTGAAGATACTACGCTTCTGTTGAGAGTGGGGAGCTTGTGGGTGGCACCTTCGTTAAGCATCAATTCAATTAATTAGCTGTTATTTTTGGCCACTTGGTGATGCACACACCGTCACGTATGCTAAGGTATTCATCGGGCTCACACAGGCGTCGCGAACTAAAGGGAATAGAAATCGTGTTTCTTTTCTTATCCCTTGAGTAGGTTTTAGCAACACCAGTAAATTGTTAACACAAAAGCTTCACCGTGTTGTGGGTAATGCAGGAAGCACATGCGCTGAACGAGCGTTTCTTGTATTTGGTAAAAAAGTATGTTAGACGCGAAGGCAAAGGGATTAAGAATCCGAGCCCGGTTACTAATCCCACACGGGGAGGGGGTATTTTAAAACGAGAGCAAACGTGAAGTGGAATCAAAGGAGACACTCAGAGGGCACGCTCAAAAGAAACACTCTGGCTGGAAACAGTGCGTCTCTCAAAATTAATGCTTTACCAACGTAAACTTAAAGGGACCCTGCAACAATCTTTGAGCAGTGCAAGTAAACCTGCGCGACGTTTAGATTACACTGCCAGGAATACCTGACCCATATATTACACGTGCACGTGAAGCGGTGAGCACGCAAATCGATGTGAAAGACGCTGAAAAACCAACCGCTCTCTCTTCAGTTGTCCTCATTATGCAACCCCTGGCATGGCCTAAGGGACGTCACATAAGCTATGGCTGCCCGATCGGCTGTCACTGGTCAACTTCGCGGCTAGATACTCCCATTTCCGTCGTCGTCATCGCTGTGTACGAACCTCTTCTATGCCTGAACCTGTAGGCACAGTTTTGCCGTTTCTTTTGTGTTTTGAGTGCGCGCGGAGTTTGAGTGATGAGGTCAATACTTCCCTTTCAATAAGGCCCCTCCGCGTTGCGGAGATAAGGAGAAAACCACCCAGCATGTGATATATCGAAGGCCGCCAAAGAGAACGCCGCGAGCCGCCCCCCTCTCCGGGAGAGAGCGCGCAGCTTTTGTCGCGTTGTCCGCGGTCGAGTTGAGAGGGAACGATTATGCGCGATTTCTCATCGCGCGTGGTTTTGTTAATTGTGAACGGATTTTCATAATTCTTGCGGGGGGAGATTTCTGGGACAATAGCCTTTATCCCAAAATGCATTACTAGTAGTCGATGGCAAGTGTTGCAGGGTCCCTTTAATTCTGATGCTTCACAAGGTCGAGCTGCACATCACTTGTGAGGCGCGCCGTAATGCAGCCCTACGAAGTCTATGAGATCTACTGGCATATTTACGTACAGCGAGATAAGGTACGCGAAAGTGTCTTCATACCTCACCCCTATTTGAAAAAGAGCCTCCGCGGACCAATAGCAAACCACCGACCTCGCACGACACCGCACAGCTCTAAAGCCACTACGACAGCTTTCTGGACGCTGTTTTGACTAACATAGGATAACGTCTTGAAGAGATTTTTATGCCTCACTGATGGCGTTGGCGTCTGAGTAAAACGCACTGCAGGAACACCAATTTTAAACACAGTGGAAGAGAGCCAACTTTACCCAATTGGTTTCAGAAAGGGTACTACATCAATCACACACCTCATAACATAACAATTGGTTGTCTTTGCACACCTAATGGACCACTCGTAATACGCGAAGTATAGTTTCGCAGTACAGACAGTTACGAATGATGATGATGAAATACATTCTTTAAACAGGGTTGAACTTTGTCTTTGGACTTTGGTGATGTGTGGTTGGAAGATGTCTGGATTTTGGCTCAGTTGAAATGATCTTTGCTTTGGACTTTAGCAGTTTCGATTTGAACTTTAGGAGAGTGGATTATGAACTTTGGCTTGGTCTTGGGTTTCATGAGAGAAAGCTTCGCGTTTTAACCATCGTTCTCCTAACAAAGGGGCTTTGATTTTTTATTCTTTTTTTTGCTGCGAGCAAAAAGACAAGCACACAGTTTTGAGCGCATGATCACATGTGGTCGAGGCAACTGGTGCGTCTTGCCGGGTGTCGATGCAAACTGGATGAGCTGTAATAACTCTACAAATGTCACCCTTCTCTTCTTGCAAGCTTGCCCCGATTGAAGAAGGGACCGCACTCTACCACGCATCAATAGGATGTATTACTGTCACGCTGGTATTGGGGCTGATCCTTTTCGCCACCTTCGTAAAAGTGGCAAGGAACTTTGGCAAAGGCGTTAAAGGCACACGTAAGTAACACACCCTTTTTTTAATCTTCCCCTCAGATATACGTCGGCCTCTCCAGGGTAATATGAATTGCAACTTTAACGGCTGCGAGGACAGTGTTTGGAGAGTAACTTCCAGCTGTGTTGATAATTCGCAACAACTGGTCAAGCTTTTGACTCTTGTGTGCGTGGCCATGTACCTGCCGCTGAGCTTGCGCTGCCGCTGGTCTATCGCTGGTGTCACAGGCTATTCGAAGATTAAAAGACAAAATGCTTTTTGAAAGCCGCAAATTTTGAGAACATAACCCAGGCCCCTCTCCTTCCAAAGCGGAAGTTGAAAGGACTCGGCGCCGTGAATCTTTATGACATGAACAAAAACGAAATTTCTCCCAAAACATAACAAACAACTATAAAAAGCAATAGGAACATACCAGAACCATAGGCGCTCAGACGTATGCATTCATATAACTAACTCCTAGCGTATGATATTGGGGAATCAGTGTCTCCTTGCATCAACATAGCAAGGAAAGTCAACCGCTAGTAGCACCAATAACGACATATGAGAGGTCGTTTGTTTCATTTTTGCGGAAACATAGGAACTTCTGAAAGAAGGGAAAAGAAAACAGACAGGATTGCGTTCTGTGTAAACAAGTATGAACAATGTTGGTCTCTGAATAATGCTAATTTATCAGACAGGTTAAACAATTGCAGTTGCTTTGCCACGCGGTCTCCATTGTATACCCCTATACGTTTATGCACATGAGTTTGTCTTTTGGTCGTATTTAGCGCTTGAGAAGCAGGATAAAATTATCTTAGCTTATATATTTTGCATAAATACAAATAGGAGCGCTACAAAGACGTGCCAATACATCCTCCAACCAATACACACACGCACAAAAGCATTACACAAAGATGCACGGGTGATGGAACCACGGCAGATAATATAGCACTTCGGGCGGTCATCTGCCCGAACAATCTCAAATATAAGAGCAAGCTCATTGACCACAGTCCGGTTTCGTAGGGCCATTCGCTGCCACAAAGCCCGACTTCCGCCTGATGGGCACATAATGCTATCGCTGGAAACAAAAGTCAAACTCCAGCCCTTATGCCTGGCGTGGGAACTTGTGGCTAGACTGTATATATATATATATATATGTATATATATATATATATATAAATATATATATATATATATATATATATATATATATATATATATATATATATATATATATATATATATATATATATATATATATATATATATATATATATATATATATATAGAGAGAGAGAGAGAGAGAGAGAGAGAGAGAGAGAGAGATAAAACTCACAAGGCGCGCAGAAATGGTATAAGTAAAGAGCCGGATACACAGCAAGAACAATAACAAAGAATGTTTACTTACGTCACAAACATTTGGGACACATTTCTTATATAGATTTCCAGAAAACTGTGGGAAGGATCGGGAGAGGTCTCGAAAATGGAGGGTATGCATGCAGTCTGGCTAAGCCTATGTTACAATAACACCAGCAAAAAAAAGAGAGAAAGGAGAGAGGGAGAGAGAGAAAAGGGTCCTATTTACAAGGCAGCGGTCAAGGTTGCTCTACGACGGGGCAACGTACCTGGCATGGGCTGCAAGGGCGGAAGACTGGACAATCGCGGTTTCAAAAGGAAGGGAAAAGTATACAATGAGGTAGTCAGTGTGTGGTGAGACTGGTTCGAAAGGGTTCCATACTGGCATGAAGGAAGAATGTGTTTTGGGTGTGCCCACCGCGGATGGACAGAATCGACACAGTACACAACAGAGCATTGCACAAGAGCTAGCAACTGAACAGGAAATAGGTAGGGTCCATAGATAACAAAGGTTAAAAGTTTCTAAGTGGTGGCGGGAACGCGGCCTCCTTCCCAAGGACAAATCGCATTGTTGAGTCGCATTAGTCTTATAAAGCCGCTGTATTTGGGGAGCTTCTGGGAATTCTGATGGGAAACTCAATGGTAGGGTTATGAAGGATGTGATAAAAATTATGAATTTGCCAATGTTATATCGAGGGATGAGCACGTTAGTTTTCCGTAACTTTCATTAACACCAAGCGTCGCTGACGCAAACTTATAAATGAGATAAGATTCCCGAACCTCGTGGTCGTGGTGGGTTTTGAAAGCAGATTCTAAAATTGTTGCTTTAAGATGTTCAAATGCATGACCGGGACCGTTCACATGTCTTGACAGGGGCAAATAAGGGCAACTTTTAGCTTGAGAGCAGTGATTATTGATTCGTATTCGGAAGGGCGTTTCAATTTGGCCGATATATTGCTGCCTACAAACAGTGCACTCTAGAAGGTATACGACATTAGCACAGTCACAGTTGAAGTTACCCTTACTATTTACGTAGAAGTCTGAAGCCGTGCTGGTGACACGCTGTGTAGTGGTCATGTGTGGGCATACTTTACATCGAGGTTTATTACAGGGCATGCAACCAGTAGTTACCGGTCGGCTGATACTAGAGTCAGTAAGAAAGTCGCCTAAATTCTTATTACGCCGGTAGACAACGCATGGTGGTTCGGGGAATATGCTTTTTAAGCATTCACTTTGAATTAGGATATTGTGATGTTTTCTTAGTACGGTTGACACTCTTGGAGCAGAGGGTGAGTGGGTTAGAACTAAGTTTGTTTGCCGGCTAACGTTCGGGGCTTTCTTCTTACAGATTTCGTTACGGTCTAATTGGTTGGCTCGCACAATAGCGTCGTCCATAACTTGTTCCGGGTATTTCTTATTCAGGAGGGCGGGCTTGAGTTCTCGACAGTTTGAGTCCAAGTCGGCTTGGTTCGTGCAAATTCTCCATTCTTCATTTACCCTACCCTTGAGTTTCCCATCAGAATTCGCAGAAACTCCTCAAAGACAGCAGCTTTATTAGCCTAATGCTACTCAACAATGCCATTTGTCCTTGGGAAGGAGGCCGCGTTCCCTCACCTCCCTCGCCCCCCACTTAGAAACGTTTAACCCTTTGTTATCTAGGGACCCTACCTATTTCCTGTTCAGTCGCTAGCTCTTGTGCAATTCTCTTTTGTGTACTGTGTCTATTCTGTCCATCCGCGGTGGGCACACCCAAAACACATTCTTCCTTCATGCCAGTATGGAACCCTTTCGAACCAGTCTCCCCACACACTGACTACCTTATTGTATACTTTTCCCTTCCTTTTGAAACCGCGGTTGTCCAGTCTTCCGCTCTTGCAGCCCATGCCAGGTACGTTGCCCCGTCGTAGAGCAACCTTGACCGTTGCCTTGTAAATACGACCCTTTTCTCTCTCTCTCCCTCTCTCCTTTCTCTCTTTTTTTGCTGTTGATGTTGTAACATAGGCTTAGCCTGACTGCATGCATACTCTCCATTTTCTAAACCTCTCCCGATCCTTCCCGCAGTTTTCTGGAAATCTATATAAGAAATGGGTCCCAAATGTTTGTTTCTGCAAAATCATGTAACTGTACTCTGATGAAGGCAAGTCCCGTTGCCGCTACGTAAGTAAACATACTTTGTTATTGTTCTTGCTGTGTATAGGGCTCGTTACTTATACTATAAATATATATATATATATATATATATATATATTATAACTGTTACTGGAATGGTCAATCCCAGCTAGCAACTCATCATCAGTGTGTCCATTCGTGCACCACACCATCTTCTTAATCTATCATTGTCGCGCCTTCTTCACCATCATCGCTTTTTGTTTGCAACGGCCGAGGCTGCGTCGTCATTAAACGCATCCAAGTCTCCCGTATCCGAGTCTTGCAGGTGGTGTACGTGCAATTCGTTCCACGTACGCTCGCCCCGGCTGCTCTCTGGAGCTTGGCTCAGGTCGGAATGTCCATCTTCTCGCTCTCAGTATGCCGGAAGGCGATCTGACAAACCGTACCGATGGTCCAGCACCTGCAAGCCCGCTTGCCCCAGCCTGGATTATCACCAGCCAGCAGAGACCTTCAGATGTTTGCAGGACTTCCTGGAAACGACGTAGAGGATTGGCTCGAAGATAGTAACCGGTGAGCTCCCTCAATCGGTGGGATGATTAGCTCAAGCTCGCCAGCATTAATGTTTACCTAACTGAAGTCGCTAAGATGTGGTACCTGAATAACAAGGAGGACTTAGCTGACTGGTCACGGTTCACAGCAGAAATACGTATAATATTTGGCACGTCCACTTCGCGCTCAGACGCGGCCAAGAAGAAGCTTGCTGAACGCGTTCAGCATCCCGCCGAGTCGTACACGTCCTACACTGAAGACGTTTTGTCTCTATGTAAACGAGTGAACCGAGAAATGTCTGAGTCTGATCGAGTTAAGCATATCCTCAAGGGCATTTCTTCCTTTGCGCTCAACGCGCTCGCCGTGCAAAACTCGACCACCATGGGTGATATCGTGACGATTTGTCAGTGCCTAACTGATCTCCAGGCCTTGTCATCTTGCGACACATTTGTTACCTGACCAAGGCGACCTACGAGCCATGATAAGAGCAATCATTCACGAAGAGCTGCATGGGCACGCGTCATCGAGCTTTCCGGTGGTGCAGTCCCAGATATTTTTCTCCAGTGTGCGGGAGATTACAAAGGAAGAATTTGCCTCTGTCACGTGCTTTTCACCTCCGAAGCCCGACGTTCGCGCCGTGTATGCACTCGGATGTGGTTGTGATGCCACACATCCCGTCCTCGCCCTCCGTTTCTGAGGCTTCCCATGTTCACCTGGCCCCCGTCTCTGCTGCATACCAACCTGCCACTTACCATGCACCATACTACACACCATGGCGGCCACGTCGCCCAACGTGCTACTACAGCGGCATCCGGGGCCATATTTCCAAGTTCTGCCGGCGGCGCCAGCGGGATGAACGTCAAGCATTTTCTACTCCACCACAGGGTGATGCCCGGTCCACATACTACTACCGATCGCAGCCATTTACCTATTCTTGCAGCCGCGCACCTTCTCCTCCGAACTCCGTTGATTAGGGTGCCACCTGCTGGTCTGACCACCGCCGATCCCCTTCACCTTTCCGTCGATTTTCGTCTCCTCTCCGTCAAGCCTCTCAGAACGTCGACCGCCGCGCAGAAAACTATGAGCCGCAGTTCAGGGAGGTAGAACTGCGTTACACGGAAAAAAGACAAGTCCTCCTTACCGCCCATGCAATATTTTGAAACCGTTGCCGAAGGAATTCCTGTCGAAGCTTTAGTGGACACTAGCGCGAGCATTTCCATTATTCATGCGGACTTGTGTTCGTGGCTACGGAAGGTCAGAACTCCTTATGTAGGTCCTGCTCTACGCGGCACCAACAAAATCGTAATTCAGCCTTCCGGGCAATGTACAGTGCGTGTATTCATCGAAGGCATCCGTCATCACTGTCCCTAGGGGGTATTAGCCTCAAGTGCTCATCAGATGATTCTTCGTTGGGACTTCTTGTCATCAGCATCTGCTTTCATTTCCTGTCGTGACCTCGCCCTTTCTATTGCTGACGCGGCTTTCAACACGGTACTGGACGAGCGAATATATCAATGGGTGTTAACTTCCGCTTTTGCTCTGCCTCTGGTAGAATCCGTGTTTTCCATCACGTCTGATAGCATTGTCGATGGCGATGTGCTCATCGTGCGAGCTGGACGCTTTATTTCGAAAGGACTTATGATACCGGCATGCCTTGTTCGTTTTTATTCCGCATGGAGCTGTCCTAGCCGCTGTGAACACCACGACTGAACCCATTTTGCTACCCCAAGGCGCTACTGTTGCTTCTGTGCCCCGCTACCATACCGTAGTCGTTCTTCCGGTCTCTTCGCTTTGTTCGGACCAACTGAGCCACGCAACAATGCCCTCACCCTCTTTTTTTGCCAGTACCATCAGTTCTGACCTGACCTCGGATCAAAAAGAAGCATACCTCAAGTTGTTGACCAAGCACCAACCACCATTTGACTGCTACTCTTCTGTCCTTGGCCAGACGTCTGCCGCAACCCATCCAATCGAAACGGACGGCTCCTGAATCGTCCGTCGCCGCCCATACCGCGTGGCTCGATCAGAGAGGAAAATTATTCAGCAAACGATGGAGGATATGCTGAAGCGGGCCATCATCATCGGGCATCATCGAGCTTTTGGTCATCACCCGTTGTACTAGTTCGGTAGAAAGACGGAAGCGTACACTGTTGTGTCGATTACCGAGCCCTGCACAAGATAAGTCGTAAAGATGTATACCCAATGCCGCGTATTGACGACGTTCTTGATACCTTGCAAGGTGCCCAATTTTTTTTTGCAGTATTGATCTTCGGTCAGGATATTGGCAAACTCCTATGAATGAGGCCGACAAAGAAAAAACAGCCTTCGCTACACCAGATGCTCTGTTTGAGTTCAACGTTATGCTTTTCGGGTTTTGCAACGCGCCTGAAACCTTTGACCGCATGATTGACAATGTTCTTCGTGGCTTAAAGTGGAAGACTTGCCTCTGGTACCTTGACGACATTGTTATCTTTTCTTCTACCTTTTACCCGTGCCTTTGACGAACACCTTCACCGTCTGGATGTAGTTTTAACGAGCCTCACCAATGTTGCTTGCAAATAAACACCAAAAAGAGTCGCTTTGCGAGAAATCTATCGACATTTTGGGGCATGTCGTCAGCAGTGATGGAATTCGCCCCGATCCCGACAAGATTAACGCCGTAGTTAATTTTCCGTGACCTTTTCGTCAAAAAGACCTTCGAAGTTTTCGGGGCTTGCCATCCTACTTCCGTCAGTTCATCCGTGATTTTGCCCAAATAGAGTCTCCACTCAACAAACTACTGTCATTTGCGACCCCTTTTACCTGGTCTCGTGACTTCTAAGCGGCATTCCAGACTCTCAAGTATGCCTTCACTTCTGGACCGGTTCTCTGCCACTTTGATGATGGTGCTCCCACTGTACTGCACACGGACCGCCAGTGGACACGGTATCGGCGGGGTGCTCCTACAACGCAGCTCATCATCTGATCATCAGTAGAGCAACTTGTTGCCTATGCAAGCCGGATTTTAACACGTGCCGAGCAAGACTACACAATAACGGAAAACGTATGCCTTTTCTTTGTTTGTTCCGTTAAAAAATTTAGACCGTACTTATACGGGCGTCATTTCTCGGTTGTGACTGTCGATCACGCGCTTTGCTGGTTGTCGTCACTGAAAAATTGTCGGGCCGCCTCGGTCGTTGGATTCTCCGTTTACAGGAGTATGATTTTACTGGGACCTATAAGTCAGGAAAGAAACATATGGGTGCGCACCCTCTTTCTCGCTGCCCTGTCGCCGCAGTCAGATGATGAGCATCCTAGTGTTAACTCCCTAGTTTTGCCGATTGCACCTGCAGATTCCGATGCCTTGAATATGCCGGATAACCTGATTTATCTGCAGCGGGCCGACACATACTGCAGCCTTCTAACAGCCGCTCACGTCGACAGCTTGAAAATTTCGCGTTTTGAATGGAGCTCTCTACCGCTATAGCAGGGTGGCGAGTTGGGCGAGTTGGTGTACTTGCATCTTGGGGAACAGCGCGAACTAACAGGGACACAAAAAGAAAGAAGTGCTCTACCGCTCTCTACCGCTACAATTACCATACTACCGGGGACAATTGGGCTCCTGTGATTCCTCATTCGCTTCGAAAGGAGATCCTAGAAGCTTTCCGCGATGCCGCCTCCGTTGGCCATCTGGCGTTTCACAAAACGTCCGACCGCGTCAAGAGCCGATTCTTCTTGCCAGGCCTCGCCACTAGTGTCGCCAAGTATGTCGCATTTTGAGCCGCTTGCCAGCACCGAAAACATTAAACCACGGTTCCTGAAGGACTGTTACAACCCATGCCTTGTCCGTCCTCTCCTTTCCACGTGGTGCGAATTCACTTGTACGGGCCCTTGCCATTGACGACAGCAGGTAACGATTGGATCGTCACTGCGGTGGACCATTTAACCAGGTACGCAGAAACTGCCCCGCTTCGTGGTGGCTGCGCTTGAGAAGTGGCTCATTTCTTTCTGAAGGATATATTCTTGCGACGCGGCCCTCCCCGAATTCTTCTCTGTGACCTCCGAAAAACCTTCCTCTCAACACTGCTGAATGAAGTTCTTCGCGCTGCTTGTACCATCCACAAAACCACATCGAGCTACCATCCCCTAACAAACGGGCTGACTGAGCGGTTTCATCGCACCCTTTTCGATATGCTTTTGTTTTATATAATCCAAGACCACAAGAATTGGGGCACCGTTTTACCCTTCGTCACTTATGCGTACAATACCGCAACACAACGAACTACTGGCTTTTCGCCCTTCTTTCTCGTTTACGACCGCCGTCCATCTTCCGTCCTCGATGCTGTTTTCTTTTCTGCACCTGCCTCCCCGCAAGCGGGTGTCACAGGCGAGTTTGTCTCTCGCCTTAAACACTGCCGCCGTCTGGCACAGTTAAACACCCAGGCGACCGCAAGGCTCGTAATGATGCGCCGCATCGGACTGTTTCCTTTCAACCAGGTGATGAAGTGTTACTTGCGACTCCCATGCGTGCAGAGGGATTATGTGAAAAGTTCCCTCCACGTTTCATCGGTTCTTAAACCTTTCTGGAGCACACCCCTCCAGTCAATTATCGAGTGGTTCCTACTCCTCCCACGTCCGACCGTCGGTGCCGCGGAACTGAAATTGTCCATGTCTCGCGCGTCAAGCGATTTCAGCGGCGCCTCTCACCTCTTTAGCGCCCAGAGGGGCCGCTTCCTCCGGGGGGAGGGGGGGGAATAGTGTGAGCACAGGCGTCATCGTTGCTGTATAACTGTTACTGGAATGGTCAATTCCACCAATCAACTCATCATCAGTGTGTCACATGCGAGCATCACACCATCTTCTTTATCATCCTCGCGCCGTCACCATCATCGCTTTTTGCAAAGGCTTACCGGCAAGGCTGCGTCGTCATTAAACGCATCGAAGTCTCCCATGCCCGAGTCTTGCAATATATATATATATATATATATAGAGAGAGAGAGAGAGAGAAAGAAATGCAGGCAGTCTACAACGCCAAAGAAGGCATAGGGGAATGGTTGGACTATTTTTTTACCGTTAGTGAAGATATATATATATTTCATATTATTTGAGAAAGAAAGAAAGAAAAATACGCGCCCAGGGTGGGGACCGAACCCACGCGTTTCGATTTGATCTCGAATGCCTTACGAACTCGGCTATCTGGGCGGCTGTATTCTCCTTCACTTTCAGGGATATTTATATTTACTTGTAGTTGTAGTAAATATAAATACCCCTGAAAGTGAAGCAGAACACAGCCGCCCAGATAGCCGAGTTGGTAAGGCATTCGAGATCTAATCGAAAGGCATGGGTTCGGTCCCCACTCTCCTCAAGCGTCAGATACAGTTGTAGGAAATATAAAATACCCCAGAATGTGAAGGAGAACACAGTCGCCCAGATAGCCGAATTGGTAAGGCATTCGAGGTCTAATCGAAAGGCGTGGGTTCGGTCCCCACTCTGGGCGCGTGTTTTTCTTTCTTTCTCATGTAATTATTTAAAAACAAATAATAATAATAATAATGTAACGTAACTAACTGCAAAAAAATAGTCCAACCAGTCCCCTATGCCTTCTTTGGCGTTGTAGACTGCCGGCATTTCTTTCTGTGTATATATATATATATATATATATATATATATATATATATATATATATATATATATATATATATATATATATATATATAAATGACTTCTTTATCCCTTAGCCTGCTCCCGGTTCTTCTTAGAGCTTGCTTTCATCTTGGTCCTCTCTTTTACATTTATTATATTTGCACCGGTGCCTTCCAATCCCTCCACGGTGCAGTTAGAATCCAGTTCATGCGTAATAAACACGTTTATCCCTTTTTCTGTGCACTGAAATTTCAGTGAAGTATGACGACCCTGCTGAGCTACATCCTCCAAAGCAGGAAGAAAATGGACATGAAATGGACGTTGCTGGAGATGTCACAGAAGGGGATCATCATCTTTATGGGAATATCAACCTGACGATCCAGGCGTGAAGTTCCCGATTCCGCCTCTGCCTTAATGCAGGCCTCTGGAAAGCATATGCCTCTGCACTCAACCGTCGTCGCCGAACATGCCTCGCGATCATTATGTAAAATCCTACAAGCAATGAAAGCACTTTGACACCAGTGTTCAGATCACGCTGTACTATACTTACATGCAAAGCTGTGAATAAAACTTCATTACAAAGGAAAAATAAGACTGCTCCGAGTTCGCATAACTTTCTGAAGCACAGTAAGCTGTGCCGTTTGATATGGTAGGTTTATTTCTAATACGCTAGTCTACGCTTTGCAGTGTCAAACCTCTCACTGCTGACTACAGTTTGCGTTGTTTTAGGATGCAGCTCTCGAAAGGAGACAAAAGTAATATTACTGCTTTCGTTTGTTATTTTTTGTAATTTTTATTGGCATCAGTGGCTCATGATTGCAAAGGCTATTTCCCAGGTTTCACTGGTATGCCGTGGTAAGCCTTCCAATGCTCGTATTTGTGCAATTTTGCTCTGTAATTATAACTTTTCAGTAATTATTATTGCAACAACAAGCTTTCGGGGAGCACTATCGCCATTTCCACGTGCTGCCCCTCGCCCAGCAGCTGTTAAATTGATACATATTGCGAGGCGGAAACATATGATTACATATGTGCAGATAACATTCCCGGCAGCGTAGCCCTATCGACACTTATTACCATCCTGACGTGTTATTGCCATCCTGATTTGTTTTGTTTCTTGTTTTGAAAACAACATATCTACCATTTCCAAAACCACCCTTATCACTCAATGTATTGCTTGACACTGACATATCAGTTGACATATGTCAGCGTTCCCAAGAGAAGTCCAAAATAAAATTATGCGTGCATTCCTTCTAAAGACTGGTATTATGCTCGAGATAACGGACTGGGTACCAAAAATGTAGTAATGGGAAGCATCCCCTGCAGTAGATTGCTGGTTTGTTACATTGTTCAGATGGCCCAACAACGTTCGCGATGCACACGATGCACATAACCATACTGCATGCGGCTAAATGATATTTACGTTATCCTAATACATCTGACGTACTTATTCAACTGCATCTCAGTAACCACGGGGCACCACACGACATAATACCTGTTGCGTGGACATAATGAGAGCGTGGCGTTTAGTGAATATGGCAACACAACTTTTAAGCACTACTCGTGCACCGTCTGTTGGGACCTGTTCTTTTCCATTGTTCTTGGAACAGCTGGAGGAGACATCGTTTTTAGTCTTACCTCTCTTATCACCTCTCCCTTCGACTATGCTTTGGCACCGAAAAAGCAATCCTTCGTTCACTTTTATTCAAATGAACGGTGCTATTGGCTGTTATGTACTTTACGTTTTGCCACAAATATGCCGAATGTTTTCGTTCTGCTGAACTATGTTTAGGTGTATGATGCATGAGACGAGTTTTAGTACCCTCGAAAGGTCTTGCCTATGTATTCTTGTTTTTTAAGCGCTCTTCCTAGATTCGAAGGCATTTTCCGTATATCGTTGATAGATTTTGACCGATTTCAAATTAATGGATAGATGAGGTCCGTAAACACACTAGCTTTCTGAAAGTTCCTCACACTTTTTTTGAAGTCCAAGGATGTATAAGTATTTGGGCTGGGTTTGTTTTAGTGAAAACGGTTCCAACATATGGCTGTAAATAAACTTATGCATGGTGTGCTTGAATATGGGTGTTAACAGAATCGTACATCAGCAATTGCATTGTTACGGGTGCAACCGGTGCAATGGGTTTATTTAAAGTGAAGGGGGGATACCGGACACACTGGTGAATAGGCTCTTTTCCGGCGATCGAGCCGAGTCCACTTCAATCTCTTCTGGGTCTCGGCGCGCAAGACACGTTGTCGTACAGGTAACTCAGCCACTACTTATTTTTGTGCTCTACATAAGCTGGGCCGCGTAACACGAAATCCTCTGTAACCTGTTTCCTGTAATTGCGTGCTTTGGAGCGTAGCCTGTAAGTTTGTGCTTCGCGATATTGTATGCCTATGTAATGAAGGCGCAGAACAGCATACCAGTTTTTATGTTTGGATGCCACATACATGGACATCATGTTTGTAAGGGTGCGGGTTGGGCATTCTATTATACCATTAGTCTGTGGATGGTAGGCCAGTGAGTGGCGAAAATGGGTACCTCAAAACCTGAAAAGCTCTTCTACGGCATCGGCTGTGAACTATCGCTCCCGGTCGCTAATTATAACACGGGGAGCTCCTTGGCGCAAAATAACACGGTGCAATTAAAAATGGGCCACATCTGCAGCTTTAGCAAAAATTGCAGCAGTTGTTTCGCCGTACCTCATAAGATAGTCCACGAACACTATGCACCACCGATTTCCACTTCGGCTCTTGGGAAATGGGCCAACTAAATAGATGCCGACTGTTTCAAACGGGGCTGTAGGCAGATTTGAGGGTTGCAATGGTCCTGAGGAGAATGTCCTAGGTGTTTATTCTGCTGACACTCTGTTCAGTTGGCGACGCACTGCTGTGCATGCTTTTGCAGTCTGGGCCAGTAAAAATGGCTTCGAATACGGTGAAAAGTGCGTGCAAAACCAAGATGACCAGAAGTTGCATCGTCATGCTTGGCACGAAGTATTGCTGGTCGGAAGCTCTAAGGACACACTATCACAAGGCGTGTCCCAGCGGCGGAGTAAGTTTTTATTGTATAAGACGTCATCGTGTACGACGAGTTAGGTGCGCCGAGTATAGAGTTGAAGAAAGGTGTCAGTGTTCTTGAATGAACGTCAAAGGATAAGGTACAGTAGCCGAAACGGTACCCAGGCAGCCGTCGGAATGATCGTCGACACCAGGAGCCGTCTCGACGGTGAAGAATGTATTTTCACAGCATTGAAGAGAATGCCATTGTATAACTTCCTCTAACACTCTTGTAATGAGCATTAAATCACCTGTAGTGCAGTGAACACGGCCAGGGTGTGTTGCCGATTTACCATCCACCAAATCAGCTACACACTTGACCGTGAAAGCACTTGATATGATGTGACCACCACTCGCCAAAAAGAACAAGGTAGCTTGTTATGATGAACTCTAGGTACAGACGCTTTTCCTCATTGCTTAAGTAGAAAAATACTGCGGAACAATACATAATATAGTGCGCAAATTGTTTCTGGGAGGTCCGCACGTGCTTTAAGTATTTAATTTTCGAGCTAGTCGTAGCATTTTACTTTGCGTATTATGGCAAACGGTTTGTAATTCCTTTCTGTGGGTAGTTTGCGTTGACGTGCACCCAGTCGCAGATTCGGCGAAGGCGTTTGCACAGCAAATATAGAATGTTTTTGTGTTACCAACTGTGGGATTCTACCTTTCACACACTAGTTACTTCCCACACCGCAGCCATCCGTGCTCAGCAAACATGCCCTGCGAGTGCAGGCTGCAGACGGGTCCGTTGTTTGCGGAGACAGAACAAGGCAAGAGGCGATAAGGGCAAAACACCAATGGCAGCATTTATTGCAACGTGCAAGTAAAATACACTGCATACAGACTGATCATAGGCCATAACGGTAGCAGTAAGAGCGGGGAATTACACAGCGCTAGAGATCGAGATGGTTCGACTCACCGATGGGATACCAGAGCAGCGGGGCGCTGCGCGTGCGAGCGAAGGTGCATTCTTCGAGCTCGCCCGGACGCGTCCCTTTGTGGAGTGCTCCCCAGGTCCGGACCAGCGCGCCGAAACGTCCGCGCGCTACCGCATCCCCAAGTTAAGAGGCTGTCCCCTCGTCACGCTAAATTCCACCTGACCTGGCCGAACAATGCCGCTAGTGCCCAGGAAGAACTGGTTCTCGGGTAAGGCAGAGGGTAAAAGGGTCCACGCCTCCACCCTGGCGACAACGAACCCTACTGTCGCTGGCGCCCTCTCATATGAATACCTTCACGTGAGCGAGGCGCATTGCGCAATGCCGGCCGCGAAGGGAAGCTAGCCAAAAAGGGGTCGCGTGAAAGTCGCGATCCCCCACAACATGGAACAGCAAGATTCAACACAGGGGATAAAGTAGCACAACTACTTGACAAAATAGAGAGCAAAGAAAAGAATTGGCAGCAACGTGGTGGGAACGTGGCAAGAAGAGCTTTGGCGACAACCAACTCAAACGCACTGCTTGTTCTCTTATGGGCAGCATATAACGCGTGCGAGATACGATTGAAGAAAGTTGTAAAGAATGTTTCACCAACGAGCAAATACGATTACTATACGCTGAACACACGACTGCCGCCAGAAATCAAAAGTTGGCGCGCACCTGGGAGAGGATTGTGAGGCGTGACACAAAATTCTCGGCACATTTTCGCACACCATCAACATTCTTCGGTGCCCCTGAGAAATGAAACAGTCTTGCTACAGAGGACGGCACCATAAAACGTGGCTCACATATTCAATGAAAACTACAATATTCAGCCAACGTTCCTGAAGCCCTATATTTTATACTAAACGTGTAGAAGGAAAATACCTAAAACAAACAATCGCGGTGCACTGTAACAAATACCGGCATGGGAGAAGCATTACCACATAGTTTGTGTAGTAGGCATGTGCAAATAGCCCTCCTGCGCTGCCCAGGGGGCGCTGCGCAAGCGGCTTCGGAACAGTACTTCCGGGTAGTACAAAGCTGCGCGGGTCCCATAGGATCCCGTGTTGACGGAACCGAAACGAGTTCGATGCTCCCGATTGTCTTGCGACATGGTCACCAGCCCATACCCGACGCGTCCAATCTCTTTCAGTGATCAATTCGGCATTAGCGAAAAAAGCTTTGTAGAGCTAAATACGTTTACAGCGCCGACGAAAGTGCCGGGATGCTGACGGCGCTCTGCCACCCCCAGGTTCACCGATCGATGGTCGTATGGAGTGAAATTTGAAGTGAAACTTATAGTTTAAACTTTTAAATACTCTAGGTGGCAAGGATTTTTGAACAACAGCCGATCAAAAAAGAAGAGTGACGCAATTGGCGATAATCGCGCTTTAAAAAGCCAGCGTGTCCGGCGGACCGCAGGCTCGTCTCGCCGCTCTTTTGCGTACCTGCGCACTATGAGTGCACTTTCATAAAACAGTGCACGTTTGCGTCGCCGTTACGAACACATGGTGCAGCGTTAGCTTGCCGTCTTGTTGCGTGCCTCAGTGACAAAATGCAGCGAGCGTCAGAAGCGTAAAATGTGTTTTGCGATTCCGAAATTAGTGGCCGTAAAAAAAGGTGGTCGGGCGAACGGAGAGGCCGCTCGCTTTCCTTGTTTTACTTAATTACGCTCTTGCATAATAAATTCCAAGTTCACAGTTAATAGGCTAGAATAAGGGTCAGCAACGTTTTGAAGTGTAGGGCCGAGTTGCATGCAGCCGACACGGCGGAAAGCTGGACAGCAAACCGGGTGGCAGTGCGAGGGGGTTTTGAATGCAAAGAGAAAAAATTCAGCGAATTGCCAATAATATTTGACAATAATCTGGCGAAGCGAGAAGATGGGGGACAATTCAACTGGAGCGATGAATTCTCTGTTATTGTGTCGCTGCTAACTCCATTTGTGGACAAAACTGGCTCCTCAGTGTTCAGATTGTTAGCGACGACCGCTGCACTAGAAGATATAACCACAGAGTCAGTTATGATCGTATGCAAATAAGCGGGGCCGCGCGCCGTGTATGCGGCTGTGTTATGTTATTCAATTATAGAATTACACATATTTGCAGGCAGCGGGCGTGTGATTTGGTGCTTGTTTTGCGTTCTTTAATAGCGCTTAATTTGTTTATTTGATGTTATTGCCTCACCTACTCGCTAATATACATGTACCCTGCCGTTCGTAAATCATGCGGCGTAAAACGTTACGCATGAATCATTTAGTTTGCGAAAATACAAAACAAACTTTCCACTCGTTTTCGAGGCTGTGCCAGGCCAGCAGTGTCAGCTGACTCGGCTGCGCAATTCTTGCGTTCGCTTGCATGCTCCCGCTGAAGCAACCTTTTGCAGCTGCATTAGCGTTTAGTTTTTATGCTACTCGGGAACTTTCCTTCGTTGAGCGCAAGCAAGAAGAAAAAACGGTAATTGTCGTCACGAAGTTAACCACCCGACATGGCGATACTGTCCCATGCCGCGACGACCGCGACAGCTCGCTCAAAAGAAAGCCGATAAATCGGGTTGTTTTAGCTGATATTATAATGTTTAGCCTCTGCAACTACTTAAAGAGTTATTTCATAATGTATGCAGTCATCTAAACGTGCCACAAAGCGATTAAAATAAGTGCAACTAACTTCCACTTCGGCTTCTCATTAAAAACACATGGAGGGCGGTGAGGGCCGTCTGCTTTTCTACTACCTAGACGTATCGGACACGAGGGGGAGCTGCATGCCGCCAAACTCCAGCGCAGGAGCCCTATACAGTAGCCGACCGTTTTATCGGACTCCAGGAATTCGGACTTTCTGGATATTCCGTACTTTTCTGAGGAACCGCCAGTTTTCCATAAGAGTAATGTATATGATCGACGGATATTTCGGACAAAATAAAGCAAAAAGTTAGATTTCTTGGACCAAATTATCCTCTACAGGTACACGGTAGTACCACCGTGCGACTTCTAGACGACGCCATTTTTTAATCGAAAGCTAGTCTCCGTTTGGGTGGGGATTGGCTTGACTCCCCCTGGGGTAACAGACTTTGATCTTGGAGGCCATTACTTTTCAGGTAGTCTGCAGCGGAAGCAATCTCGACAGCCGCAAACTGGTCATACATACGTGACCAGTGTTTTTAAAACGAAATTGTTGTATTCCAGGATACACCAAGATTTCGATGACGCCATATCCGTTACGCCAGCACAATAGACGCCAGCACAAAGAACACAGTAGAAACGCCAAAAAAAGTTTTATTGACGTGGATGGTGCGGCCGTCTAGGAAAGGTGAAGCGAATTAGTGCATCATGATGCTAACAAGCGCCGACAATTGGCGTAACCTGCGTCGCAGCGATGCAGACGGGCGAATGGCGCGAACGGCGACTGATTTGATGCAAAGAGAAACGCCAGTGGGTAGCGGAACGTGTTCGCGCGTGTACGGTTCAAACTACAAATTCTACCTCTCGCTTTCGAAAAGCTGAGTTCGTCGCAACGCAACCTTCTGCGGTATACGCCACGGAGTGACCGAAGTAATCGCACCTTTCCTGAAACGACCCGCTACAGGACGACCCGCTACAAGCAGGACGACCCGCTACAAACGACCCGCTACAAGCACACCGACAAAACAGTCGGTATCCTGCAAATAATCCTCCTTTCTCGCTGCACATTTCACTTTCGTGCTTGACCGATTCCTATCACAGAGGAATCAACCAAAGGTTTTTTTAGACACCACTTTTATTAGGCACCAGGTGACGCTGACTATAAGCAACATAACCACCAGGTTTGTCCTGTGTCGCGTGTCGTGCACGTTGTTCTGTTACTTCGCGACTTCAGGAGCATGCGACTTCGTCAGTCCTATTTAAATGAAATGTAGTTCGTTTTTGCGACTAGTGGATTTTTCGGACAGCTCCTTTATTTGGAGCATTTTTCGTTCCGCTCCAGGTCCAAAAATTTTGGTGGCTACTGTACTTGTTTTTTTAAAGCGAATTTGTGGTGTCTGTCCTCACTTGTGCCTTTTTACGCCAATACGCCCTGCAGAAAAGCCAATTTTCTCTGACGACGATGATAAATGATCGTGGGTGAAGGGAAAGAAAAAAATGCTTCGCGTGTCCAGAATCGATCCTTAGTCCCTCGTGTTAGCTAGCCGGCGTCTATCCCATTGCTGCATTTCGACATTGTCGATGCGGACGTCAAGCAGCAGGTACCGATTCGCACCGTACACCTCAAACCCAAACGTTATGCCTACGGAATGCACACCCGAGAGTTGCTTTGGGTATTGTAGAAAAGTGGAGCATACGTGCAGATTAGCACATGCTCGCAGTGTGGGATTGGCCAACCAAATAATTCACGACGACAAAGCTTCGCGCTCAACCACCATCATCGCTAGACGGTGGGATGCATTGTTTTTCTATATATTCCATCTGATGAAATATTCGCTTTGATCAGAGTACCAGTATTCGGCAATAGCGAAGTATTCAGTGCTAATTTACAGACCGCACAAAAGATGGCCCTTTTGGGGTGCAAGAAGCATCCACCGCAAATCAGCATTTGTTTTTTGTTATGACCGCTTTGCATCTGTTTCAGGCACTGGGGCTTCTTCATTCGGTATAACCTAAGCGACGTAAAGCGAAAACTCCGTGACCAGCACTCGGATACTCCCAAAAACCGTTTAAAATCCAGATATGTACACGTCGGCAACCGACCTTGGATGAAGTGCCCACCCACATTTCATCTTTATTTATAGCTGCCGTTTTGCTCACTCTGCGCTATATTTTCTTCTTCTTCACCAGCTATTCCTCCAAGGTCAGATTACGCTTGCGCTGATAAGATGGGAGTGGAAGGTGATAGCGGCTTCAGCCTGCGCGGTCAAAAAGCACAGGTATGAGTGCTTTATTTCGAAACTGACAGCAACACACTGCAACCTCCTTCGCCAGTACCTCCTAAGGTTACCATTTGACCAGCAGTTTTCTGGTCAAAAGAAGAGATGCATTTTCCTGTGCAAATAAGAAAAAAATACTTGTTTGGTGACTAGCATACATAGTGCATTTAACATCTTTGCACGCGAACAAGTACAGTAAAATGCAAAAGTGACGTCCGTTACTGTTACATTGTTTACGGGAGCGGGTGGAACTTCACGGACGAAAAACAAACAGCACATATGGGTTCAAAGTGCGAATGGTAAGTTGTAATTTTCGTTCAATACGCGAAACATGTAAGTGTTTTGGAGGGCACTCACATCAGCGTGACATAAAATCAAGCTGAATTGTTGCTGCCGCTTTCAAGAATTAAAGGAACTCTCAGCTGACAGTCTCCTGAGCGCGTGATTGGTACGCCTGTTTGCGCCCCCCAACGCAGTCTTAATCGTGAAGATGGTTGCGTTGTATGGCTTATCAGTGTTTGGTTTTGGGCTAATTGGTAGCGGTAATCCATGATAACAAATTTATTAAAAACTGAGTTTTCATTAAACTCAGTTGGAAGTTAGCGCATGTGCCCGTCGCCTCCCATTGTCCTCTGTCGTTTTTTTGCGCAACACGAAGTCATGTGCTGTATGGGTTTGGGGCAATATGGGCCCGGACAATATGGGGTTAAGTAGAAACCCGGACAACATGGTCCTAAATCAACCATCCAGCATCGTAAAAAAATTAAGGAACCCCACGCTAACGCGTAAGACGTGAAGGTAGCGAACCTGTACGCTACCTTAACGACTGTCACGAAGGTTTAAGTCCACAATCGCAGCCAATTTGCTTCCTTTTCTTTTTGTTAAGTCAAAACCACTCATTTCGCATGTTCTATGAGAGCTGTGTTGCCTCGAGGTTGCCGCACACTGCTAAGAAAGCGGTGGTAGTGGTGCATTCAGACTCGTCTTATCCCCTAGACAAACACCTGTGAAGGCGAGTATCTTTAAACGGCTGAGCTAGTAAGTGTTTGGCATTTCTTGAGCCCACCCGACAGGAATAAATCAATACGTTTCTTTTTCTTTAAAGAGAATACCACATCGAATTCATGTTCATCTCTTGATATCAAATTTGGGCGTGTTACAAAGCGAACGTCAGTGATAAACTTAAGTGTGACGCTTTATCGTCCACTTCCTTCACGGAAAATGTGTCTCGCGCTCGTGATGTGTTGCGAAAGAGGTCTTTAGACGCACCTATTTCAAAGATAAACGCGAACCAGATGTGAGGACAGCCTCCGCGGGTCACGCAAGTCCAGTCCCGTGCCAGTAACCAGCCAACTGGTGCCCGGCGGCGAGCGAGCGAAATAATTGGCGTGAAGGGACAAGCCAGGCACACGCGTGCACACACAGTTATCCCGGAACAAGGAACTGAACCTAAAGATGGAGCCACAATATTTTTCTTCTACAGCTGGCATGGTCTCTTTCAATAAAAACTGTAGTTTTTCTTGAGTTAACCGACGGGAAAATTTTTGTCTGTCTGTCTGTCTGTCTGTCTGTCTGTCTGCCTGTCTGTCTGTCTGCCTGTCTGTCGATTTAGCCACCAGGTCAGATAAATAAAATGTATCAGCCAAACATTCCAGAAAATGTTCCTGGTGCCTAGTTTATATAAGAGGCTGCTTTACTTGTACATGTGCTTCCTGGCCTGAGCTACTACGCCTACCACGTGTGGTGCGGCGAGCGCGAGAAAGCACAGTTGCAGGAAGCTCGTGTACGATGTACGGAGGCACTTAACACGGTCAAATAATTCTGTTTTGGGGGCTGTGAATCACATTGCAGTTTAAAAGATTGCCCCGGGCCAGGACCGACTGTATAAATATATCGATAAAGAGGGACCGTGTCTATACGTAATCACGGGGTAAGTGAGCAGTTTTTATTTGTTGCCTCACTTGAATTCCGCTTTATGTCAAGCAATCCTGTGCATATATATATATATATATATATATATACACTCTGAAGAAAGGGAGTCCTCTCCCTGAAACGTCAGTAAACTTATTTTTATTTTCTAAGTCTTTCTCGTTTGTCTCTGTCTCTATTAACCTTATTTTTTTCGCGCTCTGTGTGAGTTTTTATCTTTTCAGTCTATATATATATATATATATATATATATATATATATATATATATATATATATATATATATATATATATATATATATATATATATATATATATATATATATATTTATATATATATATATATATATATATATATATATATATATATATATATATATATATATATATAGCGCAGGAAACAAAAACACCTGAACATAAATACCCCCGAAAGTGGAGGCTAAAGCCGGTAGCGTAGTGGTTATCGCACCAGACCGGTATTCTGGAGGTCGGGGGTTCGGATCCCACCCTGGCGGGCATTTTTTCTCCACTTTCTTATTTTCCAAATTCTTTATCTTGAACTACAACATCCTCCCCTTCGCTTTCCGAGGTCTTCTTGACTGCCAATTCTTATTTCTGTCTTATTTCCAACGAGCCCCTCATTTCCTATTCTGATTCGCTACATGCATAGCGAGGGCCTCTGTTCTGGCAGTCTTGGTGCCATAGGGAGCTTAAGAGGGTTCAACGCTGGTCGACCACTCTCGACATGTCGTAGACGCTCGAGCCACGGCCCGGGGGTTAAAAAGAAGGTCCCCTTCACCCCGAGTAGTCCGAGTAGCGCTGGCTACCACCCCCAAGCGCAGGAAACAAAAACACCTGAACATAAATACCCCAGAAAGTGGAGGCTAAAGTGGCCCCGCCGGTAGCGTAGTGGTTATCGCACCAGACCGGTATTCTGGAGGTCGTGGGTTCGGATCCCACCTGGCGGGCATTTTTTCTCCACTTTCTTATTTTCCAAATTCTTTATCTTGAACTGCTACATCCTCCCCTTTGCTTTCCGAGGTCTTCTTGACTGCCAATTCTTATGTCTCTCTTATTTTCAACGAGCCCCTCATTTCCTATTCTGATTCGCTATATATATATATATAGCAGTGTGTCCAACCACAAAAAGTACCAATTTGGCTATTTTCGAATTCAAGCGTATTGATTTCATTTCGGTTCAGTTTCGGTTCCACAAAATCACCTACCCAACCGGTGCACGAACCGGTTCGGAAGATTGAACCGGTTCTCGAAACCAGTTCGATTAGTTGAATTTTCTTAAGTGACAAAAATTCTAGTGCAGCTGTTTTCCAATGACAGTAAAGCAATTTCAAAGCAAAATTTAAACAACTGCGAAATATTAGGAAAGCAGATAAAGTAGTGAGCATTCACCAGCTACTCCCCCGCCCAGACCTTAGGTTGTCTCAGCGACTATACATAAAGCGACCGCCAAGAGATATGGTGGTGGTATGTGTTTTCTACCCTTTCTTTTTTGTTGTTGAATTCGGAATCCACGTTTAGTACCAGTGGCGCCCATGTCTTATCAGTTGTATCATAA